>NC_090822.1:108232348-108905160 GCF_000390325.3 Nicotiana tomentosiformis | reverse complement strand
CCGCAGGAGCGGCTTCGGTTCTGCACCCCTTTTGTCGCACCTGCGACCATTAGGTATCCAGACTAGGGCCGCATCTGCAGCTCCCTTCTGCACGTGCGAGTCCGCACCTGCGGTCACCCCACCACAGGTGCAATTACACCAGAAGCTGAAATGCTTCAGCAATTCTTCCAACTCCCAATTTGATCCGTTGACCATCTGAAATTAACCCGAGGCCCCCGGGACTTCAACCAAATATACCAACAAGTCCTAAAATACCATACGAACTTAGTCGAACCTTCAAATCACATCAAACAAAGCTAAAATCACAAATCACCCTCCAATTCAAACTTAACAAACTTTGAAACTTCAAACTTCTACAACCGATGCCGAAACCTATCAAACCACGTCCGATTGACCTCAAATTTTGCACACAAGTAATAATTGAAATTATAGACCTACTTCAACTTCCGAAATCGGAATCCGACCCCGATATCAAAAGGTCTACTTCCGGTCAAACTTGCTAAAAATTTAACTTTCGCCATTTCAAGCCTAATTTAGCTACACACCTCCAAAACACAATCCAGACACGCTCCTAAGTCCAAAATCACCCAACTGAGCTAACGGAACCGACAAAATTTCCTTCCGAAGTCGTCTTCACACAGTTCTAACTATGGTCAACATCTTAGATCTTTAGCTATAGGTTTAAGGACTAAGTATCTCAAATCACTCCGAAACTACAAACAAAACTTCCCTGCAAATCACATAAGCAGAAAAAGATACGGTGAAAGCAGTAAATAGGGAATCGAGGCTAATACACTCAAAACAACCAACTGGGTTATTACACTTGCATAGGGTGATAGATTCGCTATTGTAGAGATGTGACGAGCTACTTGATTTAGTCGCGGAATAATTGTGCTTCCCTTACGAATTTCTCCTGCATTGTGTGTTTTCATCGAAAAGCTTCCTTAAAGTTCATAACTCGCATTCTTGAACGGGGTCAAGGACCCGTTAAAGCTTCTTATTCTAATATGATCGGGTCGTTTGCCTCGGCAGTATAATAGATACAACTATGGTTCGTGCCGTTTGACCCCCGGCAGTACGCACATTATGATGGGATCGGGTCGTTCGCCTTGGTAGGATTATGTATCACTCTCATGGGAGCAGGTCGTTCTCCTAGGCAATATAATTAGATGTATCTATAGTTCGTGTCGTTTGACCCTTGGCAGTACACATATTATGATGGGATCGGGTCGTACGCCTTAGTATTTCTATAAAATACTCTTATGGAATCATGCGTATTATTTGACAAGAAGCCAAGCCAGTGTATCGGTGAGTTTTCCTGATTTGAACTATGACGACCTATATGGTGAGGTCCATTATATATATACTTTGATTGAGGAGGTAAATACTAACTGAGAGCATGAGTTTATTGTTAAGAGGGGGATTGTACCTTGTATTTATATTTGCTCATACCGTTTATCTACTATGCCCCATATTTATTTACTTCTTATTATACCTGTCTTATTGGACCACTAGTAAGTGTCGATGTTGACCCCTCGTCACTAGTACTCTGGGGTTAGGCTAGATACTTACTGGGTACGCGTTGATTTACGTACTCATGCTATACTTGTTGCACTTATTGTGCAAGTAGATATATGTTTCTGGTGGTCCTCTGGGCACAGAGGCGCGACATTTGCGGGACTTTACGGTGAGTTGCATCCATATTACGATTCACAGCATACAGAGTCTCCATCAGAGTTATTTATATTCTCCTGTCTAACTTGTATTCCAGACAGATGTTGTATTTTATTATATTTCTTAGTTAATGCTCATGCACTTGTGATACCGGATTTTGGGAGTTCCTACTGGTTGTTCGTTATTGTAGTTCACGTAATTATTATCATTTTACCCTATAAATTCTATTTCATACTATTTAATTAATGAAAATTGTGATTTCAAAGTAATAAGAATGAGTAATTAAGTTGATCGATCATCGTTGGCTTGCCTGACGACGGTGTTAGGCGTCATCACGATCTATAGTGGATTTTGGATCGTGACAGTCAAATTCTCCAGCAATGAAGTTTATTAATTTGTACCCCCGCATAATTTGAACTTAAATAGTTTTGTCAGAAATTCTTTTGATCGAGTTTTGAAAAACTTTTGAAAATATTTTTCAACCAAACGTTAATGCTTCAAAATTAACATGTTAAGATCTAGAAAACATGTCAAGACATTTAGTCGAGAAGTAATGGATTGACTATATATTATATATACAGTAAAGTTTTGACCTTATATATTGTTTCATGTGCTCGTCGTTAGGGTGTGATCGGTAACATACACAAATCTAACCTCATAACTGTTTTTCCAAGTTGAAAGAAATAAAAGACTAATGAAATAATATTTAGCGAGGATGAGCTAGGGCTTACAAGAGGTCATATAATGATATAAATGAAAACATGACCTCGGGGATTCAAATCCCATGTTACTAAAATCTAACATTTTTATGCATTTAAGAGTGACTTAGCTTAGTGGTTAATAAAGTGAGTAAAAATTTAAAAAGACCAAAAAATCTTACCAGAGACGAAAAAACCGGTATAGAAGGTATTTATTAGAATAATCATGCACAAATTGATAATATTGAAAAAAAAAAAAGGATGACCCTCTTTAATTACAATATCGAACAATATTGTCGCCTGAAAAAATCGAATTACCCATACACCTTTCAGAATAACCAGAAAAGTTCACAAATATGCCCAACCTCTTCCCAGCATTAAAAAATTTATTAGAGAATGCCGCACTTGTAGCCACCTTCAAGTTACAAAGAAACAAAGACTAAATTGTCACAAATAAGAGAATGCAAATTGCCCTAATCTTTATTTGAAAATGAATACTTTCTCTGTTTCAAAAAGATTAACATTATTTTCTTATTAGTCTGTTTCTAAAAGATTGATAACTTTCAATTTTTTCTTAATAGGAAGCATTTATATCACACACAAATGCTATGACATGTTTCAGACCACAAGTTTCAAAACTTTTAGAGGCACACAAATACTATGGCCTATTTAAGACCATATATCTCAAACTAGCTAAGACAATTTTTTTTGAAACGAAATATAAAAGAAGTTTCGAACAAGGAAAAGTTTCTAAAGATGTTAACAACTAAATAGCTCCCAGGTTAGAAAACTCTTGAACTATTTCATTCAAATAGCTGGAAGAGACCCCATTTAACACCAAATGGCAGATAAGGAAGAGCTGCCCTTTTGTGTCAACCATGTTAGTCTGTTACCCTCATGAAACAGACTAATAGACTGCTACTTCTCATGTAATATGTGGACCAATATTTAATTATTTTGTTTGCACTTTTTGTTTTGATCTAGAATATATTAAATACTATTATATTTCCAAATATCTAGAGAATTTGCACTTTTTGCACTTTTTTTTTTTGCGACATGCATTACTGTTTCGTCATCTTACTTCTTCTAAAAGCTCTTATCATGATCTATCTTGCATGACTAAATTGAATCAGAAGACAGCTAGTTCATGTGCCCCATGAGTTATGGCACCCTTTGGGGTCATCGTGAAAAGAAGAATTTCGATTAAAAGTAAAAAAAAGAGAAAATAACTACTTATGTGACAAAGTTTTAATAAACACAAAACCTTGTGTTTATAAACACGACACAATATTTATGCGACTATAAAATTCTTAAAACTTGTGGTTTTAATCCGAATAAAAGGGAGTATAAGTTTTGTTTGAAAAGAAAAGTCAGATGGTTTTTTCATGTTGGGAGTTTTTTCTTTTTTTTTTCTTTTTTAGATTTTGAATGGATAAGTAACCAAGAAAGGTGGACAAGAGGAATCAAGGGTGGCCAGTGTTCAAAGGCGGAGCCAGCATTGCGGATAACCAAGCCATTCTTCAAACAAATAATAGGATCATGATATATGTGATTTTGTTCTGAAATGTAATATTAAGTAATTAATGTCTGAATGGAGACTGAAAATTAAAATATATTTAACTCTTGTACTTCAAAATTCAAACCTCATTCTTGTTGAAAGTAATAAATTCAGAATATCATAAAATATCCAGCATACATGTGTGAACACAGACATGCATGCGAGGAGGTCTGATTAAGGTGGAGAAGAACTGAAAGCGAGGGATCTAGCTACTGCATCTCTGCAACTTATATACAAGCGAGGCGAAGGCCTTATTAATTATCCTATATATAGTTGGCCATACCCGTACATAACAAATAATTGTAATTTCGATAGTGGGGTAGGAAGAAAACGAGAGGTTCAGATGATAACACATACGCAGGGGCGGCTTAATAGAATATGTAGCCTTAAGCCAAAATCTAAAAAGAAGCCTTAAAATTTTAATAAGATTTTTACATATTGTATTTGATGTTGTATAGGGTGAAATTGATTTATATTAAATGCTCGAATGATTGCATGAGACGTGAAACCGGAGGCAAACGGAAGATAAAGTGAGTGAAAACCAAGACCGAGGACAACAACTTCGGTTGGTATCGGGTAGATCCCGAAGAGAACATAGTCAACGGAAGCAAATGAATATTTGTCACGAAATGACATTTAATGAAGAATATTTCTCAGTATTAAGTATATGAAGTCGTTGCAGAGAATTTTGGCATTCATGGCATGACGTTACATATTCATCAATGGTCCACATTATTGTCATTTAAGAAGGGCTTGATCCTAGAATCTTATTCCCAAGGTATAGCTATAAATAGGGGCTTCAACAACCACTGTAGACACGAGATCTCTGGCGAAACTTATGCTACATTTTACTATCAAGCTGAATAATATAAGTTTTTTTTTGTCTAGTATTGCTCTTGTCGCTATCTTCGGAAGCCTTGCTCCCGGAACCAGGCTTGCTATTTCTTTCTATTTCAACGCTAAGTCTTACTTTTTATTTAATTTATTTATCATTTTGGGATCGTTTGTCTATAAACCACGTAACAAATTCAACTATACCGTTTTACGGGTAAACAGTTTGGCGCCCACCGTGAGGCTTAGACAGTTGCGTAATAGAGTTGATCCTTGTATCTAGTTCTAACTTGTTTGATTCTTTGTTTCATATCAAAGTCAGAAAAATGGTAGCTACTGATGTCAACGTCGCACATAACATTGAGGCACTCTAAAATCTGCCTCAACATGAGGATTCAATCAGTGACACCCACAATGAGGGGGACGTAGCAACTCTGGTACATGGCGGAAAATATCCCCGACATGTGTGGGAGACGACTCCTGATGACGCTGAGGATGAGCACGTTACGGAAACGGTAAGGATCTTGAGAGAGAAGCAAAAGTCCATCATGGGCCATCTCTCAAAGCAAGACCAGGTCATGACAGAACTAAAACATGCGTTATCAGGTGCTTCCAACAACACGAATGGCATAGGCCATGTTCCTCCAGACGCCCCCGCAAATCAAACAACTCAAAGGGTTGATAACAACACCCCCGAGGGGTGAGGTTGGCTTCGACGGGGCTGGGGGGGATCAACAACGGATCCGGCAATGACAACGTCAATGATCCTTTTAAAACCGAACGTATGAGATTCATGAGGGAAATGAACGAGCGGATGGATCAGAACGCGAAAGAGTTCCACGCTCGAATAGACCAGATTCTGGGCGCACCACTAGTGTTGAAGGTCCCGAACTCGAAGAAGTACACTCAATTGTCATTCAAACCGAGCGCAACACCAGAGTTAATTCCAAAATAGTTTAAAATGACAGACGTATCGAAGTATGATGGAACTGGTATCGGCAATGAGAAACATTAAGGAAGCATGGTTCCCGAGGTGGATCAGATTTGATCCTAGCCAGAGGGACCCTAACTTATGGTGCGAATAACATGGGACTCATGGCCATTGAAATGGGGACTTCCGACATTTGCGCAAAGAGGTGGCAACGCTACTGAAGAACGGCCATCTCAGGGAATTCTTAAGTGACCAGGTCAAGAACAATTACGGTCGCAGCCGAGATAACGCAGAACCCTCGAAGATAAGTGAAGACCCTCCTCGACTAACTATTAACATGATTTTCGGAGGTAACGAGGTCAACGGTGTAACCTTCTCGGCAGCCAAAAGACAAAGGTATCAGTGAGTCATAGCAAAAGAATCCGGGAAGTTGCCAGAGACGACATCACCTTCACGAAAAAAGACGTCGACGGACTTCTTCTGCCGCACAACGATGCCCTGGTAATTTCTCTTAACGTTCTAGATTTCAAGATTAAATGTATTTTGGTTAACCCAGGAAGTTCAGCCAACATCATTCAATGGAGAGTGCTGGAATAAGCCAAGCTACCCGGAAGCATCATTCTGGCAACAAAGCTCCTCGTCGGGTTCAACTTAGCGAGTGTGATACCCGAGGGGAAATCTTGTTGTCCACGAATGTCGAAGGGGTCACAAAGACCACCTTATTTGAAGTGGTGGACGGAGACATGGGCTACAACATAATTCTCAGCAGACCATGGTTACATGAGATGAATGTCGTACCATCGACATATCACCATTTGCTGAAATTCCCGACTCTAGAGGGAATCAAGCAAATAAGAGGAGATTAACCGGCAGCAAGGGAAATGAACACGGTATCAATTTCTAGCAGTAAAGGGAAGGAAATCAACACATAGCAATTACAAACCAACACCTGCTCCCGAACCAAGCGAAGATAACAAAAGGGGAGGAGTCATCGGAATCCCACCAGGTATCAAGATATTTCCAGGTATAGAAAAAAAACAGACACGACCAAGTCCACGACAGAAGAACTCGAACATGTCAATTCCTCAAGAGAAGGTTACACTTGGGGACAGGACTCAACCCCGAGCTCATGTCAGGATTTATTGATTTCCTTAAAACTAACATTGATTGTTCCGCTTGGTCACACACGGATATGACAGGTACCCCGCTAGAGGTGGTTGTGCACAGGCTAAGCTTGAACCTAAGCGTCCTACCAGTAAGGCAGAAGAAGCACCTAATAGCCGAGGTCAGAAATAGGTTTGTTAAAGAAGAGGTAACTCGATTACTTGACATCGATTCAATACGGGAGGTGACCACTTAAAACACCTCCATGAAACTTTCGATATCCTAAGGAAGCACAACATGAAGCTCAACCCCGAAAAAAGCGCGTTCAGAGTTAGCTCCGATAAATTATTGAGTTTCCTGGTATCACAAAGAGGGATCGAGGTCAATACCGATAAGATCAAAGACATCGAGGACATCCCAGATCAGCTGACAAGCGTGAAGGAAGTCCAAAGGCTAACCGAAAGATTGGCCGCTCTAAGCAGATTTATTTATCGGTCTTCAAAAAAATGTCATCACTTCTTCTCACTTCTAAAGAAGAAGAACAACTTTGAATGGACTCTAGAATGCTAACAGGCCTTAAGAGATCTGAAACGATATCTATCAAGCCATCCGCTACTATCAAAACTGGAGGAAAGCGAACAATTGTTGATATACTTAGCGGTCTCGGAGGTTACCGTTCTAGTCTGGGAGGACGAAGGTATGCAATCTATTGTCTATTATATTAGCAAAATTTTGTCAGTGTCTCCCGATAGCCGTGATGACAACTTTTCCCCTACGGAATGTCCTTCACAAACCTGAGTTGTCAGGTCGATTGGCCAAATAGGCAGTTGAAATTACTGAATTTGATATTGAATATAAGCTTAGGACTGCAATCAAGTCATTGTTTTTGGCCAGCTTTGTGACCGATTTTAGTCCTGGGCTACTGGCTTTGGCTGCAAAAGAAGCGGTGATGGTGTCAGAAACGACATCATGAGATTGGACCTTATTCACGGACGGAGTTTCTAATGTGAAAGGATCCGGGCTCGGGTGGTCTTAATCACGCCCTCGGGAGAAACCCTAAGGCAGGCCGTAAATATTGTTCTTTTAACTAATAATGAAGCCGAGTATGAGCCATTGATTGCAGGACTCGAATTGTCCTGAAGACTTGACTCTGAGGTCATAGATATCAAATGTGATTTGCAACTAGTGGTAAATCAAGTATATATAATATTTAACATAAATAAGGAACGCATGCAACAGTATGTGATTAAAGTTCAAACTTTGCTCGCGTGATTCAGGGAGTGGTCGATCACCCACATCCCGAGAGAAGAAAATGTAGAAGTAGATGCATTGGCCAATTTGGGATCGTCTACAGAGATGAAAGGATCAGATTCTGGTACTGTCGTTCAACTTATGAATTCGGTACTGGATGTGGACGGTTATTGTAAAGTAAATACAATCAACCTAGTTTGGGACTGGAGGAATGAGTTCATTGATTACCTACAGCACGGCAAGCTGCCCGAAAACCCGAAGGCATCCCGGGCACTCTGCACCAAAGCAGCTCGTTACAACCACTGGGGGCAGTTATATAGAAGGTCGTTCCAAGGCTTGTTGTCCTGTTGTTTAGGAGCCTCGGAGGCAAACTACGCCATGCGAGAGGTTCAAGAAGGTATTCGCGAGAATCATTCTTGTGCAGATTCGTTGGTGCAAAAATTAGTTAGGTCAGGGTATTACTGGCCCCGAATGGAGCAAGACGTGAAGGCATTCGTTCATAAATGCGACTAGTGTTAGCGCCATGCTCAGGTGGTGAACCAATCGGCAGAACTCCTACATTCGATACTGTCCCCATGGCCATTCATGAAATGGGGGATGGATATAGTCGGGCCGCTTCCACCGGGTCCCGAAAGGTAAGATTTCTTTTAATTTTAATTGATCACTTCACTAAATTGATTGAAGCAGGTCCTTACCAAAAGATCGGTGAGCGCGAAGTGGTAGATTTCCAATGGGAAAACATAATTTGCCGGTTCAGAATATCGAAAGAGATTGCCTATGACAACGGACCACAGTTCATAGGCTCCAAAGTAACAAAATTTCTTGAAGACTTGAAGATTAAAAGAATTACATCTTCACCATATCATCCGAGCGCAAATGGGCAGCGGAGTCAACTAATAAGGTAATTATTCAAAACCTCAAAAGGGGTTAGAAGCAGCCAAGGGCAAGTGGCCTGAAGAGTTATCGATAGTGCTATGGGCATATCGGACGATGGCCAAGTCAAGCATGGAGGAAACACCTTTCTCTCTCGTATACAGCGAAGAAGCTCTGATCTCGGTAGAAGTAGGAGAACCGACCTTGCAGTACTTCCGGGTGGACGAATAAGAAAATAATGAGGCATTGATGGTCAAATTAGAGTTTCTTGATAAACACAGGGACTTGGCACACATAAGAATGGTGGCTTAGAAACAAAGGATGGAAATATACTATAACCGGAGGGACAATCTCTGGTACTTTAAAGTGGGTGACTTGGTTTTGAGGAAAGTGACTCAGGATACCCGGGAGCTCAACGCAGGAAAGCTGGGTTCGACATGAGAAGGCCCGTATCAGGTTTCAGCTATCACCGAAAAAGGATCATACGAACTAGAGAATCGAGATGGAGTCAAAATGCCAAGAAACTGGAACGTGACTCACCTCAAAAGGTATTATTACTGATAGATCCTGCTTATACTGAAAATATGTGCTGCACTCTTTTTCCCTTCGAGCAGTTTTTGTCCCAATCGGATTTTTCTGACAAGGTTTTTAACGAGGCAGCAACAGAAAGCGTACTACGAAAGGAGCATCATCAGCAAAGTTAAGACATTTAATTGATAAGGCACTGAAACAACAAGCCACTAGGGGATGGTTAGATAATCTTTGGCTCGATGACAAAGTTCCCAACGGGAAATAATGCTTGTCATCGAACCAAAGATTATCCAACCATTCATTAGTATTTTTTCTCAAAGGGGCAAGACTTCTAGTGTTCCAATTCGCATTCTTCACATTCGAAAACTGAGGGGGAATAGTATGAGAATACGACAACCTGATTTTCACGAAAATCGGGACTGCGAGACCCGAGAACAATAATGTCTCATCGGGACTGGGGACTACACAGCTAGCCCCGTAGAATTAAGTGTACAAATTATCCACATATATTGGCAATTTCGTTTCTTTCAGCAAACGAATGCTTATGTACTTTTGAAGATAGAAGGAATAAAATGAAGTCCTTTTATTTTTATCTTGTTTCTTGTCCAAATGATGAATTGATTTTATCATTTGAAAGTTAACTAAACACTTCAAATACTAGTGCCAGAATGAACAAGAGACATCCTCTTCAAGAGCACCGTAAATATATAAGGACCTCTCTTATGAAACCCTCATAGTAAAAGGTTGGTTCCGGAGGAGTTTACGCCCGAAACCCATAAGTTATCGGAAGAAAACACACCTGAAGCCTTACTTAATTCGACGCAAAAGAAATAAACTTTGCGCAATACTTAAACAAAAGGTACTTTTTATTTATACATGCCAAGAGGCATAAGTACAAAAATACAAAAAGAAAACAGTAAACGAAAAGAAAACAAGAATGCCAAACTTCATCACCACCGGAACTCGAATGAAGAAAGGCACTACGCCCCCGGGAGAAGTAGACGGATCTACCATCGACGCAGGATCTTGTCTTCATCATCATTCACTTCAAGTCCGTCCTCGGTTCTCGAAAACTCGGAACTAGAACTAAAAGCGTCAGTTGCATCAGGCTGAGCCGGCAGACATTCTCGAGCAGTTAACTCCAGTGTTCGGACCTTGGCAATCTCATCGTCGATATCAATAATGCTCGCTTTGGCCTCTTTCAAGATTTTCCGCCTCATATGATACATAAAGTATGTTTTTTCAATAACGAGGGAATCCCCTTGGTGCTGAAGTTTTGCTTTAATCCTATCAACCTCGATTAATAAACCATCCCGCTCAGATCTCATGGCACTAAGGCTAAGATCGAGATCACGGATTGTGGTTATGTGAACCTTATTTTGATCCATGATCTTCTTATACCTATTTTCCATCCGGGCCCGCTTCTCCTCGGCTGTATCAACTTCTTCAGCTTTGGAGTTCAAAACTGCCTCCAAATTATTTGCTTGTTCTATGGAGGCAGACTCGCGCTCGGTAGCAATAGGATCATCATCTTGAGATTCAGTCCACCTAGAATTTACATTCTAAAGTTGTACATGTAGTTGAGTGGATTTTTGGTTGTGAGCCATCATTTCTTGCTCATTCTGTTGCAACCGGGCCTCAAGCTCGGCCGCTTCAGTAGCCTTCACCTCTAGTACCAAGAGGTGTGCGGCGAGTTGATTCCTCTCAACTAACAGTTAATCTCGCTTGGACATAATTCCTTCATTGTCAAGGATCAATCTCTGAAGGCCCTCAGAATCGAGGAAGTTGGCTTGTAAAACAAATATTGATGTCAGAAACCCCGTTAAAACTAGTCAAGTGGAAAAAGGCAATAAAGAAAACAAGTACGGTATCGATGCTGCATTGTGCATGGCATTATTCAACATATACTCCCCCGAAAGAGAGTGTATTTTCTTCTTATCTTCCATCGGCCTAGATTGCAGGTGGCACTCCTTTAAGACAGCGAGAGAGATGCTCCTCCTCTATTTGGGGATCTGCAGAAGGGGGTGAATAGTTGTGCCCCAAATTCCCATGGTCAGGGGACTGGGTAGGAAAAATATCCTCCTCTCGGGCATCTACGTCCAACGAAAGAGATGTAGCAGTTACTGGTGATGAAGGCACGACCGGTGTGGAGGGAGATGAAGCTGATGGTGCTATAGGTTGAGAAGCAGCTGCGGCAGAGGCAATGTTATTTGTTGGTTGCTCAACAACTAAAGGCATAAAAGGCCTGGTATTCAACCTCATTAGACCAGAAGCAGCAACTGGGATCGGAAAGGGAGAATCAGTATTCTCTACTAAGTCAAACTCTCCCTATAGCGCTTTGACCTCGCCCTTGGTTGGGGTTGTGAGCTCTCCAGATTGAGCATTCAGTTGAGCTAATGAAGATCTTTGTCTCCCTTGAAGGGAAGCCTCTTCATCACTGACTTCCCTATCATCGTCAATGACCACAATGGTTGCGGCTGGCTCGAACGTGGCCTTATTTACTTTCTTATTTTTACCCCTGGCCGAGGAAGAAGGCCGCCTTTTTGGTTGCTTGTTCTCTAGCCGGGGACTCCAAGAAGAAGCACTTACCGAAAGTAGACCCGAGGGCACCGGTCCGGGTAAGAGCCTTCTACAGTAACCTCGCAACCTCTACAGGATCGACCAAAACATCCTCCTCAGGGCAGGAAAAAGAACCCTGCGGGATACCTGAATCAAACAAAAAGGTAGGGTTAGCAGGATTTCTTATATAAAAGGTAGAATAAAGGAAGAGTCAGTTTACCGTGGTTCTTGGCCCTCCACCTGTATTTAGAGGCCAACTCTTTTCACCAGCGGGTCTCTGACGTAGTGATGTCTAGAATCTTTTGAACCCATCGGTCCAGGCCTTCAACCCTTGGTGGTGTCCACCAATTAGCTGAAATAACGAAATAAAAAGGGTTAACAATGACATGGGATAATCTTTTTTGGAGAAAGAGGTAGATATTGAACTTATGAGAACGATTCCAGGATTCGAGGAAAGATGGGGTTGTGGCCGGGATAATATCCCTGGTAGAAATAACGACAAACTTCTCCATTCATCCACGGTCATTGTCATCATCCAAGTTGGTAAGAAAATCATAGTGGCCACACTTGCTGAAATTTATTACTCTCCCATGAAAGATTTTGGAGGAGTAGAGGTTCATCATATGCGCCAGGGTGAGGGACTCCTTCGTTTCCATCACCGTTCGCTACACATAGGGGCCTATTTATGCTAAGAAGACTTGATACCGGTGGCAGAACTCCAAAATCACGGGGTCCAGTCCTCCGCTCAATGAGAATGGGCCCAAAGTGAAGGGGTACGTAAAACCCTTAGTGAAGGTTACCCGCTCCACCAAATCGGGAGCGATGATACTTAGGGCATGGAAGTCACAGTCGTCCTTTATAGCAAGAATATTGGAAGGGCGAATTAAAGAAGGATATTTTCCCACAACCCAAGTTCGAATGTTTAAAGTGGATAACTTCTCTTCGAAATCTTTGGCAGTGTTCAGATGTTTAGGTATGATGGTGCTCACCGTGGGAGGATCAGCATCAACATCAACCTTTTTATCTTTGCTCCTCTTCGGGCCCTCACCAAAGAGAAAACCAAAGTTCTTGGAAGAATTAGTAGAAGAAACCATAATGATAAGGAGATGATAGAGTTTTTTGAAGAATATCAAAGAGAGATGAAAGCAGAAGGAAGTTAAGATCAAAGAAGTTAAGGAAGCTTATGAAGTTGTTAGAAGTGAAAGAAGAAGAATGATGCATTTAAGTAAAGGTATAGGCGGATAAAATCGTGGTTATGATTACCTCGAGAACAGGAAAAAATATTGTTAAATCATAGGGTAACACGTGTTCGGGGTATTAAATACGAGGAGGCGTGCATCTTATCAAGCGTCAAAAACTTTTCAGAAGGGTTCGAAAAAATTTTCGCCAAGAAAGGAATCTATACCAACTTCCCGATGACACAAAGATATGCCACTGAAAAGCACGGGGACTATCCGTATAGGGTAAAATTGATTAATATTAAATGCTCGAATGATTGCATGACACGTGGAGCCGAAGGCAGACGGAAGATGAAGGGAGTGGAAAACAAGACCGAGGACATCTTCAGTTGGTATCAGGTAGATCCCGAAGGGAACATAGTCAACGGATGCAAATGAATGTTTGTCACCAAATGACATTTAATGATAAAAATATTTCTCAGTATTAAATATGCAGTCGTTGCAGAGAATTTTGGCATTCATGGCATGTCATTACATATTCATCAATGTCCCCCATTATTGTCATTTAAGATGGGCTTGATCCTAGGATCTTGTTCCCATTATATAGCTACAAATAGGGGCAACAAGATCTTTGGCAAAACTTATGCTACATTTTACTATCAAGCTGAATAATATTTTATTTTTTGTCTAGTATTGCTCATGTTGCTGTCTTCGAAAGCCTTGCTCTCGGAACCAGGCTTGCTATTTCTTTCGATTTCAACGCTAAGTCTTACTTTTTATTTAATTTATTTATCATTTTAGGATCAAATCAGTTCGTTTGTCTATAAACCACGTACCAAATTCAATTGTGTCGTTTTACGGGTAAACAATATTTATTCTTATAGATTCTTAAAATGCAAGGTAATTAATTATATTTTGATAAACTTTTCCTTTCAATTAAAAATATAGTCAGTAGTTGTATTTTTCGTGAGACATTATTAATCTTATGCAAGATCTTATTAATTTCGGTTTATAGTTTTTTTTAATTGAGATAACTATTACAGAAATTATTAAAATTATTCTATAAGCAAGAGAAACATTTTTAAATGGAATTAAGATTACATCTGATTGAATATGCAAATTAGAGTATTATCTTCTACTTATTAAATTTTTTCTCACTTTTAATTTCAAAAATCGGTTTATGATATCAAAATCATAATGACTATCATGCTTTAAAAGAGACTCAAAGTTAAGACGATATCTTTTCAAATCTAATCATTTAATATTCTAGGCAGCATGATTAAAGCGTAATTTGTGCGAATCGCATGATAGAATAAAAAAGATATCTTAGCTAGTAGAAATGAATATGTTGATCAACTAAATAAAAGGTTGATTGTAAAATTTTATAGTAAAAATAAAATATTTTTCAGTTTTTGACTCGGCAGAAAATGATACCAATAATTACTACTAAGAAGAATAATTAAATACTTTAATATCGAATTGCCTTCTACCATACATGTTTGTTGTCAAGTTTCTTATTTCTTACGTATGTTAGTGTCACCGTATATATAATAGACTAAGTTAAAATTGATCTTCCATTGTATATAGGTTAATTTTGAAAAACAAATATGCATGGCATGCTACTGAAAAACTTAGATACGCCGAGTTGCTTATGTAATAGCACGCAGATGGTATATAGAAGTTTTGACAATAACGTCATACATATAAAAATTATGATACTGGTTAATGTACTTCTAAGTATATTCTTATCCCTGAATTCAACTTTCGTCTTCCGAAACTAAGGAATATCCTTTTAAATTTGTGTGAAAATATTTTTTAGTATGTTTATATTTTGCAAATATAATAAATAAAGCATAAGGACAAACATCCTAAATATTGGACTATATTTACCAAAATAAGTTTTCTTGCACGAACAATTGTATGTTGCACTTTCAAGACGGATATCGAGATCGACAACAAGAGGTCCGGTTAAGGCAGAGCAACCAACGTATTAGGAGGAAACATAGACAAAAAAATATTGTCCACAAAGAAGTGTTCGTTAAGATACCATCACATTAAATACTTTTAAACTATAATATATAATTATCTAACTAAATGACAAAATTGATCATTTGTGTAAGTTTTGATGATGTCCTTTTATTTTAAATTCATGTATTATGCTAATATAACACTCTCTTCGTTTCAATTTATGTGAACCTATTTCCTTTTTAGTATGTGCCAAAAAAGAATGACCAATTTTCTTATTTAGAAATAATTTACTTTTATGCAATGATTTATAGCCACACAAAATATATGTATTTTATTTTAACACCACAAGTTCTAAGTCTTCTCTCTTTTCTTAAACTCAGTGTCCAGTCAAATTGGTTCACATAAATTGAAACGGAGAAAGTAATATTTTTCGGTATTTAGATGATTGTTGTATTATTATACATAAAATTTCTCTCATTAATTAAATTTTGTTGTTCCATCATATAAATAGATGTTTAAATCATCACGTCATTATTAACGTGCAACGCACATTCATAGATATTAGTAATTTCAAAAGTATAATGGGTGCAGTAATAACAACTAAAAGTTGACCCTGTAATATTAGTATCATGAATCAGCATTTTCGTAATTATACAATCATCTTCACAAAATTCTAGATCCGATTCTGAATTTACACGTATTTGTTAGGGCGGGGAGGCTGTAGAACTGAAAGCGGGGGATCTTAGCTCTGCAACTCATACAACTTGTAAGCCAGGCAAAGGTAACATGTAATTTCGATAGTGGGTCAAGGTGCAATGAAACAAGAGGTTCCATACAATACTGAACTCATAATATATTCTGTGTACCAAATAATCTCTGAACTCCAAACATTGCCCGAATGTCCTCTCGTGCATGTACACGCACGCTAATACACAATGTTTCTAGTTCGGCAATTTTTGTAAGTACATTCAATATTTGGTACCCAATAGCAATAGCAGAGACAGATTTAGAATTTAAGTTGTGTATTCAATCTTTAAAAATTTTAATATTTAACTCATTATATTTTTAAAGTTATGGGTTCATATTTATTATTTTGTTACTTACAATTTTAATAAAATTTTGCACATAATTTTATGCTAAGTCCCGAAAGTAATGGGTTCGGCTAATATGCACCGCATAGGCTCATTAAAGAGCGAATGCATTTTCTATTAGGAATTTCTCTACTCCAAATGTTCCAACATGAGTCCTCTTATTAAGTGTAAAGTTCATATCCATCCTACCACGTCACTGAGTGGCAATTTGAATACTTGTATATCTTATTAACGGATTCGCGACTTCTATTTTTCCGAAACTTATTTTGTAATTTGTAGTATTGAGTCCTATGGTGTGATATATTAAAATACAAGTCAACTAAATACAATTTTCAAAATTAAAGTGTACTAAGGGGCGTGAACACCATTCATCAAAGTATTATACTAATTTCACTCCTAATGTAAAGATTCTTCTTGCGTGTATGCTTATTTCACGTCACCGCTAGGCAAGCCAACGGTAAACTAGTCATGTATTTATTCTTTTTAATAATTTCAAAATAGTTGATTTTTTTTATTTATTAAGTAAGTAAGAGGTGAAAAATTTAATAAAATAAAGTGTAAACTAATATAAGAACAAGTGTGGTGAAATAATTACTCAAAAGCCGTCAAATGTCTACTAACGTAATCCCAAGACCTGGTGTCACAAGTGTATGAGCTATTAGTAGAATATACAAAATACTAAACTACTCTCTGAAATAGAGTAGACAGAAAATAATGCAAAAGAGAGACTCAGGTTGTTGCAGAACGGATTCGAAAAGCAGCTCACTACTAAGCCTCGGGGTATCGGGTGGCCGGTATGACTGCCAGATGCACCTGTCTCAGATCCTTCACGATTAATGCAGAAGTGTAGCATGAGTACATAAACAACATGTACCCAGTAAGTATCTAGTTTAACCTCGAAAAAATAGTGACGAGGGGGAGACGTCGACACTTACTATGGACTAATAATAAAATATAAAAATGCTAAACAGGCATAGAGTATGTGAATAATAATATTAACACAATGACAGCAGTAATTAGATGATTCTTTAACTAACAGTAAATTCCAAAAGTATTTCACTAACATCATATTAATTCCAAATAAATTCTGAATAAATAAATAAATTATAACCTTTCTATTCATCAAAATAATATCATGTGTATTTGGGCTTCAAACGTTAACACGCACGATTTATGCCGAAGTCGTACGGCCCGATCCAGAATAATGTATACACTGTCGAGGGTCGAGCGGTGCGAACCATAGGCTATTATACTGCCGAGGTGTTCGGCCCGCTCCACAAGAAGAGAGATTACTTTATGAACATCCGATTTTTAAAAGCTATTATAAAGCTAATACACAAAGAAGTACAATCTCTATTAACGGTCAAGTGACCGCCAAAATTCAAGCGAGTGAAATTCGGTCTTTACAAATCCTTTAACAAGTTTCAATATAATTTAAACACTTTAATTAACAAGTAGGGTGCAAACATCATAAGTATTTTATGATATGGGTCCTAAACTACCCGGACTTAAGCATAATTAGTAGCTACGCACGGACTCCCGTCACCTCGTGCGTACGTAGCCACCACAATTAACATCAAATAGCAATTTAAATCACCTGTGGGGTAAATTCGCTCTTACAAGGTTAGGCAAGAGACTTACCTCGTCCCAAAGTTTATTTTCCGACCACAAACTCACTCGAAGGACCCAACGTGGTGCCGAACAATCCAAAACTAGCCAAATATTATGTGAAATAATCAATATACGCTCAAAAGTTAATAATTTAGCCATTAGAGTAATTACTCAAAAGATTCTTCTTGCGTGTATGTATCATTATATATATAGGAATGGATTATGGATTGCTATTTGAGATGTTGGTTGGAACTTATTACATTTCCAAAAGTATTACAGTCAATCTTCTCTATAACAGTATCTCTATATAACAACAATTCACTATAAAAGTTAAGTTATTTTTGGAATCGATTTTTATGTTATGTTGTAATATATATTTTCTATAACGATACTTCACTATAGCAGCCAAAAATTATTGGAACAAACGAGGTTATTATAGAAAGGTTTGACTGTATGCTTAAATTTTAAAATTATCAAACATTTGGAAATTCTCTTTAAAATGAAAAAGAGAAACAGATATTTTAACTCCTCAAATACATAATACTTGTGTCATGTGAGATTGCATTCCTAAGGATAAAGTGGTTTCATGAACTGAATGATGTCTAACTACAACTAGGCAAAAGTTATTACAAGTCCACAGCTTGTAATAGGCCATGAGAAAGATTTTAAGCTCGCAACTAATTAATAAATAAAATTCAATATATCGTGTATCTGGACAAGCTAGGCTAGCTGCAAAGAAAGCAAATAAGAATTTCAGTACCTAAATTGAGGTGCATGAATCCATCTAGCGTGATAATATTAATCTATATTAAGTTCCTAATCATTCGTTTATCTCATGTAGGGCAAGATCTAAGCTGCGCTTTATGTACTTTCATTCATTTTTACAAGCTTGTAATGTCGTATTAAGCTTGGATTCTTTTTAAAGTCCAATATTAGTCCGTGATGAATACAAAATTTCGTATAAGTGGTGTCAGTCGATCATCACAATTCGATTTTTTTTAAACTAAGTGATCAACTCAGTCGAAAACTATATTTGAAGAAAAAGTATTTTATTATATATATCTGTAAGCTCTTTACAATTCTCTCAAATCTCCGCATATCTCCAAATATAAAATAAGCTATCAATATCTTTATTTATAATAATACGAAACCTATTTTAACGAGAAATAGGAAAGCCTATTCCTATATATATTAATTCTGACTACAAATCTTATTTACACATGAATTAAATAAACTAGCAAATATCAAATCTTAAACAATTAAGGTTTCCTACTACAACTTTGAATTAGTTTTCCAACAGTGTGCGATTAGTTTAAAGCTTCCCACTCAACTGTCTAAGCTAAAAATAATATATATATATATATATATATATATATATATATATATATATATATATATATATATATATATATATATATAATCTAGGTATAATATGTATATAACCATGTATAATTAGTGTTTAATTTATGTATACCAACTATAAAATATCAACAATGAATATCTAACCAGATATTTTTGTAAAGATCCCTAATTCTTTTAAGAAAATGTTGTTAAAGTACGTTTCCGCCACTGCTGAAAGTGATTAATTAAGTAACAACCAATTAAAAAGTAGGAAAGAAAGATTTCGTACTAAAGTGGAAAATGGCTGAATAGGGAAACTGAAAAACTAGTCTCAATATACAATTGGAGGTATATATTAGGACCTACATGTTCTAATTATGTATTGAGAGGACGTTTCATAGGTGATATAGAACTTCATTCACATGCTTTGGTCTCCCCATATTTACACCAATGTTGGTCCAACTAAGTCCTTTTTCGACCTTATCTCTCAACTCTGCCTTCTTACTCGTACACTATATATAAGCTAGGTAACATACTTAGAAAAAGCACACAAAAGAAAAACCCTACAAAAGCCTCCAGCCCTAGCATCAAAATATCAGAAGAAAAAATACAATATTTTATTGTTTTATCATAATGGCAAATGCTAGAACCAATGGGAAGAAAAAGAACAAGATAGTGAATCTGAAAATAGTGGTGGAGAAGTTACAAAGGAGTCTTTCATTGGTGAAGAAACTTGCAGCAGAGTTTGATGCTCGAAGCATCCCGCGTTCATGCAACGTTCCAGAAGACGTTAAAGAAGGGCATTTTGCAGTGATTGCAGCTGATGAAGATGAGTTGAAGAAGAGATTTGTGGTGCCATTGAGTTGTTTAACACATCCTTCATTCTTGAGACTATTGGAACAAGCTGCTGAAGAGTATGGTTTTGATCATGAAGGTGCACTTACATTACCATGCAGGCCAAGTGAACTTGAGACAATTTTGAGGGTTGAAGGGAGGAATAAACAATCAAGATTAGATAATAATAGTGGTGTTAATTGGAGTTCAAGTATGGTGAAAAGTTGTTGAAAATAATGAAGCATTAATAAAGAAGCTAAGATATTTTACTCCGACTAACTCATCTTGTTGAGCCTCTATGTTTGGATTGGTTTTATTAAATTCAAGTATTGTAACTATGACGGTCGTGCTCGTTTTGGACTTGGTCGTATCCTTTGGGTCGGTCATGCTCATGCGACTATGACGTCAATGAGGAATGGAAGAGGAGCCTTGGCGTAACTGGTAAAGTTGTTGCGATGTGACCAGGAGGTCACGGGTTCAGCCGTGGAAACATCCTTTTACAGAAATGCATGGTAAGGCTGCGTACAATAGATTATTGTGGTTCGGTCCTTTCCCGGACCCCGCGCATAGCGAGAGCTTAGTGCACCGGACTGCCTTTTTTTCCCTTCAAATATTGTAGCTCTCTTGCTCTTGATTGTTAGATGATGAGGAATTGGCTAGAGAGATAATAGATTATAGCCTTAAGATGGTAGCTTCTATTTCATGATTGTCCCGCAAGTAACAACTTCACTTTAGTAGTATATAGTTCTTGTATGCCAAAAAGAAAAAAAAAGTTCTCTCCTTTGTTCTTTCCTTTTGGGGATGGGTGGGGGTGGAGGGTGTGTGTTCTTCCTCTTCCAAGGTCCTAACAATGGTTGTGTTGTTGCATGCATGTGTATACTGGATAGTCAAATTGACTTTCGATAAGCGAAATTTGTCATCTAAATTGAAACACATGAAATAATAATTAAGATGACTTTTAGAGATTAACAGAATATATTACTTCAAAAGAGAGCTGTTAACATCTAGAAAGCAATTAATATCATATAATTTGATCATTGACTCGATAAGCGAAATTTGTCATCTAAATTGAAACACATGAAGTAATAATAAGATTACTTTTAGAGAATAACAGTATATGTTACTTCAAAAGAGAGCTGTTAACATCTAGAAAGCAATTAATATCATATAATTTGATCAATGCACGGTAAGGTAGAATTGCTACTTCACTGTACGTGGTGAAAAAAATAATACTTATAACATAAAGAAGATATATTGAAATGAAAATATATATTTATTGGAATTGACTTTTTAAATATCCACGTACCTGGATTAAGACTGAGCCTTTAAGTTTCACGAGATAATAATTGTATTTTTACTTCTTCGATTCATTGGTACGATTTGAAGTAGAAAAGTATAACACGTAATACCAATCTAACGCCTCAAGTTTCCTCGCTACATAAGTAGGTAAGTATTAATTTATCTTTAATCAGAAATTTTGAATTCGAGTTTTGCGTATGTAATCACTTTTGTTTGAGAGCGTTTTACTTAATGAAACTTTTCATCGTAAATTTAAATTTAGTCGGATTACAACAGGTACACGACACCTTGTGGAAACCAAAAAAATGCAACTTATTAAATGTGATAGATTCTAAATGTACACACGCGTAATGTGCGGGATCCAGTGATGTTTCTAGTTTTTGTTCCCGTTTACTTGCTTAGTCTTTGATTATAAAAAAAGGTCACCTACCAATTAGAAAGTAGCTTGATTTCATCACATGTTGTCTTGTTCCAATGATTCATTCTTTATATACTAAAAGAATTTTTAACTTACATGAATCAATAGTGTAAAAAATAGTTTATATCAGATCATCCAAAAAGTATTTACATATAAATTTCTTTAAAATATAAAATTTATAATTTGTAGTCTTTCAATGGTCGGTTATAGCAGATAAGATAATATGTTTTATTTTTAAAATTATAAAATATCTGCTATAACCGACCACCAAAAAATAGTTTATCTACAAGTTTGGAAAATTTTACACCCAAAATACAAACACTACATCTATAAAAACGCTTGCGGACAAAATTCAGTATAACTGACCATTGAAAGCGGTAAACTTAGATACCTATAATCGTTTGGTTGAAACAAGTTATTTGAGGATTAATTATCACATGAATAGTTATACTATCCTTTCATAGAGATAAAAATAATGGTACAATCTCGGGATAATTAATTTCGAAATTAGTTATACCATGATTTTATCACAACTAAATATGAGATAAACTCATCTCAAATTTAATCTCGGGATTAATTTGTTTGCCCGTAAAACGGTACAGTTGAATTTATACGTGGTTTCTAGACAAATGAATTAATTTGATCCTGAAATTATAAAATAATCAAAGAATTATGCAATACTTAGCCTTAGAATATAGACGAAACAGCAGAAGCAATAATTTCGGGAACAGAGTTTCTGAGCACAACAACAACAAAATCAAAAAGTAAGAAGATAAGATTGTATTGAGTTTTGTATAGAATGTAGCGTAAGTTTGCCAGAAAATTCGTATTCTTTACAATGACAATTGAGCTCACTATTTATAGCTATGAAGGAGGTCCTAGGATCGTGCCCTTCTTTAATGTCAATTATGAGGGATATTGATAAAGATGTAACGGTGAACATAAATGTCAAATTTCCTGTAACAGGTAATTGCTCTTAATGCCATGGAATATTCTCTATTAAATGCTACCGGGCAAAGAGCAGTTATCATATCTGTATGAGCGTTATTCTTTTCGGTGACAAAAAAAATAGCTGCCTTCGGTCTTTGGCCATCCCCCCGTCTTGGGTTCCATGTGTCCCTTTTTTGGACGGTCACATGTCATAACATATTTTACCCTATACAGATAGTCCTCCTGCTTTTCGGTGACATAACTTTGTATTATCGGGAAGTTGGTAGAAACAATTTTTTGGCGGGAATTATTATAATTCCCGAAGGCTTCTGATGGTTAATTCGTGAAAAGGAAGAGATTACCTCCGTACGGGATCAGCTTTTGGCAAAGCAGAAGCAACATGTCGCTCGCCTTTCTGAACTGGAAGACAAAGTTGTTGAGGTTGTTGTATTGGAGGCTCATTTGCGGAAAAGCGAGCAAGAAGTGGTAACCCTTAGCCAAGAAATTGGCCCGCTGAGGGTTAGATTTGACGAAGCTAGGTCCAAATGGGCTGAAGTCCACAACGTCATTTTTGCTGCAAGCGAACGCGAAGCTGCCTCCGCTGAAAAAGTGATCAACTTAGAGGCAGCCTTGCACTCCAAAATTGAAGAGCTTTCTGCTACGGGGGCGAAACATGCCCAACTGGAAGAGAAGTACAAGAAAACTATCGAGCATAATAGGTTTTTTAGTTCAACTGTCTGTGACCTTGATGTTAGCCTCAAATCTGCTAGGTACGCCCGGGAAAATATTTCTGCCGAGGTAACCCAACTCAAAGAAGAACTTAAGCGTCGAGCGGCTTCCCTCGTTGTTGAGAGAACTTACGCTATGTACAGCATGAGGAGAAAATCTTGGAAGAGGCCAAAGCTGGTGTTATTATTTTGATACCGAAATTGCTAAGGCCCGCGAGCTTGAGTTAGCTGCTAAAAGTGGAATCCCGGCGAGGTCTGATGCACCTGGTCCTTCTGGTTCCGGTTCCGAGTTCTTGGGAACTAAAGAAGAATCGGAGGATGACAGCGCTGAAGGACAAAATGATAAAAATATTGAGTCATCGGTGGGTCCGTCCACTTCTCCCGGGGTTACTGACACTTCTCTTCCTCCTGGTTCCGGAGATACTGCAGTTTAGCTTTTCTTTTCTTTTTCCAATTCTTGTACCTGTGCCGTTTTCACATGCTTTTGTAAATAAAAATATATTTTGCTCAAGTATTGTTTGAGTCATCTTTTCGTTTGAATATTCATACAAGTCTTTAATCTTTGAATTTTCTTCCTTTTGCTTAAGAATTTTGCGCAAGCTTTTCTGTTTTGCGTCTTATTATATGAAGCCTTGGGTGTATTCTCCCCAAAAGCATTTTTGGCTCAGGACATCAGCCCTTTTTCGTGAGGACTTTGATAAGTATTTGCGCAAGTTTACTTTTTGCGTCCTTTCGTATACAGCTTCGGGTGTATCTTTCCCCGAAGGCATTTTGATTTCGGGCATAAATCTTTCGGAACCAACCCTTTAATGTGAGGGTTTTTATAAGAGAGGGTCCTCTTATGTTTACGGTGCTCTTAAAGAGGACGTCTCATGTTTATTACGGCACTAGCATTTGAAGTACTTGTTTAACTTTCAAATGACAAAGTTAATTCATCATTCAGACAAAAAATAAGATAAATACAAAAAAAAATTATTTTATTCCTTCTATTTTCAAAAAGTACATCAGCATTTGCTATGCTGAAAAGAAATTACCATTACTTGTGGCTAACTTGTACAACTTATTTCTACGGGGCTGGTCGCGCAGTCCCCGGTCCTGATGATGCAATTATATTTCCAATTTTTCATTTTCCAGTCGACGTGGCAATCATTGTTGTCGTATCCTCATATCATGCCCCCCAATGTTCCTCCCCCCCCCAAGTATTCGAATGTGAAGAGTACGAATTGGAATATTTGAAGTCTTGTATCTTCGAAGATTCCACTAATGCATTGCTAGATAATCCTTAACTTGGTAACACACTTTACTTCCCCTTAGGAATTTATACTATCGAGCGAAGGACTATCTAACAACCCTATAGTGGTTTGTGCTCGTGCACGATCAGGTAACCTTTGCTCAATAGCAAACTTAACTTCCCGGTGGGAATTTGCTATAGAGCAAAAGATTATCTAACCATTCCCGAGTGGATCTTTTCTTGTGTGCATTGCTATTAAAGGTCTTATTGATTCTGTCTTTCTAGTATACTTTCTGTTATTGCCTCGTTAAAACTTTGCCAGAAAAACCCAATTGGGACAAAAACTGTACGAAGGGAAAAAGAGTGCAGCACATATTTTCTGATCAGATAATGTTCATCAGCAATAATATCTTTTGAGATGTGCCGTGTTCCAATTACTGGGCAACTTTTCTCCGTTTTGGTTCTCCAACTCGTATGAACCTTTCCCGATGATAGCCGAAACTTGGTAGGGGCCTTCCCACGTTGGACCTAGCTTCCCTGCATTGAGCTCCCGGGTATTTTTGAGTTACTTTCCTTAGGACCAAGTCTCGTACTTTAAAATAACAGAGGTTGGCTCTTCGATTATAATGTCGTTCCATTCTCTGCTTTTGAGCTACCATTTTTACATGCACCAAGTCCCTGCGGTCATCGAGTAGTTCCAAGTTGACTAACATTGCTTCGTTGTTCGATTCTTCATCTACCTGGAAATATCTCAAGGTGGGTTCCCCTACTTCCACCAGGATTAAAGCTTTTGCACCGTACACGAGGGAAAAGGGGTTTCCCCTATGCTCGACTTGGTCGTAGTTCGGTATGCCCATAGAATTTCGGGTAATTCCTCGGGCCAGTTACCCTTAGTTACTTCCAACCTTTTCTTGAGGTTTTGAATAATCACTTTGTTCGTCGACTCCGCTTGACCATTTGCGCTCGGATGATAGGGTGAAGATGTGATCCTCTTTATTTTTAAATCTTGGAGAAACTTTGTAATTTTTGCGCTGATAAATTGTGGCCCATTGTCGCATGTTATCTCTTTTGGTATTCCGAACCTACAAATTATATTTTCCCATAAGAAATCCACCACTTTGCGTTCTCCAATCTTCTGATAAGGACCTGCTTCCACCCACTTAGAAAAATAGTCAGTCAAAATTAAAAGAAATCTTACCTTTCCGGGAGCCGGTGGCAGTGGTCTGACGATGTCCATCGCCCATTTCATGAATGGCCACGGGGACAGAACCGAATGTAAGGGTTCTACCAGTTGATGCACCAGTGGTGCGTAGCATTGACACTTATAACATTTTTGTACCAAGCCTTTGGTGTCTTGTTCCATACGGGGTGAATAATATCCTGCCCTTACCAACTTTAGCACTAAGGAATCTACGCCCGAGTGGTTGCCGCATATCCCTTCGTGAATCTTTCTCATGACATAGTTAGCTTCGGATTCCCCTAAGCATCGGGCCAGCGGGCCTTGAAAAGATTTTCTATACAATTGGCCTCTCTTAAAGCTATATCGCGCTGCTTTGTCACGATACGCCCGGGATACTTTGGGATCTTCAGGTAGCTTCCTGTGTTCGATATAATCGAATATTTCATTCTTTTAGTCCCAGACTAGATTAGTCGAATTTACCTCATAGTAACCATCTGTATCCAGGACTGAGTTCATCAGTTGTACTACCATACTGGACTCCGATCTCTTTATTTTTGTCGATGATCTTAGGTCTGCTTCTGTGTTATCTTCCCTTGGGATATGAGTAATTGACCACTCTCGGAATCACGCCAACAAAGCCTGAATCTTTACCACGCATTATTTCATGCGTTCCTCTTTGGTCTCGAAGATCCCGTAGACCTGATTTACCACCAGCTGTGAGTCGCATTTGATTTCGATGACCTCGGAGTCAAGTCCCCGAGCCAATTCGAGCCCTGAAATTAAAGCTTTATACTATGCTTCGTTGTTAGTTAAATGGATTGTCCTGATGGCTTGCCTTAGGGTTTTCCCCAAAGGCGTGATTAAGATTATACCGAGCCCGGACCCTTTTACGTTAGAAGCTTCGTCCATAAATAAGGTCCAAACCCTTGATGACGATTCCTACACTATTACTGCCTCCTAGGTTTCCAGAGGCAATAATCCCGGACTGAAATCGGCCACGAAGTCAGCCAAAACTTACGACTTAATTGCAGTCCTTAGTTTATATTCTATATCGAATTCACTCATCTCGACGGCCCATTTGGCCCATCTACTCAAGAGTTCGGGTTTATGGAGGATGTTCCACAAAGAGAAAGTAGTCACCACAGCTATCGGGTGGTATTGGAAGTAGGGCCTCAGCTTTCGAGTAGCGACTATGAGAGATAAGGCCAGTTTCTCCAAATGTGGGTAACGAGTTTCTGCTTCCGTTAAAATTTTACTAACATAATAAATGGGAGATTGCGTACCTTCATTCTTTCGGACTAAAACCGCACTTACTGCAACTTTTGAGACCACGAGATAAACCAGTAACGTTTCACCTTTGTCACGACCCAAAACCTAACCCGTCGTGATGGCGCCTATCGTGGTACTAGGCAAGCCGACCTTTCCAAAACACTTTCAAAATTTAACAGAAATGAATTAAGACATTTAAAATAACCGGAGTTTCTCATAAATACAGGGTAATACCTAAATAAAACATAAGTGCGAAAAAATAGCCCGACATCGGGGTGTCACTAAGTCATGAGCAACTAGACTCTCAATCTAAAAGATAGTGTCTACAATAGTCTCCGTATAGATATCAATACAGAGAAAGAAAGATAATAGGGAAGGAGCACAAGGTTTGCGAACGCCGGCAGCTACCTCGTAAATCTTCGGAAGATCAACTGCGCACGAACTCAATGACCTCCACGTCCAGTCACACCTAAATCTGCACACAAGGTGCAGGGAGTAAGGTGAGTACTTCCAACTCAGTAAGTAACAAAAATAAATAAGGAACTGAGAAGCAGTGACGAGCTACACAAATGCAGTTCATTTCAGTAATTTCAGCAAGAAAAATAGGCATGCTTTCAATCCGGTGTTTTAAATCAAACATTTCGAGCTCAAGTACAACAATATAAGACCTCGAGAAAAAAATTTGCAATAACAACAATTAGCAACGAAGTGAAACAACAATTAAGAGCGCAAGTATAATCTCATAGGGCTACTGTCACTCATCTATCTCAACAGCTCAATCACTCGGCTCTCAGCCTCAATACTCACAATCAAAGGTACATGCACTCACTGGGGGTGTACAGACTCCGGAGGGGCTCCTACAGCCCAAGCGTTATATATTGTTGCGGCGTGCAACCCGACCCAATACTGTTGTGGCGTGCAGCCCAATCCATATATTGTTGTGGCGTGCAGCCCGATCTAAATACTGATGCGGCGTGCAGTCCAATCCGATAACATGGCCCGAAGGCTTGTTGCAGTCTGCAACCCGATCCAACATTACTGTGGCGCGCAGTCCGATCCAACCTATCTCACACAGCTCTCAACCTGGCACTCCGGCCCTATATCAGTCACTAGCCTCTCCAGCCTCACAATTATCACAACAACAGCCCAAATAAAGAACATAACAAGTACTAATCAAATCTTGAGAAAGAGCTGAGATAAAATGCATAATCAAATAGTGACTGAGTACAAGACAGCAATTTAGAAGTTAATACAACAAGTTCACGACCACTGCGGGTCCCAACGGTGTTTTCATATAACCTAAGCATGGTTTCTAACATGTAAGACTGTCAATAACTCGAAAACAAGAATGAACAGGTAATAACAAAGGGCTATTTGACTTTACGTCTACCGGGACGGACCAAGTCTCAATCCCACACGGTGCACGCTCACACGCCTATCACCTAGCATGTGTGTCACCTCTAAATATCAATATCATATGAATTTATCGGGGTTTCATACCCTCAAAACCAGATTTAAGACCGTTACCTCAATCCGAGCAAAATCCTACTCCGCAATGCCTTTGCCTCTCAAATCGGCCTCCAAACGTCCCGAATCTAGCCACAAGCAATACAATACGATCAATATATGCTAAAGGAATCAATTCCATAAGCAAACTACTAAATTAGACTCAAAATCTAAAATTGGCTCAAACCCGACCCCCGGGCCCACATCTCGGAATCCGATAAAAGTCACAAAAACCCGGAAGCCCATTCACTCACGAGTCTAGTCATACCAAATTTACCAAAATCCGACAACAAAATCCCCTTCTAAAATCTCAAAATTCCATCTTAAGAACTCTTCCACCTTTTCCCCAAATTTTCACCCCAAATCACAATTTAGATGATAAAAATCAAGATATAATCGTGGAATTTAACCAAAACCAAGTGAGAAACACTTACCCCAATCAACTCCGCGAAAATTCCTTCAAGAATCGCCCAAATCCGTGGTCTCTAGCTCAAAATATGAAAAACGGGTTCAAACCCCCGATTTTAAAATTTAACACTGCTACCTAGATTTCCTTCTTCGCGAACGCGGAAGTACCCTCGCGTTTGCGAAGCACAACTGCCTCTGCCCAGAAATCCCTTCTACACGAACGCGATCTACCACTCGTGAACGCGAACTTTTACTGAACCTTCTCTTCGCGAACACGACCTTACCCTCACGAACGTGTAGACCATATGAATGGGGTCCCCAGCTGCCTCTTTTCTTCTTCGCGAACGTGTTACTCATCTCGCGTCCGCAATGCACTCTACTCCTAAACATTCGCAAACGCATCCCTTACTTCGCAAATATGAAGAACAATTTTTCCTCAATCTCCAGATACTCTTCACGAACACGAGACCTACCTCGCGAATGCGTAAGAGGAAACCAGCAACAGCAAAAACCAGCAGATCAACTATCTCTCAAAGGACATAATTGGTCTGTTAACCATCCGAAACTCACCCTAGACCCTCGGGACCTCAACCAACACATCCCATAACATCATACAAACTTAGTCGAACCTTCAAATCACCTTTAACAACAACAAAAACATGAATTACACACGGATTCAAGCCTAATGAACTTAGAAATTTTTGAATTCCACAAACAATGCCAAAACCTACCAAACCATGTCCGAATGATCTCAAATTTGGAACACAAGTCTGAAATGACACCACAAACCTACTCCAACTTCCAGAAATCCAATCCGACCCCAATATCAAAATTTTCACTACCGGCCAAAATCGCCAAAATTTTAACTTTCACCAATTCGAGCCTAATTCTACCAAGGACCTCCAAATCACATTCTGATTATGCTCCTAAGTCCAAAATCACCTAACGGAGCTAACGAAACTATCAAATTTCAAATCCGAGATTGTTTATACATAAGTCAACACCCGATTGACTTTTCCAACTTAAGCTTCTAATAAAGAGACTAAGTGTCTCAATTCACTCTAAAACCACTCCGAACCCGAACCAATTAACCCGACATATCATAATATAGCTGAAGAACACAAAAGAAGCAAAAATTGGAGAAACGGGGCTATAACTCTCAAAATGACCGGTCGGGTCGTTAGAACTTTCTTTTGGTTTTGAAAACAATGGAGGGCTTGACAAGTACTTCTTTAAATCCCTCAAATCCTGTAAGCACTCTGGGGTCCATTTGAAATTATTTTTCTTTTTGAGCAGTGCGAAGAAACGATGACACTTTTCTGATGATCGGGAAATGAACCTGCTCAAAGCTGCCAATCTCTCCGTAAGCTTTTGGAATTCCTTCACGTTTGATAGTTGGTCCAGGATGTCTTCTATGGCCTTGATCTTATCGGGGTTTACCTCAATTCCCCTTTGTGATACCAGAAATCCCAGAAACTTACCAGAGCTGACCCCGAACGCGCATTTCTCGAGATTAAGTTTCATATTATGCTTCCTTAGGATGTCAAAAGTTTCTTGCAGATGTTTAAGATGATCACCTGTATTTAAAGACTTAACGAGCATATTGTCTATATAAACTTTCATAGCTTTTTCTATTTAATTTTCAAACATCTTGTTAACGAGCCGTTGATAAGTGGCTCCGACGTTTTTCAACCCGTAGGCCATCACATTATAGCAAGATATACCAAAATTCATTATAAACGAAGTCTTTTCCTGATCCTCCGGGTTTATTTTAATTTGGTTGTACCCGGAATAAGCATCGAGGAAACTCATTAACTCGTGTCCAACCATGGCATCAATCATTTGATCAATGTTTGGCAGTGGGAACGAGTCTTTCGGACACGCCTTGTTAAGATATTTATAATCTACACACATGCGAAACTTATTATTCTTCTTAGGAATTACTACCATATTGGCTAGCCAGTCTGGATATCATACCTCTCGGATTGAACCGATATTAAGTAAGCGGGTCACCTCTTATTTGATGAATTTATTCCTGACTTCGGCAATAGGGCATTTCTTTTGTCTTACCGGACGTATGTTGGGATCCAAGCTTAACTTCCGTACGGCTACCTCTGTCGGGATGCATGTCATATCCTCATGCGACCATGCAAAACAATCGGCGTTAGATTTAAGGAATTTAATAAAGTCAGACCTGAGTTCTAGGTGCACTCCTGTCCTGTAACGACCCGACTTGTCATTTTGAACATTTACGATCCTTTCAATTATTTGAAGTCTTAAATAGCTTCATATGATGTATTATTATGTGTGTGAATCATCGGTTTTGATGTTTCAGGTGTTTAAGGATTAGTTCATGTTGGAAGTTTAAATGAAAAGGGTTGACCGGAGTTTAAATTTTGTGCAAACGACTCCGGAATGGAGTTTTGATGATTTAAAAATCTACGTATAGTGATTTTGAACTTAGGAGTGTATCCGAATATTTATTTTGAAGTCCGTAGTTCATTTGGGCTTGAAATGGCGAAAGTTGAAAATGGAAGATTTGGAAGTTTGACTGGGAATTAACTTTATTGATATCGGGGTTGGAATCCAGTCCTGGAAATTTGATAGGTCTGTTATGTCATTTATGACTTGTGTGTAAAATTTGAGGTCAATCGGACTTGATTTGATAGGTTACGGCATCGAATGTAGAATTTGGAATTCGGAAATTCATAAGTTTCTTAGGCTTGAATCGGTGCGTGATTCGTGATTTTTAGGTTTGGTACCTCCGGGAAATTCTTGAATAAATCTTGTGGGAAAGTGGTGGTTACCGAAATAACCTTGACCGGGGCGAAATAGAAAAAACTCTCGTCACCAGCGCCTAGGGTAGTGTGGGGCGCTAGCCCTGGCGCTGGGATTTTTTTGAGGTTCTGGAAACAGTGGCACAGGCAGTGCCCCACACCACATGTGGCGCTACAAACATTAAATCCCTATAAACGGGGGATTTCGCCATTTTTGACATAAACAGAGTTGGGGAGCTCGGTTTGGGCGATTTTCATAGGCAAATTTCACCACACAACTTGGGGTAAGTGTTCTTGACTCCCTTGTGATTATATTTCATGAATTAATCTTCGTTTTCGGCATTAGATTATTGATTTTTCGAGATAAATCGGAGGAATTTTCTACAATTCCATAAAATGAATTTTCGAGTTTTGAACACCGATTCGAAGTCGGATTTTAATGAAATTAGTATGGTTGGACTCGTAATTGAATGGGTTTGTCAAATTTTGTGAGTTTTGTCGGTTCTGAGATGTGGGCCCCACTGTCGACTTTTCGAGCGGAGTTGAAAGTTTTTATAAATTATTATATTATAAGCATTAGAGTACATTGTGATTAATTTGCACGTTGTTTGAATAGATTCGGATCATTATAGGAAGGCGTTTAGAGGTTGATAAACACGGGATGGAATATCCGGAGTATTGTTTATCTTGCTCGGCATTGGATTCGGATTGTTCGAGGTAAGTAACATTTTTAAACTTAGAGTTGAGGGTATAAACCCCGAAAATACGTGTTATATGATTTGTTTGGAGGTGACGGGCGTGTGGGCGTGCACCATAGAAATTATGACTTAATTGATTCCGTGAGTTGCATAATCAAATAATCATGTCATTATCCACATATCCTCCACATGTTAGAGGAATTGAGCTGAGACTCGTATTAAAGATCATGTTTAGGATACGTGCCGATATTTTTGGGACCCACAGAGATCTTATTACTATTGAATTACTTGTTTAAATTTATAATTTTGCACTCAGTCACATCTATCATTTGCATATCATATCTCAGTCTTTGTTGTCATTCATTGATACATCATATCATCGTGTCGGGCCGATTTTCATGACATTGTGAGGCTGAGAGACTGGAGAGATTATTGACTGAGTGAGGGCGAGGGCCGTATTATGAGTGATATTTATGGGTTGCACGCCACAGCATGTTTTTATTTATTTATGCATGGATCTGGCTTATTATAGCGCTTGGGCTGAAGGAGCACCTTCGGAGTCTGCACCCCCTAAAGTGAGCATAGTTGTATTTACATTTGGGATGGATCTTCCCTAACCATTTACATTTGGGCATTGATTTGGGCATGGATCTTGCCTAAGCATTCACATTTGGGATGGATCTTCCCTAAGCATTTATATTTGGGTATGGATCTTGCCTAAGCATTTACATTCGGGATGGATCTTCCCTAAGAATTTACATTTGGGCATGGATCTTGCCTAAGCATTTACATTTGGGATAGATCTTCTCTAAGCATTTAAACGTGGGCATGGATCTTGCCTAATTATTTATATTGAGGAATGGACCTTCCCAGGGCTGTATTGGCCATATACAGTACTGAGTCACTGAATGTCAGTTATTATATATATATATATATATATATATGGGATGGATCTTCCCTGGGCTGGATTGTCCATATACAATACTGAGTGACTATGCGTGAGTTGTCATTTATATTTGGGCTGGATCTGCCTTGTACAGTGCCGAGTGACTGAGTGTGCTGAATATTGAGCGTGATGAGTGGAAATGCGAGACAGTGAGATTTGAGTACTCTGAGAGTATGAGTACATGAGTTCATCGCTGTGTTGCATTGCATTAGACATGCATACTTGATATGTAGGCATAGAGAAGTATCTTTCCTCATGCTATCTGATAATGAAATTTCTTATCTGTCGTTAAAGTTTTTTAAGAAAAATCACAAATTTCAGACTTACTCATATTTTTGGTGATTTTCGGCAAAAGAATTGAGTTTTACTGTTATACTTGAAAAATAAATGTTTATTTTCCGGAATGTATACAAGCTGAGCATTGTTTTATTGAGTTATTACTTGTGCTGTTTTAAATTGTATTGTTATGAGATGTTATTGGTTATTGGTGTGGATTCTGACCTTGGTACAAGCTCGTCACTACTTTCAACCTAAGGTTAGTTTTGTTACTTATTGAGTACATGGGATCGGTTGTGCTCATACTACACTTCTGCACCTTGCGTGCAGATTTTGGATGTTGATGCTATTGTACATGGCGGGAGCTAGCATTGAAGATGTACATGTGATTAGTCACAACAGCCTCTTGTTCTAGGAAGCTTTAGAATTTAAACATGTTCATGTATATTTCAAACATATGACGTATTTTTCTTTCGCACCAACTTTGTATATTCTAATCTTAGAAGCTCATGATTTGTACTACCAGTCATTGGGGAGTATATTAGAGTCAGTTAAATATTATTTGAATCGGATATTTATAAATTGTCTTACCTAACGGGTTGGGTTAGGTTCCATCACGGCTAGTTGGATTTTGGGTCGTGACAAGTTAGTATTAGAGCTCTAGGTTCATAGGTTCTACAAGTCATGAGCAAGTGTCTAGTAGAGTCTTGCAGATCGGTATGATGACGTCCATACTTATCTTCGAGAGGCTACAGGGCATTTTAGGATAAACTTCCCATCTTTCTTTCATTATCGTGCGACATTGATTCGGCGTGAAGCGTACCTCTTTGAATTCATTCCACTCACTCATACGTGTATGTGAATGCTCGGTATCAGATGTGCATCGACAGCTTGTGATTCTATGAATGAGGTACGAGATGTGTTTTCTGTATTTTGGTGATGGGCCAGTCTGGAGGACGTGAGGCCAGGTTTAGACCGCAACTTAGACTCGGTAGTTTCAGTTGTGAGAACTTGTACATTTGGACTCATATGTCTGGTAATGTCCCTATGAGTGGAATTTATGGCTCGATAAGCGGTGAAATGACAAAATAATGAGTATGATGCGACTGCGGGATGTGTTCAGATGGTTTGAATGTGACGAGAAGAGTTTCTCGAGATGTAAAAAGGGCCATGGGGTGCTTGATTTCCATCTTGATTTGATGTATAAGTCTCGAGTTATGAGTGTGTTGAAGTATCTTTCACGTTGTTAAATTGTGGGACAAATTAAATTTTCATGTCTTGTTAATGAGTTTAGACTCAGGAAGATTAAGTGATCGCGTAGTGATTGTGGCTGCGAAAGGGTATATCAAGATGCCAATTTTAGGCTAAGCATGTGGGTTATTTCATGCGGAGTAATCTACAGAGGTGTACTCCTTATAATGTTGAGTGGAGAGTTGTTTTTCTACCAGCGGGGTGTACATGTTGAGATTTTAATTTGAATCTGGTTGAGAGAGTTGACTTGACTGTCAAGAGAAATAAATGCGAGCTTAGCGGATGATTGAGGTATTTCATGGTTAGTATTGCGTGAGCTTGTGAAGAATTTAGTTGAATCTCACTGCAGTATCATGGCAGTAATATGGTATGGGTATTGTGAGTTATTGAATGTCATGATCTATGGCTTTTACCTAAGTGGGGGAGCCAGCTATTGACGGTTCGATTTCATGGTTATATGTTAAATTTTAATTTTGGTCTGAGACATACTTGTGGATCAGTTATGACTGCAGAGGTTGAGATCGGGGATGACTTGAGCAAGGAAATTCCTGAATACATGTTACATTACACTTTATGAAAATATGAAAATCATGGAATGATTAAATTATTATTTGAAGGATGTAGTGCGCACGAAATATGAATTTGATTGGTGGTGTTAAAGCAGGGTTACTTCTTTGATTGTTGTTGTGCTAATGGGGAACGTGTCTTTCGGCCCGTTTGGGCGGTACAATTTAGATTTGAGCAAAGTGGATAACTCTCGAGAGGGTTCTAATGGATTCAAAATGTATATGTGGCAATTGAAAAAAATTTCGAATTCGTATATCGCTAGAATCGGTTATTTACATTGGATGGTGTCGGGACTTGCATTAATTCTATATGACTATGGATTCTATATTCCAGTATAAGAAAGGTAAAAGAACAATTTTAAGTTCACATAAGGTCTTTTCAGAGTAGGTGTCTCGGTTGTGGTATTTATGGTGGTAATTATGATGTGGTGAGACTTTACAGATGTTTTGGTGCCAATATTCTTGGGTTTGGTGACCTGCATGGCTTGGTCGAGTTAGAGGGATTCAATTCGGATAGCTTGGTTATGTGTATATAGATATCAAAGTGTTCTTGATGGTTTCTACCATGGTTTGAACCGGATATTTTCTACCGGTGTGGGAAACGTGTTATGTATGGTGATTTCCTCCTGGAAGGAAGCAAGAGGAAGATTTCTAACTGACCGGGTATGTAATTTGTTGGTTACCCAGAGTTGATAATGAGATTCTTGTGCTTGTCACATTATGGCATGATAGATGTGGTGTGTTGTGCGGGATTAAGATTTACATGTACAAGGTGGCAGTTCATTCTTGAAGGAAATGTCATGAATTCTGAACAGAATGGTCAGTTTCAGATATTTAGATAAATGTTATAACTTCTCGGTAATCCCTGAGAATGGTGCGCATTTCAGAAGGCGCATTGTATTTTGACTTACGGATGTTCATCGGTATTACGGTACTCACCTGGTTGATAGACTGTTGATGTTCCAATTATTGCATGTGGCACGGAAGATTATGGAAGTATTTCTCGTGGGATGATCGTGCATGATATATGTGTTAGTCATTTGAGTGCTGGAGTTGGGACCAGTTATGGTGATTCATGTGTTCTGTGAATTTGGAGATTGGGAGTTCTCAGAATCATATTGTTTTAGGGTTGCGGCCTATTTGAGGTGAGTATTCTATTTAAACTTGGTGGAGGCACTAGTTGTGTTAATTATTTGTGATAGCTATGCGCTACGAGTGCATATATATGTGAGGTTTGAGCCCATGTGCAGGCGTCGGGGCAAGTATTCATACTCGGAAAAATGCTTAGACTATGATATGAATAGAGTTGATTGTTAAGCTTAAGGTTATAACGTTCTCGTATTTGTACCTTTGTTGAGAACTATCTGAGCCATACTTGAGGTTACAAAAAGGGCTAATTCCCTGAATAAACTTGGTAGTTACTATTTCTGTGATAACTTGCCGAATTGAGTTGTGATAGCACATTTTGCACATTCCTACTCTATGGCGTGTTATTTATACCAGTCCAAGAGTATGTGAATATTATTTCATTTATCATATACATGTGTACTTATTTGATTGCTCATGTATGATATGCTTGGACTGGAGGCCTGTGACCATACCAGGCAGATTATGTTATTGGCACGTGAGTTGTCCGTCCAGATCCATATACTGATATTTTTGGCACGTGAATTGTCCGTGTGGATCTAGATATTGATACTATAGCACGTGAGTTGTCCATGCAATTGATGTTACAGTGAGCTCTAGGAGAGCTGGTTACCGTTATTAGATTCGTGTGTCTTGATTCTACTATATATGATGAGCTCATAGCACTGCGGTTATGGTGGTGCTTGTTGAACTTGCAATACGGTTCTTTTCTTTGAGACATTTTCTATTTTTGGGTAAATGGTTTGCGCAGTTATGGCTTGAGTTATATTGGTGTGGCATGTATGTGGTATAGTTGTGTTTAATAATATAAGGTCATTGGACCTATAATGGGTACTATCAGTTTTGATTACGGTATATTCGGGAGGATAATATTGAAAGTCAGCTTAGAAAGTGATTATGGTTCTGGTTGGGGAGAGAGAGCTCCATGACTTGTTGATCTGATAAGGGGTCATGAGATTCCGCGTGTTTATTTCATTATCAGCAGTGTACGAAGGTTTTGGAACGAGGTTGTGTTTGATATGGGGTTTAATACTAGTACTGGGTTGGTTTTGAGTAGTTACTGTGATCGAAAATGGTGCTACAAGTATGCGAGTTATGTAGTATGTTATGTGATTATATCTGGGGTTATGGTTATGACTTGATACAACTTGTTCAAACTTATACAGTGTGTAGATGTGATACCCGGGTCTTGTAAGAAATTCTGGATGTTCGAAATTGGGTTCAAAGTTTTACGGACTAAGGTTAAAGTAATAATCTTCAATTATGTTGTGTTGTCAGGCCTATATGGAATAGGGTGGTGTGGGATCACCCCCTCCCCCTCCCCCCCCCCTCCCCGGGTATGTGTGTGGTAAGGTGGAATAGCGATTTGAAGGTTTAGGAACAACTCTTGGCACGGTTCGAGGACGAACGTATATTTAAGTGGGGGAGAATGTAACAACACGACTTGTCATTTTGAATATTTACGCTCCTTTCAACTATTTGAAGTCTTGAAAAGCTTCATATGATGAATTATGACGTGTGTGAATCGTCGGTTTTGATGTTTTAGGTGTTTCAGGATTAGTTCATGTTGGAAGCTTAAATGAAAAGGGTTGACCAGAATTTGACTTTTGTGCAAACGACTTCGGAATGGAGTTTTTATGGTTCCAATAGCTCCGTATAGTAATTTTAGACTTAGGAGTGTGTATTGATATTTATTTGGAAGTCTGTAGTTGATTTTGGCTTGAAATGGCAAAAGTTGATAATTGAAGGTTTGGAAGTTTGACCGCAAATTGACTTTATTGATATCAGGGTCGGAATCCAGTCCAAGAAATTTTGATAGATCTGTTATGTCATTTATGACTTGTGTGCAAAATTTGAGTTCAATCGGGCTTGATTTGATAGGTTTCGGCATCGAATATAGAATTTGAAATTCGGAAGTTCATAAGTTTCTTAGGCTTGAATCGGTGCGTGATTCGTGATTTTTAGATTTGGTACCTCGGGGAAATTCTTGAGAAAATCTTGTGTGAAAGTGGTGGTTACCGAAATAACCTTGACCGGGCGAAATAGAAAAAAATCTCGTCACCAGCACCTAGGGTAGGGTGGGGCGCTATCCCTGGCGCTGGGATTTTTTTGAGGTTCTAGAAACAGCGCCACAGGCAGCGCCCCATGCCACTTGTAGCGCTACAAACATTAAATCCCTATAAACGGGGGATTTCGCCATTTTTTACATAAACAGAGTTGGGGAGCTCGGTTTGGATGATTTTCAGAGGCAAATTTCACTACACAACTTGGGGTAAGTGTTCTTGACTCTCTTATGATTATATTTCATGAATTAATCTTCATTTTCGGCGTTAGATTATTTATTTTTCAAGAGAAATCGGAGAAATTTTCTACAATTCCATAAAATAAATTTTTGAGCTTTGAAGACCGATTCGGAGTCGGATTTGAATGAAATTAGTATGGTTGGACTCATAATTGAATGAGTTATCGAATTTTGTGAATTTCGTCGGGTTCGAAGATGCGGGCCCCACTGTCGACTTTTCGAGCGGAGTTAGAAATTTTTATAAATTGTTAAATTGTAAGCATTGGAGTACATTGTGATTAATTTACAAGTTGTTTGAATAGATACGGATCGTTTGGCTTGAATTGAGGGATAGGAAGGCGTTTGGAGGTTGATAAGCGTGGAATGGAATTTCAGGAGTATTGTTTATCTTGCTCGGCATTCGATTTGGCTCGTTCGAGGTAAGTAATATTTCTAAACTTGGAGTTGAGGGTATAAACCCCGAAAATCATGTTATATGATTTGTTTGGAGGTGACGCACATGCTAGGTGACGGGCGTGTGGGCGTGCACCATAGAAATTGTGACTTAATTGATTCCGTGGAGTTGCATAATTAAATAATCATGTCATTATCCACATATCCTCCACATGTTAGGGTAATTGAGCTAAGACTCATGTTAAAGATCATGCTTAGGCTACGTACCGATATTTTTGGGACCCACAGAGGTCTTATTGCTATTGAATTACTTGTTTAAATTTACAATTTTGTACTCAGTCACATCTATCATTTGCATATCATATCTCAGTCTCTCTTGTCATTCATTGATACATCATATCATCATGTCGGGCCGATTTTCATGACATTGTGAGGCTGAGATACTGGATAGATTATTGACTGAGTGAGTCTGAGGGCCAGATTGTGAGTGATATTTATGGGATCGGGCTACACGTCGCAGCATATTTTTATTTATTTATGCCTGGATCTGGCTTATTATAGTACTTGGGCTGAAGGAGCCCCTCCGTAGTCTGCACCCCCCACAGTGAGCACAGTTGCATTTATATTTGTGATGGATCTTCCCTAAGCATTTACATTTGGGCATGGATCTTGCCTAAGCATTCACATTTGGGATGGATCTTCCCTAAGTATTTACATTTAGGCATGGATCTTGCCTAAGCATTTACATTTGGGAAGGATCTTCTCTAAGCATTTATATTTGGGCATGGATCTTGCCTAAGCATTTACGTTTGGGATGGATCTTCCCTAAGCATTTACATTTGGGCATGGATCTTGCCTAAGCATTCACATTTGGGATGGATTTTCCCTAAGCATTTACATTTGGGCATGGATCTTGCCTAAGCATTTGCATTTGGGATGGATCTTCTCTAAGCATTTACATTTGGGCATGGATCTTGCCTAAGCATTTACATTTGGGATGGATCTTCCCTAAGCATTTACATTTGGGCGTGGATCTTGCATAAGCATTCACATTTGGGATGGATCTTCCCGAAGCATTTACATCTGGGCATGGATCTTGCCTAATTATTTATATTGAGGGATGGACCTTCCCTGGGCTGGATTGGCTCTATACAGTACTGAATGACTGAATGTCAGTTATTATTTATATATATTTGGGATGGATTGGCCATATACAGTACTGAGTGACTGTGCGCGAGTTGTCATTTATATATGGGTTGGATCTGCCTTGTACAGTGTCGAGTGACTGAGTGTGCTGAATATTGAGCGTGATGAGTGAAAATACGAGACAACGAGATTTGAGTACTCTGAGAGTGTGAGTACATGAGTTCATCATTGTGTTGCATTGCATTAGACATGCATACTTGATATGTAGGCATAGAGAAGTATCTTTCCTCATGCCATCTGATAATAAAATTTCTTCTCTGTCATTAAAGTTTTTTAAGAAAAATCACAAACTTCAGAATTACTCATATTTTTGGTGATTTTAGGCAAAAGATTTGAGTTTTATTGTTATACTTGAAAAAAAATGTTATTTTCTGGAATGTATACGAGCTGAGCATTTTTTTATTCAGTTATTATTTGTGCTGTTTTAAATTGTATTGTTATGAGATGTTATTGGTTATTGGTGTGGACTCTGACCTTGGTACAAGCTCGTCACTACTTTCAACCTAAGGTTAGATTTGTTACTTATTGAGTACATGGGATCGGTTGTTCTCATACTACACTGCTGCACCTTGCGTGCAGATTTTGGATGTTGATGTTACTGTACATGGTGGGAGCTAGCATTGAAGATGTGCCTGTGATCAGTCGCAGTTGCCTCTTGTTCTAGGTAGCTTTAGAATTTAAATTTGTTCATGTATATTTCAAACAGATGACGTATTGTTATTTCACACCAGCTTTGTAAATTTTAATCTTAGAAGCTCATGATTTGTACTACCAGTCCTTAGAGAGTGTATTAGAGTCAGCTAAATATTATTTGAATTGGATATTTGTAAATTGGTTTATCTAACGGATTGGGTTAGGTGCCATCACGGCTAGTTGGATTTTGGGTCGTGACATGTCCCCAAGTGGAATTTCCTTTCTAGGAATTCTTCGAACAATGCCAATTGCTCCAGCTCTTCCGTTGTGGACTTCATTGCATCGGTCTCTTCTGGAACTTGGAAATATCTCGGCACCTGATAATATTCTGATTCCTCTGCCCGGGGGCTAACTTTATCTAGTTCGGGAGTAGGTGTCGGTCCCTGTAATTGTTATGCCACATGCTCCTTTCCTTTGCTACTGGAGACCAAAATTGCATTCATCTCCCTTGCCACCGATTGATCACCCCTTATCTTTTTAATTCCTTCGAGTTTTGGAAACTTCAACAATTAATGATACGTTGATGGTACAGCTTTCATCTCGTGCAACCATGGCCTTCCCAGAATGATGTTGTATCCCATATCACCATCTATCACTTCGAAAAGTGTTGTTTTCATTACTCCTTCAGCGTTTGTGAGTAATAAAATTTCTCCCCGGGTTGTCACACTTGCGAGGCTGAATCCCAGTGCATCGTTGTGTGATAGCAGCAATCCGTCTGTGTCCTCCTCCGTAAAAGTGATATCGTCTTCACGAAGCCTTTTGCTATGCGTTATTGATACTTTCATCTTCTTTGTTGCTGAAAAGGTGACCCACCGTTAATCTCGTTCCCTTCGAAGATTATGTTGATTGTTTGACGCGGGGGATCTTCTCCTGCTTTCGAGGGTTCCGTGTTGTCCCGGTTACGACCATGATTGTTCTTTGCTCGATCACTCAATAATTCTCTGAGGTGACCATTCTTCAATAATGTTGCCACTTCTTCCCGGAGGTGTCGACAGTCCCCTGTCTGTGGTATTCACACCATAAGTTGGGATCCCTCTGGCTGGGATCAGATCTCATCAGTTTGGGGAACCGTGGTTCTTTGATGTTTCTCATCGCCGACACCAACTCCACTATACTGACGTTGAAGTTGCATTCCGATAACTTGGGGTAAGAAGGATCTCGCGACCCTCACTCTTCTTTATCCTGCAGTAATTGATTGTTCCGACCGCGATCAGTCCTCTTGTCAATGGCGAACCTGTTCGTTGTTCGGAAACCTCTGCTGCGGCCTTCGGTCCATTCGTAGACAAAAAATCGACCCCTCAAAGTCCGTTTGTCCGCATCATAATCATGCTTTGATTTTTCTCTGTTATTTTCTCATCCTTTTGGTCGACGATGGAAAACCAACCTGATCATCTTCGATCCTTATTTTTTATTCGTACCGGTTGTGGACATCCGCCCAGGTCATTTCTTGAAACTCGAGTATGCTTTCCTTCAATTTCTGGAAAGCGTCTGAACTCCTCTAATTCAATCCATTGGTGAATGCTTCAGCCGCTCATTCATCCGGGACAGCCGAGAGCAACATTCTCTCCTTCTGGAATCGGGTAACGAACTCTCGTAACAGCTCGGACTCTCCTTGCGCAATCTTGAATATGTCGGCCTTTCGAGCTTTTACTTTTCTAGCCCCAGCATGAGCCTTGATGAAAGAATGCTCAAGCATTTCAAAGGAGTCTATGGAATGCTCGGGTAACAGCGAATACCACGTCAAGGCTTCCCTCGTGAGGGTTTCTCCAAATATTTTTAGCAACACAGATTCAATTTCGTGAGGAGCTAAATCATTTCCCTTTACCACTGTTGTGTAGGTGGTAATATGCTCCTACGGGTCTGAAGTTCAGTTATACTTTGGCACTTCAGACATTTTGAACTGCATCGGGATTAACTCTGGTGCCGCACTTGGCTTGTATGGAAATTGAGTATACTTTTTCGAGTCCGGACCTTTCAGTACTGGTGGAGCGCACGGGATCTAGTCCATGCGGACGTTCACTTCCCTCATAAACCGTAAAAGTTCATTCTTGAAAGAATCATTTTCGTTGTTGAGGCCGGATCCGCTCCCCATGTCCCATCGGAGCCAATTTCACCCCTCGGAGTGTTGTTGCCGACCCTCTACGGTGTTTGATTCACGAGGACCCCGGGAGGAATCGAATCTCGTCTGTTTGCATTATTTGAAGCTCCCGACAGCGCCTGCTATAACTCCGTCATAAGCTTTTCCTGTCGCGTGAGGTGGTCTAGAATGATCGCCTATTGCTCTTGCAAGATCCTTACCGCGTCAACGACGTGTTCCTGATCAGCATCATCGGAAGTTGCCTCCCGAACATGTCGAGGATATTACCTGTCATGCACCGGTGTAGCGTCATTCCCCTCATTATGGGTGTCACTGATTGAGTCCTCGAAATGAGGTTGACCCTCTCGAATCTCGGGGTTGTGCATGTTGTTAACAGTATTATCTGCCATTTCTTATGATTTTTCCTAAGAAAATAATCAAAACACGTTAGTAAAAAAGGCAAGAATTAATTTAATTACATGGCTGTCTAGGCCCCACAGTGGGCACTAAATTATTTACCCGTAAAATAGTACAATTGAATTTATACGTGATTTCTAGACAAATGAATTAATTTGATCCAGAATTAATAAAATAATTGAAGAATTATGCAATACTTAGCCTTAGGATATAGACGAAACAGCAGAAGCAACAGTTCGGAGAACAGGATTTCCGGGCACAACAACAACGAAATCAAAAAGTAAGAAGATAAGATTGTATTGAGCTTTGTATAGAATGTAGCGTAAGTTTGCCAGAAAATTCGTGTCCTTTACAATGACAACTGAGCTCACTATTGATAGCTATGAAGGAGGTCCTAGGATCGTGCCCTTAACCGTGAACATAAATGTCAAATTCTCTGTAACGGGTAATTGCTCTTAAGGCCATGAAATATTCTCTATTAAATGCTATCGGGCAAAGAACATTTATCACATCTTTATGAACGTTATTCTTTCTGGTGACAAACGAAATAGTTGCCTTCGGTCTTTGGCCATCCCCGTCTTAGGTTCCACGTGTCCCTTTTTGGATGGCCACGTGTCATAGCATATTTTACCCTATACATAATTATTCCTTGTACCAAACAAGCATAAAGCATGGTATTACGATAATGGTTATTATTTATATAACTTGAATGGCAAATCAATTTTCCAATCGCTAGCTAGCAAAGAAAGTTTTATGATGAAATTTTGTCCTTATAAGATCTATAACCCTCTTTTTTTTTCTTATAAATTCTTTTGAGAAGGTTTTGAACACTATTGATACTAGAGCTGTCAATACGAGCTGGCTCAGTCCGGCCTAGTCCAGCCCACACGGGCTTTGACATTTGACGGGACTGGGTTGGCCGGCCCACTCTTTTAATGGGCCTTAAAATGGTCAAGCCCAACCCAGTCCTTCGTGGGTCATGAGCCCCCACGGGTCGAAATTATTTATATATACATACATACATACACACACAGATAAACAAGTCAAAAACATACTTGTTGGATAAAAAGTTTCTACAAAACTTAATAATTTTGACATTGTTCCAATAGATTACAATAAAATACAAAAAAGGAGGACAATATTTCATTTATTAAAAGCCAATACTAAAAATAAACTACTCAAAAATATTTTCCAACACCAACAGATCATCTTCGTCAAGTACATTTGAATCCTATTATTAAACAAAGATGCCATAGCATATTTATTTTTAGCTAAATATATAATTATATGCAATGTTAATTAGTTAAATATTAAGAAAAATCTAAAACTTTAAGAACAAAAAATATTTATATTCGTATAAAAAGTATTATCAGTTTGAGATTACACTACTCTTCTTGTTAATTTTGGCTCCCTATAATTTTTTATATTTTTGATTAACTACGTTATTAAACCCATGGGCCAACCTAGCCTAGCTTCGATCAAGCCTCATGGGTCACGAGCTTACTTGGGTCGGGATTAAAAGCCTCATTTTTAAATGAACTTCAAAAATCTTAGCTCAACCCTATTAAACCACAGGCGAGGTTGAGTCGGCCCAGCGGTACAAGCCCATATTGACGGCTCTAGTCGATACATAATGAAATGAGAGAAAAACATAAGTAGGCAATATTTAAGAAAACATTTCAGATACCTAGCACCAGGAGGTATTTTACAAAAGAGGCAGCTAAATAAATACATTCTTAGCATGAAGCTACAAATTATATGGACCAAGAATCACGTTCCAAAAATTTCCAGAGCATTCCAAAGCGATTACAATTCTTCTCTTTTAGCGGACACAACTTCCTAAATTAGCGCCGAACAATAACGAAGAGAACTCTTTAATTTCGCTTAAATTAGTAATTAGCTATGCGTTTTCTGTTGCTACATGCATATATAATATTAACGCACTCTGTTTCATTTGGGAAAACATATCTTACAGTTATTTTCGAAAACATTTATGTGTCTTACTTGTTGCAAATTAACACGTCCGTGCAAGTTTTTGTCAAACAATGTCGAATTGTACATTATGCATGTGTACATAAATAGTATAATTATATATATTATTGGTATAAAAATCTATTTTTAATTGTATGTCAACATAACTTTTTACACAGTAAGTATAATAATGGTATTAAATAGTTTATAAATTACAATGGTCTTTTTAGTATATTAATATACGGAGTATAGTGAATACTTCAGCCATTGTATGTATATATTGTATTTTAATGTAATAATAGTAGATAATTAAATATATACATGAAACAAGTATATACATGGTATTGTAATAGTATACATATATATGTATACAATTGATATTTAATATATATATATATATATATATATATATATATATATATATATATATATATATATATATATATATGTGTGTGTGTGTGTGTGTGTGTGTGTGTGTGTGTGTGACATATTTTATTTATACTATTCATCTAACTAGCTTTAGAGTACGTGCGTTGAACGTGTTAATAAACTAAAAGTTACATAAAAAAGAATAAATTATGTAAAATAAAAATGGGCATTAAAATTGATGCAATATTCATTTAAATGACAACAATAATATTTTTATATTGACTAGTTTATTGGATTTAAAATAATTAAATGTCTTTTAAACTTGCAACAATGAAAAATTTAATTAAGTTAATTATATTAATAATTATAGCTATTTTCTTTATGAGAATGTTGTGTTGATGTTAATAATTGTAGCTATTTTATTTTAAGATTTGAGAATGAATAGATTGGTCCTATAATTTTTTTTTAAAAAGCGGTCAGTGACAATATAAAGTCTAAAATTAATTAATATTAATCTATTCTAAAATCATTATATATATATATATATATATATATATATATATATATATAGAGAGAGAGAGAGAGAGAGAGAGAATGAAAATAGAAGAAAAAATATTATCACAAATTATTTAAAATACATATCGTCTTCTACTGTTGCATTATATACTAACTCTTTCAAGGTTGTGTTTCAACCAATTTAACTTACAATATTACATTATAACTTATTTTACTCTATTTTTCGGATATCCTTTGCCAGCAACATTATGCTTATGAAAATAAATTTATGAATCCTAAGAATCTATCAACTTGAAAAATTAATTTTACTTATATGATGAATTTGAAAGAAAAAAAAAACTAAATTGATTTTTTTGCTAATTATCTAAATCAAAGACTTAATTATCTGTTCTAACTAATTTAATTCTTGTCGATTCAAATTCTTAATATTATCTCATATTAATTTTTAATATTTAACTGTAATTATAATTATATATAATAAAAGTTTAATTATTTTCAAACGGTAAAATATTTTCTTAGTTATTTCTCCTAATTGTTGAATGTAATTTCAAATATCATACAACAAGTCGACGAAGGGACAAAATATTGTTTGAGTAGGAAATTGTGTTCAAACATAATATAAGAGGTATAATAATTCACATTCAAAAGTAACATAGAAGGAATTATAGTTATGTTATATTGCTCAAATAAAAAATTATTTATATTAGATATAATTTAAATTGATTATAAAAGTCTTACATATTGAAAAAGATCCCTACACTATAGTTATGTCGGTTACTACTTACTCCTCAGTTGATAGTGAATGTTAGGCCAAGACCTGGAATATTTACGTGGTAATCCTTCAAATCTTAATTAGTTACTTATTTCAACACTAAACAATATTTTTAAAACTCAAGGTATTATAACATAGAAAACCAAATAAAAAGAAAAACCAAAGATCAAAACTTTATTTTCTTTGGCTACTGCATACCGAAGAAATAATACATAAAAGGGATTCGTAGAAATACTTTTTTATATTTCTTATTTTTAATTATTTGTATTCTACAATCACAAGTCAAATTGAACACTAATAAAAGTTTATTACTCTAAAATTATTTGTGAAACACACTGACCTTTTAAAGGTTATCTCATACATATTAGGAAATCTTATTTCATTTACCTTTTGAAAGTACTAAATATTAAGACTTTTTACGCAGTTAAAACAAGAAAAAATTTATTAGTTGATTTTAAAAATATTAAATATTAAGAAAGTAATTAATAAATGACAATTTGTATTCTACAATCACAAGTCAAATTGAACACCAATAAAAGTTTATTATCTCCAGAATTATTTGTGAAACATACTGACATTTTGAAGGTTATCTCATACATATTAGGAAATCTTATTTTATTTACCTTTTGAAAGTAGTAAATATTAGGATTTCTTAAGCAGTTTAAACAAGGAATAATTTATTAATTGATTTTAAAAATCTCAAATATTTAAAAAGTAATTAATAAAATATTTCGGTAAAAGAGTTTGTGCTTTCGTTATAGTATGGATAGATATAAATAGATAAGAAAAGGTATAAGGTAATTTAAATTTTCTTAAAGTATAATTTTTGTTGATTTTAAAGTGCTAAGTATTAAGAAAATAATTAAATTATAGTTTTATTCAATATAAATTCTTAAATATTATTTAAAGTAATAAATATTACAAACTTATCTAGTACAGACCTATTTATTTGTCGGAATAAAATAGTACTTTTACATATTGATAAACGTTGTTACGTTGTAAAAAATCAATTTCTTTTTTCACCTCTATTTGAGGAAAGAGCAAATCATATTCTTTTCTCCAAATTCCTTTTATTATTGATAATCAATATGGAAACATGTAAATTTATAGTAACCGTATCATTCTGTGCTCACGTTTTTTTGTGGCCAAATTGAGCGCACAGTAGGCAAGCATCATTCCCACAATATAGAAAACAAACAAATATACTGCCCTAGAAATGAAATATTAAATCCATAATAGCTTTCAAAATCCCAAAATTTTGAAGTACAATAATATAGCAATAGATAACAAACATGATGTTAACATAAGAAATAAGCTGCCATGAATCCTCTCCAAAACCTAAGAGTATGTAAAGACAGTAAAGTAGACAATACAAATAGTGAACTAAGCCAAAAAAATATCCAGAGATTCATATGGTGATCAAGGTTCGATCACTTCCTCTCTCTAGCACCAGCTCTCGGCGTGGTCTTAGCTAAAGATTACTACGTCTTACTGGTGATCAAGAAACTTTTACTTTCTCTCCGTCAGCTTCCTTGACGGTCCTGATGATATTTCACTGTTACCCTTGGCACTGAACAACGACCAACAGGAAACAGTGATACCATCACATTCTAATATAACACACACAGAATATCTGCTTCACTCACCCAATCCAGCCCTCTTTTTCAAGTGTTTCTTGAAGTCCATGATATCACCCTCCCACCGTGTAACAGCCTGATTTTCACATACCCATATCTCATGGGCAACCTGGTTTATGAGCCTAAAATCATGACTAACTAGAACCATCCCACCATCCCATTCATTCAATGCCTCTGCAAGTGAGTCAATTGTCTCAATATCAAGATGGTTGGTTGGCTCATCCAACAGCAGCATGTGAGGTTGCCTATAAGCCAACCATGCAAAAATCACCCTACTACGTTGGCCATCGGACAAGTTCTTCATAGCCATTACTTGAGCTTTACCTGTTAGGCCAAACCTCCCAATTGCTGCCCTCATCTTCTCCTCCTCATTCCCAGGGTACTCTCTCATCATGTACTGAAGAGCAGACATGTCCATGTCTAGCTTCTCAGCCAAGTGCTGGTGGTACTGTGCAATTTTAAGGTGATTATGCCGCTTAACCATGCCATCAGTGGGGAATAAATCCCCTATCATCAGCTTAAGCAGTGTGCTCTTTCCAGCTCCATTAGGCCCCACAAGTGCTATCCTGGAATCAAGATCTACACCAAAATCAAGGTTCTTGTAGATGAGGTTCTCAGGTGTGTAGCCAAATGCGACTTCCGAAAACTGTAAAACAGGAGGAGGAAGTTTGCCAACATCAGTAAACCGGAAAACCAAGACACTGTCCCTCCCCACCTTCTCTGTAAGCCCGCCACGCTCCATCTTAGCCAATGTTTTTTCTTTACTCTGTGCTTGACGGGCTAGCTTAGCTGAACCGTGTCCAAAGCGAGCAATGTACTCCTTCATTGAAGCAATCTGCTCCTGCTCCCACTTATACTGTTTCATCTGGTTCTCTTCTAGCTCTGAACGGGTTTGAACATATTGGTCGTAGTTTCCTGTATAGAGCTTCAATTTCTTGTTTTGCATGTGGATGATATTGGTACATACACCATTGAGAAAATCCTGGGAGTGTGAAATGACAACCAGAATGCGCTCGAAATTCTTCAAGGATTCTTCTAACCACACACAGGCCTCTAGGTCTGTGTTCAGGAAGAAGAATAACACATGTCAACTCTAAAAGAGCCGTCATATAGGACTACACATTATTCATAAATCTAGCAAGGGCAAAACCCTAACAGTTAAGGAAAGATCTACTCTACTAGAAAATGTAAAGAGAAGATTACCAAGATGGTTTGTCGGTTCATCAAGCAACAAAATTGTTGGATTCATAAATAGGGCTCGCGCAAGAGAAATCCTCATTCTCCAGCCACCGGAGAAATCACATGTTTTCTTTGCTTGCATTTTCTTATCAAATCCAAGACCAAACAAGATCTCAGCAGCGCGTTTCTCAGCAGTTGCTGCATCCATAGCTTCTAAACGCTCATAGATCCGTTCAAGTTGCTCTCCACCACCATCATCCTAAAATACAAACAAAACTAACCATATTATCCAAAGAAAACCAAGACCTTGGAGCATTAATTTAATGTTAACAGCATTATACCTGTCCAGCCAAAGCTTCAGCTTCTTTCTCCAATTTCAACCTCTCTTCGTCACAATTAATGACGGCCTCAAGAGCAGACATGTCAGAGGCATCAATCTCCCGTGAAAGATGAAAAATATCCATGTGCTCTGGGATGGGAAGTTCCCGAAGCCCTATAGCGGTAAGAAGAGTAGATTTCCCGCAGCCATTCAGTCCCAACAACCCATAACGTCTGCAAAAATAAGAGGTCAGAACTTTAACATCAATTAAGATACACAATAATACAAGAAATTAACAAGTTTTACCTTCCATAGTTGAGCTCCAGTTCAGAATCAACAATGAGATCATGTCCGTGGAAGGTGACTGATAAAGATTGTATCTGTGACACAAAGAGTACCAAAACAATGATATCCCCAAATAAAAGGAAGAATCCAAAGGCTCTGCATTATAATCTTCAGCTTCTTCTCAGTGATAGACTAATTACTCTTAATAACAAGTATATACTATAAATGTGCATGCCTCTTGACAGCAATATGCAACTTCTGTTTAAGACTAGTTCTTCTACACCAAGGTGAATAAAACAATGTTGGAATATTACTTAGTGCAAAAACACCATGGAAAGTCACCATAGGATGCACAAAAAATGAGGAAAACAAGCCGAGGCCTAATAAATATCACAAAATTTTGTCAACTCAAATAATGATGGAATCTGGGACTCTGAAAAGAAAAAAAATATAATAGCACATTATTTACCCTATGCATATGCGAGCTGACACAATTCAATGTAAAAACACATAGTTCTATAAGTTCAGAAATAGAATGAAATGGGTCCAGATAGAGCAGAATGGACACCATGGAATCATAAAGCCTACGCCAACTACTTTGGTTTTGATCCACACTTATTATCACACGCTTCCAGAAATTTGGAGGTCTCTGTCTTGAGATACAGACATGTTGATCACTTTAATATTACCAGTCATACCAAGGGGAGGGAGGAATAAAGCTAAGGTTCCTTTTATTTAAACATATATAGCTCTAATGCAAACCCAATAAACCTATCAAGGAGATTAAATTAAAAATAGCCTGAAAACCAAAATAATCCAATTCACTTTTTTTCTAAAAATAGGAGAGATGAATTTCACACCAACTCCTTCATCTAAAACTTTGCGCAGCATTTCAATATGCAACCAGATAGTGAGCCAGAAGAACCCATAAACCCTAGCAGATATTCTATATCTAACCACCAAGATAAGAACTACAAAACCTAACAACAACTCAATTTCAAACAAACTGGGGATATATGAATCCTCACTGACGACATTGAACCATTTAAACTCATCTCAAGTGAATATTATGCCTAGGACGCATAGGATCTAGAGTAAAAGTGCTAACAAGTCTAAAGCATGTTCTCAACTAATAGGCATTGCCTATATAGATCTTTTTCTACTGTTTAGCCCTATCTTTCGCTAAGTATGCATGAATTCCGAGAGATTGTAGGTCTTTCAACCAGGGGTAGAGCTACAAGCCCAGATACGGATTCGACTTAACCCAGTAGCTAGCAGTGTATTTGTGTTAAGAAAGTCATTAAATATGTACAAATAATAAATTAGGAACGCAGTATTAGAGCTCCAAGCCATTCTAAAATGCAGAACTCATAAAGTTAAAATCCTGGTTCTGCCTTCGACACAACTACACAATCTAACAATTTTTTTACGTTACAAAGACGAACATGTAATTACAATATTCTATTATGCACAACATCAAGAACAATAACGAATCGAAAACCAACAGATACTTGAGAAATCAGAAAGTACAAAAATCAGATCTAAAACACGAAACTAACCCGAATATCCCTGGAAAGGGGATGCGAACACAAAACACCAGTGCAATTTCGATCAGATATGTGAAGATCCCCCACTCCGTTCGTCAAATTATCGACCCCGTTGGTCTCTGGTGCCGCTTTGGATGCGGTCGCCGCCGCCTTGGATGACGCGGCTGCACCCTTTCCTCCTCTCCTAGCAGCTGCCGCCGCCTTCTTCTGTGCATCTCTCTTCTTTGCCGCATCCGACACCATCTATCAAAAAAGCAAACAATTTCGCATAAGAAAAAAAAAATTGACAATAAAATAAAAATAGATTTGAACTGAAATTAAATCAGGAAACAAACAATACCTTGTGAAATTGAAGATCTCAGGTTTGGGGAGATTAAGGGTAGCGTAGGGAGTGGGAAAAAGTATCAGATGTAGCTTTGTTTGGTTATTCTATTTTTCCTCGGACTGCAGCTGCTGAGGAGAAAGAGGAACCCGAGAATGAGGGTTTTTGGAGAGGGTCTTGAGGAAAAGTTGGAGTGATATATTTATACGAGGTGTATGGTTAAAGAAAGGGTGCACGTTGACGGTTAATGGATATCCGAGAATAAATTTGGACGGTGATGCTTTCACCTTGGGAAGTTGCCACTTGCTTTGCTTTAGGTTAAAGTTAGAATTTGCTTTGGATTTGTCTGTTTTTGGGTTTGGGTTGGCCTAATTTCACTTTGTTAGGTTTTTGTACATGACGAAAATGAGTATTAAATTTGGCCTATTGGCCCATATGCCACTCTAACATTATAGAAAATGAGTTCTAATTTGCACATCTACTATCATAAATATATCTTATTTATTCTCCGTTTAAATTTTTTATCAAAAATATACTTACCATTATACATTACGTTCATATTTACTCATTACACGTTAAAACGGGATACATTTGCCATTTGTTATACTTAGGATCATATTTACCCATTTACTCTTCAAAAAGGGTTACATTTGCCCTTCGTTATACTTTTTTGACATATTTATCCTTACAATTATACCTTAGGATCATATTTGTCCCTCATATGTTAGATCGACATGTCCCACCTTTATTTTCCTACATGGCGCCTGTGTGGATTTCTTTTTCTTCCAATTTAAATATGGTCACCTATTAAAGATAATTTAACTCGCCCACCTAATTTAAATAAGACACACAAACTAAAATAAATGGAAATCATAACTCCCAATCCCCCTACCCCACACCCCCCACCCACTCGTCCATCTCTCTTCTCCGGGTCAGCTCCATATTTTTCGGAGAGCGAGAAAAATTTGGAAAGTGAGTGAAGGAAACTATGATGTTATCTCTAATTGATTTATTTAATTATTTCACCTTTGTCTATGTTAATTTATTTTCCTTTAATACTTAAGAGTTAGGATACATGAATCGATGATGTTTTAAAGTGTTTGTAGAGATACAACTCTGTAAAGTCTAAATTGGGTCAATTGACCATGATTGATCCACGAAAAGTAATTTTCTGATATGACATTTATGAAGATTGTGCGAAATACAATAGTTATAGCAACGACAACATATTGACAAACAATATCTTTGAACTCAAAATCACTAATCTAATACAACTCACAATTATTGCAGTAACCAAAGTAAATTACGAGAAGTTGCACAACAATGGAGTTAATGAAGTCTTATTTAAATTAGGTGGGCGGGTTAAATTATCTTAAATAGGTGACCATATTTAAATTGGAAGAAAAAAAATTCACATAGGCGCCATGTACTAAAACAAAGGTGGGACATGGCGATCTAATGTATGAGGGGCAAATATGATCTTAAAGTATAATTGTAAGGATAAATATGTCAAAAAAGTATAACGAAGGGCAAATGTAACTATTTTTTAAGAGTAGAGGGGTAAATATGATCCTAAAGTATAACGAAGGGCAAATATAATCCGTTTTAACGTGTAAGGGGTAAATATGAACCTAATGTATAATTGTAGGGATATTTTTGATAAGAAAATTTAAACGGAGGATAAATAAGGCCTATTTATGATAGTAGAGGGACAAATCAGACCCTTATCCGAAAAATGAATGGTAGTGTGTCAAAGAATTTGTATTTTTTTAGAATTGTTGTGTTCATGTGAGCCTGTACACACTTTGATTATTCTATGAGTGCAACAAAAATAATAATGTAATATAGGGATGATAATGTACGCAAACTTTACTTCTACCTTGTGAAGGTAGTAAGGTTGATCTGATAGGCTTTCGGCCAAAAAAAAAAGTATAGTCATAATATTTTCTTTTCGTTTTTTTTAAATGAAAAAATACAAAAGTGTATAAGCCATGAAAAAAGGACGCATTAACAACAACAAGATAATAAGGTAACTAAAGCAAGAGAAAAAATAAGTTGTAATAAAAATCTAAGAATAAAAAAATACAAGAATAATATTAATATTACTAGTTTAGAAAGGAAATACGATCTATTGTCTACTAAACTTCTATTCTAATTCTCGATCTCCACATCCTCCTATCGATTATCTATTTTTGAGGATTTGAACATGATTATTCATATTTCTCAACTCATTTTATTGACCATTAAACCACATCTTTGGAGCAAGAACTATATATTTTCATATGACTTCAAAGGTTACAGATAATTTTGTATAGTAAATATGAATTGATAATCTTTAAATAGAGTATAGCTTGCATGTAACAGTATATTAAGTCTTATGAACAAACTAATTATGTTGATAAAAACTTGAATACACCTTACATGTCATTAAACATAATAGTTTGGATTCAAATGTACTTGAGGAAATCTTAGTTATCTCACGATCATTGGCTTACTGCTGCCCATTTAAATATTCTTTTTTATTCCATGTAAAATAACAAAATGAAAAAAGGGTTGGGTTGGGTTGGGGGTGGGGGTGGTGAGTGCATAAACGAAATCCAAAAATAGCAAGATTTATAAGTGGTAATTAAAAAATAGCCACAGTTTTAAAATTAATCGAATTTTAGCCACTTTTCATGTAAAGATAAATCTGAACGAAAACACTGTTCGAAATCCGAAAAATATTCCAGCATAATATCCGGAGTTCTAGTATATTATACTGGTCCAGCATAATATGCTAGAAGTTCATACATAAGTGCTCCAATCTCCAATATATTATGCTGAAACTTTTCGCGTGTTAGAGTTCCAACATAATAGCCTTGGGTAGTTAGGGGTCATTCTGCAATTTAGAGAAGTTAGAAGGGCAATTAGTTAAGGGGGTTAGATTTTGTTATAAAAGCACTGTTGAGTGCCCAAATGTAACTAACACAATTCATTTTGTCTAATACACGATCATTTCTTCCTCTCTTCCTTCTTCTCTCCTCCGTACAGAATCAGTGCCCTAGATAGCTATGGTGCTCATCTAGCATGCATGTTGCTCGATTTTCTTAGCTTAGAATTCACAAATTAACATGGTATCAGAGCAGTGCTCGTGAAATTAGAGTGTTCTCCGACGAGTTCACAGCGAGATTCTGACGAATTGACATAATTACTAGAAAATTGACAGTGACGAAACTCAAAACCTATAAAAATGACAGGAAATGAAGTAACGCATCTAGAACATAACCACCGTTGTTTCTCCAGGCGTCAGATGATCTGGGACTAGTTCTAGTGCCAATTAAGCTCACACGGCCAGGAAATTATGCATTGTGGAGCAGTGCAATGAAACCAGCCCTTAGGGGAAAGAGCAAGCTTGATTTTGTAGACGGAAGTTGTGTGAAAAACACGTATAGAGGTGAATTAGCAGAGCAATGGGAAAAATATAATGCGATTGTGTTGTCATGGATATGTAGTACGGTTGCGAATGAATTGATACCAAGTATCATGTTTGCATCGAGTGCAAAGAAGGTGTGGAGTGACTTTAAGAAAAGGTTTGACAAATGCAGTCTAACTAGGATCTATCATTTGTGGACATAAATTGCATCATTAAGACAAGGTACGGATTCTGTAACCACATACCATTCAAAAATGAATGATTTGTGGAATGAATTAGACATACTAACACCAAAATCATGTTGTGATTGTGAGGAATCTAGACCATCTCTTGAACATCTATCACATCAGCATTTATTACAATTTCTTATGGGTGTGAATGAAAGCTATAGTAATATGAGGAGTAATGTATTGATGAAGAGGCTTGTAGTCAGTGTGAATGAAGCCTATACCATAGTGACTCAGGAAGAGAGTCGAAGAGCTCTAGGAGTAGCTGATGTGAACAAAGATCCACTTACTATGATGGCAGGGAGGCCTCAATATAACAAACCTAAGAAGATAGGAATGGTATGTGAACACTGTGGTTATAAAGGTCACTTAAAGAAAAATTGCTACAAAATAGTAGGATATCCAACAGATTTTAAGAGCAAGAAGAAGACTCATGTTGCAGGAGGAGGCAGGACATTTGCTAGCAATACAAATGCAGAAGATACCAACAACTTTGAGGGTCAACCACAAGGACATTACCTGACACAAGAGAAATACCAGCAACTAATAGGATTGCTAAACAAACCTACAGGTGCAGAGTGTTCCACAAACATGGCAGGTATTGTTTCATTAATGTCCAATGCCACAGAATATGATTGGATAGTGGATACAAGTGCTACTCATCATATAACCTGTAATAAAGATTTGCTAGATACACTTAATATCATAGATGAATATAGAAGTGTACAATTGCTAACAGGGAAGACTTCAAACATTACCCACACAGGAAATGCAAAGATTCTAGGAAACCAGAAAGTGAAGAATGTCCTCCATGTACCAGATTTTAAATTTAATCTGCTATCAGTGTCAAAGCTCACCAAATACCTCAGCTGTATAGTTGCCTTTTCCCTGATTTCTATGTGTTGCAGGGACTTTACAGTGGCAAGGTATTGGAGATTGGTAGAGAATACGAGGGATTGTACATAATAAAATCGAGAAAACAAGGCATTAGTGGCATGAACAATTACAAAGGAAAATGCAGAAACAGTCTTATGGCATTACAAAATGGGACATGCTTCAATAAGATTTTTGCAGCACTTGTCAACATTGAAGAATAAAATCAGCAGTATAGAAACAGGAAATTGTGATGTATGCCCTCTTGCAAAACAGTGTAGGCTACAATTTCCAACTAGTGTTTCAAACTCAGTTATTATCTTTCAACTTCTTCATTTAGATGTTTGGAGACCATACAAGGTTCCAACCTATGACAAGAAATAATATTTTGTTACAATAGTAGATGATTACAGTAGATACACCTAACATGTCTAATAAAGTCAAAGTGTGAAGTGTGTGTAGATTTGAAAAACTTTCTGCTGATAATAAACAATCATTTTGGTGTCAATATCAAGTACTTGAGATCTGACAATGGAACAGAATTCTGTAATACACAATGTAATAGCTTGTTGGCTTCTTATGGTATTATTCATCAAACTAGTGGTCCCTATATACCACAACAAAATGAAACTGTAGAAAGAAAGCACAGGCACATCTTAGAGGTGGCTAGAGCTTTGAAATTTCAAAGTGGAGTCCCCATAAAAATTTTGGGGTGATTGTATTAAGACTGCAGTCTATGTGATCAATAGACTACCTACACCAGTTCTGAAAGGAAGAACTCCATATGAGCTGCTGTATGGGAAAGAGCCTAAGGTGGATCACATGAGGGTATTTGGTTGTCAATGCCATGCAACAACCTTGCCCAAGGGAGATAGGTTTGCACCCGGAGCTAGGAAGGCAGCGTTCATTGGCTACTCAGAAACACAAAAGGGATATAGACTATATGATATTGAACAAATATCCTTTTTTGTAAGCAGAGATGTAGTATTTCAAGAAGGCAGATTCCCTTTCAAGGATACAATAGTTGAAGCAGATGACATGTTTCTTCAACAGCCCATTTCAGCAGAAGAACACATTCCTAGCTCACGACCTATACAAGCTATGAGTTAAGAAGACACTACTTTACATATGAATCAAGATAACATTGATTCACTTGCAGGTGCTAATGAATCTGAAGAAGTAGAACCAATCTCTACAACACTGGAGCAGTTGACCTTACCAGACACTCAAGGTTCAACATTAGGTGAAGTTTCAGGAGAGGTTGCTCCAGTTGGGCCAGTATCTGCACCAAATGCAACTGACTTACCTACACAACCAGCTCTAAGAGAATCCAAAAAGACAATTTCTCCCATATGGATGAAAGACTATGTGACTTTTACAAAGTTGTCTGGAAGCTGCAGGTTTCCCACAACATATCAAGCCTATTTACAAGCTTTTTCAGTCCTAGTGGAACCTAGATCCTTCAAAGAAGCAGCACAGGATCCACAGTGGATAAAGGCAATGGAACATGAGATACAAGCACTAGAAGACAATCATACGTGGGAAATTGTCGACCTGCCCATTAGGAAGCAAGCCATAGGCTCCAAATGGGTCTACAAAATAAAGTACAAGGCTAATGGAGAGATGGACATGTTCAAAGCTAGATTGGTGGCTAAAGGTTACACACAACAAGCTGGATTGGATTATCATGAGACTTTCTCACCTGTAGCTAAAATGGTTACAATGAGAACAATTATCGGTGTTGCTGCTGCCAAGGGTTGGCCTTTATTTCAAATAGATGTCAACAATGCCTTTCTCCAAGGTGACCTCACTGAAGAAGTCTATATGGATTTACCTCTAGGATTTCACAAACAGGGGGAGTATAAGGTGTGTCAATTGTTGAAATCCCTCTATGGTTTGAAACAAGCCTCGAGGCAATGGAACATTAAGCTTACAAATGCTTTGCTGCAAGCTGGATACTCTCAACGCTCATTTGATCATTCACTATTTACCAAGAAAAATGGCAAGAACATTGTGATCATCTTAGTGTATGTGGATGATTTGTTGATAGCTGGGAATTCTCATAGTATGATTGCATAAGTCAAGCAGACTCTTCACCACAATTTCAGAGTAAAAGATTTGGGGGAACTTAGATATTTTCTTGGAATAGAGGTCTTAAGATCACAAGGAGAAATTGTATTGAACCAGAGAAAATATGCCATGAGGCTTATTTCAGAGGCAGGTTTGAGTGGTTGCAGGCCAGTTGCAACTCTAATGGAACTAAATCATAAGCTAACTACTGTGGAATATGACAACCATGTTGGGAACACATGAGATAAGATATTGAAGGATGCTGGAAGCTACCAAAAGTTGATAGGAAAGCTGCTTTATTTGACCATTACAAGACCCGATATAAGTTTTGCTATGCAAGTGTTGAGTCAATTTATGCAGAATCCTAAAAAGATCACATATGGATACAGCCTTGAGAGTGGTGAGATACATCAAGGGATCTCCAGGCTTGGGTATATTACTGAAGAAAGGTGAGGCACACAACTTAACAGTGTTTTGCGATTAAGATTGGACAGCTTGTCCAAATACTAGAAAATCGACCACATGGTACATTGTCAAACTAGGAGACTCATTGCTATCCTGGAAGTCAAAGAAGCAACAAACAATCAACAGAAGCTCAGCAGAAGCATAATATAGAAGCATGGCTGCAGCAGTCGCATAGGCAGTATGGATGGTTGGATTGTTGGAAGAACTGGGTAACAATGTGATCAAACCAGTGCATTTATATTGTGACAGCAAAGCTGCTTTGCAAATAGCAGCCAATCCCATATTTCACGAGAGAACCGAGCACATAGAGATTGATTGTCATTTTGTAAGGGAAATGATCAAGACATGGCTCATCACCACTGAATATGTATCCACCAAACAACAATTGGCAGATTTAATGACCAAAGGTTTGGGAGATGCTCAGCATCATCTCTTGTTGTCCAAGCCGAGAGTGTTAGATGTCTTCCACTCTCCAGCTTGAGGGAGAGTATTGAAGTGCAAGAATGTAGCCTTGGGTAGTTAGGGGTCATTCTGCAATTTAGAGAAGTTAGAATGGCAATTAGTTAAGTGCCCAAATATAACTAACACAATTCATTTTGTCTAATACACGATCCTTTTTTCCTCTCTTCCTTCTTCTCTCCTTCTTACAGAATCAGTGCCCTAGATAGCTATGGTGCTCATCTAGTATGCATGTTGCTCGATCTGCCTAGCTTAGAATTCATAAATTAACAAATATGCTGGAAGTTCATACACATGTACACCAATTTTCAGTACATTATGCTGGACCGATCCGTGTTGCAGCAAAATAGTGGCTATTTTTTAATAATTTTGCAAACACTGGCTATTTTTGAATTACCGGTCCGAAAATTGGCTAGCTCGTACTATTTTTACCATAAACAATCATTGTTCAGGATATTTGTGCCCCAAAAAATTAAACTAAAAAACTAAAATTCATGACATATTGACTAATTCCTAAATAGTAGTTCTTTAGAATGGTTACCTGATGTTATTTCTATGGAAAACAAAGAGAAATCTGGGTCGAAATCTTAGAGAGGCTAGCGAATATGGGCTTTAAACCAAAATGGAGCCCACGAACCCATATTGCAGGACCCAAGTCATTTTTCTGCAACCGTGAGCAAAAGTTCTCGGAGTCTTAAGCCTACAGCAATTGCCATTCTCTAAAACTACTTCTCGAGCTTGGAATCAAATTTTCATGGTAAATCTCTCTCCTTTTCTTTGTTTCATTTTCTTCCTTGTCCTAAAATGCATTTGTTCCAAATAAAAAAAATTCAAGCTTCACTTTAATGAAATGATTTCAATGGAAAAGTAGCTCTATTCTTTCAATTTTTTATACCCATTTGAAAATTAATAAAGAGATGAAATAAATTTACGCTCTTTTTGATCATGAGTTCCAAGTTGGGGCTGCTTAACACGTAGCTAAGACACACAATTTTCTCAATAAGTGCAAACTCTTATGAAGTTTGCTTTTCCTTTTTTACTTTTTTTTTTAATTTGTGATTTAAATACTATGATTTTTTTTAATTATTGTTTGGTGGTGATTGTAAGGTAATTGTTTCTATGCTCTATCAATTTTGTGTTATGTGGAAAAGTTCAGATATTTGGAGAGCAATCTAGCATTAGGGCAATGATTATTTACTGCTAGAAAACCTTACCTTTGTCTTCCTAATTACATTAAGAATGTGGGAATTAAAAAGATGTTAACTATATTGCTCATATTTTACTGTGATGAAGACTTTTTGAGTATTCTCAGTCCTTTTTTTTTTTTTTTTTTTTTTGCAAAATTGCTATTACTTTCTTGTGCCTAGAATTTATGTAGTTTCGTTCCATTACCTGCAATCACCATATAAAGAGGAAAAAATTGAACTCATTTTATGTTTCATTAGAAGAAAAAAGGGTCTATTACCTCTTTGCTAGAGATGCTAATTTTACTTATGCTTTTTACCAATAGAACTTCCTTTTTATCAGATCCGATTTTTAAAAATATGACGTTGCTGAAGAGGTATGTGTTGAGATTGTTCATTTCGTTGAAATACATCACTGCAAATGTGGTAGACAGAAACAACGGACGAATAGTAGCAACAGCATCAACAGTAGAACATTCAATGAAACAGTCACTAGAGTGCGGTAGAACTTGCAATGCAAAGGCTGCAGCAGTTGTCGGAGAAGTGTTGGCAATGCGGCTCAAAGTGGAGGGTCTTGATCAGGGACAAGGAAACGGTATCCATGTCAATGTAAATAAGGAGGTTGAGAAGAAAGGTTTCAAGAATCAGACAAAAGTTTGGGCTATAGTTAACGGCCTTAAGAACAATGGAGTGAAACTTATTTTGGATGACAATATAAATGGTAGTTCTCGCCCCAGCTACCACTAAACAATCCCCTTCTTGCACACTCTTAAGGTATAAAGGGTGAATATTATCTCATATCAGTAGAAAATTTTGTGCTAACTATGTAGTTGACTCTAAAGTTAACATGGTACTCTTTTACAGCAAAGTTTGCAGTTGTCATATATTTTGTATAACAGATGATTTTCTTTTCCTGAGTGGACGAGAATTTTGTGCTAGCTTTATTCTCAATCATTTCTGTATCTTTTGTCAAAGCACTCTCTTTACATCATCTAGATCCAATTGACTCATTAAAAGTTACAAGCCGGAGGGTAATCATATTACAGTTTTCTATTTGTTGTTTCTCTCATCTTCGGCTATCTTATCATCTCGCATGTTGTTGCTACTGCTTGTGTTACTGCTTCCTTTTGCATCTTTCCTTGTGCCGAGGGTCTATCGGAAACAGCCTCTCTACCCTCACAAGGTAGGGGTAAGGTTTGCGTACACACTACACTCCATAATCCTTGGGTAAGTTGTTGTTGTAGTCATTGTGGTAGTGTTGGAAATTTCTCTTTGGGCATGGCTTCTTTAATTTAAAGAGGCAATTTAAGAAATACTCATCATCAAAGACGAGATTTGTGGTGAATTATATAGCCTAAAGTGTAATTTGCATACTTAAAAAACAGTTTGATTCTCTTTCCGTCATCTGTACTTCATATATAACAAAACTTTCACTCGGTTCCTTTGCTTTGCTCTTTCGCAGACTATAATCTCAATAACAAGAGTTGAAGAAGATGGGAGTGATGTGCCTGGTTATGGAGATGACGAGAAGGGACAGAATAAGATGAAGAAGTGCTCGAAATGGTTAGCTGGAAACAGGTTTGAGGCTAAATTTTCATGTTGGGAAAAGATGGACACGAAAACAGGACATTTCATCTTTCTCTTTTTCTTGCTACTGTTTTTACCAGTTTGTTCAGCGTCTATAAGTTTTCTGTCTTTAAGTTAGCTGAACTCAAAGAAATTGTTGTATCCAGTTTTAGAATCTGTGTTGTAAATTTGTACATTATTAATTAGTGAAAACAATAGATGGCCTTATTATGCATAGTTGGTGTTTTAGGTTTTACACTCATTGTCGAGAGCTTATGCATGACTGGCTAATGTGTCAAGAATTTGAAAATGAGACCTAAACATCTCAGAAGAGACAAACTGTATTTGTAAAGGTGAGGAGTTTGAAGATTGGAAGTAAAATTGGAGAAAAATAGGTGGTTTCTCTCTTTTGATTAACAAAAAGCAGAAGAATAAAGAGTAAAGTAAAATGAAAAAGGTTGGGTATCTCTCTGCATCAATTTATTCAACTCATCCGGAACTGGGTGGGAAAGAGAGATTAGCAAACAAAAAGGGCAGCCCAGTGTTCGGGAAGGACTGCACTATAGGAGAGTGTGATGTAGGCAGTCTACCCTGACGCTTTATGTAGGCAGTCTACCCTAACGCAAGCGTCAATAGCTGATTCGAAGTCTCGAATCCATGATCTATAGGTCACGTTTTAAGATTTCCCTACCGTGGTTATCAAACCCAGAAAAGTAAATCATCAATGTTTTAACTAAGAGAAGTAGATCAGTTAGTTCCTCTTTCCTTCTACTCTCCCACTCTTTTATAAGAATCAAACGTAGTGATTTTATGGTCTGTTTGGCCAGGCTGGAGAAACCAGCTTATTTTGAGAAGTGTTTTTTTCAAAAATATTTTTGAAAAAAGTACTTTTGGAAAGAATCAGTTTGTGTTTGGCTAATCACCTTAAAAAACACTTTTGAGCAATAATTTGTGTTTGGCCAAGCTTTTCAGAAAGTGCTTTTAAGTATCAAATTACGAATAAGGACATGAATAGATTTACTTAATAGTTAATATTATAAGTAAATAAATAATCTTAAAAAATTATTATTACAGGCAATAATTAAATCTTTTCATTTTATTTAAGTAAAATATGAAAATAAAATTTAAAAGTACTTAATTCTTTTAATATAAGTTAAATATATTAAAAATCATTCAACAAATATAAACGCATTCACCCCTAAAGTTACTATATATTAGAAAACTATCTTAAAAATAATAAGAAATATTTATACATTAAAATCATAAGTATTAGGTTTAACGATTATTTTGGTATATACTATATTTTGTTAAGTGTATTTTTGGTAAGAAGAAAAGTCAAAACTGCTTCTGCTTCTGCTTTGGGGAAGAAGCTACTTTTTTCTGCTTCTTCCCAAAAATATTCTTTTCCCCAAAAAAGCTTGGCCAAACACCTCAAGTTAGAGAAAAAAATGCTTTTGAGAAAAAAAAGCACTTTTGGCTTCTTGAGAAGCTTGGCCAAACATGCTATTAGTTTGATTTTCCTTCAGAATAAGTCTTACAGTAAGTGTAAGGACAATGGTTCGTTCCTAATACTCCCTCCGTTCACTTTTACTTGGCACGTTTTGACTTTTCACGCCCCTTAAGAAATAATAAATGAAGTGTATAATTTATCATGATATCTATATTAATTGATGCATATTTTATTGGATTTGAGAAAATGATTTGAAATGAATAATAAATATTGTGGGCATAACAAGAAATTTTTTTTGTCTTCTCTTGATATGCGTAAAGTGACAAGTAAAAATAAAAATCTATTTTTAGTATGCATGTCAAGTAAAAGTGAACGGAGGGAGTATAAAACTTCCATTTCTGTTCAAACATTTTTCGTGGTAGCTAGGCAAAGTCCAAAACAGCACTATAAGGGGTCGTTTGTGATATAAACTTAGGGTCTACCAAACTGTATAGAGAACCTGATTATCTATCAGTTTCCACAGAACACACACACAACGGTAAGTAAATAACACAACAATATTTTACGTGGAAAACTCCCAGCTCATGGGATTAAAAACCACGACCTACACTCGTAGGATTTTAACTTCACTAACCGAGCAACTTTAGATTACAACCTATTGTAACCTAGGAATTAAACTCTTAATCCCTCACCTACTTGCAATAACTATATTGCAAGCCTCTTTGTAATAACTCTATTACAAAGCAACAAACCTTGACTAACTCTAGTCAAGAAACTAAACTAATCAGTGGTTTAAATCTGTCCTGCAAAGACACTTCTTGAAAGTAGTGTAGGATTACAAATGAAGAACAAATAACAAAGACTCAACAAACATAAGAACTTAAGATATCTTCAATTTTTGGATCTGGTCCTTGAGGTTGCAGCAACTTTGTTCTTGCGAGAGATGATGGCTAGCACTTGAGATAATATTGTCTTTTGATTTGCAAGTGTTGGAGCAATGAAATCCCTTGCCTCATGTTGATAATATATGTGTGTGAGGTCATTGGGATGATGTAAGCAAATATCTAGTACAAGGCATGCTCCATAAAGTGACTGCTACACTGTTACATGTGCAGTGCAACAATACAATGACTTTAACAGCTGTAAGGAGTTGACCTGTACTGTGACCGGAGGAACTGATCTCTATCTGTTCCCTCTATAGTTCCCTCAACTGATTTCATTGAGAGTTGAACCAGACATCTGACTAGTTACTCTGAATGCAAAGGAACTAATTATTTCAGGTTCCTTATCTTGTTCTCTCATAAAGTTTGTCAAATCATCAAAACAAAAGACACATAACTTATCAATTTTTTCCTTTTTGATGATGACAAACTTAGGGTTGATATTCCCCCTGAGAACCAGATCTGCACATTGTTTCCCATACGAATCATCCATATTCCCCCTGAGAACCTGTTTCCTCCCTTTCAATTTTCAAGTAACATATTTGTTGTCAGTTGATACAGTGCAATAACTTTTATAACTGTAGAGTTGATTGTACGACGACTAAGGGAACTGATCACATCTGGTCCCTATCTGGTTCCTCGAGAGCGTTTGGCAAATCATCAAAACACGAAATAGCATAACTAATCAGTTTTTCCCTTTTTGTTGATGACAAACTTAAAATTGATATTCTCCATGTTCAAACCAGATCTCCCATATTGTTCCCCCTGCAGAATGGGAACCTTTCCCTATTTGATTCTCATATAAAGTTTGTTAAATCATCAAAACACAAAGGCATATAACTTATTAATATTTTTCCCTTTTTGATAATGACAAACTTAGAATTGAAGTTCCCTCCTAAGAACCAGATCTCCATATTGTCCCCCATGTAGAATAGCCATATTTCTCTTGAGAACCTGTTTTCCCCTTTCAATTTTTTCCCCCTTTTTGGCATCATAAAAAGAATTAGCCAAGTAAATAAAAATAAAAAGTCCGGCAAAGTTAACTCATGCCACTTGTGTGCACACAACATAGCTAAAAACAGAACGCAAGAGTATAACATGCATTAATAGACGACGATGCTCATTAAGTTAGGGGGGAAATATTGTATCAGTACCATAATTACAAACATACAAAAGTCAAACAAAACTAGAGTACCACTGTCGAAAGGGAATAACAACAACGACCCAGTAAAATCCCACTAATGAGGTCTGGGGAGGGTAGTGTGTATGTAGACCTTACCCCTACCCCGAAGGAGTAGAGAGGCTGTTTCTGAAAGACCCTCGGCTCAAAAAAATAAAAAAACAAAATGACAAAAAGGGAAGGACAAACAAAAGACATGGTAAGATTAAATAGTAGCTGGCAAAGGGGTAAGATAGGGGACACTGGATGGAGAAGGGAAGGACTAGGAAGCAAGGGCTTTGATGAGGCTGTCAATGCAAGCATTAACAACCCTTTGATCGTTGATCAGCTGCTCTTTCAGGTTCTCCACTTGGTTCCTCAACTTCACATTTTCAGCTTTTAGGCGGGCAACTTCTTCTCCATGAGCATTGCTGGAACCAGGTTCCTTACTCGCCTGATTGAGCTTAGACTCAAGAATAATATTCTGCGCCTTTAACCGCCTAATTTTCTCATTTGCAGCATTTTGGGCATCAATAACCTGAGAGATTGTTGAACTGATGCTTATTCCCCCCCTTTGTCAACATGCTCACATTCTTCCAAGGTGTTCATTGAGAACATTTGTTTACGAGTTTCCACAACTGCTCTCCCTAAGGGGACCTCAAATCATTCAAAGACTTTAGTGAGCAGGAACCCATATGGCAACCCATGACTTTCATCTTTGAAGTCTACCACTTTCTTCATGTGTTCAACTAAAATCCCAAGCAGATTAATGGGAGTGTAACCGTCCAGTGCCTCCAAAAGAACCAGGTCTGCTATAGAGGCAATGGATCGCCTTTTAGCTCTTGGTAGCAAGACCTTATTCACCAACTCGAACAAGAGTTGGTATTCTGGAAGCAGTGCCTTCTTATGCATTCGTTCCCCTTATTGAACAACTTGAGGCTTGAGAATAAACTTCCTAAACCTTGGGGAACATGTTCCCTCCACAATTAAGAGCCATTCAGCAGGCACCCCAAGAATATCCTCTAGCACAATCTCATCAATCACAAATTCTACCCCACTGATATTCAAATAGATAGTGTTACATTCCATTATGAACAAATCAATATAGAAACTGCAAACTTCCTTCTCATAGACCTTTGGACTGTGATTAGTAAAATGATGAGTCCACTCTTGGAAGTCGCAGATTTTAACCAACTGCCTCATTCCAGACTTACCCACAGAACTTTCTAATTTTTCAATTTTGCTTTCCTTTCAAGCTTAGACACATCAACTCTGGCCCTTTTTGAGGAACCGGGTTCCTCACAAGTGCTTAGCCTCTTTCTGAGTGGCCTTTTTTTCTTAGCAGTCTTCTTCTTTTTCAACTCCTTCGTCACCACCAACCCCAACAACTTTTGCAGATAGGTCATCCTCACTATCATTAAATTCTCCTGCAAACATAAACTTCATCTCAGAGTACACAACCTCCAAAGGGTCTATATTAAGGTGAGGAGAAGATGAAGGGTCAGTACTGCCCAGGGGCTATCTAGTAGAGCTTGGAGTTTCATCCTAGGTAGGAGCTGAGAACTTCTCTTGGGCAGAGGGACCAGGTCCCACTGTAGGCTCCCATGTAGTACTGACCAGTGCTTGGTCACTTTGACACACCTGGCCCCCATTTCCTCGTTCTTCCCCCTGAGTCCCAGTACCCATATCACCAGACAATGAATCCCGAACTAGACGTTCCATAGCAATAACAGTAAAAAAAAATTCACCTATCTTACCCACAATAATTCCCAACAATGCAGTATCAGTAAGAGATGATGAAGCATTACCTGATGTTGAAGAAATATTCAGATCAAAACCCTGAGCACATTGAGTTTCACAAACACCAGACACATCACACCATCTACCGTATCAGGAATCGATACTCCTATCTATATGGCTGTGCTTCGAGAGACAGAGACACAACAAGGATGTCTTTAGTAGCTTTGGGAGACTCAGATTGTGGTGAAGACATGGTTGATTCTAAGAGAGGGAAGACACAAAAAGAGAGTTTGGGGTATTTAGAAGGAAAAGAGGGACCGGTTACAATAAGGTGTGAGAAAAAAGGATGGGTAGTCGGGTCGGTTTAAGAGGTATGAGAAGAAGCAGAGGCAATTAATGATGTGGCACACTAGTCGTTCAAAATGCATATGAATGTAAGAGGGACTACTAACCTGAGTCATGTGAACCAGGTTCCTTGACAAATTTTGTAAATACGAGCATCATCCTTCTAAAAATCTGCAATGTCCTTAGCCACTTGTTTGTTCTGTAGTTGCCATGCGTATTAACCTGTAACGGTATAGAATTGAGTTAGAAGTTGCCAAAAAACACTTTTTAGCAATTTTCCTTACGATCATTTCATAGCCAATTCTCGATGGACCAAGTTCTCTGCTATATTAAAGGCACTTGTATTGTCATATAGCAGTTGTATATATTCAAAGAATACACCAAAGTCTTCCAATCGTTGCTTGATCCACAACAGTTAGGCACATCAGGAGGCAACTACCACATATTCAGCTTTGGTAGTAGAGAGGGCCACATAATTTTGTTTCTTTGTACCCCATGAAATCAAGCAAGATCCCAAAAAGTATGCCATGCCAGATGTACTCTTTCTATCCACCAGATAACCAGCATAATCAACATCATCATACCCAATCAAGTTAAAAATATCTCCTGAGGGATAATAGAGGATCAAGTCCTGCGTTCCTTTGAGATACCTCAGAATTCTTTTGACAACTTTCAAATGAGATTCTTTAGGAATTTATTAGAATCTTGGCACACAACCCAACACTAAACACAATGTCAGGTCTGCTGGCTGTTAGGTACAAGAGAGATCCAATAATACTCCGATACATAGTTTCATTTACAGGGAACCGGGTTTGTCCATGTCTAGATGAGTGGCAGTATCAATGGTTTTTGTGCTTTCCATCTCAAACCTTTTCAGAGGTTCCTTAATGTATTTCTCATCACTTACCATCGTTCCCTTAGGGGTTTGCTTCACTTTTAGCCTTAGGAAGAAGTTCAGTTCCCTCATCATACTCATCTCAAACTCGCTTCTCATAAGCTTTGCAAACACCTCACATAGGGAATCATTTGTTGTACCAAAAATGATGTCATCAACATAGATCTGCACAATCAGCAGGTTCCTCCCCATTTTCTTCAAAAATAGGGTGTTTTCGATTTTTTCTCTCGTAAAGCCATTTTAAAGAAGGAACTTGGACAACCTTTCATACCATGCATGAAAGGCCTGTTTCAGCCCATATAATGCCTTGTCAAGTTTGAATACATGTTCAGGATTCTCATGACACTCAAAACCAAGTGGTTGTTTGACGAAGACTTCTTCCTTTAAATATCCATTAAGAAATGCACTTTTGATATCCATTTGGAACAGTTTGAATTCCATATGAGATGCAAAGGCAATGAGGATTCTGATGGCTTCCATTCGAGCAACTGGGACAAAAGTTTCATCACAGTTGATCCCTTTTTCTTGATTGTAGCCTTGCACTACTAACCCGACCTTGTATCTTGTTGTATTCCCAAACTCATCAAGCTTGTTTCTGTACACCCATCTAGTTCCGATAACAGTTCTATCCGAGGGTCGAGGAACCAAGTTCCTTACACGATTCCTCTCAAATTAATGGAGTTCATCTTGTATAGCAGTAATCCAGTCAATATCTTTCAATGTTTTCTTGATGTTTCTCGGCTCAATTTAAGACAAGAAAGCTAGGAAAGCAAACATGTTTCTTGTCTTTGATCTAGTCTGAATTCCTGAATCCAGATGAGTGATGACATTTAGGAAATGATGTGAGCTTTTGTGCTTCCAGTTAGACACCTGAGTCTCAGGGTGAGAAGGACCAGGTTCCACCGTGTGAGACCCATCATTGGCATCTATGGAAGTATGAGTACCACTTCTCTGCTCAGTATCAGGTGTGCCTTGCACAACATCAACAACTCTATTTTTTGCTTTAGTTACTGTGATGGAGGGACCAGGTTCCTCCGAATCAGTTGGAGGTCCTGTCGCATCTTTTTTACTAGACTCCTTGACCTGACTCATCAGATATGCCTTCCCATTTTCTATATCAATGACTTCTCCAAGAACCTTTGAATACTCTCAATCTTGATCATTCTCATCATGTGAATATTTGAATAATCATTAACAATAACTAAGATGTACTTCTTTCCTCATGTGCTGGGCATCCTCATAGGTCCACACATATCCATATGAAGATGGCTTGAATGAGGAACCGACTTGCTTCCTTTTCACACATGCATCACACACCTTGTGATCTTTGAACTTTGATTTTGGCAACCCACGAACCAGGTCCTTCTTGATCAGCTTATTCAACAAAGTGAAGCTTGCATGTCCCAATCTTCTGTGCCATAGTTTAGCATCATCATCAACGGTACTCATACATGGAAGATCACCACCATCAGAGATTCAAAGTATGCAACATAAATATTTTTGAACCTTCTGTAATCAGAACCACTTTATCAGTTATAAGATTGGTGACAATGCAAGATTTTGACAAAAAATCCAATTTATTTCCTTTGTCACAGATTTGAGAGATATTCAACATGCTATACTTCAAGCCATTCACATAATACACATTCTCGAATGAGTGAGAGAGTGTTTTCCCAAATATTTTCAATTCCCAGAATGTATCCCTTTTTTTCATTGCCAAAGGACACACTTCCTCCTTGTAGGACTTCGAGTGAAAGAAAATCATCGATGCTTCCAGTCATGTGTTTAGAATAACTACTATTCATGTACTATTTTTGGCTGCTTCCTTTCACTGCTCCTTGCACAAGAGAATCAAGGGTTAGACTTAGGAATCCAAATAAGTTTGGGTCTCTTGTAATGAGGGAAGGGGCGAATCAAATTTCTTTTTGTCCATAATGGCATCACACATTTCTTTTTCAGAGAATCAGGTTCCTTAGCAGTAGAAACTTTTTCGACAAAAACTTTATTTTTCTGTTGGGACTGAAACTTTGCTTTACATAAATCTTTGTAATGACCAGTCTTACCACAGTGAGTACAAAGCCAGTTATCAGGCATAGTAACATACTTGCTATGTGGATTATAGGGTTTTTTTCCCTTGTGGAACCTAATTCCTCCATTACTTTTATACATGGAAGTGATTGTATCAGAGGACCAGGTCCACTTCAGAGATTTATCTAGATTATTTTTGACTCTGTTTAAATTTTCCTGAAGTTGTCTATTCTTTTCAAGTTCAGCATCAAGACTCAATTTTATATTTTTGAGTTCATTTTCAAGCTTAAGGTGTGCCTCACTTGCCACTTCCTTTCATTTAGAGGAGTTCATGCATTTTTCCATTGAATTTTAAAAAAAGATGTTTTCTTTCTTTGTTTCCTCCACTGTTTCATTCAAATATACAACTACAACCACCAGATTATCTCTGTCTTGTTCTAACTCTCTGATTTCCTATGTTAAAATATTTTTATCACTAATGAGGTTGTCGTAAGTATCAATTAAAACATTAGCCAAATATACCAGCTTCTTTGTAGAATAAGACTTCAAATTTCTTTGAACGTCCTAGAAAGCTTACCTCATCGTCATCATCTTCTTCATCCTCATCAGATATTGCCATCAATGCAAATACGGGATCATATTTTGCATCTTTGCTTTCAACGGCCATCATGGAGGTTTCTACATGTTCATCATCACCCTCAGATTCACTAGAGAAATCTCCTTAGGCAGCCAGAGCTTGCTTTACAATATTATCAGCGACATATCTTCTCTTGAACTTTCTGTCGGGGTCTGGGTTCCTCTTAACCATCTTGTCAACATTGTGTTTGTAATGGTCCTGCTTGTGGAGAGGACAATCTTTGATGAAATGTCCCGTCTTTCCACACTTGTGACAGCAATCATATCCTTTAGTGTTTCTGCTAGAGCTGCCCTTCTTGGGAATGCCTCCATTTCTAGGAACCATTTTCCGAAATCTTGGTGGTCTGTATGTTGATTGACCTTCTTCAAAGTTTAGTGGAACAGCCATTTGGATTCTTTCTAGGTGTTAGCCTAATAGAAAGAACCTGCTCTTATATCAATTGATGTAAACTTAGGGTCTACCAAACTGTATAGAGAACCTGGTTCTCTATCAGTTTCCACATAACACAAACACACATCGGTAAGTAAATCACACAATAATATTTTACGTGAAAAACTTCCATCTCATGGGATTAAAAACCACGACCTACACTCGTAGGATTTCAACTTTACTAACCGCGCAACTTTAGATTACAACCTATTGTAACCTAGGAATTAAACTCTTAATCCCTCACCTACTTGCTATAACTATATTGCAAGCCTCTTTGTAATAACTCTATTACAAAGCAACAAACCTTGATTAGCTCTAGTCAAGAAACTAAACCAAATAGTGGTTTAAATCTGTCCTACAAAGACACTTCTTGAAAGTAGTGTAGGATTACAAATGAAGAACAAATAACAAAGACTCAACAAACCTAAGGAATTAAGATATCTTCAATCTTTGGATCTGGTCCTTGAGGTTGCAGCAACTTTGTTCTTGCGAGAGATGGTGGCTAGCACTTGAGAGAATATTGTCTTTTGATTTGCAAGTGTTGGAGCAATGAAATCCCTTGTCTCATGTTGATAATATATGCATGTGAGGTCATTGGGATGATGTAAGAAAATATCTAGTACAAGCCATGCTCCATTAAGTGACTGTTGCACTGTTGCGTGTGTAGTGCAACAATGCAGCGACTTTAACAACTGTAATGAGTTGACCTGTACTGTGACCGGAGGAACTAATCTCTATCTGTTCCCTTTATAGTTCCCTCTGTTGTTCCCTTAATTGATTTCATTGAGAGTTGAACCAGACATCTGACTAGTTACTCTAAACGCAAAGGAACTAATTGTTTCAGGTTCCTTATCTTGTTCTCTCATGAAGTTTGTCAAATCATCAAAACAAAAGACACATAACTTATCAGTTTGGTATGAGGTATAAGAAGGTATAGTGTTGGTATAAAAAATTAATACCACCTTAATACGTTGTTTAGTTAGCAAACCTGGTATAAGTTATCCCGGGATTAAAATTAGTACCAGGATAACTTATACCTTGTAGAGGGTAGGGTAATTAGTGCCGAGATAACTTATACCTTCTTCTTAAAAATTATGCAATCGTCATTTTTAATACAACATACCAAACAGTGAATAAAAAACTACCAGGATAACTAATCCCAACATAACTTATCCCGGCATAAGTTGTATTCAAACCAAATGACCCCTAAGGGGTTGTGTGATGATCCGATAGGTCATTTATAGTTTTACCCTTCATTTTCGTATTCTGAGACCTCGAATAACTCCGTTTAGTCTTCCTCGATTTGCATGCGTAGTCCATGTCTTTTCCGAACAATTCTTATGTGAAAAAATGATAAAAGGTGAAATTTTGTCTTAAAACTTATTTGAATTGACTACGGTCAATATTTTGTGTAAGCGGACCCGGATCAATATTTTGACGATCCCGGTGGGTCCGTATCATGATTTAGGGCTTGGGTGTATGCCCGAAATCGAATTCGAAAGTCCCTAACTTGATTTAACGTAATTTGTTGAAAACTAGTAATTCAAAGGCTAAAATAATTTTATAAGTTTGATCGTAGGTTGACTTTTGCTACGGGGCTCGAATTTCAGTTCTGGAACTTGGTATAGATTCATTTAAGTATTTATGACTTGTCTGCAAATTTTGGGGTAAAACGAAGTTGAATTGACGTGATTCGAACGTCTCGTTGTAAAATTTCATGTTCTTGAGTTTCTTTGAAAACTTCAATTGTTTTGGTGTCTGATTTGTGGTTCTAGGTGTTATTTTGATATTTTGATCACGTGAGAAAGTTTGTATGATATTATTACACTTGTGTGTGTTTGGTTTGGAGCCCGATGGGCTCGGATGGGTTCCGGATAGGCTACAAGTGATTTTTGGACTTAAGCCATTGTTGGTTATTCACTGTTGTTGTCACTTGGTGCTTTATGATTCGCAATTACGAAGCTGCTCTTGCGATCGTGGAGGGGAAATTGGGGTTGGGGTGGTTTTCTTCATCGCGAACTTGATAGATGGGTCGCGAACACGGAGCATTGGGTGATTTACCTTTCGCGAACGCGACCAGCCTCTCGCGAACGCATAGGGTTATGGGCCTGGGAAGAGGGCATCGCTGTTACTCTACATAAATGCGAGCCCTGGCTTGCGAACGTGAAGTCCTGGGGGAGAAGCCTTCGCAAACGCGTGAGGAACATCGCGAACTCGTAGACCATTCTGGCTACTATGCTTCAAGAACGCGTCAGGCCCTTTGCGAACGCGAAGAAGGCGTGACACCTAGTCAATTAAATATCCCAAAGACGTGATTTCACCCATTTTTCACCATCTTCTCATTAGAGCTCGGCCTAGAGGCGATTTTGAACAGAAATTTCGTCACCACTTCATAGGTTAGTGTACTTTAACTCGTTTTCTTCCATTTCCATCGGCACCCATTGATTTCTAACCTTGATTTATGTTCATTCATGGTAGAAAATTAGGGATTAGGGTATAATTTGAAATTTTTGTAAAATTGAGATTTAGACCTCAAATTGAGACCGGATTTCGAATCCAATTATATAATCGGGCTTGGGGATGAATGTGTAATTGAATTTTGGTCTGAATCTCGGGTTTTGACCAAGAGGGGTCGATGTTGACTTTTGTTGACTTTTTGGAAAAAGTGTAAAGATCTTAACTTTATGCATTGTAATTAATTTTTCTAGCATTGTTTGATGTAATTGAGTCGATTTTGGTTAGATTCGATTGGTTTGGAGTCAGATTTTAGAGGAAAGGCCTCGGTTGAGCTTTAATTTGCTTGCGGAGCGAGGTAAGTGTTGGGTCTAATCTTAATTTGAGGGAATTAGCTTGAGTTATGTGTTATGTGAATTACATGTGTAGCGGCGTATATGCGAGGTGACGAATGTATATACGCTGTCAAAATTGTTGTTTTCGTGCTTTCCCGTATTTTATTAGTTATCTCATTCCATGTCTTAACTGTTACATGTCTTAGTTGACTTATGTGCCGTAACTTGTTATTTGTCATCCATTTACTCTTGTATTGAAATGCTTGTTTCTTCCATGATTTCATGATTAATTGCTACTTGCCTTACTTAATTGTCATATATTTTGGCTTGACTTGTTGCTTGGTATTAATTGTAGCATTCCTTGATTTGGTACGAGGTTCCTTTATGGCTTTGCTTTCATATTCTTTAATCGTAGAGATCCTTGTAAATTGAGTTGTTGAATTGAATATATTTATTTATATTGATTTTATTTATAGATCGGGTTGCATGTCGTAACGGGTGAAATATTGGAGGATTGATATTGATATGGTGGGATCAGGTTGCACGGCGCAACGTATTTTATATGTGATTTTGATATGGTGAAATAATGGAGGATTATGATATTGATTCTGATTATATGGTGGGATCGGGTTGCGCACTGCAACGAATTTTTACATGATATTCTTGATATTGATACAATAAAACAAGGGAGGATTGTGTTTGTACGGTGGGATCGGGTTGCGCGCTGCAACGAATTGTGTGTTTTATATTTATTGTTACATTGTGTTAGCTTTCAGTGTTTTCATGCGAGATTCTGAGGATTGATGTTTCTAGTTTTACTAGTTTCGAGGATTGAGTTTATTTCATAAGTTAACTGCCTTATTTTTCCTGTGTTCCTTTTCTGTTATTATTATTATTATTATTATTATTATTATTATTATTATTATTATTATTATTATTATTATTATTATTATTATCATACTGCGTACAGGTTATTGTAAGTGAACCGCTTTAGCCTCATCACTACTTCATCGATGTTAGGCTTGGCACTTACAGAGTACATGGGGTCGGTTGTACTCATACTATACTTTGCACTTTTTATGTAGATTTTAGAGTCGGTCCTAGCGACGGTCAGTAGATTGCTCGGATTGATTGCCTGACGAAGACTTGAGGTACAACTGTTCGGCATTCGCAGCCCTGAAGTCCCCTTCTACTTTATTCTAGCTGTTTATTTCATTTCAGATAGTTATACTTACATTCAGACCATTTTTTGTATTATTCTAATCACTCGTGTACTTGTGATACTAGTTCTAGAATTGTATCTAGATATCGCTGTTGTTATGATTTTCTCACTCTATTTCAGTTTATTTAGTTTCTTGGTTATTATTTAATTTGGGTTGTTTAAAATGGCTAAAAATAACTATTCTAACGTTGGCTTGTCCAGCAAGTGAAATATTAGGCGTTATCACGGTCCCGAAGGTGGGAATTCCGGATCGTGACAGGCTATTTGGTTCAATTGAGAGATAGACAAGGATATCTCATAAATTGGAATATCGCATTGGATTAGATATCCACCCTATATATGAAATACATTGGTATATAATTTATCTTTCTATTAACTAATACCCATGATTAAACATGGGATAAATATAATTTCATATTTTATCCCGAAATTAATATTTTTATCTCGGAAACCAAATGTCCCCTAAGAATTGGAATTCATGGTCTGGATTAGGAATTTGAGCAGAAAACTTAACTAGGTAATAATTTAAAATTTTTTACACAGCCTTAGCAGATTATCTTAATTTACAATTTTGACTATCATATATTTGTATTTCAATTACAATCCAACTGGACTCTATCTCTTAAACCGGCATCTCATCACCCCAATCCGAGCAAAAATCATATTGTCGTTATAGAGTTTTATCTTTTAGGAGCGTTTCTCTTCATTTTATTGGTAAATGGTAATGATGATTTTAATATTTCTCTCACTTCCACTTATGGTGGCTGTAATTAATTATATGTTATTATTCGTGGGATCCTTTTTGCCCATGTTTAAAGTCTTGCTTCTTATATTTCATTCCAGCATACTTCTCTCCTTTTTCTTTTTAATTATTTGGTGTAGAACTAATCTTTTTTGAGAAGCAATAAATTTGTGCAATGAGTTGAAAAATTCTTTTATTTTTTGGGTTTGTCAAAAAAAATTGTAAACTAGTAAACCGCCCGATTTTTGGTATTATATGTATATAATCTGTATATTTTATATATGTAAAAAAAATATTATACGTGTATTTTTAAATATATATACAAAAAATATTATACATATATAAGCAGTGTATTTTATATATATATTGATATAGAAAATGCATATGACATATTCTGTATATATTTTATTACATATATACACGTCATATATTTGAAAATATACATCTCATATATGTTGTATATGCACTTCTTATAAATTAATACCATTATATACACTGTATATATCATATGCACAGTGGTCAATAAATTATCAAAAAATCACTAGGATTCGTCTACTTTCACCTCTAATAAGAGGAGAGAGATACTCATTAATATGCACAGTGGCCAATCCCATGATTTGTGCATTATGTATACTCATTAATTGTGTACTTAATCTGTAAAAAGAAATGCTATTTATGGAATAAACAAAGAATGATGTCATTTTTTAAAAATAATTCTAAAGAAATCCTCAACCGTGTAAAAATGTCTAAGGAGGAATATTTGGTGTCTTTCCTTGCGGGCCTTAAGAGCCTTCAAAAGTGAAATCTAATTTGTCCAACCTAAGACCTGATTCAGCTTAGGCCATTGCTCAAGGAATCAAGAGGTCTTTACACAAATAGCCGACGAATTTACTGTTTATTTTTTTATAGCCAGTGTACATAAATTATATAGCTATTACACATTACAATCCATGAATCCAATTAGGTGCACCGGCAGTGAATAAAACAAATGGGATGGGTTAACTTAAAGCGACACTGTAGAATTTATTATACTATCGGTATATAAACTCTAAACCAATTGTAGGTAGCAAACCCATTGTGTTTATATTTATAATCATCCGTGACACTCTGTTCGAATTGTGACCTCGTAGTCATTGAGCTATTTTCAAGTAACAATTCTATGAGTATACAAAACATAATGGCTTTATCTTATAGGACTTGCGAATTTTACGGTATAAAATTTTATAATCACATGAGCTCATTTGACTTAACTATATTAACATAGTTAAAATAGGAATTAATTGCTGAACGTGATTTTATAAATCCACATACGGGATGGAACCACATTAAGTGGTGGATTTCTGCTTAAACTTTCAAGGGTTGTTCCGTGGAAATAAGTTATTCAAGGATTAATTATTCTGCTAACATGGGATAAACTCATCTCAAATTTAATCCCGGGATTAACTCCGGTAACAAACAACTCCTTTCTGTGATACTGTGAATGCATTTTTGAAAAATTTATTTTTAGTCCTCTTTGATGGCTATTATATTCCACACGAAGTCAATTGGATGAACAATTCACAGACCCTACAACAACTCTTTTTTGTACATTTTGATGCCCATCTTCAATAATGGAAGTTGTAAATGTTGTGGAAACAACATTTTCGACTTGGCTGTAGACCATTAATCATGTAAGACCAAAATGCTACTCAGTTGTTGTCAATTTGTCTTTTCAGCTTCTATCAATTTTGTACATCTTTTTGGAAACTTTATCACTCCATTTTAAATGTTCAAGTTGTCAATTACTATTTGATTTCAACAACAACCATGGGACAGCAAGCATGAATCCAGTAACCCAATGGGCGTTTTCCCCAATATTTCTTGAGATTAAATATAAGTAGGTGTCTATGGTATATAAAATTAAATTTGAATATATATATATATCTAGTATATAAAACTGAAATTGTAAAAAAAGTTCGTGAAATTTGAGTTGTGTTTAGACATTAACTTCACTAGGAAAAGAATATTGAAAGTTTAAGATTTGTCAGTGAAAACCATTTCACTTAAACTACACCTTTAAACTAACATTTCAATATTTCACCTGAAATTCAATATTTACAATACTCGTGACAGAAAAGTATTTGCAACTAGTAAATTTTAGTAGTTTGCAAATAAAAAAAAGAGACTGATTCTAGTATCATCTTTTTACATAACAATTACTTTTACACTATTAGGTAACTTAAGAGCAAGATGAGTTATTATATGATATATTCAGTCAAACCATATTACCAGTGTAAAAGTAGTGTTTTAGTGAATTATTTTAGCATAGAAGATAATCTGTAGCGTAAATATGCTGCTTAAGTAATTTCTTGACTATTTAAATTTTAAATTTTAAATTTTGATATCTTGACTATTTACTATATCTGGTTTTAAGACTATTTTCTTTTTCTTAATCTTGATAAAAGCTCATTTGCACTTTTTTACTAATCACCTGCTTTCGCCCTTTAGGAAACCTTTTTTCTCCTCTCTTTTCTTTGCTTTCCTTTTTCTTTTCTTTTCTTTCCTTTTTCTTTCTTCTCTTTATCGAACTTTGTCATTGCAACTTTAGGAGAAGTAGAGGCTCATAATTTTTCATACCTTTTCATGCTTGTATTCAAATCTTCATTATTCAATCTCTTTGCAAATCTTGAAAGAACCCCACATGGGCCTGGCCTCAAGTAATCATCACGTCTAAATGCATAAAAGCTCCACATATGTATACTCCACATGCCTATGGAATCTAATCAAAAGTATACCATCTTTGAATTAAAATGTCGAAGTACTAAATAAATGCTTTAAAAAATGAAGTAAAGGCACACCCCGCTTCATCGAGGGCGCACAGGTTCATCCGAATCTCATTCGACAGGAAATCATATTGTATATATAAAATTAAGATTATTTTTGTTCACATATAATAGATATTGAATCCTATGTATATTACTTTATATTTTTAATTTTTTTAATAAAAATTCTGTCTCCATCACGGCGGAAAGAGTGATTGAAGTGTTCCGTGAAGATGTGTTTAATTAGTTTGGAAAGGACCAACCAAGTGAAGTCTTTTTGAGTTGGTGGAATATTCATAGCATTTGTATTTATTCACCCAACTCATCATAAGACAGAGGATATATAATATTTCACCCAACCACAAAAAGGAAATATGAATTTAAAATAGTACCTATTTTTTCTTTAAAGCATTAATATATAGGTAGAACATTAGGTGAATTCTAACAAACGATTCTAATCTTCCGTTATAAGTACCCCTTCGTTTCATTTTTTGGACATTATTCTATCGAAAAGGCTACTAGCTGTCATTTGGGGCTAAATCGGTTAAGAGTAATTCATTTTGTAACATAAGGTTTAATTATTTAGAAATTACAAAAAAAAAAAAAAGTGTTACAAGTTATGACTCTTCTCATATTAACATAATGAAAATTAATTTTGCAACATATCAGTAGATATACAATTGATTGAAATCTTAAATGCGAAATGCATGTACCAAATATGTTTACTCGTGGTGAACTTTTTGAGATACCTATCAAATAACTTTAATCATTAGATCATACATACCAAAATATTGTTACTTCAATATATTAAGAGATGAATAATTTAAAACCCTTTCTCAGATTTTCGTAGCATTGACCTTTCTTGTGATTTACAATATTATCCTAATCTTCTTCATTTTTGTTTCTTTATAACAAATCTTTTAACCTTTTCATAATCAATAAAAAATTGTTAGACTAAAATGTTACACAATTGGTGTCGAATTGGGTACAATGCAGAATTTCTTAACTTTTTCTTTTTAATATAGAAGTTCAATTTGCGCTACTGTTTTATTATATAGTATCAAGTTTTTCGTAATCGTATCTTAGGCCAATATGAAAATAACTATCCATGTAAAGGGAACGGATGAAACTTTACCTATCCCATATTCAATTGAAACAAATTCTTCAAATCAAAATCTTCAGAGAAAAGATTACAAATAGTAATAGAAAATCAGAACAGTAGTTTTATCATAAATGTTTTATAATCTAATTGGAAGGTTTTTATAAATGCTTCAAGGAGGGGGGAGTGGACTTTTCTCTTTTAATTTTGTATCTTGTGTCCGGTAATTCATATAAGGATCCCAACTAATTTGAATTTGCGCTCAGATAAGACTAATTAAAGAGAAGAAGTGTTTCCTATCAATTTTGTTTTTTCATTTTCGGAACTTAAACTCAAAGACCTCTAATTAAGTACGAGGAATCTTATCAATTTCACCATTATACTTCAATATGAACCTTGGAGTAACCTATACATCACGGTCGAGCCGTGCAACAATTAATGCTTGCATTAGAGTAAACTATCTACATTACATCCTTGACGTGCGGCTCTTTCCTGGATCCTGCCAGCGGCGGAGCCACATTCAATCAAGGGGTGTCGGTTGACACCACTTCGCCGAAAAATTACACTGTATTGCTAGATAAACTTTTTTATTTTATGTATATTTTCGATACATTGACTCCCCTTCATTTTACGGTATATTTAAATTCTTATATTTTGATATCCCTTAGTGAAAATTCTGACTCCGCCACTGGATCGGGCGTGAACACAAAATGTTTTATGTAACATACTACCATTACTCATCAATATTGAGAGAAGACTTTACATGGCATTGATATGTGAGATGATCATCATCATGTAAATGTCATGTGACACATCATAAAAGACACGTCTTTCCTACATCCTAAGTAATTATCGTACTACATACAACGTGGGAAATGGGCTTAGCTTACTAGGGGTTTGTAGTAGTGGTTCATCATTGTCAAAAAAAAGGTGTCTGTACCACTGTTTGGGGCCATGACACCAATCATTCATTCTTTCTCTTGTCATACTCTTCGTTTCCTACCACAGTAAATAAATACATATATTTAGTGAAAATGTTTCAAGAATAATTAACTGTCCATTTCACGCGTAGGAGTTTGTATTTATTGTATCCTCTTCATTTTATTTTATATGTAAACTTTTTTATTTATGGAATCAAGTAATTTTTTTTAATACGACTCTAATAATAAATTTTGATCCTATACCTGAAATATGACGGATCAACCCAATATGCATATCATGAAGGCAAGATCGAAATCTCGACGACGGAGGCGGAGGCGGAGGTAGAAGCTCAACTAGGCAAATATGAGTTGAATCAAACCTAATAACTTTGCTTAAACAATATAGTATATTAAATTTTTTCTTAAATATTTACAAATATTAAATTTAAAATTTAATTATTATTAATACTTGATTAGAATCAATAAAGTTGAAATCTTCCTTTCGCTTCTTAATTGGCCAATAATAGTCCAAGCAAAGAAGTTTACTAAATATTCCAAAAAATAGGAAATATTTTACCCATGAAAATCATAAATGTTTATGGTAATTGTTTTTTACATATTTTGTGACTTTCTTGGGGTTATCAATATTCGAGGAAAAAAGAAAACGCTTTTGAAATAAATGTACGCCTCGTTTACAATTATAAGATATAGTGGAATACACTAATCGCTCAATGAATAACTTGGTTTAGAATTAGATGTATTAAAAAAAAGCTTTCTCAAATTAAACATAACATCAGAAATCCAATTATTTTCAAGAAAGGAAAGCAGATTAGGAAGTAAATACTATCCGATTTAAGATTAAGAAAAAGGCATGTTTCTTTCCTAGGCCGACATAATTAGTCTCTTACCCTATTGATCAAGGCTGACAGGATTTCATTTAATTTACAGTCAATGTTATAATTACTAAAACAGAAATCTCAATTATTAACGTAACTGGCTGTTACTTTTATCATGTATGCGATATCGTTTTTTTAACTTTGTCTGTTCATTTTTTTGAGTCGTATACGTAAATTATATATTGATTATATATAATTATATATATATAATATATAAATTATGTATATATATTATATCTTCATTAATATTTTTAATTTAAGTGATTGGATGAACAACTATTTGAGTTAATTTTACCTTTTTCTCTTCTTAATTTAGTTTGATTTTAGATTCTTTTTATTTCTTCAGAACTGTAAAATAATGTAGTATTTTTTTTTCCAGGACGATAAAATAACGAGAGTTGAAGTGTTGAACTCATACAGTTTGTCTGAAATATATTCTTTTCTCCTTTTCTGCTATTTGAAATTAGATTTTCTCATAATATTTCTAAAGTTTTAGCAATAATATTTCAATAGCTTTAACATAAAATTCAACACAACAGTTTTTTTCTCTTTCCAATTATTTTAAAACTAAACACAGACATGCTACTTGTTGCCAAACATAAAACTAATTTTACAGTCTACACTTTATGTGTATAACATTCTAATTTAGGATTTAATTGAAATAATGAATCATTATTTCTTAATAAATCAGGACTGCCAAATTACTAGCGCGTGCAAGACCAACACTAATGCATCCAAAAGGAAAAGAAGAGTACATTTTAACTTGCACTCAAACGATGAGGCTATTATTTCAAGATCTCCTAATTAATTCATGATTTTAATTAAGTATAATTAGTTTGACCTGGAAAGATTAATTAACTTAAATATTTTCATTAATGAGTGCGTTGAATTTAGTAGAATATTTCCTGCGGGCTGAACAAGTTATACAACTCGTTGTTGCTTCAGTTTTGATTCAAATATGAGATTTTGTAAGACTAAACAATTTTTTTTTATGTATTATTATTTAGGGTTTATATAACACAGAGATTGTTATCCATGGAATGATAATACATGAATTATGATTTTAAATCACGAATTCGTTATTATATGTGTACATGCACAAATTTTATTTTAAAAGAACTTTTCTTCAAATTTATTAGAATTCTAACTATATCTGTTTACCCGAAAAACGGATAGAGTTTAATTTGTACGTAGTTCTAAGGATATGTGGTATAGCTTAATACAAATTGTAAGGATAAATAAAAATCTCAAATATGGATACCAAATAAACAAGGTTGGAAAGAAAATGATTTTTAGGACTAAGCAAGATGAATCAATTTATGAATCGTAAAAGAATAACTTTTCAATATAGGAGTGTATGGTGCTTGAATTTACAACGTAAGCCAAAGAACTCTCATCTACATAAATGTAGCCATCCTCTTTATAGTAGAGGATCCTACTTTAGATATAATTAAAAATACATAGTGGATAACCTATGATAAATCAGTTTTTCCCTAATTTCCGCCGAGATTCTCTCCTTTAGTGTGTTTGCAACGGCTCTTGTCTGTGAGCTCAACTCGATCAGCCTCGGTGCTGGTCGGTATTACTTCTAGAGCTCGATGTGGACTCGAGATCAGGCGATGATTCGGGCTCGGTATCGATTGGCCTCTGCCCCTTAAGCTCGAAATCATCTCATCATAGTTCGATTCGGACCCGAACTCGATAATAACTTCGAACTCGGTATTTGACCTATATCTGAAATCTGAAACTCGTTCATACCATCTTCGAAACCCATCCCGATATTACAAAGTCTTTCTTCGATCCATTATGTTTCGACCTCGATCAATCGTACGAAGGCCGAAATCTATTTCGACCGTATACAGATAGTCCCCTCGTTTCTCGGAAAGGATGTGGTGAGAAACGATATGATTTCTCAATGGCTCGATTGGATATGCGCTGACGTTTGCATCAAGTCCGACCATGACGTCCGTGATAGCTGTCTGTCGGTTTAGCTTGTCAAGGCATTTAATGCGTGTCAGACTGTGGTCGGCTACCGCTGATATTGAACCGTCATTGCTTTAATATATAAATAGCCCTTCCTTCCACCATTTATCACTTTTACATCTTCAATCTTCAAAAAAAATTTAAGTTCCTTTTTGTCTCTTCTGAGTTCATTTGCTGATCTGTGACTCTTTTTTGCAAAATTCTTCTTCTAAAATCTAAACTACCAAATCTTTGTCCCCTCCTTTAAATTCAAAAATGTTGAAGACATCAAAAACCGTCCCCCAAAAAGAAAAAGATTCTTCTTCCCAATCCGCCGAAAAAACACCAGTGGATCCACGGTCTGAGGAGTGCATTCCGGTGGCATGTGTTCTTACCTCTGATTTCAAACTCGATAAAGGTTCGACGGTTCCTGGCTGATATGAGCCCGTATTGAGATATATTTGTTCGCTAACCGGGGGGTATATCGAGCAGATAAAAAAAGATTGTAATTGGGAGAATAAAGAAGTGGTAGTGCCGTCTCCTGAAAAAGGATATTACTACTCACGTGAGAGGGTTTTTAAGTGTGTACACTTACCCATTCACGTTAGGACCCCTCGACCCTATTATCATAGATTTTTGTCGTAAATACCTAATAACCATAGGCCGGATCTATCCTTCTTTTTGGCGGATCGTTATTTTGATCTGATACTTTGTGAACAAAATCGAGGGGATGCCTTTCACCCTCGATCATCTCATCTGATTGTACCGTCCTCGCCTTTTTCGAGGAGGATTAATAAAACTTCAACGTCGAGCTACCAAGGCTCTATTCTCGAGCATAGACGAGGACATGGATCGAGGCTGGATGGGCAGGTTCGTTCGAGTAAGGACTTCGGACCTGATTCTAACTGAAAAGATGCCTTTATCCGAAGAGTGAAACATGAAGCGTAAGTGTAATTCTGTTGTTATCTCCTACTATTTTGTCCTTTCATTTCTTTTCTCACCGACATCTCCCTTTTTGTGATGCAATGGTTCCATGCATGCCCGGCGCAGTTCCCGATCTCAAAAACTAGGTACGAGATCTGGTTTTGACCTCCGCATACGCCGAGCGTTCATGGCATGACTTGTCAAAGGGCCGATGGGAGGTCAAAAATCATGGTAAGCCCCTTTCTCGTATTTTTTAGTAGTTCGAACAAAAAGCTTCCCATATACATTAATAAAATTTCCCGTATGTAGGTGTGGGCAAAGATGCAGTTTTGAGGCCCTCATCCGTCGAGGAAGAGGCTTCGGCCTCTGTCCCAAAGCCGATGAAAGATAATAAGAGGAAAAGAGCCTCCATTCCCGAAGATCCAAAATCGAAGAAGAGGACGGCTCGTACGCCGAACAAGAACACCATTCCTTTGACCGTAGAATCAGTTCTACGTCTAAGGGATGGAGACGATGAAGAAGAAGAAAATGATGGGTCTGCGCTGGCGGCCCGAATGAAGAAGACCACCGACGTTCCACGGGTAGCTGGATCGATGGTGGTTCATAAGGCTTCGCCTCGAACTAAGGATATATCGGAGAAAGATTCGGACAGAGTCCCCGAGTTGTTGGAGATCGAAGATGCTTCCCATCGAAACCAACGGATGGGGGATATGTCTGAAGGGGCTCTCCCTGAATCTCTTTGAATCGAAGAGAATGCTCCAAGTGATTCACTTAGGGCAGTACCAATCGAAGACTCGCCCACCTTCCCTGCTTTTTCTGCAGGGGCGATTCGGGAAGCCCAAGCTTTGGGGGCCCTCGAACTAGACATGCCTCATGATGGAGAGGATCCTTTTCGTTACCTATTTATCGTGTCGAGGACGCTACCGGTACAAGTGACACATCAGATCTTTTTCACGGAGTGCAACAGGCTTTAAATCAGGTAAGCCTTAAATTATTTTGTTGGCATTACCTTTATGTTTGCTTTTCTTTTCTAACTTCGTTTCTTCTTTCTTTGCAGGCCGTGACAGTTCATCGAGAAGTATGTTCTCGGTCCCGAACCGAGCTGCGTTGATATGAGGCCGACCTTCAATGGGCTACGGAGGAGAGGAACTCCCTTAAACTCCTCTTAGGACAAAGGGGATAGGAAATAAAAGAGCTCCGAGCTGAGTTGGCCAAGGCTCACCAAGATTAGACCGATCTGTCCGAGTAGGTAATGATACTTTTAAAAGCTTATGGTCTCGATACCAGAACAATGGATAATTTTTCAGTCTCACAGTTGCAGCAGAAAATTGAGATGATCGGGAAACTCCGTGAGGAGGTCGATGTGATAAAAGCGGAGTCTTTGAAGTGGAAAGAAGGTTTAGATCGCTTTGCTGCAGAGAAAGAAGCTGCTTGAGCCCAATTATCATCGGCCGAAAACCAACTTCAAAGTATAAAGGAGAAAAGATCAGTTCAAGCAAGAAGAATAGAGGAGCTGGAGGCTCGTTTGGCCTCTGAACTTGCCAAGGCTGTTTCTAACGCCGAAAAGGAAAAGGCTGATGCGGATGCATTCGTGGCCGTCTATCGGGTAGATGATGAAGCTTCCCAGGTCCAAGCAAGAGAGGCAGCTGAGACCGCCGATACTCAAGCACACTGGGTCATTGAACTTGCTAAGTGCCGATCTCGGAGGGAGACCCTCGAGGATATCGATACTCAAGGTTTCGATCTCGCTGAAGAGATAAAAAGGGCTAAAGAACTCAAAGCCGATGCTAAAGCCTTGGCTTCCAATGATGACGATGATGGGAGAAAGAATGGGTCCGAGAACGGGGGGAGCCCGATGGAGAAGAGACCGCTCCCAAAGATAACCAAGAAACTTAGCCCTTAGTTTCTATGTTGTAATCAATCATGTAAACAATCTTTTTTTTGTGTGTGTGTGTGTGTGTGTATATATATATTTACCGACTTGCTTCTGTTTTGTTTCCTGTCTTGTGAAGATTTTATTCATGCCTTATGAATGTTTTCATAAGGATTTAGGCAATTTGATCGAATTTGGACTTCGTAGCCTTTATAACCGAGTGAGTGCTTACTCAAATTTGAAATAAGGTAGCCCATACGCTTAGTAGTCGAGTTGAGTGATATTTTGAACTCGAAGTGATGTAGTCCTTAGGCTTATTAGTTGAGAGAGTGATTCAAACTCGAAGTAATATAGCCCGTAGGCATAATAGTCGAGTGAGTGCTTGCTCGAACTCGAAATAAAAATAGCCTGTGAGCTTAGTAGTCGAGTGAATTATTCGAACTCGATGTAATATAGCCCGTAAGCGTAATGGTTGAGTGAGTGCTTGCTCGAACTCCAAATAAAAGTAGCCCGTAGGCTTAGTAGTTGAGTGAATTATTCGAACTAGATGTAATATAGCCCGTAGGTGTAATGGTCGAGTGAGTGCTTGCTCGAACTCGAAATAAAAGTAACCCGTAGGCTTAGTAGTCAAGTGAATGATTTGAATTCGAAGTAATGTAGCCCGTAGGCATAGTGGTCGAGTGAGTGCTTGCTCGAACTCGAAATAAAAGTAGCCCGTAGGCTTAGTAGTCGAGTGAATGATTCGAACTCGAAGTAATGTAGCCTGTATGCGTAGTGGTCGAGTGAGTGCAAACTTGAAATAAAAGTAGCCCGTAGGCTTAGTAGTCGAGTGAATGATTCAAACTTGATGTAATATAGCCCGTAGGTGTAATGGTCGAGTGAGTGCTTGCTCGAAAAAGTAGCCCGTAGGCTTAGTAATCAAGTGAATGATTCGAACTCGAAGTAATGTAGCCCGTACGCATAGTGGTCGAGTGAGTGCTTGCTCGAACTTGAAATAAAAGTAGCCCGTAGGATTAGTAGTCGAGTGAATGATTCGAACTCGATATAATATAGCCCGTAAGCATAATGGTCGAGTGAGTGCTTGCTCAAAAACGTAGCCTGTAGGCTTAGTAGTCGAGTGAATGATTCGAACTCGAAGTAATGTAGCCCGTAGGCGTAGTGGTCGAGTGAGTGCTTGCTTGAACTCAAAATAAAAGTAGCCCGTAGGCTTAGTAGTCGAGTGAATGATTCGAACTCGATGTAATATAGCCCGTAGGCGTAATGGTCGAGAGAGTGCTTGCTCGAACTCGAAATAAAAGTAGCCCGTAAGCTTAGTAGTCGAGTGAATATTTCAAACTCGAAGTAATGTAGCCCATAGGCGTAGTAGTCGAGTGAGTGATTCGAACTCGAAGTAATGTTGCCCGTACGTTTAATAGTCGAGTGAGTGATTCGAACTCGAAGTAATGTAGCCCGTAGGCTTAATAGTCGAGTGAATAATTTCGAACTCGAAGTAATGTAGCCCGTAGGCTTGATAGTTGAGTGAGTGTTTCTCGAACTCGTTGATTTACCTTAAGCCTGTTTGCGTAATAAATCTTGGATATAAGATATCGGTAAAGAAGAAAATTTTCTTTGCAAGTCATTGTACATGTGTCCATGTTTTGTGTCAGGGCTCGGGCCAACTACCTGAGCATGGTTCGTTTTGACCATTTAGATCTTAAAATTTTTCCTATCGGAACCCTGTTGTTATGAAGTAACTTTCTTGCATTGAACTTGATATATTTGAGGGCTAATGCCCCCCCAGTATTCGAGGTCGATTGTAAAGAGGCCTCGGATACTGTCGATTTGTTTCTAAGTTAGCATGATCAATGATTGCCTCATTAAAAACCTTGCCGAAAAATCCATTTGGGATAAAACCGGTCTAAAGGAAAAAAAGTGCAACGCGTGCTTTCAGACCTAAGCCTTTATATTGAAGGATCCATCCTAGCTCCTGATCGGACTGCTGCAGGGGTTAGTTTCGAAATGTAAACAAATATGGGAGGGTCTTTCCTTAGCAGTAGTATCATTTTAGGTGCGACACATTCCAATTGCTTGATAGTTGTTTGCCGTTTATGATACCGAGCTTGTATGATCCTTTTCCGACGTTTTCGAGAACCTGATACGGTCCTTCCCAGTTCGGTACTAGTTTTCCTTCGTTTGGATTTTGGGTATTGAGGGTGACTTTCCTTAGCACCAAGTCCCCGAGTTTAAAATGGCAAAGCTTGGTTCTTCGATTATAGTATCTTTCGATTCGCTGCTTTTGGGTGTCAATTGGATGAGAGCAACTTCTCGTTTTTCATCCGATAATTCGAGGCTAGTGTTCATAGCCTCGTTATTTGACTCTTCTTTTGCATATCGAAACCTGGCACTGGATTCCCGATTTTGACTGGAATCAAGGCTTCGGAGCCATATACTAAGGAGAACGGGGTTGCCCCAGTACTAGATTTTGATGTTGTTCGATATGCCCAAAGAACTTCGGGTAGGATTTATCTCCATTTTCACTTAGCGTCGTTCAACCTCTTCTTTAGGTTTTGAATGATAGTTTTATTCGTTGATTCAGCCTGTCCGTTCCCACTGGGGTGATACGGTGTTGATAATATCCTTTTTATTTTTTGGTCTTCGAGGAATTTCGTCACTTTGCTGCCGACAAACTGTTTCCCATTGTCATACACTATTTCGGCGGGTATCCTGAATCGACATACGATATGATCCCAGATAAAGTCTATAGCCTCTTTCTCTCTTACTTTCACGAACGCCTGTGCTTCAACCCATTTAAAGAAATAGTCAGTCATAAATAGAATGAACTTAGCTTTACCTGGGGCCGATGGCAGAGGGCCGACGATATCCATTTCCCATTTCATGAATGGCCATGGGGATATGACTGAGTGAAGTTGCTCTCCGGGCTGATGAATCATCGGTGCAAACCTTTGACATTTGTCATATTTTTGAATAAACTTCTTTGCATCTTTGTCCATATCGATCCAATAATACCCTGCCCTTATTATTTTTTGGACTAATGAGTCGGCATCGGAGTGATTTACACAAGTTCCCTTGTGCACCTCACGTAAGATGTAGTCGGTGTCTCCTGGACATAAGCATACTGCCAATGGTCCATCGAATGTCCTTCGGTATAACGTTCCATCTGCAGTTAATGTGAATCGAGCAGCTTTGGTTCGTAGGGCCCTCAAATTTTTAGGGTCTGATGGGAGCTTTTCATTCTTCAAGTATTCAATATATTTATTCCTCAAATCCCAAGTTAAGCTTGTAAAATTTATCTCGGCATGACCTTCTTTGATCATGGATCTCGAGAGTTGAACGACAGTCCCCGAGCTTATCTTGCCTTCCTCGACCGATGATCCCAAATTTGCAAGTGCATCAGCCTCATTATTTTCCTCTCGTGGAACATGTTGTAAAGTCCATTCTTTGAAATGGTGCAAAGTGACCTGCAGTTTATCCAAATACCTTTGCATTCTATCTTCTCGAACTTCGAAGGTTTTGTTTATTTGATTTACCACCAGCAAAGAGTCACACTTGGCTTCAATGACTTCTGCTCCCAAGCTTTTAGCTAGCTCGAGACCTACAATCATGGACTCATACTCGGCCTCGTTATTAGTCAACCTAGTAGTTTTGATAGATTGCCTAATAGTGTTACCCGTGGGTGGCTTTAAAATGATGCCTAGCCCGGACCCCTTCATGGTTAAAGCCCCATCCGTAAAAAGGGTCCATACCCCTGATGACGTACCCGATTTCAATAAGAGTTCTTTTTCAACTTCAGGTACGGGGGTTGGCGTGAAATCGTCCAAGAAGTCCGCTAAAATTTGAGACTTGATGGCCGTACGGGGTTGATATTCGATATCATATCCACTGAGTTCGACGACCCATTTGGCCAATCGGCATGATAGTTCGAGCTTGTGCAAAATATTACGGAGTGGGTAAGTGGTCAATACGCATATAGGGTGACATTGAAAGTACAGTCTTAACTTTCTAGAGGCTCTTATCAGTGCAAGTGCCAATTTTTCTAAGTGTGGATATCTAGTTTCTTCTTCTCCTAAGGTTCGACTTATATAATAGACAGAAAATTGCGTTCCTTGCTCTTCTCAAACTAGGACACCACTTACTGCGATTTTCGATACTGCCAAGTACAAGCAAAGTTTTTCGTCTATTTTTGGAGTATGAAGCAGTAATGGGCACAATAGATATCGTTTTAATTCCTCTAATGCATGTTGGCATTCCGGGGTCCAAGCGAAATCGTTCTTCTTTTTGAGTAGAGAGAAAAATTTGTGACTTCGATCTGACAACCTTGAAATGAATCAGCCTAAGGCTGCAATCTGTCCCATTAGCCTCTGCACGGATTTTATGCTGTCCACGATGGCGATGTCTTCGATGGCCATGATTTTATCGGAGTTAATCTCGATCCCCCGATTTGACACCATGAAGCGGAGGAACTTGCCCGAACCGACCCCTAAATCACATTTCTCTGGGTTGACCTTCATGTTGTATTTCCTTAAAATCCCGAATGTTTCCTGCAAATGGGTCAAATGGTCCTCTACGCGCATGGACTTAACTAGCATGTCATCAATGTAAACTTCCATTGATTTACCTATTTGTTCCTCGAACATTTTATTTACTAGGCGTTGGTAAGTAGCTCCTGCATTGTTTAGCCCGAAGGGCATCACATTATAACAATATGTTCCATACTTGGTGAAAAATGAAGTCTTTTCCTGGTATTCCGGGTTCATTTGGATTTGATTATACACGGAATAGGCATCGAGAAAAGTAAGGATCTCGTGGCCGGCCGTGGCATCGATCATGCGATCGATGTTAGGCAGTGGAAAAGAATCTTTGGGGCATGCCTTGTTTAAATCCTTGTAATCTACACACATTATAAGTTTGTTCCCTCTTTTAGGGACTATAACTACATTGACTAACCATTCGTGATATTTCACCTCCCGAATGGACCCTATTTTGAGAAGTTTAGTTACTTCGTCCTTTATGAATGCGTGATTTACCTCAGATTGGGGCCTTCTCTTTTGATTTATTGGTTGGAACCTAGGGTCCATGCTTAGCCGATGCGTTATTATATCCGGTGGGATCCCTGTTATATCTAAATGGGACAAAGCAAAATAATTCATGTTATCCATAAGAAATTGAATAAGCATGTTCCTGAGTTCGGGGGTTAATCCCGTTCCCAAGTGTATCTTTCGTTCGGGCAAATGCTCGATTAATATGACTTGATCCAACTCTTCAATCGTTGATTGGGTAGCGTCGGAATCATCGGGAAGCATAAAGGATTGAGGGATCCTTTGATCATCATCATAATCGATCTTCTAATTTTGTGGTCGGATTAAAGTTGGTGTCTGTGATTGCTATTTGGCATCTTGTTTCCCTTTTGAGCTCGATCCCTTTATTGGATAAGGTGAGGATATCAAATTCGCTTCCTCGACTGCAAATATTTCTCTTGCGGCCGGTTGTTCTCCGTACATTGTTATGACCCCCCTCGATGTTGGGAATTTAAGAACCCGGTGTAGGGTCGAAGGTACAACTCTCATGTTGTGGATCCATTGCCTTCCAAAAAGGGCGTTGTACCTCATGTCGCCTTCGATTACGTGTAACTTCATTTCCTGGATGGTTCCGGCCACGTTTATCACTAGAATTATCTCGCCTTTGGTGGTTTCACATGCTATATTGAATCCATTTAGAACCAGGGTCGCGGGAACGATCTGGTCATGTAGACCGAGCTATTGTACGACCTTTAATCTAATGATGTTGGCCGAGCTACCTAGATCAATTAACACACGCTTACTTTTAGTTTTATTCATAAGTACGGATATTACCGGTGTATCGTTATGAGGTTGTATGACTCCTTCTACATCTTCATCATTGAAGGACAAAGTTTATATAGGTGCGTAATCTTGAGTTTGAGATCATTTTTCTTTCACAATCGATGTCTTAGTGCGTATAAGCACCGACCCTTGAGGGGTATCGACGCCGCGATGATCATGTGAATGACGTGTTGTGGTTCTTCTTGTTCGTTTTGCTTGCCGAAATCCCTATTTTTGAAATGGTTCTTTGCCATGTCGCTTAAAAATTCTCGAAGGTGCGCTTTATTGAATAACCGGGCAACCTCCTCTGGGATTTCTCTGGGCAGGATCGGTCTGCATGGGTCGAGGCCATTTAGTATCTTTGATGCGTTCGATAGCCGACACGATGGCGGATGTATCAATGCTGAATTTATACTCCGATAACCGAGGCGCTTCCTTAGATCCGGTAGGCCTGTCGAACCCACTTCTGTTCATCAGCCCCCAAGACCCTTGACCTCGATCACTTCTTTTGTTGCTTTGTCTAGGGTTACGTCTTGATTCATTAATTCTATGGTTTTCGTTATACGGTCGGTATCGAACCCTGATCGGACCTTGTTCTCGATTGATATCCCTTCGAGCAGCGGGTTCAGACCCCAACTGATCATCTTCGACCCTAATTTTTGATTGGTACCGATTGTGCACGTTGGCCCAAGTGATAGCTGGGTACTCGATCAGGTTGTGCTTCAACCGCTATGAAGCCATCGAACTTCATTCGTTCAAACCTTGAGTGAAAGCCTGAACAGCCTAATCGTCTGTGACCGGGGTTAGATCCATTCGTTCCATTTGAAAACGAGATATAAATTTTCTTAGCATCTCGTTATCCTTTTGTCTTACCTTTAACATGTCTGACTTCCTGGTCTCGACTTTTATGGTCCCGACGTATGCTTTTACGAAGGAATCCACAAGCATAGCAAAAGAATCGATAGAATTAGATGGAAAATTATGATACCATATCATTGCTCCCTTTGACAGGGTTTCACCGAATTTCTTCAATAATACGGATTCGATCTCATCATCCTCTGGATCATCCTCTAGATCTTTCCCTTTGCAACGACTCTTGTCTGTGAGCTCGAGCTCGATCGGCCTCGGTGCTGGTCGGTATTGCTTCTAGAGCTCGATGTGGACTCGAGATCAGGCGATGATTCGGGCTCGGTATCGGTTGGCCTCTACCCCTTAAGCTCGAAATCATCTCATCATAGTTTGATTCGGACCCGAGCTCGATAATGACTTTGAACTCGGTGTTTGACCTATACCTGAAATATAAAGCTCGTTCATACCATCTTCGGAACCCATCTCGATATTACAAAGTCTTTCTTCAATCCATTATGTTTCGACCTCAATCAATCGTACGGAGGCCGAAATCTATTTCGACCGTATACAATATCAAAATGTCATGGTTCTTATTTTTATTTACGGGAGCCTTACTTTTAGAGCTTGTTTGGATGGTTGTTACCCGTTGTATTGTATCGTGTTGTTACTTTAAATACAATATTTGTTTTGATTGTTGCTTAAATTTTGTTGTATCATATTATTAAATCCGTTTTTATGTAACGACAAAAACTATCACTTTATGGAACAACCGATTTGATGTAATCGCGTCGTTACCTTTTTTTTCTCATCTTGCTCTTCCTTAGTATTAAATAATACTATTTTATCTTTACCTTACTTTTTTATATAACTATTCTACCTCGTACCTTACTTTTTCTTAATGATATTGTAAGTTTTTTCATCATAATGTTAGTGAATGACATCATGAAACAACGACAAATAATACAATCTATCCAATATTGTATACATTAAAACGATACCATACAATACACAATACATTATGAAACGATATATAACGACCATCCAAACAAATTGTTAAGTAGAAAGGCTAGTTTATTTTAAGGATGTATTGTAATTTAGGTACTGTGATCATTTTTTTTTAATACATACATTTCTTATTTTGTCTTCTATTTGGCTTAAAATAATTTTTTATTGTCTTTCTTTTTGCAAGCAGGAAGCGAAATGAACCTCAAGATTATTTTTTCTCTTCAAACTTGTTGAGTTTTGCTTCAATCATCATTTGTGGTAAGTCGGAATTGCTGAATTGCAGAGTATGAATATATTTTTTAATAAAATATTTCAAATTTTATTTATGAAGCTGCTCTAGTGTACCATGTTCTTCCTCTGTCTGAATTCAGGTCATTAATCATTATGCAGTAGTAAGCAAAAATATTTCATAAAATAATATTACAAGTACCATTTTGATATAAAAAAGCTCTGTCCCAATTCAGGGAAACGAAATAGTTTGACCGATGGTCTTTTTTCGGTTAATTAAAAGAGTTGCATATAGGTATTATAATTGATCGGCACACCCTCCGCAAAAGCACCGTCCGACGAAGAGGGAAGGGGAAAGCTACATATCCAAAAACTTCTACCCTACTTTCTAAATTGGATGTCCGAGGCACCTAATATTCCCATTTCGTCGTTTCTCAGTCTTGTTAGGCTGAACTAGAAAATTCAATAAGACGTCGGGGAAGCAAAATATACGAGATCACAAACATAAATTACTTGTGTTAAATATGAAGTGAGACCAAAACCTTGTAAAGCCCATTGTAAAGATCTCGAACTTCCTACTGATATGTATACAAAAGAGTAAAGGGTCGTTTGGTATACAGACTAAACTATCACGAGACTATAATTCTGGGATTATAATTTCTGGACTAATTTATTGTAACGACCCGACCGGTCGTTTTGAGTATTACAGTCTCGTTCCCCCATTTACTGCTTATCCTGTGTTCAATTATGATTATGTGACTTGTTGGGGAGGTTTCAGAATGAATTGGAACACTTAGTTCCAAGATTTAAAGCTTAAGTTGAAATAGTTGAACGGGTGTTGACTTATGTGTACATGACCCCAGAATAGAGTTTTGATGATTCCAATAGCTGTGTATGGTGATTTTGGACTTAGGAGTGTGTCCGGAAAATTATTTGGAAGTTCGTAGTTAAATTAGGCTTGAAATGACAAAAATAAGAATTTAAAGTTGGGAAGTTTGACAGGGAGATAGACTTTTTGATATAGGGGTCGGTATCCGATTCTAAAAATTGAAATAGGTCTGTTATGTCATTTATGACTTGTATTCAAAATTTGAGGTCAATCGGACTTGATTTGATAAGTTTCGGCATCGAATGTAGAAGTTGGAATTCGTTAGTTTTCATTCGGCTTAAAGTGGGGTGTGTTTCATAGTTTTAGCGTTGTTTGATGTGATTTGAGGCGTCGACTAAGTTCGTATGATATTTTGGGACTTATTGGTATATTTGGTTGAGATCTCGGGGTGAGTTTAGGATGGTTAACAGATCAAATTTGGACTTAGAACAAAGCTGGCAATTTCTGCCTACTGATGCGACCGCACCTGCGAAAATTATCACGAAGGTGCTAGCCCGCAGAAGCGAGCCTGGCATCGCAGAAGCGTGAGGTCCGCAGAAGCGGACGAAAACCTCGCAGAAGCGCAACAACAGAAGCGAAAAAATGGTCCCAGATGCGGCCTCGACTAAGGAGGGACTGGACCGCAGAAGCAAATGTTTCTTCACAGAAGCAAGCCCGCAGAAGCGGACTCTTGCCCGCAGAAGCAAAGGTCTTTCGCAGAAGCGGAAACTTAACCGCAAAAGCATGACCGAAGATGGGCCTAGGGATTTGAAAATAAGATTTGAGGATTTGAAAGTCGAGTTGATGTCGGAATTTGGTAAATTTGGTATGGTTGGACTTGTGGTTGAATGGGCGTTCATATTTTGTAACGTTCGTTGGGTTCTGAGACATGGGCCCCACTGACGATTTTTGAGTTGAATTTCGAATTTTATTGGAAAATTAGTATTTTCATATGAAATTGATTCCTATAATTTGTGTTGACTGTATCAAATTAATTTTGACTAGATTCGTGGCGTTCAGAGGCCGATTCGCGAGGTAAAAGCATAATAGAATAAAGAACTTGTATGGTTTGAGGTAAGTAACTCTTCTAAATTTGGTTCTCAGGGTATGAATCTCTGAATTATGTGTTATATGAATTGTTTAGAGGTGGCGCAGATGCTAGGTGACGGGCGTGTGGGCGTACACCATAGAATTTGTGACTTAAATAAATTCTGTAGAGTTTCATAATCAAAGAATCATGTCATTATCCACATATCCTCCACGTGTTGGAGAAATTGAGCTGAGACCCGTATTAAAGATTATGTTTAGGATATGTGCCAATATTTTTGTGATCCAGATTGGTCGTGTTGATATTGAATTATTTGTTTAAATTGTAATTATGTACTCAGTCACATCCATTATTTGCATATCATATTTCAGTCTCTGTTGTCATTCCTTGATACATCATATCACCATATCGGGTTGATTTTCATGTGTATATATATATATATTTGGGATGGAGTTCCCTAAGCATGGAGTTGCCTTATTTATTTACATTTGGGGACGAAGTTCTGTGGGCTGGATTGGCCTTGTACAATACTGACTGACTGACTGACTGTTTATATATATATATATATATATATATATATATATATATATATATTTGGAATGGAATTCCCTGGGCTGAATTGTCAATTTACAACACTAAGTGATTGAGTATTTTGAGAATGTAAGTATATGAGGTTCCATTATGGTACATCACATATAACATATATTTTGGCATGTACATATAGAGATGTCATATTCCTCATATCATGCAGAATTTATCTATTTTACTTATACTGAGTTTAATTGTTGAACTTGAAAGCATGCCTGTATTTATATACTATTATTTCTATACTGGACTGTACCAGTTGAGCTCGTCACTACTTTCAGCCCAAAGGTTAGTCTTGTTACTTATTGAATACATGGGGTCGGTTGTACTCATACTATACTTTGCACTTCGTGTGCAGATTCGGGTACTTCTGGATACGGCAATTGCTAGATTTCAGAGTTTCATCTGTTGGAGACTATCGAGGTAGTTGTTTGGAGTCCGCAGACCTTGACTCTATTTTCTTTCAGTTATTTATAGTGTTCTACATTTCCAGATAATGTTTGTATCGGTCAGAATATGTTATCATTTAGATGCTCATGTACTCAGTGACATCGGGTTTTAGGACAGTATTTGTATCAGTATTTGTGAGATTTTCTATTAAATCTAAATATTATATTTTCAAATTTAAAAGAAATTATGATTTATTGAGGTTGTCGGCTTGCCTAGTATTAAGATAGGCGCCATCACGATAGATTATATTTCGGGTCGTGACAAGTTGGTATCAGAGCCTAGGTTACATAGGTCTTACGTGCCATGAGCAGGTTTAGTAGAGTCTTGTTGATTGGTACACAGACGTCAGTACTTATTTTCGAGGGGCTGCCGAACCCTTAAGAAAAGTTTCACTTTCTTGTATTATGTCGTGCGAATTTGTTGATTCCGAACTCTAAATTTCTGTTATTCTATTCTCTCATAGATAGTGAGGACACGTACTACCGAATTAGATGATCAGTCGGGGCCGTGGTAGAGGTCGAGGTGTAGCTCGTACAACAGTTAGAGCAGCACCCGTAGAACCACCAGTTGCTCCAACTCAAGAGCAGGTTCCGGATATAGTTGAGCCGGCGGGGCCAGCTCAGGCACCAGCTATGCCTATTATGATTCCTGGCTTTCAGGAGGCTTTAGCCCAGATATTGACTGTTTGTATTGGCCTTGCTCAAGTGGTTTCGGCTCAGGCCGCACCAGCCACTTCTCAGGCCGGGGAAGGTACTCATACCCCTATCGCTCGTACTCCAGAGCAGGTAGTGCAGGGACTTCAAATACCGAGGGCACTACCAGTCCAGCTAGTTGCAGCTGCTCAGGCTCAGGTGGGTCCTATTATTAATGACGAGGAGCAGAAGAGATTAGAGAGGTTTGGGAGACTCCATCCTCCAACTTTCAGTGGAACTGAGTCAGAGGCTGCTCAGGATTTCATGGACAGATGCCAGCGGATGCTTCATACAGCGTGTATTCTGGAGATTAGTGGGGTCTCATTTACTACTTTTTAGCTGATCGGGGTAGCCTTCAGATGGTGGTTGACTTATGAGAGAAGAAAACAGTGGGTGCAGTGCCACTGTCGTGGCATGAGTTCTCCGTATTATTTCTGGAGAAGTTTATGCCACAGACCCGCAGAGAGGAACTATGCAGGCAGTTCGAGTATTTATGCCAGGAGGACCTATCCGTGACCCAGTATGAGACACGGTTTTCAGAATTGGCTCATCATGTAGTTTGGTTGGTTCCCACTGAGAGGGAGAAGATCAGGAGGTTCATTAATGGCCTCAACCATCAGTTCCGTTTTGTCATGACTCTTGGAAATGTAGAAGGTGCTAAATTTGACGAAGTGGTTGACAGTGCTCGACGACTAGAAATAGTCCGTACTCATGAGCGTGAGGAGAGGGAGGCCAAGAGGTCTCGTGGTCCGGGTAATTTCAGTGGTGTTCCTTCTGGGGGACAACCCTATCACAGCAGGGGTCATCCTTATAGGCCCGCTCAGATGGCTCGTCTAGCTCATCGTGGTGCATCAGTGTCATGACCCAAAATCTCATCTGGCTGCCTATCTCAATACTAGGCAAGCCAACAATCTCAATAAACCACCATATCTTTTAAGTTTGAAAACGAAATAATTTTAGCGGAAGAAACTCATAATTTCAAATATAACACTCCCAAAACCTAGTGTCACTAAGTATATGAGCATCTAATATGAATACAAAGTCTGACAGATAAAAATCACTGTTTGAAAATGTAGAATAATACAATAATTAAACAGGAAAGGAATCGAGTCTGCAGACGTCAAGAAGCTACCTTGATAGTCCCCAATAGAATTAACTTCGAAATCTAGAAGCCGCCGTATCCGGGAGCACCTGGATCTGCACACGAGGTGCAGACTGTAGTATGAGTACAACTAACTCATTAAGTAACAAGACTAACCTCTGGGCTGAAAGTAGTGACGAGATCCGCAAGTACATTCCAGTATAAATAATGGTACAAAACCTTAGGCATGCTTTCAAGTTCAACAGTTAAACTCAGTGCAAGTGAAATAGATCAATACTACATGACATGAGGAATATGACATCTCAATAGGAAGACCTCATGTAAATATTGGTCACAAATTGTTAGGTCACTCAGTACTGTTTATGGCCAATCTAGCCCAGAGGTATTCCAACCCGTATATAAATAAATATCGACTGACAGTCAGTCACTCAATACCGTATAAGGCCAATCCAGCCATAGGGTAATTTATCCCCATATGTAAATGATACAGACAAGATCCATGTCCATGTAAATTCATTACAATATAAATAAGTAAGGCAAGTCCATGCCCTCGAAAATCCATCCCGAATATATATAATCATCTACGCTCACTGGGGGAGTGTACAGACTCCAGAGGGGCTTCTTTAGCCCAAGCGTGATATAAAGCCGATATGGCCTACTGCAGGTGGGCAATCCCGATCCGTATAATAATAAAGCCTATAAGGCCTGCTGCAGGTGGGCAACCCCGATCCATAAAATAGTAAAGCCTATAAGGCCTACTGTAGGGGGCATCCCCGATCCATATAATAATAAAGCCAATAAAGCCTGCTACAGGCGGGCAACCCCGATCCATATAATAATAAATCCAATAAGGCCTGCTGCAGGTGGGCAACCCCGATCCATATAATAATAAAGCCAATAAGGCCTGCTGCAGGCGGGCAGCCCCAATCCTATAAATATCCTCACAATGGATGAGCATGAGTGAGTATGAAATATATATTTTAAAATAATTAATTTAACAGCAACACGACCCCACGGGTCCCATAATATCGGCATGTAGCCTAAACATGATTTTTAATAAGAGCCTCGGCTCAATTTCTCTCACACGTGGAACACGTTCAGATAATAACATGATTCATTAAATTTACAACTGCACATGATTTATTCAAGACATAATTTCTGTGGTACACGTCTACATGCTCTTCACCAATCGTGTGTGCCACCTCCAAACAATTTATATCATACCAAAATTCGGGAATTCATACCCTCAGAACCAAATTTAGAAGTATTACTTACCTCAAACCGTGTAATTGTTTACTTTGGTATGCCTTTGCCTCGTGAATTGGCCTCCAAACGCCTCGAATCTAGCCACAATTAATTTGATTCAGTCAATAAAATTTATTGGAATTAATCCCATAAGAAAATATTAATTTTCCAACATAATTCGAAATTTAGTTCAAAAATCGCTCGTGGTGTCCATATCTCAGAATTCGACAAAAGTTATAAAATCCGAAAGCCCATCCAACCATGAATCTAACCATACTAATTTTACCAAAATCTGACCTCAACTCGACCTCCAAACCCTCAAATCTTATTTTCGAATCCCTAGGTTTGAATCCCCGATTTACACCTCAAAAATACGTAATCTAGTCGGATTATTCGATGATAATTCAATATTATGGAGTAGAAATGATCACAAGTGACTTACCTCAAGTTTTCCTTGAATTCTCTCTGAAAATCGCCCAAAAAACCGTTCTTGAAGGTCCAAAAATGGCAAAACTCGGAACCCCTTCGAAATGTATACTGTCAAGGGGTTCCGCACCTGCGTCTCACTTAGCCGCTTCTGCGGTTTAGCCAAGTCTCCACTAGAGCCGCTTCTGCGGGCTCCCATTTGCGAGGCTCGCTTCGCTTCTGCGATGGATGGTGCGCAAATGCGGCTTCGCACCTGCGATCAAACCTCCGTAGGTGTGAAAATACCATAAGCAAAAATTCCAACAGTGGTTTTAAGTCCGAATTTGATCGTTAACCATTCGAAAATCACCTGAGGCTCACAGGACCTCAACCAAATATACCAACAAGTCTTAAAACATCATACGAACTCAGTCGTGTCTTCAAATCACATCCAACAACACTAAAAATACGAATTACACATAGATTCAAGCCTAATAAACTTTGAAACTTCCAATGTATACAAACGACGTCGAAACCTATTAAATCACGTCCGATTTACCTCAAATTTTGCACACAAGTCATAAATAACATAACGTACATATAAAAAATTTTAGAACTGGATTTCGATCCCGATAACAAAAAGTCAACCCCACAGTCAAACTTCCCAAAAATTTAACTTTCGGCATTTTAAGCCTAATTCCACTACGGACCTCCAAATAATTTTTCGGATATGCTCCTAAGTCCAAAATCACCATACATAGCTATTTGAATCATCAGAATTAAATTCCTAGGTCGTTTACATGTAAGTCAATATCCGGTCAACTTTTCCAACTTAAGTTTTCAATTATGAGACTATCTCATTTCACTCCAAAATCCTTCCAGAACCGAACCAACTCATCCGATAAGTCATAAATCAATTGTAAGTCATAAATTAAGTAATAAATTAGGGAACGTGGTTATAATCCTCAAAACGACCAACCGGGTCATTACAATCAGCTAGCCATGGTTCATACAGTGCTCGACCGAGTCAGTCTTCTCTTAGTGAACTTCCAACTCAAAGTTCATCTCGTGCACCATCAGTTCAAGGTTTATTTGTACCAAGTTCTTCTGGTCGCTTTTCCAGTTCTCGAGGTCCACCTGAGTACTTTTTGCCATTGTTCTAGAAAGGTTATTTTGAGTGTGGAGACTTGGGTCATATGAAGAGAAATTGTCCCCGCCTTTCGGGAGGTCCAGCTCAGCAGAGGAGTAAGGCTGCAGCTCCCGCACTAGTCAATTCTCTACCCACCCAGCCAACACGGGGTGGGGCTGAGGCAGCCAGAGATTGGCCTACAGAGGGAGGTCGATCAGGTGGCGGTCAGGACCGATTCTATGTTATTCCTGCCATGCCAGATGTTGTTGCTTCAAATGCAGTGATCATAGGTATTGTCTGAGTATGCCATAGGGAAACTTCTATATTATTTGACCCTGGTTCCACTTATTCGTATGTATCATCATATTTTGCTCGTTATCTGGATATGTCCCGTGAGTCCTTAGTTTCACCTGTTCATGTATTAACACCCATGGGCGATACTATTATTATGGACCGTGTGTATCGGTCGTGTGTGGTAACTATTGGGGGACTGAAGATAAGAGTTGATCTTTTATTGCTTAGTATAGTTGATTTCGATGTAATCATGGATATGGATTGGTTGTCTCCATGTCATGCTATTTTTGATTGTCACGCAAAAACTGTGATGTTGGCAATACCGGGATTGCTGAAGGTCGAGTGGAGAGGTTTTTTAGAGTATGTTTCCAGTAGGGTAATTTTTTATTTGAAGGCCCGATGTATGGTTGGGAAGGGGTGTTTGACGTATTTGGCTTTTGTCAGAGATGTTGATGCAGACACTCATACTATTTTTTCTGTACAGGTAGTGCGAGACGTTTAAGATGTATATCCTATAGACCTGCCGGGTATACTACCAGACAAGGATATTGATTTCGGTATTGACTTGGTATAGGACACTCAGCCCATTTCTATTCCTCTGTATCGTATGGCACCAGCTGAATTGAAAGAGCAACTTCAGGAACTTCTTGATAAGGGGTTTATCACGCCTAGTGTGTCACCTTGGAGTGCACCGGTTCTGTATTTGAAAATGAAAGACGATATTATGCAGATGTGCATCGACTACATGCAATTGAAGAGAGTTACAATCAAGAACAAGTACCCTTTGCCCCATATTGATGATTTATTTGACTAGCTTCAAGGAGCGAGAGTACTCTCCAAAATAGATTTGAGATCTCTATATCACCAGTTGAAAATTCGGGGTTCAAATATTCTAAAGACGGCGTTCAGGACCCGTTATGGTCACTAAGAATTTCTCGTGATGTCTTTTGGGCTGGCCAATGCCCCAACAACATTTATGCACTTGATGAATAAGGTATTCCAGTCGTATCTTGATTTATTCATCGTAGTATTTATTTATGATATCCTGGTGTACTCACATGCCAGGAGGAACATGCACAATACTTGAGTATTGTATTACAGAGATTAAGGGAGGAGAAACTTTATACCAAATTCTCTAAGTGTGAGTTTTGTATTTGTTTGGTGGAATTATTGGGACACATAGTGTCCAGTGAGGGAATTAAGGTGGATCCAAAGAAGATAGAGGCAGTTCAGAGTTGGCCCAGGACATCTTCAGCTATGAAGATTCAGAGTTTTCTCGGCCTGGCCGATTATTATAGTCGCTTTGTGGATGGCTCCTCGTCTATTGCATCGCCCATGACTAAATTGACCCAGAAAGGTGCTCCATTCAGGTGGTCGAATGAGTATGAAGAGAGCTTTTTGAAGCTCAAGACTGCCTTGACTATAGCTGCAGTTCTAGTTTTTTGTTCAGCTTCAGGATCTTATACAGTATATTGTGATACTTCTCGGAATGATATTGGGTGTGTCTTAATGCAGGAGGGTAGAGTGATTGCTTATGCTTCGCGCCAGTTGAAGCCACATGAAAAGAACTACCCTGTTCATGATTTAGAGTTGGCAGTCATTGTTCATGCATTAAAGATTTGGAGGCACTATCTCTACGGTGTATCCTGTGAAGTATTTACGGATCATCAGAGTCTTCAACACTTATTCAAACAGAAGGATCTATATTTGAGGCAGCGGAGATGGTTGGAGTTGCTAAAGGACTATGATATTACTATTCTATATCACCACGGGAAGGCCAATGTGGTGGCCGATTCCTTGAGTAGAAAGGCGGTGAGTATGGGTAGCCTTACATTTATTCTTGTTGGTGAGAGGCCTCTTGCAGTTGATGTTCAGGCCTTGGCCAATCAGTTCATGAGATTAGATGTATCGGAGCCCAGTCGGATTCTAGCTTGTGTGGTTTCTCGGTCTTCCTTATATGACCGCATTAGAGAGCGCAAGTATGATGATCCCCATTTGCTTGTCCTGAAGGACACAGTTCAGCAAGGTAATGCCAAAGATGTTAGTATTGGAGATGACGGGATGTTGAGAATGCAGGGTCGGATTTGTGTACCAAATGTAGATGGACTGCAGGAGTTAATTCTTGAGGAGGCCCACATTTCGTTGTACTCCATTCATCCGGGTGCCGCAAAGATGTATCAGGACTTGAGACAATACTATTGGTGGAGGAGAATGAAAAAAGATATAGTGGGGTTTGTAGCTCGGTGTTTAAATTGCCAGCATGTGAAGTACGAGCATCAGAGATCGGGCGGATTGCTTTAGAGACTTGAAATTTCGGAGTGGAAATGGGAGTGTATTACCATGGACTTCTTAGTTGGACTCCCATGAACTTTGAGGAAGTTTGATATTCTTTGGATAATTGTGGATCGGTTGACCAAGTCCGCACATTTTATTCCGTTGGGACTACTTACTCTTCGGAGCGGTTGGCTAAGATTTATATCCGTGAGATTGATCGCTTTCACGGTGTGCCAGTGTCCATCATTTCAGATCGAAGCACGTAGTTTACGTCATAGTTTTGGAGAGCAGTGCAACGAGAGTTAGGCTCACAGGTTCAGTTGAGTACAACATTTTACCCTCAAACAGAAGTGCAATCCGAGTGCATTATTCAGATATTGGAAGATATGCTATGCGCTTGTGTTATAGATATTGGGGGTTCTTGGGATCAGTTTTTGCCGCTTGCATAGTTTGCCTATAACAATAGCTACCAATCTAGCATTCAGATGGCTCCATTTGAGTTTTTGTATGGGATACAGTGTCAGTCTACGGTGGGTTGGTTTGATCCGGGTGAGGCTAGGCTATTGGGTACTGATTTAGTTCAAGATGCTTTGAAAAAGGTTAAATTGATTTGTGATCGACTTTGCACAGCGCAGTCTAGACAGAAGAGTTATGCCGACCGGAAGGTTCGCGATGTTGCTTACATGGTAGGAGAGAAGGTACTACTCTGCATGTTTTCCTATGAATGGTGTTATGAGGTTCAGGAAGAAGGGCAAGTTGAGTCCTCGGTATATTGGGCCTTTTGAAATACTTAAAAGAATTGGAGATATGGCTTATGAACTTGCATTGCCGCCTAGTATATCGGGTGTTCATCCAGTGTTTCACGTATCTATGCTTAGGAAATATGTGGGAGATCCATCTCATGTTTTGGATTTCAGTACAATGCAGTTGGATGGTAATTTGAGTTATGATGTGGAGTCGGTGGCCACTGTGGACCGGTAGGTTCGAAAGTTGAGATCAAAGAACATAGCTTCAGTGAAAGTACAGTGGAAAGGCCATCCAATCGGAGAAGCTACTTGGGAGACTGAGCGGAAGATGCAGAGCAAATATCCACACCTATTTGAGACTCTAGGTATAATTCTAAACTCGTTCAAAGACGAACGTTTGTTTAAGAGAGGGAGAATGTAATGACCCGGCCGGTCGTTTTGAGTATTACAGGCCCGTTCTCCCATTTATTGCTTATCATGTGTTCAATTATGATTATGTGACTTGTCAGGGAGGTTTCTTGGAACACTTAGTTCCAAGATTTAAAGTTTAAGTTGAAATAGTTGACCATATGTTAACTTATGTGTACACAACCTCGGAATAGAGTTTTGATAATCTAATAGCTCTGTATTGTGATATTGGACTTAGGAGTGTGTCCGAAAAATTATTTCGAAATCCGTAGTAAAATTAGACTTGAAATGGCGAAAATAGGAATTTAAAGTTGGGAAGTTTGACCGGGAGATTGACTTTTTGATATTAGGGTCGGAATTAAATTCTAAAAATTAGAATAGGTCTGTTATGTTATTTATGACTTGTGTGCAAAAATTTGAGGTCAACCAGACTAGATTTGATAGGTTTCGCCATCGAATGTAGAAGTTGAAATTCGTTAGTTTTCATTCGGCTTGAAGTGGGGTGTGTTTCATGGTTTTAGCATTGTTTGATGTGATTTGAGGCGTTGACTAAGTTCGTATGATATTTTAGGACTTATTGGTATATTTGGTTGAGATCTCGGGGGCTTCGGGGTGAGTTTAGGATGGTTAACAGATCAAATTTGGACATAGAACAAAGTTGGAAATTTTTGCCTACCGATGCAACCGCACATGCGGAAATTATCACCCAAGTGCGAGCCCGCAGAAGCGAGTCTGGCATCACAGAAGCGTGAGGTCTGCAGAAGAGGACGAAAACCTTGCAGAAGCACGACCGCAGAAGCGACAAAATGTTCGCAGATGCGCCCTGAGCTAAGGAAGGCCTGGACCGCAGAAGCGAGCCCGTAAAAGTGAATGTCTGTCGCGGAAGCGGAAAATTAACTACAAAAGCTTGACCACAGATTCGGCCAAGTGAGCCGGAGATACGGAAACCCATGGACAGAATAAAATCAGAGGGGTTGCGGGATTTTGGCATTTTTGGACATTTCCAACACGGGTTAAGGTGATTTTTCATAGAGAATTCACGGGAAGACTTGAGGTAAGTCACTTGTGATCATTGTTAGTCAATAATATTGATTTATTATTGAGTATTTCGACTAAGATTACGTGTTTTTTAAGGTGAAATTCGAGGATTTGGGCTTAGGGATTTGAAAATAAGATTTGAGGATTTGAAGGTCGAGTTGATATCGGAATTTGGTAAATTTGGTATAGTTAGACTCGTGGTTGAATGGGCGTTCATATTTTGTAACTTTTATTGGGTTTCGATTCATGGCCCCCACTGATAATGTTTGAGTTTAATTTCGAATTTTGTTGGAAAATTAATATTTTCATATGAAATTGATTCCTATAATTTATGTTGACTGTATCGAATTAATTGTGACTAGATTCGAGGCGTTCGAAGGCCGATTCGCAAGGCAAAAGCATATTGAAATAAAGAACTTGCACGGTTTGAGGTAAGTAATATTTTTAAACTTGGTTCTGAGGGTATGAATCTCTGAATTACGTGTTATATGAATTATTTGGAGGTGACGCACATGCTAGCTGACGGACGTGTGGGCGTGCACCGTAGAAATTGTGACTTAAATATATTCCGTAGAGTTGCATAATCAAAGAATTATGTCATTATCCACATATCCTCCACGTGTTGAAGAAATTGAGCCGAGACTAGTATTAAATATCATATTTAGGCTACGTACCAATATTTTTTGGGACCCACATGGGTCATGTTGATGTTGAATTATTTGTTTAAATTGTAATTGTGTACTCAGTCACATCCATCATTTGCATATCACATCTTAGTCTCTGTTGTCATTCCTTGATATATCATATCACCATGTCAGGTTGATTTTCATGTCATTGAGAGTCCGAAAGATTTGAGACTTTGAATGATATTTATGGGACCGGGCTGCACGCCGCAACATATTTTATTTATTTATGCCAGTGAGCGCATTTTTTTTATATATGGGAAGAATTTCCCTCGGCATGAAGTTGCCTTATTTATTTATATTTGGGATGGAGTTTCCTAAGCATGGAGTTGCCTTATTTATATATATATATATATATTTGGGATGGAGTTTCCTAAGCATCAAGTTACCTTATTTATTTACATTTGGGGATGGAGTTCCCTAGGCTGGATTGACCTTGTACAATACTGGGTGACTGACTGTCAGTTGATATATATATATATATATATATATATATATATATATATATATATATATATATATATTGGATGGAGTTCCCTGGGCTGGATTAGCCATATACAATACTCAGTGATTTGAGTAATCTAAGAGTGTAAGTACACGAGGTTTCCATTGTGGTACATCACATACAACATATATTTTGGCATGTACATATAAAGATGTCATATTCCTCACATAATACATAATTTATCTATTTTACTTGTACTGTGTTTACTTATTGAACTTGAAAGTATGCCCACATTTCTATACTGTTATTTCTATACTGGATTGTACCTGTTGAGCTCGTCACTACTTTCAGCTCAAAGGTTAGTCTTGTTACTTATTGAGTACATGGGGTCAGTTGTACTCATACTACATTCTGCACTTCGTGTGCAGATCCAGGTACTTCCGGATACGACGGTTGCTAGATTTCAGAGTTTCATCTGTTTGAGATTATCGAGGTAGCTGCTTGGTGTCCGTAGACCTTAACTTTCTTTCCTTTCAGTTATTTGTATTGTTCTACATTTCCAGACAATGTTTGTATGAGTCAGACTATGTTATCATTTAGATACTCATGTACCCAGTGACATCGGATTTTAGGAGTATATTTGTATTAGTATTTGTGGGATTTTCTATTACGTCTAAATATTATATTTTCAAACTTAAAAGAAATTGTGGTTTATTGAGGTTGTCGGCTAGGCTAGTATTAAGATAGACGTCATCACGACATATTAGATTTCGGATCGTGACATTTATCCTACATGAGAGGTGGGATAAAAAAAATTCAATTTAATATGATAAGGTGAGATAAGATAAAATATCTCAGATTAAATATATGATTAAATTTATACTGTATTTGGTTGACGGTATAAATTTATCTCATCATAAACTTATAAAGTTAAACAAACACAGGATAAATTTAATACACGACCCCTTAATGCATTAAATCTTAATTCAATATAATTAAATGAGAGCTAGTCCCTTGAGTAGAGTCTGCAGTACGGCGATGAGTTGTTTAAAAAAGAAGAGGTGGTACCCTTTGGGTAGGCACAAGCAAAAGGTAGAAAGTACAAGAAAAGTGGGTAGTGAGTAGAGCCTAGAAAACTGCAGATTACAGAGTGTCAATTGCCTTCAGACTTTTCTTATGGACGTTTTAGGTCTGGGGGTTCAAGTCCTTGTCTCTGTCTACTTAGCCACTTATCCTTTAATGCACTTTCTTTTGTGCCGTATACTTTGGGGCAAAAACCCATGCTTGATTTTCTTAATTAAACTTAATTTGGTTTGCTTCTCAATTCAAGAATTCCCTTAATTCGGCAGGCATTTATATTATTATGTACACTCTTAAATAATGCGGCATGATTTTTTAAATTACTTAATTTGGTTTGATCATCAATCAAAACAACAACAAAAATAGGCATTATGGTATTACACTCCAAATTAATGTCGCAGCTGTCAATAGACCTTCGACCTTTTCATTATGGAATATTCTGGGTAAACCATTAGTGCCATACTTTTTTACTTGCATCATTTTCTTTAAAGTAAATAAAGTACTCTCTCTGAACAGAGTTAAATTTTGAGAGTCAGGAATTTTTTTTTTTACTTTAATTTTTTTATATTCCTTTTAGATATGTTGACTTGTTAACTATGGTCATTTATAGTACTTTTTACATAGTACCTAAATATATACATTTTGTTTTAAATTTGTGATCAAAATTAAGAAATTTGAGCTTCACCACATGTATAAATGCTTTAAATTCGCAATCAAAATTTAAAAAGCAACACTTGAAATTCGAACTTCACCACACGTACAAATTTTGTTTGAAATTCGAGTTTCACCGATTCGAGTTTTTCACCATATCCTAACATTAAGTAATTTAGTACCGGGTACCGCACAAAAGAAATACATGCACCAACTTCAAATGCAAGACGGCTTCAACTAAACCTTATAGTCTTTCACTAAATAACATACAAAATTCGAAACAAACGAAATTCTACGGTTCAGACCTAAGCTAACTAGCAGTGGAAGACCATCTGAACAGCAAACTACCATTACACAATTTTTTAAATTAATACTTGCCCATTTTAGTACCCTAATTACATACATATAATTAATAATTATCACCAGCCCTCACTTTATCTACAGGTTCCAGCTTTGAATTCTCTAATATCATACGTTCTAGCCAAAAAGAGTTTGATTACTTTCCATTTTCATCACATAACACTACAAGCATTTGGATTCTCATCACTAAAGAGTTGAGGGGCATGAACTGATACAGGGTATGGATTTTGAAACTGGTCAGCTGGATAAACCGGCCCGTACATATACGGGTATGGATACCCGAATTGGACCGGTTGCTGCATTTGCTGCATCATTTGCATACCATTACCTACATTGCCTATTATCATCTCTCCGCCACCAATGCCGCCGCCTTCCTCGCCCTTTCCCTTCCCTTCGCCACTGCCTCCCTTTCCTTTGCCTCCGCCTTTTCCTTTTTCACCACCACCACCACCACCATTGTCACCGCCTTTCTCACCTTTCTCTTTCTTCTCTCCTGCTTCCTTCTTCGCCGGCACAATTTCGACTTCCTTTTTCAGGTGCTTCTTCAGCGTCTCCGCCAACTCTTTCACATCCATTGACCCTGTCACAGTAACCAAATCTTTTTGCTTGTCTATTTTCATCTCCTTGTACCCTGCAATCACAATGAAAAATCAATTTTCCATTATACCATTCACAAAAACATAACAAATAAAAAATAGCAAAATATAAAATAAGGATTGAATATAGTTCAAATCTAACCTTTGAATTTAGTGACAATTTTGTAGATCTTCTGGATACATCCTTGACAATGGAGATGCACCTTCAGCACCGCCGTGGTAATCGGAGGCTGTAGAACAAATTGCAAAATAAATCCGAATTAAAAATTCTTAATGACTAATTAAATGAATTATAATAATAAATCTCAGAATATTCCATAAATAATTTCTAATTATCACTTGTCAGTTTGACTAATCATGGCTAGGAGCGCCGTAACTGATATAGTACGTGAGAGGCACGTAATTATTTGAAAATTGAAATACTGATTCTTTTTTTTTTTTTGAATGAAATACAGTGATGTGAAATGGCGAAGAAACAAACTGACTGCGACAAATGCGCTATTACAGGAAGAAACCGCTAACATACGCCTGTGAAACTTGGGCACATGATTTTACCGCTTATTCCGGAGACAAATGAATCAAAATAAAGTCGATTACTGGGAATTGAAAGAACGATTGAAAATGAACAAGTCACCAGAAAATGCTAAACTGCGCCAGATGCACAAATAGGACAAAAAAATATCAGAATAACAATTATAGTGGCGCATAAAAATAACAGTGGAGTCAGTAATTTTACAGTACCTCTTTCACTTTACTTTTCTTGTTGTCTTCTCCTCCTTTGTTTTCCTTTGGATCCTTGTTTTCCTTGTTCTGCTTCTTCTTTTCTTCGGCTCCGCTACCGCCGCCGTTGCCGCCATCTTTTCCCTTGCCGTCCTTCTTTGGTACCGGCGAAACCAGTTCAACATGCTTGTGTGTTTTCTGCTCCACTTTTTCTCTCAGCATCACCGGATCAACTTTTCCGATTACCGTTAACTTGTTCGAATCAGCATCGCACTGAACCTTCTCCACACCTAAGTTAAGGAATAAAGTAAGAAAATATGAATCAACAGTAACTCTGAGAATTGAAAAGCACAAAGGCAAGGGAGGCGCTTTTCCCTTTAACTTTTTGCTTACATATTACACAGTTACCAAACTCGAAGAATAAGCAGTTTATAGTGATTCAATAAGTTTGTGTGGAATTAAAGTCAAATGCAAAAACAGTGAAACAGAGCACTATAGAAAACGAAGAAAGAACAAAAATAGCAAACACAAATTTTTGAAAAATGCGTAATATATTTAAAATAATCTAGCGGAATACGTTATTATTATAGATAATATACCTTCGAAACTTCGAATGGCTTTCACAACTTTGGAGACGCAGCCTTCACAATGAAAATCAGATTTCAGAACCACAGTTAAGTTCCCGTCGTTCTTCGCTCCTCCTCCTCCTTCCTTCTTCTGAGGTTCTCCGCTCTTCTTCTCTCCTCCTTCATTCTTCTTGCTCTTCTTCTACAAATTAAAACCGAAATACCAAAACAATCACACACTGAAGAAAAACAATAAAAACAAATAGAGAATAACTAACAAAAATGCAAATAGAAACTGTTTTGCAATTCTTACCTCGCCCATTATGGATGTTTAGAAGTCTCTAGAGAATGAAATATGGAAACAGAATGAAAACAGAAGGGCGGAGTGAATTTATAATGGGGGGAAAGAGTGGAAGAGGGGTAGTTGTGTGTGTGCGAGAGAAGTGGAGAGTGGACCGTGTGGTACAGTGAGCTGTCATGGGAATGTGTGAGATGTTATGATGTCGTAAGCATACATGCATGTTATGTTATGATGACGATACTTTATGCATGGCGGAAAACAATCATAGGGGTAATACAGGAATTATAATGAAATTAGTTTAAATGTTGTGATTGATCTTGCAAAAAGTGTTTACACAATTAATTTACTTAAGGCATAAAGAATACATTAAATTTGTCCAAAAAATAGATTTGAACACTTAAACTAAACGGGTGTTTTTTTACACCTTTAAACACATTTGAAGTGAATTATTTTTCTCGTTAACAACTGATTACGCCCAACTCCTAAAAAGGGATTAGCGGTCGCTGCAAATATAATCCGGTCTAAGAGTCCGGAGTCGAATCCCACAGAGAACTAATGTTTAGCTACAACTGTTCACTATCATCAAGAAGACAAGCTTGAACAATTCCTAAGTTATAAATATTAAGATTCTTATGTCTAACTAATTAACTAACAAATTAAAATAGTAAATTAACAACTAAAGACACTAAGGGTTGGAGACAAGATTAAAAAGGTCTAGAGTTATGATTTTTCCCAATTGTCTGAATCTTTCCCGCTATGTCTCCTATAATTTCGCCTAATTATTTTTTATTGATCATGAGTATTTCAGCTGTCGTAATTCTCTCCCGAACAACTACAATAATTTACTAGACATATTCTCCTGAACTACACTAGCTAGCACAATCTTACCGCTCACTATGACCACGTCAAGGCTTTGTTATCCCTAAACCCACATTTGAACCTGCCGCATTGATTCCCCATATACGTTAGGAGTGACGTTGTTCAATAACTACCTAAATATATATCCTTTCCCAAGAAATACATAATAAATAGGCACAGTCAATTGATTGTCATTCAATCAACAGAAATAAGTATGTAGTTGAACAAGTAAAGAAATTCAAAGGCTAAATTATATTTAAACTTAACAAGAATTCATCCTCCAAAAGGTTCCATCAACCCTAAATAATAAATTAGCTACTCATAGTAGTATGTGAAAATTCAATACTAAAATTCATAACCAACAATAGAAAACAGGAAGAAGAAAGGAAAAACTCATGGTTGAATCTTCCTCCTTGTTCCTAGTATATTCTTGCCTCCAAAGGTGTTGTGTAACCCTAAAATAGTGTCTCCTCCTCCAAAGTTGTATAAAAATCACGTTTAACGTATATTTATATGACATAGGTATGGTGGAGGGCCGACCAATACAATTCAATCTCGGATAGGAAAGCTGGAATCCGCGTCTGCCTTCTTGCGTTACGCGCCCATGGACGCAAACTCAGCTTTTGCAATTTTCCAGTTCGTGAAGCGATCCGTGCCTTCGCTTCACTTCGCTATTTTGTGCCTTCAGTTTTCTCCTTTTTCGCGTCTGTTTTCATGCCACACACGATATTGGACGAGCTCCCAATTATTTCCATCTCTTCCTTTTTGTGTCGAATTGTCATTTTTGTTTATCATTTATATCCAAACTCGTTCCTACACATAAGAAACGCATAATGAGCATATTTCAGTTCAAAAATCACGTAATCTCCCGCGACTCACACAAGAATTAATATGCAAATATACAAAAAATTATGCATTTTTCATCATTTATCAACACCCCACACTTAAATTCTTGTTCTCTCTTGAGCAACTTAAAATTAAGCACGTCTGCAAGTACACTTTTCAAAACATACTTAAGATACCTACCAATGACAATGGTTTATATCAATGCTTAGAACCTACATAAGCACTATTTATACTTTTCCTCAAGGTTAAAAATGATGCCAAGACTATTTAAAATATTTGTGTGACTCTTTCTAACATCCAAGCCTCAAAGGATGACTCCAATATATTCCTCTTTTTGACTCGCTTCTTGTGCAAACTAAAGATACGAGTTCCTTACCAATCTATTGTAAAGCATGTACCCTCACCAACAAAACAAAGAGAGTAATTAGTCCGCACACTCAAATATGAATTCAAGTATAATTTAAGGACTCACATAATGAAAGAATTCACTCACTCTCGCAACGAAACTCATGTGCCACCAAAGCTCGTACCATAGGCTTGCCCATTATATAAGTCGCTACTAATTTAAACTCGCAAAGTCTATGATCAATTAGGTCTTCATGGATTGTAATATAGGCTAAGAGACGGGTAGGATAGATATGGACAATAGTGAGTAACCCTCTTAAGCACTTTTAATACAAAACACTTTAATTTTTAAGCACATCCTCTTCATGATCACTCAACATATCGCTATGAAACCGTACATAACGTAGCCCGTTAACTTTAAGCACATCTACATAAGCACTAGCACATATCAAAGTGAAATGGAGGGATTTTTTTATTTTTTATTTTCTTTTTCTTTTTTCAAAATCTTTTCAGCACCCACCATAAATTGGTATTTCCAGCTAGTGGCTCTCTCAATATACACATGCACCTTTTGGCCTTTCTATGGTTCCACTCAAAAACTACCCAACCTCTTTTCCTTCTCTTCTAGCTACTTAAGTGCTTTCAGAGGTAAAGGTTCAACAAGATTTAATTAAGAACAAAATGGATTCATCTTGTAATGTGGATACCAAAGAAAAAGTTTACAGGCTCTAATAGGCTAACAAAGGAGAATTTTATCATTGGTCGGCAAGTAACTCAAAGGTCAATCAAAGAAACGCCTATATCATTTTCTAGACTCGCAAAGCTTATTTATTTCGCTTCAACTCATACACAGGGAAAGTTCTAGACTAGCAAGGGATGACACAAAGTACAACCAAATATCTCACCTCACACAATGCACATGACTACTCAGGACGGCTCAGACTCGACTATCAAGTTAAGGCAACTAAGCACAGTCATAATATAATTCAATCACATAGGATGTACATAATAGGAGTCAAAAGATGAGCCCAAGTGTCAAAATAAGTCACATATACTCTCGAGGCATATAGTCGCAAGAATCAAGAAGAAAGTACTCAACAAAAATGCTCCATCTCTAAGCCCCGATGTAAAACATGTCAAAAAGCATAGATACTCAAGTTCTTCCCATTCCATTATCAGTTCAAAACAACCAAGGGAAAGAAAAAATAAATCTTTTTGTATTTTTCTTTAGACTTTATACCCTCAAGAAAACTGTCTAGGAAGTCTATCGTTGGGAAAAGTCCAAAAATTTTTGAAAATTCTACTTAAAAAAAATTTACTATCCGGTTCAAAGAGTCATCCCTTGGAAAAGAACCGCGGTCATAAGAAAAAATAAAAGGGATTATTTCTACATAATTATATTTTTTTTAATTTTTTTTCAACACATATAAATTAACACAACTAAACTAGCATAGGAATCCACCCAAACAGTCTCTTCACCCTACACTTAAAATTTTGCATTGTCCCAAGTGCACACCCATAAATACAATTGTCATGACCCAAACCGATGGGCCGCGATGGGCACCCGGTACCTTACTCAACCGAGTACCAACGTAACGTATCTTTCGTATCGTACTATCATAGGTAAATAAGCCGGAGAGGCTGTCGTGAAATAAGTAGAATAAAACATAAGGAAATACTCAATATATGGTGACCCAACTTGATATACCGACTTATACATATGACGTACTGGCCTATAAGATCATACTAGTATTCGTATACATGACATATGTGTACAAGCCTCTAAGAGTACATAAATATCATAAATGCCGGAGGACAGAGCCCCGCCATACCAAACAATACATATTCAAATCATACTGACCAAATAGACAACTCCGGAGCAAGTGGAGTGCACAAACACTTTCTGCTGAGTTAATAGCCTACTAGGAGAACTCTCAATCTGTCTATCGGGACCTGCGGGCATGAAACGCTGCATCCCCAGGCAAAAGGGACGTCAGTACAAATAATGTACCGAGTATGTAAGGAATGAAAATCAGTAAATCATAGATATGAGAGAAACATGGAGTAAAGGACTCGACATGTAAATCTGAATAGCTCTGTGAATCGTTTAATATTATAATATCATGCATATGCGTATAAATGTCATACCATGCATAGGTATATACATTTATAACATCATCAAGTCTCTGAGGGCATCCCATCATATCTTCTCGGCCACTGTGGGTAAATCATCAACGTATACCAGCTGATCAGGTGGTGGTGCGTATATAATGCCATAACCTCTTTCCATATCTTATATACATATAATATATGCGTATATAACGCCTTCTTGTCATGGGTCAATGTACATGTATAAATGCATGAAATTCATAAGAAATATGTTAATAAGATTTCTCGAATATCATAAAATCAATATGCCTTTCGGACAAACTTTATCAAATACATATTTTTCTGAGACCCATGAACAAAGGATATAATAATAATTCACACGGGGAATCAAGAATATAGACATCCATAGTATTTCTATGAATATAGTCATTTATGAAAGTTGCGTATTTTGCTCGTTTCGTTTGTATCATTTGGATCATGCCAAAAAGAAAGAAGAGATAGCCTTAACATACCTTAACTTTATTGAGTCCTTAATACCTTCCAAGAAATTCTTCAAACAACTCAATCCAATCTACCACATCATAAGGAGATTCAAAATCAGTGCTGAGTGAAGGCTAGATCCTCAACTTAAACTAGTAGCTCGTTTACGTAAATTTGGGCAGCATCTCCCCTGTAACTAGGCCCTCCTCCTCCAATACCATATACTAACAACAATAAGAACATAACAATAACAACATGTGAGCATCATTTTCCAACCTTATCACCATCATAATATACTACAAAACAGCCCACATACCCTAATCACTTCATACATAAAACGACAACCAAAGTAGTATCAAACAACTTAAAATAATGTAACGATGAACGACCAGCCCACCATTCTGTTATTATGTGGTGTTTCTCCACACCATTTATTCTCCAAAACTCCATTAAATAGTAGAAAAATATACAGCCCAAAGGCAACACGAAACAGCCCACAAAACAGTCCACTACAAGTCAAATAACTCGAACTCACGACTTCCGATCACCGTCCCGTGAGTTCTAACTATTAGGAAATGAATTTATCAACCTTCCTTGATATTTAAACACTTAAATACAGAAAGTACACATTTTCTTAACTATGAAGTACCTTCCTAAAGTCAAACCACAAGAAAAAGAGAGGCGATATAGCGATACTTACATCGTAAGGATCGTTTTAATGTTATCGCTTCTTGATTCCGTGCCCGGGATGATAATGTTGTTTGAAGCTCTTATAGAGAGCTTAAGAGTAAAGTTAGGGGTGTTATTTTGGCGAGCTCTCTGGAAAATTGGAGAAAGAGACAAGATGGGATGCAAATATCCCAATTGTTTTAAAAGTCATAAAGGTGATACTTGGCACCCTTTGATAGGCCCTTCTCCCAATGCTTATAACTTTTTATCCGGGTGTCGTATGAACGAACGGTTAAGTGCGTTGGAAACTATATTCCAAGACCTTTAATTTGATATATAATATATCTCAAAACAACCTCATATAACATACGAAATATATTTCTTAAAAAACTCTATTATATGGCAAATCCTTAATCGGTGTTTCCGCAACTTTAATCCGATTTTGCTCAAACTTCATATTTTCTATCCAAATATCATATATAGCTATATTATAACTTTAAAATTATTTAAATCATGATTAACAAGTCTCATATTCATTACGTCACCTTGGGGCGCACAAAGTGTAATAATAATAGGGTAAAAGAAACTCCCTAGTAGGCCATAGGCCGAAGCATTAGCAGCTCATGGGGTACTCAGACTTCTCCCATACTTGATTCTTTGTGTGGGCACCCTATACTTAGTTCTCACCATCTCACTTGCTTTGCTTTCTTCTAATGGCTTTGCTTCCCATGCTCCTAGAAAATAAAAAGCGACACTACAAAAAAAATTAAAAATTAAAAAAGCAGTAAAGTTGGGTTTCCTCCCAACAAGCGCTTGATTTAACATCGCGGCATGCCGCAAATCACTTTTTGCCTCTACCTCGAGCTTATGAATTGAACCTCAAGTTTTGCTTCAAGTTTTCGGTTATGCTCCAAGTGTGGTGGAACAAATCTAACTGCCCCAAGAAAATAATATAGCATTCTGCTCTTCCTAGCATTTACATGAGGTATGTAATCCTGACTTTCTGGCAAGAAGAATTCCAGAATGCAGGCACCTTGTTACTCATTCCTTGACTCTTCAATTTGCTCAGATGGCTCTATTTCAATATTATTATCCAAACACAATGTGGAAAAATGCTTGAAGTGTGGACCAATGCGCTCAACTACATGAACCTTGAGATTGTCAACATCCTCAACACCAATGACACTAGAGTCAACTAAATATGTATCCTCAATGTCCTTAGTTGACACCAGTATCTCTTCTACAACATCGACATCTTTAAATTTTAGCTGGTTAGAATATTGGTGTTCTACTTTGGACCCCTCCATTGGCACCTCAATTTCTGTCTCTAATGCATGCAGCTCCTGGCTACTATCCAAAATATTAACATGTTGAGCATTAAAAGTTTCAACTAGTTGACTCACTTGAGCCTCCTAGTTGCGAATAGTTGCATCTTGCCTTTGTATCTGCAGTTGTGTCTCATCATTATTTTTCACAAGGTACCTTAGCATATCCTTGGTCTCTTTCAGGTTGTTATCCCCGGGTTCTTTGTTCCTGTTAACCTCACAAGAAAAAGTAGAACTATTATAGTAAGGAATTGGGGAGGATAAGAAATATAAGCACAACCATGAAAGTAACCATCTTGACCACCACACATATCACACACATTCCACACATAAGATTGAGTTGGTGCACTTAACTCTCTCTCGAAAATATTTTGATAATTTTGACATAGGTGGTTCCTCCACAATATGCATAAGAATGATCAAAAGTAGAATTGTCAACATCAAAACTCTCATAGTTCCAAGATGCTATGTCTCACAAATAAAAAAAAATTCAAAACTAACACCAAACAATATTTACAGCTACAACTACAACGTTAGTTCTCCAGCAACGACGCCAAAATTTGATCACGCCCAGCTCTAGTCCTAAAAAGGATAAGCGGTCGCTGCAAATATAATCCAGTCTAAGGGTCCGGAGTCGAATCCCACAGAAAATTAATGTTTAGCTACAACTGTTCACTATCACCAAGAAGACAAGGTTGAACAATTCCTAAGTTATAAATATTATGATTCTTATGTCTAACTAATTAACTAACAAATTAAAATAGTAAATTAATAACTAAAGATACTAAGGGTTGGAGACAAGATTAAGGAGGTTTAGAGTTATGATTTTTTCCAATTGTCTGAATCCTTCCCGCTATGTCTCCTATAATTTTGCCTAATTATTTTTTTATTGATCATGAGTATTTCAGCTGTCGTAATATTCTCCCGAGCAACTACAATAATTTACTAGATATATTCTCCCGAACTACACTAGCTAGCACAATCTTACCGCTCACTATGACCACGTCAAGGCTTTGTTATTCCTAAACCCACCTTTGAACCTGCCACATTGATTCCTCATATACGCTAGGAATGACATTGTTCAACAACTACCTAAATATGTATCCTTTCCCAAGCAATACATAATAAATAGGCACAGTCAATTGATGATCATTCAATCAACATAAATAAGCACGTAGTTGAACAAGTAAAAAAATTCAAAGGCTAAATTATATTTAAACTTAACAAGAATTCATCCTCCAAAAGGTTCCATCAACCCTAAATAATAAATTAGCTACTCATAGTAGTATGTGAAATTCAATACTAAAATTCATAACCAACAATAGAAAATAGGAAGAAGAAAGGAAAAACTCATGGTTGAATCTTCCTCCTTGTTCCTAGTGTATTCTTGCCTCCAAAGGTGTTGTATAACCCTAAAGTAGTGTCTCCTCCTCCAAAGTTGTGTAAAAATCATGTTTATCGTTTATTTATATGACCTAGGTAGGATGGAGGGCCGTCCAATATAATCCAATCTCAGATAGGAAAGCTGGAATCCGCATCTGCCTTCGCGCGCCGCGCGCCCATAGACGCGGACTCAGCTTTTGCAATTTTTCAGTTCGTGAAGCGATCCGTGCCTTTGCTTCACTTTGCTGTTTTGTGCCTTCAGTTTTCTCTTTTTTCGCGTCCATTTTTGTGCCACGCATGAGATTGGACGACCTCCCAATTCTTTCCATCTCTTCTTTTTTATGTCAAATTATTATTTTTTGATCATTTATCATCCAAAACTCATTCCTACACATAAGAAACACATAATGAGTATATTTCAGTTCAAAAATCACGTAATCTCTCGCGACTCACACAAGAATTAATTGCAAATATACTAAAAAATATGTACTTTTCATCATTTATCAATAACTAATGTGGCAAAAAATAGAAAGAAAACAAATTAAAAGAGCGTACATAATAGGAAAAAAAAAGTGGCCCCCTCTTCTTTGTCATTCTTCCTCACCCCCCCCCCCCCCGGTCCCTTTCTTCTTCACAGATAGTGCAGTAAACTATGAAGCTTTAATCCAACTCGAAACCACCCAAATCTTTCACCAAATTTTCCCAAATTTCAGATACAGACTCCATAAATTGCACCCAACAAAATCTCGCAACACCCAAAGTTAAAAGTCTTCAAACACAAGTCTCTCTCTCTCTCTCTCTCTCTCTCTCTCTCTCTCTCTCTCTCTCTTCTAGGGTTTCAAAATCGATCTTAATCGGTCAAAAAACTCAAAAATTCAATGCGGTAAATGTTTTATTTCGTGGTTAATTTTCGATCTACTCCTCTATTTATTCATTTGAATTTTTGAATTAGAGGCGCAAATAGAAGCGGTTTTGAACACAGAGAAGAAAATGAGGCAAGTTGGAGATGTCGCCGGAACTAGGAAAATGACAACTAATATTGTTCAGTTTGCTACAAAAGCTTGCGCTTGGAATACCTAAAATGTCGTTAAAATTAATTATTTGTCAGTTTATTCTATAAGTTTGTTAAGCAAATTTATTTTTTTGTTTGTAAAAATAGAAGTAAGAAAAATGGAAAAGAAAAAGAGTACAAATTACAAAAGATAGAAAATTTCTGACGTAGCGCTGACATGGTGCCTGACCTGGCGCGTGTGAAAAATAACGCATATTGTGAAACTGGTATTCGTGTTTGAGGTGGTGAAATAATTTATTTCAAATATGTTTAGGGGGTAAAAGAATACCCGTTTAGTTTAAGTGTTCAAACATATTTTTTGGAAAGGGATCTTTATGTATTTTCCCTTTACTTAACTACAAATGAATTCTAAAATGAGTTTATGTCTTGTGATTAATAGTACAAAAGGTATTTACATAATCAATTTAGTCAAAGTAATTACAAATAAGTACTCTTATCTATTATAAACATTCATAATTTGATTAAAATAGTAATTAATAATTTGCACCGATAGTAAAAAAAATTACGTTGTCAATTACACCTTTTATATACGATAATTTTTCCTTTTAAATATGTCCAAGAAAATAATATATTACTTCATCCGTACCGATGCATGTGGCACCCTTTTTTTTCTAGTTAGTTCTACAAAGAATGTCACATTTTGATATTTAATACTTAACATGTTTACTTAAAAATATCTATTTTTCTTCTTAATGAAATGATTTATAGTCACACAAATATTTATAAATTATTTTAGACTATAGGTTTAAAAAAAATTAACTTCGTGCCCAGTCAAACACCAGACATAAATTGGGATGAAAGGAATACTATATTTAGACACATTTTACCCCTAATAAAATAGTTTACGCACAAAAATATCTATGATCTATTTTATACCACAAACTTTAAAATATTTTTTGTATCAGATCAAATAACATCACATAAATTAGGTTAGGATGGAAGTAAATATAACTTAAATCATTTTTGAATTTACTAAAGTGCCTGTGCTTTAGGACGATTGGGCTTGGGTAATTGATAGGAAACTTCGTTCGGTAAGGCGTAATAGGTTTTTGTTGGTGGGCCGAAAAGATTAGTGAGAAGCCTTTCTGACTTTTTGAGCCTTTATAGGGAGGGTGTGTCGCTTTTTGTACTTTTGTGAGCTGTAAAGCATTGGCCTACTGAAGTCGTCTTTTGTAAGTCCACCACCATTAGGATTTCTTTAAAGAAGAATTAACACAAATAGCCGCCCACCCAATCATTTAAACTAAAAATAGTCGGTGGAGGTATAATATATGCATAATTTATGTATTATGTATATAATTACGTATAATCAATGTATAATCTATATATATATTTAGAAAAAGTAAACAATGAATATGACCGGCTATTTGTGTAAAGATCCAATTCTTTTAAAAAACAAAGGAATTTGTAGTCTCAAGAGTAGAAGACGCTTCTTTGTTTTTATTTGTGATTTTGGGTGCATGCTTCGTTGTTCCTTCTTTGTCTTTCAAAAGGTATGGTGAAGTTTTTCATTAATACGTTGACTTTCTACACTTCATGTGTGTCGAGGCAGAGGCGAAATCAGAATTGTACTGATAAAATTATGGGTTCAAATCTATTCAGCAGATTTTTACATATAAATCCATAATTCTCATCGAAAGTTATGCATTCAATTAAACCCGTAACCAAAAGATTACATTCGCCCCGGATCGAGGAATGGTTCACAAACAAAAAAGAAAAGTAAAGGAAAAAAGAGAAAGGTCAAGAAAGAGAATGCTAACTATAAAGTGAACAATGTTTTTTTTTAATAAATAAAGTGGCGCTAACCCTATGGAGAAAGTGAGGAGGAAAATGTCTGTCCCACAACTTTAACTAAGATGATGAAATTAAGAAGCATAAGAAAACAAACAAGGAGAAGAACCAAGGAAAATACTTAAAACAATGTGAATAAAACAAGAAGGAGAGTTTCGTGTTATTTTCATTTGAAGTCCTACGTAACATTTTTCTTTAACCTCCTCATATGAAAGGGTCTGTCGGATACATTGTCGTTAGTTTGAGGGGAATGAGAATAAGAAAGATAAGGAAACAAACAAGGAGAAGCACAAAGGAAAAGTTAAAGCAAAATTGAATTAAACAAGAAAGAGACTTTCCTGTGATTTTCTTTGAAAGCATTTGGAATCCTAAGAATTTTTTCATTCGTCAAATATGACGATAAAATCTTGGACCCTCATGAACGTTGGATACCTAGAGCACCAATCTGCCATTTTCTTTAATATGACTACAACAAGACCATATGCTTATGTATGTTTTAGGAACTTATTGTTGGTCCATATTAATTGAATTCACTATGGGTTTAGACAATATTCGATTTGTAGTAGGAAAAGAAATATTTGAAGTTGAAGCTTAAAAAATGTTTTTGGAAGTTAAATATTTATTTGCAAGTTTCATATATATAGATTTCCAGCAACGGAGTCATTTGCGATTGAGATAAAAGTGTTACAACATATATAAGTACTGTGGCAAAAAATATTTTTGTAATGCCATAGGAAAACCAGTCGTTTTGCCTATTGTAAGCTGTAATCCTTGTCCATATATTAACAATAATATATTGCTTAATAAATCCAGAAAATCTTCTCAACTTATTTTTGAATAGCAATGGGATGTGGGGAAAGTCTTGTCCCGTCCTAACTCCTACTTAGCTTCCTTGTACATATTTTACGGCGCCAAAATGATACACGAAAGGTAATAACAAATAATAATTACGTCTCAGTAATAAATAAGTTAAGATGGACCATATTAATTTTTATTTCTCCATTTAAGCCCAATTCATTCATGTAGCATACGAAAGAAAGCAGCTCATTATTTGATAGCAAAGGGAAGATAAGTAGTAAAGGATATGATGTTTGATATTCTCTTTCTTTATGTCTTTATTCTGAAACCAAATAATGAGCTTCAGAATAAAGATATGCTCCAATTCTATTGCATTCCTCAAGGAATCTCCCAACTTGGTCTCCAACTGAGAATCGCCCGTTTCATTACTTAAATGCTGGCAGAAACCTTTGGTGCTTTTGCTTTGACGAATGAATTGAATTGAGAGAAAATTCGAGGTATACCCTAGCACTTTGTGCACATTTTTTTTTTTTTAAACAAATAAGTTTCATCTTGCAAATTAAATAAGAATTCCCAACAGATTGTCTTAGCAGTTTGAGCAGATAGCGAACAACTTTTTCATAGGCATCAGTCTCCAAAATATCACATCAATCCGATCACTACTAATTCTAGATTATCAGGAGACGCTGGACATTAGAATTCAAAAGGTTCTCTTTTTTTTTTTTTTTTCCCTCTCTCCTTATCTTGGCCAATTCCGAGCTCCCTCATTATAAAATTTCAAATAAAATTGTATAGCTATTCGGCTATGCCCCATCCTGCTAAGAGTTTCCCTTCCGGCAGCACTATTATTGTTTGACCTAAAATTTAGATATGGGTTTAACCAATTATATTAAATAAAATAGAGTCAATCTTATTTAATATTAATGTCCAAAAGATACGTTAACCGATCTTGTAGTAAGATAATATGTATATTATACAAATGACAATAAATGTTGACAATACTAACAATATTCAATGACCAAAAAGAAGGGGATAGCATTAAGTAATAATAAATAGCAATGGATGTCATTTAAGTAAATAAGAATGTGTGAGTCACTCGAAAATAGATGAGATATGTGGTTATTTCTTCTGATAATGATAAATGATTGATGAGACTTCGAATGTTGAGATTGTTCTTGGATCGAGTGGAAAAGTTAGGCAAGAATCTTCGGAAAAAGGTATTTGTTGTATCTTTGCAATGACGCCTAATTCTATATCAAAAGTCAATATATTTTCGTACAAGTAAATATCTTCTGTCCCCTATCACTATGCCTTTTTCTATTTATAGGGAACATATACCTAAAAACTCTAATAGAACATGTCTAGAGAATATCTATTAGAATATTCTCTTTTATGTCTTATCCTAAAACTAGTCGTTATAACTCTGTCTAATATTTTCGACCTCGACCTTGATCTACGATGGCTCATCGACCCCACCCTTCATCTCTTAATGGACCACTTCAACCTTGGGCAAGCATTTGTTGAAGTCGTACTGATAACACGTAGCAGCCTACAGAGGCCCTCTTAATGCTGACACGGCTTACTCATATCAAAGATAATTTTTGACCCATACAGTTAGTCCCTCCGATTGTTGAGGTTGTCCTCAGAGGCGAGTTCAATGAACGAATAATGTCGTCCGTGGTCGATCTTATCGAGCAGACTATACGGGTCGTGATCGTTGTGGAGAGCAGGCAATGTGGCACTTTGTGGGCCGCATATTTCAAATCCCTTAAATATCCTGGGTAATTTGTAGAAGCCACCTGCTCCAAGAAAAGGAGTGACGTCATGTTGTCATGCGTCATTATGATTATGATTCCCGACATATTGCGTCAATTCTGACCCTTAATTAGTTCGGTCGTTTATGATCTCTATGCTAATCATGACTAGCCGTTTCGATTCTGGTGCCCCTAAAGCTTATAAATAGGGGAGGGTTCATTGATTTTATGTTTTTCCACACTCTTTATATTTCATAAGCAAAATTCCTACTTCTCCTTCGTAGGATTTTACCGCCTCTCTGTTACTTTCTCTACTTCTTTGTCATCATCTATAACAATGTCGAACTTCTCATCCGATGTCCATATGGAAGATCATTCTATCCCTTTAGATGTCGTTTTCCCTGATCAGGGAGAAGATGTTGCAGTTGTTGTTGAGGAGGAAACCCTCTATACTGTAGACTTGAGGTAATATCCCGGTACCCTGATGCCAAACCCGATTTCCACAAAGCACCTAAAGTGGTGATTAAGAGGTTCCGATCTACAATGACGGTCGAGTGTTTAGCCGAATTTAAGGCTAGTCGGACTTCTTGATCACGTGGAATTGATCCCCGCAGGTGATGACGAAGTGCGGGTCCATTGTCCTGGATTCAGTGCCCTTTACGCTTATCCATTCACCATCAGTTATTAGTTCCTTTTTCCGCCGTTGATAGAAGAGTTGTGCCGCTATTATAACGCGTGCCGAGCACAACTCGCCCCTTATGTCTTCAAGGTGGTAAAAATATTAGTGAAGTTCTCCGAATTGGCCGACATCGAGATTACGGTATGCCACCTAGCGCACCTCTTCGCCCCCTATTTCTATCGAGGGACGTTGCTGAATCTTCGCCACTGTGGGGGAAAATGCTTGGTGGTGAGGATGGACGATAAGGCTAGTCGAAACTTCTGGGTCAATTATTTCTTTGTTAGGACCGAGGCCGGAGTGTCAGTTGTCGTCGGCTTCCCTGAGGCCTGGAACCCCGCCAGTAAGTGCTTGTATTATTTGTGTTTTTTTGCATTTTTCTTACTGTGGGTTGGTTAATCAGTTCTTCTTTTTCTGCAGCTTCTATACTACCTCTCCGGTTGGTGGTCCACATTGCCGACTGGATCAGAAAAATCCTTCCTCATACGGCGAGGATACGTGACTGGTCGAGTTTTTTTTCCAGAAATTCAGAACGTCTCTTCCCTCGGCAGGTAATATTTTCCCAATCATCGACGATATTTATCTGTCGTCTATGTTTGTCCTTTGTATTGATCTCTTCCTTCTCAATTCTTCTCTAGGTTTGGTCAGAGGGGCTGCGAAGAGGTCGAGGGCCCCCGTAACCTCGTTTTGGAATAGGAGGGTCATTACGCCTTCAATCTCCGCCCCTGTCTCAGCTATTGCCACTTCTGCCTTCGTCCCAATTCCAGCTATCGCCGCTTTCGCACCCATCCAGTGCCCTTTACGCTTATCAGGTTCCGATGTTGATTTGGACGACTTGAGGTGATAAAAAAGGGCTCACCCAGCTTGAGGTGAGATTGGAGGGGGTTCGAGGACCATCACGATCCAAATGGATATGATTTACTGGTGATCACCAGGGAGATAGTCCCTGCCCTCGGCCCTCTCTGTTTCGAAGTCGAGGGTAAGACCCTCAAGGAGATAGATGACAATGCTCTGTCGAAGAGCATCGCCGGCCTTTCTCTCAGGGTAAGTACTGTTGTACGACTCTTTTCTAATGTCTTAGAACATTCTAAGTTCTAAATTTTTCCTTTGATTACAGACAGTGATTCTGGAAACTGAGAGCGCCCGGAGGGTAAAAAGGCGCAAAGAGATCTTTGTGAAGCTGAAAGGGAAATATACTGAGTACCATCGTAAATACAGGGATCTCCGAAGTCAGCTTCGCAAGGGCGGCGATATGCAGAACCTAAGGGAAGACTTGAAGAAGAGGGATGAAGAGCTGTTGCAGGCCGTAGAGAAGTGTAGCATCCTAGAAGGGACGTTGAGGAGCAAAGAGGAGGAGCTCGAGATCAGTAGAGGCCTAATGCAATGATCCTTAATCCCAAGTGGTCTAGGTGTAAGGCTAACTTGAAGAGTGTCGGTTCCAGGCATAGGCCTTCAGCAGCAAGATTACCGAGAAGCAGGAGGTGTTCGAGAAGGTGGAGACTTCCCGATTGGACGGTCGGAGGAAGGTGGAAATCCTAAAGTTGACGAATAAGACTCTTCGGGCTGAGCAGGAAAATGATCAGTCGATGGCGGGGGTTAAGGAGGACCGGCTCGAGGAGAGGATCGGGGAACTGGACAGGGAAAACTCCGACCTTCATGACCGAGTTGACGCTCTAGAGGCTCAGAGGGCCCAACTACTTGTACGACCGTGTTATTCTAATGCTTCTAATTTCCCTAGTGCCCAACGAGACTTGTACGAAGAGTGGATTCATGCTGATGCCTGACTAGATGTGTTTCGGGACTTGCATGCAGCGAGCTCTGTTTTTGAGGTGGCCATTGATGATGCCCAGATTAAGGCTTGTGAAGCTCGGGTCGCTTGTGGGTACGACCCTACCACGCCTCGACCTAACGAGGAGGATGAGGAAGAGGGCATAAATTTCGATTCTGGTGCCCCTAAAGCTTATAAATAGGGGAGGGTTCATTGATTTGAAGTTTTTCCACACTCTTTATATTTCTTAAGCAAAAATCCTACTTCTCCTTCGTAGGATTTTACCGCTTCTCTGTTGCTTTCTCTACTTCTTTGTCTTCCTCTATAACAGTGTCGAACCTCTCATCCGATATCTATATGGAAGATCATTCTATCCCTTTAGATGTCATTTTCCCTGATTAGGGGGAAGATGTTGCAATTGTTGTTGAGGAGGAAACCCTCCCTACTATAGAGGAGATTGTATCCCGGTACCCTGACGCCAAACCCGATTTCCAAAAAATGCTGAAAGTGGTGATTGACAGGTTCTGATCTACAATGACGGTCAAGTGTTTAGCTGAATTTAAGGCTAGTCGGCCTTCCTGATCACGTGAAATTGGTCCCCGCAGGTGACGACGAAGTGCGGGTCCATCGTCCTGGATTTAGTGCCCTTTACGCTTATCCGTTCACCATCGATTATTCTTTCCTTTTCCCGTCATTGATAGAAGAGTTGTGCCATTATTATAACGTGTGCCCAGCGCAACTCGCCCCTTACATCTTCAAGGTGGTAAAAATGCTAGTGAAGTTCGCCGAATTGGTCGACATCGAGATTACGATACGCCACCTGGCGCATCTCTTCGCCCCCATTTCAATCGAGGGACGTTGCTGAATCTTTAACACTGTGGGCGAAAATGCTTGGTGGTGAGGATGGACGACAAGGCTAGTCAGCACTTCTGGCTCAATTATTTCTTTGTTAGGACCGAAGCCGCAATGTCAGTTGTCGTTAGCTTCCCTAAGGCCTGGAAACCCGCCCGTAAGTGCTCGTATTGTTTGTGTTTCTTTTGCATTTTTCTTGCTGTGGGTTGGTTAATCAGTTCTTCTTTTTCTGCAGCTTCTATACGACCTCCTCGGTTGGTGGTCCATATTACCGACTAGAACAGAGAAATCCTTCCTCATACGATGGGGATACGTGACTGGTCGAGTTTTTTTCCAGAAATTCAGACCGTCTCTTCCCTCGACAGGTAATATCTTCCCAATCATTGACGATATTTATCTGTTGTCTATGTCTGTCCTTTATGTTGATCCCTTCCTTCTCAATTTTTCTCTAGGTTCGGTCAGAGGGGCTGCGAGGAGGTCGAGGGCCCCCGTAACCTTATTCCGGAAGAGAAGGGCCACTATGCCTTCAATCTCCGCCCCTGTCTCAGCTATTTCCAATTCTGCCTTCGTCCAAATTCCAGCTGTCACAATATTTGCGCCCATCCAGTGCCCTTTACGCTTATCAGGTTTCGAAGTTGATTTAGACGACTTGAGGTAATCAAAAAGGGGCTCACCCAGATTGAGGTGAGATTGAAGGGGGTTCGAGGACCATCACGATCCAAATCGATATGATTTGCTGGTGAACACCTGGGAGATAGTATCTGCCCTCGACCCTCTTTGTTTCGACGTCGAGGGTAAGACCCTCAAGGAGATAGATAACATTGCTCTGTCGAAGAGCATTACCGGCCTTGCTATCAGGGTAAGTACTGTTGTAAGACTCTTTTCTTATGTCTTAGAACATTCTAAGTTCTGACTTTTTTCCTTTGATTACAGACAGTGATTCTGGAAATTGAGAGCGCCTGGAGGGTAAAAAGGCGCAAAGAGATCTTTGTGAATCTCAAAGGGAAATATACTGAGTACCGTGGTAAATACAGGGATCTCCGAAGTCAGCTTTGCAAGGACAGCGATATATGGGACCTAAGGGAAGACTTGAAGAAGAGTGATGAAAAGCTGTTGCAGGCGGTAGAGAAGTGTAGCATCCTAGAAGGGATATTGAGGAGCAACGAGGAGGAGCTCAAGATCAGTAGAGACGTAGAGGCCCAATGCAATGATCTTTAATCCCAAGTGGTCAAGATGCAAGGCTATCTTGAAGAGTGCCGGTTCCAGGCATAGGCCCTCCGCGACAAGATTGCCGAAAAGCAGGAGGAGTTCGAGAAGGCGGAATCCTCCTGGTTGGACGGTCGGAGGAAGGTTGAAATCCTCGAGTTATCGAATAAGACTCTTCGGGATGAGTAGGAAAATGATTAATCGATGATGGGGGCAAAAGAGGACCGGCTCGAGGAGAGGATCGGGGAACTAGATAGGGAAAACTCCGAACTTCATGACCGAGTTGATGCTCTAGAGGCTGAGAGGGCCCAACTACTTGTGCGGTTGTGTTCTTCTTATGCTTCTGATTTCCCAGTGCCCCTCGGGAGTTGTACGAAGAGTGGATTCATGCTGAGGCCCAACTAGATGTGTTTTGGGACTTGCATGTAGCGAGCTTTGTTTCTGAGGTGGCCCTTGATGATGCCCGGGTTAAGGCTCGTGAAGCTCGGGTCACTTGTGGGTACGACCCTGCCATGCCTCGACCTGACTAGGAGGATGAGGAAAAGGTCATAGATTAGCTTGAAGAGGACGCCTACTATGATACCGTTTACCCTCAGGGCGAATGTGGAGAGGATGCCGGGGACCGAGATGATGAGGGCATTGGTGGTCAGGGAGATAACGCTGTTAGAAATTTAGTTGATGAGGGCGTAGAGGGCCGTGATGGCTATGGCCAGTAGTTTTTCTTTTTAAATTTTGTGTGTATTTTTGTCGGCGTCTTCAAGAGCCTTTGTAAAAAACTCTTTATTTACATATGAAATATTAAAGTTGTTTTTTGCACCTTCTTCTATTCCTGTGATATGTTTCTGCACTTGTATTTATTTGCTTCTGTTGTTTGCTCGTTATATTTTCTGCTCTTTTTATTGACATCATTTTCTAGCTGGTCGTAGCCTTGGGGATGAATATCTATGGGTCATATCAGCCCTTTGTTTACATAGGTCAATATGTCTATTCGTTTAGATTTGGCTGATAGGTGTTGTTTGAACATGGTCAATTTTAACTATTTGTCAAGTTATGGCCAAGGGCCGGTTGGTATTTGTTCGAGCTGGGTCGAACTTAACCTTTCCTTAAATTGTGGCCGAGTGTCGATAGGCATTGTTTGAACTTGGTCGAACTTAACTTTTTATTAAGTTGCGGCCGAGGGCCGATAGGTGTTTGTTTAAGCTGGGTCGAACTTAACTTTTCCTTGAATTATGGATGAAGGCCGATAGGCATTGTTAGAAGAGATGGTCGAACATAACCTTTTGTTAAGGTGAAACATACGGAGGCCGATGAGTGTTTGTTCGAGCTGGGTCAAACTTATCCTTTCCTTGAATTGTAGCCGAGGGATGATATGAATTTTTCGAAGAGATGGTCGAACATAACCTTTTGTTAAGGTGCGGTCGAGGGCCGATGGGTGTTTGTTCGAGCTGGGTTAAACTTGACCTTTCCTTGAATTGTGGCTGAGGGTCGATAGGCGTTGTTCGAAGAGATGGTCGAACTTAACCTTTTGTTAAGGTACGACTGATGGCCGAGAGGTATTTGTTCGAGCTTAACCTTTTCTTGAATTATGGACGAGAGCCGATAGGCGTTGCTCGAAGAGATGATCGAACTTAACCATTTGTTAAGGTGCGACTGAGGGTCGATGGGTGTTTGTTCGAGCGAAGTCGAATTTAACCTTTCCTTGAATTGTGGTCGAGGGACGATAGGCCATTCGAAGAGATGGTCGAACTTAACCTTTTGTTAAGGCGGTTTTGATAAACGTAAATTTTTATTACTTTGACATTGCTGCTCTGACTACATAATTGGAGAAAGTTACAAACTCTGGGCATTGGATGGCATTCCAGTGACAGTCCCGGTCTATCTAATCCCTTCATTGTTCGACTTAGGGAATCATGAGGAGTCGGGCAATGAAAGAAAAAGCAGTCTGTTCTTTGCATAGTTTGATTCAAAGTGTCCCCTTTCGTCGCCTCACTAAAAACCTCTTTGAGAAAACCCTAATGGGACAAAACACACGTGAGGGAAAAAGAGTACGACTTGGGGGGGGCTCTCCTTCCTTTTAGAAGTTGAAGTATTTGAGGTGGCTGATGTTCTAATTGTTTGGTAATTGTTTTCTTTCCATTGTCTCTAGTTGGAATGAACCCAAGTTTGATTTGGGTTATAATTTTGTACGGCCGTCCCGTTCGTTCCTAATTTGTCTTCTCGTGGATCTCTACTTACTTAGGGTTTTGATTTGAGTATGTAGTCTCCGACTTTGAGCGGCCGTACCTTTGCCTTCTTATTGTAGTAATGTTCCGCTTGCTATTTTTAGGCGACCATTCTTAGGTACGCCATATCTCTTCATTCATCGATCTCATCGAGCTCTTTCCTTATCGTCATTTCTAGTGTCGCTTTCATGGGAGTACCTTAGGCTGGGCTCTCCGACCTCGACTAATATAATTGCTTCAATTCCGTACACCATAGAATAGGGTGTCTCTCCTGTGCTTGTCTTTGTGGTTGTTCTATACGCCCACAATACTTCTGGGAGTATTTCCGGCCATAATCCCTTGGCGTTTTCGAGTTTTTTCTTCATGATGTTTAATATGGACTTGTTGGAGGATTCTGCCTGCCCGTTGCCCGCCGGGTGATAAGAGGTTGAAAGTATCCTCTTAATGTGCCATTTTTCAAGTAATTTAGCGGTTTTCTTTCCTGTGAACTGGGGTCCGTTGTCGCAGCCGATCTCCTTGGGTAGGCCGAATCGGCAGATGATATTTTTCCATATGAAGGCGATTATCTCTTGTTCGCATATTTGGGCGAACACTCCTGCTTTCACCCATTTAGAGAGATAGTCAGTTAAAACTAAAATAATTCGCAGATTAACTTGCCCTGCCGGGAGGGGGCCCATGATGTCTATTCCCCATTTGATAAGCGGCCATAGAGAGGTGACCGAGTGAAGATGTTTGCCTGATTGGTGATTTATTGTGGCATATTTTTGACATTTTTCACATTTCCTTACAAATTCTGAGGCATCTTTTTTCATGGTAGGCCAGTAGTACCCTATCCATATGAGGTACTTAATGAGTGCTCGATCACCAGAATGAGCGTCGCAGTGGCCTTTATGGACTTCTTCGAGAATGTGTTGGGTTTGGATTAGACCCAAACATTTCAGTAGAAGGCCGCTGTATGTTCTTTTGTACAAGTCGTTATGAAGGAGGTTGTATCTGATCGCTTGCATTCTCAGTTTTTAGCTTCCTTTTTGTCGTTTGGGAGTGTGTCGTCCTGCAAGTAGGTGATAATACAATTGTGCCAGTCCTAAGTTAAACTTATAGATCTTACCTCGATTTGATCAAACGATGAGTTGATGAGGTGGACAATACTTTTATACCCGCTTATGATGCTTGTGGTGACTACGACCAATTTGGCGAGGCCGTCCACTTCGACATTTTAGGCTCGCAAGATCTGGTCGAGCTGGCATTCATTGAAATCGGGTCGTAACTTATAGATCTCGGTTTGATATGTTTGCAACCCTTGTTCTTTGATTTGGAAAGTCCTTGTGACTCCACCTCGTTGTTAGTCATATCCAGGTATCTTATGGACTGGTGAATTACTTCACCGGTAGGGACCTCTAGTACGAGTCCCAGTCCGGATACAGAAGCATTAGATGTACTATCGGTGTATAGGATCCAAAGGTCTTGTGTTTGAAGATAAGCTTGAGCGGCTTCCTTCTCAACCTCAGGCATTATCTTTGCGAAGAAGTCCGCAACGAACTCGGCGAGCACTTGCGACTTTATCGTTGTTTTTGGCTGATATGTTATGTAGTTCTCGCTTATCTCGATGGTCCACTTGGCCAGCCTCCCCAACAACTAGGGTCTATGTAAAATGCTTCTTAAAGAAAAAGTAATAACGACCAAGATATCGTGGCACTGATAATAGGGTCTAAGCTTCCGTGAAGCTATGACCAGTGTCAGGGCCAGTTTTTTGAGGTATGGATACCTCGTCTTGGCATTGACAAGTATTTTACTAATGTAGTAAATATGAGATTGAGTACCTTTAGTTTTTCGCACTTGCACTGCACTTACTGCTACTTCAGAGACAGTGAGGTAGATGAGGATGTGTTCCCCGGGTTTAGGCTTTGAGAGTAGAGGCGGTGACGACAAATACGCCTTATGTTCTCACAGAGCTTGTACGCAATCGAGAGTCCATTCGAGGCCGTTATCCTTTTTGAGCAAGAAGAAGAATCTGTGACATCTGTCGGACGACCACGAGATAAATCTTGATAGGGCGACGATTCATCCTGTCAACCTTTGGACCTGTTTCTTAGTAGTCTGTTGTTTGGGTATCTCATTGATAGTCTTGATTTGGTCCAGGTTGACTTTGATCCCTCGTTGTGGCACTAAGAAACCCAAAACCTTTCCCGAGGCTACACCAAATGTGCATTTCTCTGGGTGTAGTTTTATCCCATACAATCTTAGTATGTCGAAAGCTTTCCTTAAGTGGTCGATATGGTCTTCTACCCTTACGGATTTGACCAGCATGTCGTCGATATATACCTTCATGGTCTTGCCGAGTTGGTCTTTGAACATTATTATGACCAATCTCTGACAGGTAACTCATGCGTTCTTCAACCCGAATGAAATGACCCTATAACAATATGTTCCTCTGAGGGTGATGAATGTGGTCCTCTTCTTCCATGAGTATTTGGTTATAACTCGAGTATGCATCCAGGAAACTCAGCAGCTCATCCCGGCCGTTGCATCGGTGAGTTGGTCGATGTGTGGCAACGGGAATGAATATTTCGGGCATGCTTTGTTTAAGTGTGTTAAGTCTACACACATCCTTCATTTACCGTTTTTATTTTTGACTATCACCATGTTGGCTATCCACTTGGGGTATTTCGACTCTCTGATGGAACCATTTTCTAATAGCTTTTTTACCTCCTCGTGGACAGCATCATTGATGGTGGGGTTGAACTTTCATCTGACCTGCCTTGCAGGGGGATAGAATGGGTTGGCATTCAACTTGTGTGTGGCAATCTCCTTAGGGATTCCCGACATATCTACATGGCTGAAAGCAAACAAATCTACGTTAGTTATTAAAAATTGACTAAATTTACCTAGTTCTTGGAGTTTGCAGCCCATGTAGGCCTTTTTGCCGGGGTCGCTGGGATCTAGTTGAATGGGGTCGAGGTTCTCCACAGTTAAGTCCACGACTTCAATCATTTTGGGGTCTATGATGGCATCCCTGGTCTCTTCTTGCATCGACCTCGACCCTATTGATTGGTATGCTTTTTTTTTTCTTATCTTTCTTTTGTTGGGTTGTCGTGCTATCCATGGCGATGCGGTAGCATTTATAGGACGTGCGTTGTTCTTCTCATATACTAAATATTTTCCAAGGCGTTCAGAACTTGATCACTTGTATAGGCTGGAGGGGACGATTCTCATGGGATATATCCATGGTCGTCCTACTATGGCATTGTATGCGGTGGCTTGGTCCATCATGTGGAACGTTGTCTCCAGAGTTATGCCATCGTCGAGTATGGGGAGTGTAATTTCTCCCGATGTCCGTTCAATTGCATTATTAAAACCGGTTAGTGTGATACAGCGTGGCACTATATTGTCCTCGAGTCTTATCTGGGAGAGGAATCGGGGATGGATAATGCATGCTCCACTCCCATTATCTACCATGATACATTTGACATCAGTATCTAAAACTCGTAATGTAATAACAAGAGCATCATTGTGAGGGAAAGTCAAACCGTCGGCATCAGACTCATCGAAGATGATACTTTCTTCAAGACCGTCATACCATTCATGGGTGATTGATCTTTTAAGCTTGTGAGTGGCAGTGAACTTGAAGTCGTAGATGGAGGCATCATCGTTGCCGCCAATAATTATGTTGCTGGTGCATGCCGGCGAGGGCGTCTTCGGCGGGCCTTGACGTCCTTGACCCCTGGCGAAGGTATTTCTTCCCTTGTCGCTCCGTAGTTCTTTAAGGTGCCCTTGCTGCAACATGTTCACAACCTCTTGCCTTAGGGCGATACAATCTTCTATTTTTTGCCTGCATTCTTGGTTGAATTTGAAGTCAAGAGACATTTCTGGGAGGATTTGGATGAGATGGTACGTGGTATCCCGCATACCGAGAAGCTTTCCATAGGAGGAAATTTCAACAGCCACATTGGAGCGACGTCTGGGGGGTATGATGATGTGCATGGTGGCTTTGGTTTTGGAGATAGAAATGGAGGAGGAACGTCTCTGCTGGACTTTGCAAGAGCATTTGATTTGGTGATAGCAAACTCGAGTTTCCCGAAGAAAAGGGTCACCAACCGGAGTTCGGTGGCCGAGACTCAGATTAATTATTTACTCTGTAGGAAGTCCGATAGAGGTATTTGCATGGATTGCAAGGTCATCCTAAGTGAGAACCTCGCGACCCTTCATAGGCTCCTGGTCATGGACCTTGAGATCATGAGGAAGAGGAGGAAGAGGGCGATGTATAGCCAACATAGGATCAAGTGGGGTGCCTTGACGGAAGCTAAAGCGTATGAGTTGGGGGTCAAGCTACTGACTATGGGGGCTTGGAGGAGCAGTGGGGACGTAAACTTTATGTGGATCACGACTGTGCAGTGCATTAGGGAAGTGCGAGAGAGGTATTAAGGGTCTCAAAGGGTTACTCTGGTGGTCACAATGGAGACTGGTGGTGGAATAGAGAGGTGCAAGAAAAAGTGAAAACCAAGAAAGCGGCGTATCTGAAACTAGTGAAAAGTGTAGATGAGGAGGAGAAGAGGGCAAATAGGGAGCAATATAAGTTGGCTAAGAAAGAGGCAAATCTAGCAGTTACGGTGGCCGAGACTGCAACTTTTAGTCATTTGTATGAGGAACACGAGGGCTGAGGTGGGGATAATAGGTTGTTCAGGTTAGCCAAGGTGCGAGAAAGGAAGGCTCGTGACTATGACCAAGTGAAGTGCATAAAGGACAAAGAAGGTAGAGTTTTGTTCATTGAGGGGCTTATCCGTTGGAGATGGCAGACCTACTTTCATAACCTCTTGAATGAGGTGGGGGGACAAGAGCATTGTAATGGGTGATTTAGAACTTTCTGGGAGTCGTTGTGACCTGGGGTATTGTAGGCGGATTAGAGTTGATGAAGTGGAGGGGGCTATGCGTAAGATGAGCAGGGGCAAAGCGACCGGGCTGGATGAAATCCCGATGGAGTTTTGGAAGAATGCGGGCAAAGCAGGCTTGGAGTGGCTCACTAGGTTATTTAATATCATTTTTAGAACGAAGAAGATGCCCGAAGAGTGGAGGTGGAGCATGATGGTTCCTGTATACAAAAACAAGGGTGAAATCCAAAATTGCAATAACTATCGGGGTATCAAGCTGCTTAGCCATACTATGAAAGTCTGGACGAGAGTGGTATAACTAAGGGTGAGGATAAGTGTGTCTATTTCTGAGAATATGTTCGGGTTTATGCTGGGGCGTTCGACTACAGAAGCCATCCACCTTGTAAGGAGATTGATGGAGCAGCATAGGGAGAGGAAGAAGAAATTGCATATGGTAATCATCGACTTAGAAAAGACGTACGATAAAGTCTCGAGGGAGGTTTTGTGGAGATATTTGGAGGCTAGAGGTGTTCCTATTGCCTACGTTAGGGTGATTAAGGACATGTATGATGGAGCAAAGATGCGAGTGAGGACGGTGGGTGGGGACTCAGACCATTTTCTGATTATGATAGGGTTTCATCAAGGGTCGGCACTCAGCCCTTTTTGTTTGCCCTGGCGATAGACGTATTGACGTGCCATATCCAAGGGGAGGTGCCGTGGTGCATGCTATTTGCAGATGATATTATATTGATTGACGAGACGCGAGGCAGAGTGAACCCACAGTTAGAGGTATGGAGGCAGACCCTGGAGAGTAAAGGTTTCAAGTTGAGCAGGACCAAGACATAATACTTGTAGTGTAAGTACATTGGTGAGACTCGGGGGGGAGAGGGGGGGAGGGGAAGTAAGGCTAGACTCGCAGGTCATCCCTGGGAGAGGAAGTTTTAAGTACCTTAGGTCTATTATTCAGGGGGATGGGGAGATTAATGAAGATATCACATATCATATTGGGGCGGGATGGATGAAATTGAGACTCGCTTCCGGTGTTTTGTGTGACAAGAAGGCGCTATCGAAACTTAAAGGTAAGTTCTACATAATGGTGGTAAAACCAATGATATTGTATGGGACTGAGTGTTGGCTAGTCAAGATTGCTTATGTCCAGAAGATGAAAGTAGCAGAGGTGAGGATATTGAGATATATGTGCGGGCACACCAGGTTTGATAGGATTAGAAATAAAGTTATTCGTGGCAAGGTGGGTGTGGCCCCTATTGATGGCAAGATGCGGGAAGCGCGTCTTAGGTGGTTTGGTCATGTGAGGAGGATGAGCACAGATACCCTGGTGAGAAGGTGTGAGAGATTGATATTGGAGGGCCTACAGAGAGGTAAAGGTAGGCCAAAGAAGAGGTGGGGAGAGGTGATTAGGCAAGACATGGCGCAACTTCAGCCGACCGAGGACATGACCCTTGATAGGAAGGTATGAAGGTCAAGAATTAAGGCGGTAGAGTAGGTAGTCTAGAGTGTTCATAACAGTAGTATTAGAACACAATCTCTCTTCTGCTCGTAGTAGATTTTTATGACTAACCGTTGTTTTCTTTCACTATTGATCACCTTACTATCTTGTTATTTTTATTCTACTTTTATATAACTTTTTGGTGGTGTCCCTTCTTGTCTATATTTTCATTAATGTGGTGCTTATGCTTTCCTGAGCCGAAACAACCTCTCTATCCTAACAAGGTAGGGGTAAGGCCTGCGTACACACTACCCTCCCTAGATCCCACGGTGTGGGATAGTACTGGGTATGTTATTGTTGTTCTTCTTGGAAGAATTCGCAGAGGGCGACGGATTTTTTGGTATTTGGATCGGACCTCATCTTTGGCGACCACTTTTCCTTTGTTCCGAGTTTCTCCAGGGCGTAGACTATTTCTATAGGTGAAACACAAAAGTTATGAGTAGATAATGGGGGGGGGGGATACCTCTATCGTTCCTGTGAGTCCCCATTCTCGTCCTCGACAGACCTTCATCATAGCAGGAGGAAGGAGGGACGAGGGCCCTGACGTAAGGCTGATGTCGCTCCCTGTTGTCACACCTCCTTTTTTCCGAGAGGGATATGAGAGTTTTTCCAATTAAAGTGACATTAATCGAAATGTGATTATTTATTTATTTTTAAAATCGCCACTTGGAATAATTTACGGTGTCCCAAGTCACCAGTTTATTTTAAATCCCAAGTCGAGGAAAGTGACTCTATTTTTGGTCTGCGAACACAAAGGATTGTGTAAGAAATTCTGTTAACCCGGAAGAAAGTGTTAGGCATTCCCTAATTTCGTGGTTTTAGCACAGTCGCGTTTAATCATACCTGACTTAATTAAATTGTTTAATTACGTGTTTTAGAACCTATGTGTATTTTACCTTTTACCGCTATTAATCACTTGATAATTCGTATTTAAAGAATTAACTTAAGATGATTTACACGTACGTATACCCAATTCCTAACACTTAGTTTATTTAAGAAAAAGATTTGGTCAAAGTTGTGCGAACACATACTTTGAATTTATTTGAAAGAAACGTAATCATAATAGCAATTTAAAAACCCGCGCCTAAAGCATTTCTACGAGTGTTTGATTAGGGCATTTTATTTACTAATGTTTGACCATGGTCACGCGAACGTATACCTTGGTTTATCTTGGGCATCACAACTATGTCACACATACGTGTACATAATTGTAATAATTAAACCAATCTAAAGTGTACCTAAAATTGTGATTATGTCTCTAAACTAAGTACCCTATGTTATGTTACTAGGTGCAAAGGTTCCAAAACTATGTGAGATATTTATTTAATCAAATGGGGCAGCTTGTATATTAGCTGCCAAACAAGCCGAGATTTTAAAGTTTGGGGCTTGACAAGGACTGAGTCCAAATGAACTCTAGCCCAAGGCATATATTGTCTATTGCTCAACGGTTAATGAATTTAAATCTAAAGGGACTTGAGCCTGACTGAGTCTAGATAAATCTGGCCCAAAATAATGTTATTAAGCATTCAATCAATTAAACACATTTATTTCAAGAAGGTTTGGGCCTAATAATGAGTCCGGATGACTCTAGACCAATATCCATTTGTGAGCAAATAAATGAAATTACTTAAGAATGATTTGGGCGTGATGGTAATGAGTCCAAGTGACTCTTGGCCCAATGCATACTTGAGATAAAAATTTATGATGACATTTGTACAGTTTTACCTATATTTTGTTTATCTTTTAAAAGTAAAAGGATTTCTGACTAAGATAGATCGAAATTTTGTTAAATTTGGATAATTTTCCTAATGATTTGCCTAAATCTTTTCTTAACTTATGTTAAAGTGATAAGTTTTAAAACTCAATTGCATTTGAAAATCTTAAAGTGATTATCTCTAATCAAATTGTTTGCTTAATTTAAAGATTGAACCTAAGATACATTTTCAGGGACTCAATTGGTTTGGGCCTGAAATTGTATTAAGGTCTGCTACATTAGTTGTCTTGTGGAAAATCCAGTTTCATGACCCCAAAAATTGAATTACTATATTTAATTATTTAAAACAGTATAGTAAATGACTAATATATTAAACTAATTCATGGTATAAAAAATGTAGCAGAAATGAAATTATTACATTTTTTGACAAGCTGAACAGTAATAATAAATCTACTTGTTACTACTTGAATAAATTTTCTAGACTGTTTTTTTCTTTGTTTCTACTACCACATACGAGTGTATAAATCTCATGAATATAAAAGCTTTAAACAGAATTTTGTAATTTGCTGAACACTTTAATACTGGAACTAACATAACTCAAATTGCCTAAAAAATAATATAAATAATTAATTCTACACCAACTTGCACACAATTTCTAACCATACCATTTCAAACAATAGTAAACAAAATCCAGATTTTTGACGGCTAACAAATCAGAATCATGATAGGACAAAATTAAACTTTACATTTGTTAAAAGAGTACCTTGATAGCAGCAAATAAACAAACAGCTAAAAGAAAATAAATCTCTGAACTTGAGCAGAACAACAACAGTGAAACCCAGCAAAACAGGAAAGATGACCAGATTTTTTAAGTAGGAAAGGAATGTATTATTATATATTCTGAAAGATCAAGACGATTTTCAGAAGTTTTTCCTTTTAGAGAGAGAGCTAAAAAATATCTTCACGCTATCTATAATATATCCATAATGTGTCTATAATTTATATTCAGATCTAGAAAAATATTCCCTCTCCTTTAATGAAAAAGAAGGAGTGTATTTATAGGGTGAGGGAGTGAAAAAGGGATGAGAATTAGGTACAAAGAATCTGTCAGAATCCCCTATAAATTAGGGAAAATGACATTTTCTTAATAGAAATGGACAGTTGTCCAATTTTTAGTACCTTTCTTATCTCAGAAAATGGACAAGTGTCTTATTTCTGGATATTTTTTGATCTTATTCCTATTTTTATACTCAGCATTGGGACAATTGTCCCTATTCTAGAAAGTTCTAGTACTTTCTGAATTAATTTTAGAATTACTTTTCCAAAAATAACCATTAAGGGTCTTGAAATTACCTCAGAATTAGATCGGTTCTGGGCCTGAGTCAGGTGACTCTGGGTCTAAAGAGCTTGGGCTCTTAAACTTTTAACAAAGATATGGGCCTGTCTATTTAGCCAGGCCCAATATTAATAAAATAATAAAGCTATGGGCATGTCTACTTAGCCAGACCCAATAAAATAACAAAGCTATGGGCCTGTCTATTTAGCGAGGCCCAATAAAATAACAAAGCTATGGGCCTGTCTATTTAGCCAGGCCCAATTAATTTAAAAATAAATAACAGAAAATAAACGCAACAGTAAGCAAAAGAAAAATAAATAAACTTATCACTGATTAATCCTCTTTAGTTAATTAGTTAATGCAAACGAAATAACAGATGGTGTAAAATTAACAGAATATATTTAAACCCTAATTTTGTATATTTGTAAATTAAGTACGGTTTAACTAGTTAATTTTAACGAAATATAGTTGACAATAATAATTAATAATAATAAAAAAATAGAACAGAATATAAGAATAAAAATAAAAATAATTAAGAACAGTAGAAAAATGACAGAAAATAGCCAAAACTTGTAAAAAGAGTAGATCTAACCGTGAAAAAATCCTCGTGCCAAAACTCTGGTCTGGGATCTGAGATCCTTGATAGGAGATCTTGGCAGGAGGAATTTTTCGTGGCTAGGTGGATTTTAAAGGTTTTGAAAAAAATAGATCTAGTCGGAAAGAAAAAACCCTCATGCCAATACCCCTATCTGGGATCTGAGACCCGTGAAAGGAGTTCTTGGACTGAGGATCTTTAAACGGACTAGGTAGGATTTCTGGGAATTTAGATCTAAGATTTACTAAATTTGATGGATTTTTTGGGAAATCTATTAGTAGGATAAGGTATAATAGGGTGTGGGGAGTGTATAGTGTAAGTTTGAGTGGGTTTAGAGTTCCACCACTGCCGTAGGGCGATTTCCGGCGGTGGGATTAGGGTTTATAAGATCTAAGATCTAAAATCTTTTGATTTTGGTAGGTTTTTTTGGTGAATCGGTTGTTATGGTGAGATTCTAGAGGGTGAGGAGAGTGTTTAGGGTAAGTTTGGGTGGCTTTGGAGGTCCACCGCCGGCGTAGGGTGATTTCCGACGGCAGCGTGCGAAGAGCGTATTGGGGGGCTAGGGTTTGGTTAGAGAGAGGTGAGAGACGGGGTCGTCTCTAGGGTTAGAGAGAGATATGAGAGAAGGGAGGGACGAGGGGGGACGAAATGAGGGGATGTAGGAGTCTTTTGAAAGTTTATATACAAAATGACAGGTGAGTTCCGAGCCATTAGATCTTGTGAAGATCAACGACCAGGATCGGCTGGCACTTAAACGACATCGTTTGGTTTAGTGATGGGGCGGACCGGATTCTGGGTATTGGGATCAAGTGTTTGGGTTAGATTTTGGGGGATTGGGCTGGTTTTAAACTGGCCCAGTCCGAATTTAGGCTAACTTATTTTGTTTAATTAACTTTTAAATCTATTTAATTTAAACAAATCCTAAATTAAGTGCTAAATTATCTTAATTTATAAAATTAAACCAACTATCTATTTGTGTTATTTGCATAATTAGTTAATCTTCAATTATTAAAGGAAAAATCACTAGTTTTAACGCTAAAACTAAAAATGTCAAAAATAAATATTTTTTGTGATTTTCTTCTAATAATATGATCAAATCATGTAATTAAGTGCTAAATTCAATAAAAATCTAATAATGATAAATGATGAGGATTTAAATATTTTGTTGTTTCCTATGATTTTAAAAATACTAAAAATGCGTGAGAAATGAAATAAATGCAAATAATTAATAAAAATCCTAAGAAAAAATAAATATGAATAATTTATTTATTAATTTTGTAGGAATGTTTTGGTAGGGTAAAAATTACCTGCTCACAGCTGCCGCTCTTTGCTCGGAAACACGAAGAGTTTTCGGGCAAAGACGAAGTGAGTAGTCATGGACTAATTTTACCCGTTTTGACACTCCATGGGAAGCGTTTTGAAAATATTTGACCGAACCTTGCTTCAAATGTTGACTACATATCCTTGGCTATAAAGGAATCATGTCAGTGTAGTTCTGAAGTTTTGGTAGCTGGGACTACCGGAAAACTGTGATTTCACTGTTGTTGCTGTTGTTATTGTTGCTGAACTCCTGATTACACCAAAGTAAAAAACGAAGAAAACTAACTAAGCCTATCAGCTACGAGTTAGAAGATTCTTATCTGTAAATTTTTCGAAGTTTGGTCTTGAGTCTTGGCTGATTCTTTGTGCAGACTCTGATTTGGATCTCGATGCTTGTTAGCCGCAGGTGCTGGTTCAATCTTCTCCATCTTTTCGGATCAAGACGGGACATACAAAACTGGTGACTTCAATCTTGTCCTAAGCAATCCACATCTTCTCCACTTCTGTACTTTGGGTTCAACTTCCTCTTTTCTTCTTTTCTTTTATTCTGGATTGAGACTTCTTCTTTTGATATTCTCGAACCCAGTGTCCTAAGGTATTAATCTGCTCAAAAAATCAAAAGCAAATGAATGAAATTTTCTGCCCCTGTTTCATTAGGAAAATTTCGTGAGTTATTGTAACAAAATTCTATACTACTTAATTATTAAAAGCGATAAAAAGACAGGGATGGTGTGCCCGGGGAAAATATGGACTAGGGAGTGGAGACCCTATTTCTAAAGGTAAAATCAACTAGGGATTGGAGACCCTACGTTGGGAGAAATCACCAGGTTATGCTAGCATCAACTAGGGAGTGGGACTCTATATTGGAAAAGACATCAGGTTATGCTGGCATCAACTAGGGAGTGAGACCCTATGTAGGAAAGTCATCAGGTTATGTTGGCATCAACTAGGGAGTGAGACTCTTTGTTGGAAAAAATATCAGTTTATGCTGGCATCAACTAAGGAGTGGGACCCTATGTTGGAAAGACATCAGGTTATGTGGGCATCAACTAGGGAGTGTGACCGTATGTTGGAAAGTTATCAGGTTATGCTGGCATCAACTAGGAAGCAGGACCCTATGTTGGAAAAGACATCAGGTTATGCTGGCGTCAACTAGGGAGTGAGACCCTATGTTGGAAAAGACATCAGGTTATGCTGGCATCAACTAGGGAGTTGGACTCTATGTTAGAAAGTCATCAAGTTATGCTGGCATTAACTAGGGAGTGGGACCCTATGTTAGAAAAGACATCAGGTTATGTTGGCATCAACTAGGGAGTGGGACCCTATATTGGAAAAGATATGAGGTTATGCTGGCGTCAACTAAGGAGTAGGACCCTATATTGGAAAAGACACCTGGTTATGCTGGCATCAACTAAGGAGTGGGACCCTATGTTGGAAAAGACATTAGATTATGCAGGCATCAACTAGGGAGTGAGACCCTATGTTGGAAAAGACATCAGGTTATGCTGGCATCAACTAGGGAGTGGGACCCTATGTTGGAAAAGACATCCGGTTATGCTGACATCAACTAGGGAGCATAGGCTATAGTTTTGAATTATTTTCAACATTATTTCTTCTTTTCTTCCTTTATTTTCAGAGGATGAGTGAATGCAGGAAAGAATTTTGGAGAAGACTTCCCTTCTGAAGTTGTTGTTGCAAAGCTGTTTCCGGCCTTTGCGCGATTTTCCTTTTTGTTGCCCCTGCTTTTTGCAAGGTTGCTTTTGGGTTGTACCTGTTTCCTGTTTTCTTCAAAAAGGAACAATTTGTTTTTTGAAATGGTGGTTGGTTTTGTGGCCTTGATTTTTGATCACTCGATCTTGGCCCATCTTTTGGACGAAGATTGTGATTTCTTACTGGCTCGCTGGGGATTGGTTTCATTTCTGACCCTAAGATCTTGACTTTTCCAAAACTTTACCAGGACGGTTAATCACGCGGGACTTGACCCTTTTTAAATTTCTTTTGCCTTTATGGAATTTTGACTTTGATCCCTTTCCTTTTAGGAATTCCTGATCTTCAAAGTATGAGCTATCATGGCCGGTCGAGGCTGACTTGATGCACTACCGAGGCTGGACACTTTTGCGTACTAGCTGGTATCAAATGAGAACCTTGTAGATTAGTCTTGCCATCCTTTCCTTGTCTTAATTTAGAATAGAATTAGACCAAAAGGGATTGAAATAAAAACAAATAACGGAATAGACGAATGAATTTAGACAAGAGGCATCCTTTTCGGGGAAAGGAAAGAAAACTTATCTAGAGTGTATGCGGACTTCAATGAACATGACATGCCTCTTGGACTGGATGCCCGATCTGTGCGAACCGTCCAACTCTCAGAAATCCATTATAGCTTATACCTCAAGATTTGAGAAACCTTGCCGAGGACTGTGTCCATGTTAGTGACCAATTATCCTTTTTTGATCAGCGGTGCCCTTTGCGGGTTTTCACCAGCTAACCTCTCTTGTTTCTCTTCTCACCATTGCCTTGTAGTGCTCTTTGCTGAGTTTTCACTAATGTGGCTCTCTAATTTTCAATTTCTCTTCTTACCATCGCCTCACGGTGCCCGTGTGGGTTTTCACCGATAAGACTCTCTCATTTTATTTCTCTTATTTGGTTGCATCAAATCTATGTCACTGTATTCTCCCATTTTGGACATCTTTACCGATTGGTCGGAAGGACTTGAACAGGATTTGGGTAGAAAGAATTTGGATTGAATTACAACCTTGGAACCTTTCAAGCGAAAGCATGCCAAACCATTATAAATTCTGTCCCAGTTTCATCTTTGGGGGGGGGGGAGGGGGGTTGGATTTTTATTTTGGTGTGACTGAACCCCAGAGTGAGGCTGCCTATGTATCCTTTCGGAATCAAGTTGAACGTAGTTCAAGGAAACATTTTGTTTTGTTTCTGTAACGATCCAGCCGGTCGTTTCAAGAGTTATAGTCTCGTTTTCCCTATTTTTACTTATTTTTGTGTTATTCAGCTATATTATGTTATATCAGGTTAGTTGGTTTGGGTCCGGGAGGAACTCGGAGTGAAATGAGACACTTAGTATCATAATTAAAAAATAAAGTTAGAAAAGTGAACCAGATATGGACCTATGTGTAAACGATCTCGGATTCGAATTCTGATAATTCCAATAGCTTCGTATGGTGATTTTGGTCTTAGGAGCGTGTCCGAAATATTATTTGGAGGTCCGTAGAGGAATTAGGCTTGAAATGCCAAAAGTTTAATTTTTGAGAAGTTTGACTGGGGGGTTGACTTTTTGATATCGGGGTTAGAATTCGATTCTAAAAATTGGAATACCTCTGTTATGTCATTTATGACTTGCGTGAAAAATTTGAGGTCAATCGGACGTAATTTGATAGGTTCCAGAGTCGTTTGTAGAAATTAAAAATTTCAAATTTCATTCGGCTTGAATTAGGGTGTAATTCATGATTTTAGCATTGTTTGAGGTGATTTGAGGGTTCAACTAAGTCCGTATGATATTTTAGGACTTGTTGGTATATTTAGTTGAGGTCCCGAGGGTATCGGGTGAGTTTCGGATGGTTAACGGGTTGAATTTTGGACTTGGAACTCTGCTGGAATTTTTCTGATGCACCATCTGGTTTCCTTCATCGCGTTCGCGAGTGGAGCCTCGCGTTCGCGAAGAGGAACTGGGAGGCTGGTAATATTTTCTCTGCACGTTCGCGAAGGGTGGACTGGGTGTGCATCACGAACGTGAGAGGTGTTACACGTTCGCGAAGAAGAGAGAAAGCGGACGAAGACCCCCAGGCAATTGGTCTACGCGTTCGTGTAGGGGGTGTCGCATTCGCATAGTGAGGGGGAAACGAAGCATCGCGTTCGCGATGGGTTGAACGCGTTCACGTAGAAGGCATTGAGGCAGAGGCATTTTGTGCTTCGCGAACGCGGGGGTGCTGTCGCGTTCGCGAAGGAGGAATTTGGACGGGAGTTATTTTGTGCTTCGCGAATGCGAGGCACTGACCGCGTTCACGAAGAAGGAAAGTCTAGGCAGTGAGTTTAAGTTCTGAAAATGGGACTTCATCCCATTTTCAATTTTTGGCGATTTGGAGCTCGGAATTGAGGCGATTTTGGGTGATTTTCAGAGGAAACAACGGGGTAAATATTCTTAACTCAATATTGGTTAAATTACCCGAATCCATAGTTGTTTTTATCATTTAATTGGTGAATTGAGTTGGGATAAATTTAAAAACCCTCTTGGTTTAAATTGAAGATTTGAGGGTCGAGTTGGGGTCGGAGTTTTGTAAAATTGGTATGGTTAGACTCGTTGTTGAATGGGTTTCCGAATTTTATAACTTTTGTCGAGTTCCGAGACGTGGGGCAATTTGTGAGCTAATTTTCAGATTTTTATGGAAAATCGTTATTATCTTGTAGAATTAATTCCAATTAATTTTATTGACTGAAACAAATTATCTATAACCAGATTCGAGGCGTTTGGAGACCAATTCACGAGGAAAGGACATTGCAGAATAAGAATTTCGCAGTTTGAGGTAAGTAACGATTGTAAATCTAGTCCTGAGGGTATGAAACCCCTGATTTTTGTATCATTCTACTATTTTTAGTGACGCACATGCTAGGTGACGGGCGTGTGGGCGTGCACTGTTGGGGATTGTGACTTGGTCCGTCTCGTAGCAACTGTAAAGTTGCATACTTTGTTGAAACTATATGATACTTATATGTTTTAGAAAGAGTTTCTGTAAATTGGGCTGAATGCAATGTTTGGGCCTTGTGCCATTGCTGTTTGGACCCTTAAGGACTTTTTTCTTACTATCCTCTCATTGTTTTCGATTAAAAACCTATACTCAGTCGTGTTTATACTTGTTTACCACATAACTCAGTTTTATGACTCTCTTTTGATGCATATAAATGTTTTGGGCTGAATGCCCCATTTGACTGAAATGCCCGAGTGGCTTGAGAGGTTTATAACTGAGTGCGGCCGAGGGCCTGATTGTGAGGATGAGTGTGGATCGGGGCTGCTCGCCTACAGCATACTTTATTATTATAGTACGTGAGTTGTCCGTGAAGATTATAGTGCTTGGGCTGAAGGATCCCCTCCGGAGTCTGTACACACCCCCAGTCAGTGCAGGTACCTTCTGAGTGCGAGTGCCGAGTGCTGAGTGACTGGGAGGTATGAGTGATTGTGAGGTATGCCCGAGTGGCAAGAGTGATTGTAAGGTATGCCCGAGTTGCACGAGTGACTGTGAGGTTTGCCCGAGGGGCTGTATATGAGTGATGTTTTGCCCGAGGGGCTGTTTATGATTTCATCGATTTTGCTCACCTTTGCATTGAGCCTTTGTGTGAAAAACAGTTGGAAAAATATCTTTAAATAATTTTTACTGGAACCGGGTTTAAACGAGATGATTTGGTACAAACACTGATTTTTAAAGCATGTTGTACTTTACTGAGATTTCATGATATGAATGTTATATGCTTTATTGCTCGTCACTACTGCTAAGTCTTTATTTATTGTTGTTGCTTACTGAGTTGGCGTACTCACGTTACTCGCTGCACCTTGTGTGCAGATTTAGGTGTAGCTGAGCACGGTAGCGATTATTGAGTGTTCTGATTGCAGATTTTCTTGGAGATAACAAGGTAGATGTTTGGCGATCGCATCCCCTGCTCTTCTCCCTCTTATCTTCCTCTAGTTGTATTTAGTTATTTTCCAGGCTGAGTTAGCCTTGATATTGTTAGACAGTTTGTAGTAGATGCTCATGACTAGTGACACCCCGATGTCGGGCTTTTCTTTCCGCACTTTTATTTTGATTGGAACTCCTTTACGAAGGTTTTTATGTTAAATAACATTGAAATTATCTTTGAAATGAAAATATCGGTTTGTTTTGGAAATGAGTCGGCTTGCCTAGTTCCACGATAGGCGCCATCACGACAGGGGTTAGTTTGGGTCGTGACAGTTTCATTTTTTTTGATTGGTTGATTTTTTTTTAATTCTGTTAGTTGAACTTTCGAGTTCCAATGAGGGTGATCAAAGAAGAGTAACCGGCTCAAAGGTTGACAAAAATTTGATAGTGTTTGGATAGCAAGAATGAAAGCCTTCATCATCCCAACCAGAGAGTGTTAAGACCACAAAAAGGGTTAAACATAATACCTCTTGACTACGTATACATTGACTCGAGGTCATTTCCTTCGATGTCTCCTAAGTACAATGCCCCTTTTGGCAGCAGTTTTCTTATAATGTATGGACCTTTCCAATTCGGGGCGAACTTTCCTTTCACTTCTTCGAGATGCAGGAGAATATGTCTTAGAACGAGTTGTCCCACTTCGAAGTTTCTAGGCCGCATTTTCCTGAGGATTTTCTTGATGTTTTTATTTGCCGGGTATCACCAAGAGGATTTGCCGCATTTTCCTAGAACTTTGGATCATTTTCCTGAAGATTTGCTTGATGTTTTTATTTGCCGCTTCAACGGCACCATTGGCTTTGGGTCGGTAAGGGGTAGTATTATGATGCGTAATTTTAAACTGTTCGCATACCTCCCTCATCATATGACTGTTCAGATTTGCGTCATTGTCGGTAATTGTGATGACCCAAAAGGTCATCTTATGTTTTAGAATTCGAATTTGCACTCTTAAGCCTTAAAAATCTCATTTTTACCCTCCTCGATTTGTGTGCGCAGTCCGGGCAGATTTCTAGAAAGCTTTTATGTTGAAAACTAATGAAAATAAGAATTTTTGCCTTAAAAGTTAATTTTAGTTGACTTCGGTCAATATTTTTGGTAAACGGGCTCGGATCCTTATTTTGATGGTCCCTGTGGGTCCGTATCGAATTATGGGACATGGGCGTATGTCCGGAATCGAATTCGGAGGTCCCTAGCTTGAGTTATGAATTTTTGATGAAAATCAAAAGTCTAAAAATTAATTATTTTTAAGAATTGATTGACGTTTGACATTGTTAGTGCCGGGTCCGTATTCTAGTTTTGGAGCCCGGTACAGGTTCATTATGATATTTAAGACTTGTCTGTAAAATTTGGTGAGAAACGGAGTTGGTTTGACGTGATTCAGACGTCCAGCTGATATAATAGAAATTTTAAAGTGTTCTTGAGAACTTCATTCGATTTGGTGCTAAATTCGGAGTTCTAGGTGTTATTTTGGCAATTTGATCGCGCGAGCAAGTTTGTATGATATTTTTAGACTTGTGTGCATGTTTGGTTTGGAGTCCCGAGGGCTCGGGTGAGTTTCGGATAGGCCACGGGATGTTTTGGACTTTGGAAATCTGGTTTTTCAGCACTTTGTTCTGGCATGTCCTTCTTCGCGTTCGTGAAGGTACTCTCGCGAATGCGAAGAGTAAACTGGGCAGCTGAGGATTTCCTTTTTGCGAACGTGAAGGCTTGGTCGCGAACGCAAAGTGATGGGGGCGTTATCCTTCACGAATACGACAAGCCCATCGCGAACGAGTAACGTTAGTCACCGGGGAGGGGCAAGCATCTTTTTCTTCATCGCGAACGCGAAGACCAGGGAACGGTAGCCTACGCGAACGTGATCACTGTCTCACGAACGTGAAGGATTGGCAGCCCATACACTTCGTGAACGCGACAGTGCTCTCGCGAACGCGATGAACATTGTCACCCAACACTTAACAGAATCCAAAAAATGGGATTTTAGCCAAAAACTCATTTTTGTCAAAAACTAAACAGTGAGAGGCGATTTTTCAAGAGTCATTTCTTACCCAAATTGTTGGTAAGTGATTCTAAACTATTTTATTTCAATTACCCATTATATTTCTTGAAGTTTTAATCTAAAATCTAAAGTTTTCATGGTAGAATTAGGGGTAAGAGTAGAAACTAGGGATTTCAGGAATTTGGGGATTTAGACCTCAATTTGAGGTCGGATTCCAAAACTAATTACATATTCGGGCTCGGGGTGAATGGGTAAAAGAATTTTGGTCCGAACCTCAGGTTTTGACCAAGTGGGCCCGTGTTCGACTGTTTTAACTTTTTGGAGGAAAATTTGTGAAATTTAATTTATGCAAAATAATTGATTCCTTTAGTAATATTTGATATTATTGACTCATTTTTGAATAGATACGAGTGGTTTGGAGGTAAATTCCAAAGAAAAGTTATGATTGAGAATTAAGTGGCCTTCGGAGCGAGGTAAGTGTTGTGTCTAACCCTGACTTGAGGGAATTAGGAACCTTAGATTACTTGCTAAGTGAAATTCACGTGAGCGGTATATATGTGTGGTGACGAGTACTTATGCACCGCCAATTTACCTATTTTTTCATGTTTCTCTGTTTTTCTTATATTGTCTCTTTCCTATGCCAAATTGCTACGTGTTATACTAGTGTTGTTCAATTTATTGTTCTTATCATGTTTACGGAATTTCTGGTGATAATTTAGTTTTTATTTCAAAGTTGAGATTGATATTATGGAACCAAATGTTGAAGTAAGGTTTGTACTTGTATTTCTATCTCCCTGTTTTTAATTATGCATTGCATTATGGTAAGGGTGAGTGTTAATGCACGAAGGGTGATGCCGTACCGTATTGTGAGTGTTAATGCACGAAGGGTGATGCCGTGCCATATTGTGAGTGTTAATGCACGAAGGGTGATGCCGTGCCATATTGTGAGTGTTAATACACGAAGGGTGATGCCGTACCATAATGTGAGTGTTAATGCACGAAGGATGATGCCGTTCCATGATATGAGAGTTAATGCACGAAGGGTGATGCCGTGTCGTTTCTATTAATTTTATGGTGAGATTGAGAGTAAAAGCACGAAGGATGATGCCGTGCATTTTTTCTTACTGTATTCACTATTCCTGTTGATTCATGGTATATTGACTGCTCCGGTGGTCATTCTGTTGTAGTTCTTTATCTTGTACTCCCCTCAGTATGTTCCACTCCCGACATTTCCTGTTTAGTTCTTCATTCCTGTTATTTGTGTATACACTGTTAAATTGTACATGTTGATTGGAGGTGCCTTGCCTTAGCCTCGTCACTACTTCGTCAAGGTTAGGCTCGACACTTATCAGTATATGGGGTCGGTTGTACTGATGCTGTACTCTGCACTTTCTGTGCAGATTTTGATACCGGCTTAGGTTGATCGAGATTTTCTACTGGTCCGCTGTCCGGATACTCAAGGTAGATCTGTCGGCATTCACAGACCTTTAAGTCCCCATTTATCTTTTATGTCCTACTGTTTTCTTTCATTCAGACAGTTGTATTTCATTCAGACTATTACTTGTAGAAAATTCTAGAATGCTCGTGAATTGTGACTCCAGATCCGGGTGGTAGTAATTAATACAGTTTTTACTATATTCCGCACTTATTATATTTTATCTTAGTTAATTATTGTTATTTACTGAATGGAAATAAGGAAATGGTTTAACGATTTTCTAACGTTGGCTTGCCTAGCAAGTGAAATGTTAGGCGCCATCACGGTCCCGTCAGTGGGAAATTTCGGGTCGTGACAGTAATGATAGTTTTTGGAATACCAAAACGACAAATAATGATGGAATGTATGAAGTCCACCACTGCTTTCTTGGTGACAGCTTTAAAAGTGACCGCTTCGACCCATTTTTGTGAAATAATCAATGGCAACCAAGATGAACCTGTGCCCATTTGAGGCTTTCCGCTCGATCGGCCCAATGACATCCATACCTCAAGCAACAAACATCCAAGGTGCTGACATAGGATGCAACTCTAAAGGCGGTGCATGAATCAGGTCACCGTGTATCTGACATTGATGGCACTTCCGGACAAAACTGAAGCAATCCTTTTCCATGGTCATCCATTAATCACTTGCCCACAGGATTTTCTTTGCAAGGACATATCCATTCATGTGGGTCTCGCATACTCCCGAATGCACTTCGTTCATGATCTTTTTAGCTTCTTTGGCATCCACACACCTCGAAAGATTCAAATATGGGGTTCTTTTATACAATACTTCTCCGCTTAAGAAGAAACTGCTGGCGAGCCTTCTAATGGTTCTCTTTTGGTCTCCATTGGCCTGATCAAGGTATTCCTTTGTTTTCAAGAACCTTTTAATATCATGATACCATGGTTGGGAATCTGGTTTTACTTTAACCGTGTTGCAATAACCATGTCTTTCCCGGATTTGAATCTCCAACAGGTCAATATAGACGTTGCCTAGATACGGCAGCAGTGCAGCTAAAGTAGCTAGTGCATCAGCTAACTCATTGTGGAATCGAGGAATATACCCAAGTTCAACGGATTTGAACCGTTTGCTAAGATCTTCCACATGTTGTCTATATGAGATAAGCTTGATATCTCGAGTTTCCCATTCACCTTGTGCTTGCCGAATGATCAAATCAGAATCTCCTATGATTAATAATTCTTCTACATCCGTATCAATTGACATGTTCATGCCCATGATGCAAGCTTCATATTCAGCGGTATTATTCATACAGAAGAATCGAAGACGGGCTGTAGCCGGATAGTGCTGACCCATGGGCGAAATAAAAATTGCCCCAATCCCAACACCCTTTGCATTTACAGCTCCATCAAAGAACATTTTCCAAGTCTTAGTGTCTTCTGGGATTACTTCAACTGAATTCACTTCCTCGTCTGGGAAATAAGTGCTTAGGGGTTGATATTCATCATCAACCGGGTTCTCATCTAAATGATCGGCTAAGGCTTGGGATTTCATGGCCGTGCGGGTGACATAGACAAAGTCAAACTCAGTGAGCAGGATTTGCCATTTGGCTAGCCTTCCCGTTGGCATCGGTTTTTGGAATATGTACTTTAGAGGGTCCATTCTGGTTATGAGGTATGTGGTATAGGCCAACAAATAATGTCTAAGCTTTTGAGTGACCCAAGTCAAGGCACAACAAATTCTTTCCAGCAAAGTGTACTTGGCTTCATAACCGGTACATTTCTTGCTCAAATAGTATACGGCCTACTCTTTCTTCCCGGTTGTATCATGTTGTCCGAGGACACAACCAAAAGAATTCTCCAGAACCGCTAAGTATAAGAACAACGGTCTTCCGGGCTCAGGCAGGACCAACACCGGCGGATTTGACATATATTCTTTGATTTTGTCCAAGGCTTCTTGACACTCATCCGTCCATTTAATTGCTGCGTATTTCTTTAGTAGCTTAAATATGGGCTCACAAATGGTAGTAAGCTAGGCGATGAACCTACTGATGTAATTTAACCATCCCAGCAAACTCATGACCTCTTTCTTGGTTTTCGGAGGTGGTAGATCTCGGATAGATTTTATCTTTGTTGGATCCAACTCAATACCCCTCCGACTGACTAAAAACCCTAAAAGCTTCCCAGATGGAACTCCGAATGCACATTTAGCCAAATTCAATTTCAATTCATACCTGCGCAGGCGCTCAAAGAACTTTCTAAAATCCTTCATTTGGTTTTCCTGCATTATGGACTTAACGATCACATTATCCACATACACCTATTTCCTGGTGCATCATGTCGTGGAAAATGGTAGTCATAGCCTTCATGTAGGTTGCCCCAGAAGTTTTCAGGCTGAATGGCATGACCCTGTAGCAGTAAGTGCCCTATGGTGTGGTGAAATCTATCTTTTCTGCATCTTCTTCATCCATGAAGACTTGGTGATACCCAGCATAACAATCCACGAAAGACTGTATCTCATGTTTGGCACAATTGTCGACAAGGATGTGGATGTTGGGTAATGGGAAGTTGTCCTTAGGGCTTGCTTTGTTCAAATCTCTATAGTCCACATATACTCGGATCTTCCCGTCCTTCTTTGGTACTGGGACTACATTGGCTAATCATGTGCTGTATCGGACTACTCGGATCACACTGGCTTTTAATTATTTGGCAACCTCTTCTTTAATCTTGTTGCTGATATCCGTTTTGAATTTTCCTTGCTTTTGTTGGATAGGCGGACAACCGGGATAAGTTGGCAATTTGTGTACTACGAGGTCGACACTTAGTCCTGGCATATCGTCGTAGGACCATGCAAACACGTCTTTAAATTCAAACACATGTTGGATCAATGCGTCTTTAGTTCTTTCCTGGCGTGAATGCTTATCATGATCTCCCTGACCTCTTCTGAATTGCCCAAGTTAATTGGCTCGTTTCATTTAGGTTTGGCTTGGGATTATTCTCAAATTGTTCCAATTCTTGATTTATTTGCCTAAAAGCCCCGTCTTCATCATATTTTGGTTCTTGATTCATTATTTCAGGGTTAGACATCGTTTTAGGATCTGGGTATGAAGTTCACAAGCATGTCATGTTATTTAAATCCGCATTATTAGAACTAAAAAGAGAAAGATAAGAAAAATAGCAAAATCAGAAAGAATAAAAAAAAAATTCATAGATGATGAAATATTGATTTCATTGAATTTTGAAGATAGGAGAGTTTACATTGGAATTTAAAAAGACAATAAAACTAAAAACATTCGAGTTACACCCTGAAATAACTCGGAATGCAGAAAAGATGGCAAGACCGAACTATCGGGATTCGCGCCTGACTAGGAATGGAGTAGCCTGCCAGTTTTGCAATTTAGCATTGGGCCTCATGTATTGCACCCCAACAGTGCTTGAGCCTTCGCCCGGTTGGACCATGTGGATTTCATAGAGCATTTTCCTCATTGCTTCACAAATATCCTCAATTTCATCGGTCGTGAAAGCCTCTTCTTCTTCTATATATCTTTGCTTAACAAATGATTTGGTGAGGTACGGGACTGGCTGAGGCAAGACCTACCCATTTTTCTTACGTTTATCGGCCCATATTACGTCGGCATCGGTGGTTTGGAAACCTATGCCAAATAATTTCTTGTTGGCAGCCAAGGTGACAGGTTCTGTGATGCCTTGTAAGGATACCCCAAGCTCTTTTCTAGGTTTGTACCCATGCTTGATCATTTAGCTGTCGACCATGATTGATGCGCTTGATAAATAAGGTTAAGGGCATGGGGTTCCTTCATTGTACTGCTCGGCGAGCACAATTTCAAAGGCTTGGTAGATGATGTGCTCACTTCCGTATCTTGCCTCAAGGTATGGGATTGGCGGGTCTCTATAGATTGACTGTTCATCTTCTCCATGGACTACTATTTCTTGGTTCTCATGTTCGAACTTGAACATTTGATGGAGAGTAGAGGGCACGGTTCCTGCTGCATGGATCCATGGTCTTCCTAACAGAATGTTATAATAAGTGTCTATGTCCAGAACTTGGAATGTTACTTCAAAGTCTACGGGGCCAATGATTAGGATTAAGCCAATATCCCATATCGTGTCCCTCTTGACACCATCGAAAGCATACACGCAAACATTGTTTGGTTTTATCCTTTCAGTCCCAATTTCCATCCTCTGCAATGTTGATAGAGGGCAGATATTGACTCAGGACCCGCCATCCACCATGATCCTTTTCATATAATATCCTTCACACTTGACAGTCAAGTGAAGGGCCTTAATGTGGGTGGATCCTTCGGGAGGCAAGTCGTTTAGGCTGAAGGAGATTCGGTTGACCTCAAAAAATTGCCCTGTCATTCTTTCTAACTGTTCAACCATGGTCTCAATTGGAACATACGCCTCATTCAGCGTCTTTAGAAGCACCTTTTGGTGTTCGTTTGAGATCATCAGTATAGACAAGAGTGAAACCTGGGAGGGGGCCTTTCTCTCTTCATCAATTACAACATATTTTGAGGTTTTCATCTTCTGGAAGAATTCCTCAGCTTCTTCAGTAGTTACAGGCTTTTTGAGGGGGAAACGCTTCTGCTTGGTTTTGATCAATACTTCTGGGTTATGATACATCCTAGATTAGTTTGTTTCATTCACTTCCCCCTTAACTTCCTTCCCTTTATATGTGACAATTGTCTGATCGTAGTTCCAAGGGACGGCGGTAGTGTTTTTTATGGGATTTTGTGACATGCGTCTAATGATTAAAGGCTCATCCAGTCTAGGTAGGATGACTGGCCTTCGTGCCACGTAAGTCTACTTTGGTATATACATTTTTGGTAGATTTAGCGTGGTTTTCCTCCGCTGTAATCTCTTGGGAGGGCTTAACACGAGCTGTCCCTTTCTGGGGGCTCTTGGAACGTAGAGAATGGCCTCTTTGGCAGGTGCTGCCCATGTCTTTTTTCCCCCGTTCTTTTCTTCATTTCGAGGAGCCAAATTCATCTTTTTCTCATCCCTGACCTATTTTGCCATTGATTTAGGTTTCTTCTTTGAATTAGCAATGGCAATAATCGCATTTAATGCGGGGTCAAATTCTTTGTCTTCACAGATCATCCCGATGACCGGACCATTGTTGTGAGTTGGTAACGGGTTGTTGGTTACCTTGGGGACTTCCTCATCCCTTAGAACTACCCTTTTCTATTCGATCAGGCTCTCGACTGCTCTCTTAATTGTGCAACAATCTTCAGTGTCATGCCCTTCTGCCCCAGAGTGATAAGCGTACCTGGTACCTGGCTTGTAGGATGGAGATTTTGGGTTTTGTCTGTTCGGCGGTACAGACTGCAACAGACCCATTTGGACTAATTTCGGGAAGAGGTTGGAGTACGACTTACCAATGGGTGTGAAGTCTGCTTTTCTGGGTGGTTCACGGGGACGGGTGTTATATTGGTAATTATTCTGTGGTGGACGAGGATTATACAGAGCTTGGTGAGGAGGCATGTTTCTTAGAGGTGGAGCTCTGTTCTGATTATAATGTTGTTGTGGTCGGGTGTACAGTTGAGCGTTCATTACTGTATAAGGATGAGGGGCCATGGCATAGGCTACATCCTGGTGGGGGGTAATAATGTTGCGGGGCCCTGGAAGGTGGACCAGAATAATCCCGGGGTCACTGAGAGTTTCTTAAGCTTGAAGCCATCATGGCTTCCTCTTCCTTTTTCTTCCGGCTTGCTAAACCTCTCGAGCCGCTCTGAATGGCTTGGGAAGTGGCTCTTAGAGCAGATTGACTTAAGATACAACCTGGTTTTAGGCCGTTTTCTACCATTTCTCCAATTTTGATGGACTCCGCGAACGGTTTGCCCTTGACAGACATCATGTTTTGGAAATAATTGCCCTCTTGGGCCTGTAAGAAGACACTGACCATCTCGATCTTATCCATCGAGGGTTTTACCCTGGCCGTTTGTTCACGCCATTTGAGAGCGTATTTTCGGAAGCTTTCCTAGGTTTTCTTTTTGAGGTTGGACAAAGAATTTCTGTCTAGAGCTATGTCCACGTTGTATTGGAATTGCCTTACAAAATCGCGGGCCAGGTCATCCCATATGTGCCAATAGGAGATGTCTTGGTCTATATACCATTCAGAAGCAATTCCGGTGAGGCTCTCTCCAAAGTAGGCCATTCATAACTCCTCCTTTCCACCAGCGCCCCTCAGCTGGTTATAATATCACTTTAAGTAAGCAATTGGGTCTCCATGCCTATCATATCTTTTAAACTTTGGCGTCTTAAGGCCCACAGGTAAATGCACGTGAGGGAATATGCATAGATCAGTGTATGACACGCTCTTTTGGCCACTGAGGTCTTGTATATTCTTGAGGCTTTGCTCAATGTTTTTCATTTTTCGTGCTATCTCCTCTTGTTCATGATTCCTCAAGACTCTCTCCTGTTCTACAGGAGATTCAAATTGTGGGTGTTGAGGATAGGCATTTTGGGTAACCCGAGCGGTGTCCAGTTAGAATTAAGGAGCTTGGAAAGTAAAAGTTGATGGTTCGTAGGTTTGTCGAGGCAGTGTTGGTTGTGCCATGCTAGAGGCTGGTGGTGTTGTGAACACGATAGATGGTATTCCCGAAGATGGTGCCTGGGGGCGAACCTCAGAAGGCATTCCAGTAAAGTTTGTTGACATGGTGAGGAACCCAAATGGCATGAATGGTAAGATAGGGACATTGGTAGTTCCTCCCGTCCTTGGGACCAACTTAGGGAAACCAGGGATATTACTGGGTGGCTCCTTGCCATTGGACCATGCATCCCAAATTTCTAGCATGCGGCATCTTAACCGCCTATTCTCCTCAGCAGTTGCTGACTCAAGTTGTGGTATAACTGATGCAGGGCTATCTTCGAGCTCAATGATAGGTAAGTGACTCTCTGAGGCCATGGCGATACTTCCTTTGGATCTCGTGAAATAAGGGCGTGAAGCCAGATTACCACCACAAAACTAACCACCTAAAAATAGAACATGTTCTTTTAAAGCACACACAACAAACCAGTTAGTTTGAGACATTTAATAGGAATCGCATAATGGAGATACAATGCACCTAAACAGTTGAACGTTTTGCTAAGATGTTTTGTAACAGCTGCGTGTTTCATCCCAGCTTTATTGTCTCTCTCTCTTTTGCTTTCTTAATCACTTTCTTTTAGGGTTATGATCGAATCCTACGTGGATTGCCTATGTATCATGACGCCGCATGAATTAGATCATTACATAATTCAGGGGATAGATATAAAGTAACAAAGTGCATTTTTTTTCATTTTATTAATAAAGAATATCGCTTTCTTTTAGGTTTTTCATTATAGGTGATTAAGGTACTGACAACAATACAAACTCAAAACAATTTAAAACTCTAGAGGGCAGTAAAGTACATACTCGAAAACTGGTTAATCAAAAGTACATGAGAGCTTTTACTGGTCTTCTTGGAGATTGTGGGGCATTAGCTGGTCTTTGCACGGGCCTTCGCGCAATGTCTTCTTGAAGACGGTCCAAGTCATCCATTACTTGATGGACGAAGGTCATCATAGAAGCGAAAAATAAGGACCTAGTCATGTCTTCACACTCGTGACATTTCATCACGACATAGTCAGCCATTTCCTTGATCCTAGTTCTGATGACTCCTTTCTCTTGAAGCAGACGCCCAATCTGCTGTGCCCGGGCTTCCAACACTTGTGCACTTGTGTTGTTTTGGTCCTGTAGCTGTTGCACACTTTCTTCTAGTTGGCAGATTAGTGCGTAACAATGCTCTTTTTCAGTTTTGAAATCTTTGGTTTGCTGGACCATCTCATTCCCAAGGGCAAACAACCTTTCCTTTAGAATTGTTATTTCTTTGCCATATTTCTGTCTCAAATGGTGGGCATGTTCTTCTTCTCCCTTAGCTAGTTTTGTAGACTTTTGGCGGGCCTTTCTGGCTCAGACTCTGGTTCCTCATCAATGCAATTCCTTTTCTCAAACCATGTGGCATAGCCTGGATCTACTTCGCCTCTAGCAAGATCGGGTACTTGAGTATCCGCTTTCAAGTATCGGCACCCATTCCAGATTTGTTGAATTAAAGCTTCGGGACTTTGGCTTCGGGATGTAGCTCAATAACTTGGACACTCAAGTTTTCATCCTCGGGTACTACTTGATATCTTCCCAATAGCCTCAGAACCCTTTGGGGTGCATATGGTTGGACACTTCGCAAGTCCATCTATAGAAAATAATTCTTTGTGGCTGGAATACATATAACATCCCTCACCGGGAGCCATCCTAAAGTCCACTCAATCTGATTTGCCTTTAAAACTCTCAAGTGGGCGATCCAAGCTTCAACCCCTTCTGGGGAGTTGTAGTCTTTCACTCTTTCTTCATAGCTTTCAATGAAGTTGCTCTTGCTTGGACCGTAGCTCATAAATTTCGGATGATGGTGAAGATGTTCAATTAACCACATTTATAAAAGAATGTTGCAACCTTCGAAGAATATCGCCCCCGCCTTACACTGCGTCAGTGCTCGATAGATATCCGCCAATATTAGTGGAGCGAGCGTGTGATCTTCCTTGTCAGTTAAGACTTGTGCAATTCTAGCCATATGAATATCAATTGTCCCCTTTTCATTTGGGAAGACCATGACACACAGAAATGCCACTATGAAGGTAAAACGACGGTGAACCTTCCAAGTGTCTTTGCTTTGTTTGTTGTTTAAACCTTTTTCATGTGTTTCAAATCCCTCTGGATGCCCATATCGGGAGTATAGGAAGTAGAATGAGAAGTAGCCCTCGTTCACACGGTTCTTTCTTATTTGCTTAATGATGTTCATGAGATCCAAGAAATGGCGCACTGACATAGGACTCGGGAATATGAGCTGTTAATTTCTCAAACCCCGACCAAAAATTGTATACCCTGCTATTTTCTCCAAGGTGGGAGTGAGCTCGAAGTCTGAGAAGAGGAAGACATTACAGACAGGACCCCAAAAGGTCACTAAAACCTTGATCAGATTATTTCGTGGCTTAACTTTCATGATATCGGTGAGAGCATCCAGATGTTCGACTACCCAGTCTTGACCCTCTTTGTCTAAATCATACCACCACATTTGGAGCTGTAGCGGAGCTTGCTCTACGACATTCAATGATGGATTCTGGACAGTTCTCATTTTGTACCTGTGAATGGTTAGGTTTAAGGTTGACTCTAGTTCGAATGACAGACCAAAAAACCAATTTCAGATTTTTTCAAAGGGAAATTGCCTGAAAAGGGCTATTTGTGTAGCGTTAACCAAAATGGTCATCTTTGCAATAATGACCCCTCCTACTTTTTGAGGCCAGGGTAAAGCATTTTATGGGAAAAGTGATGCCTTATTGACAGACATGTCCGTTCTTGGCGAGAATAGCCCTTCGACAATTTAAAGGTATTCTAAGACTATTCCGGCGAAACGGCGCAGGACTTAACCGAAGTTGGGTCAGTTTTATTTTTTGACCAATGAACAATACTTTATTTAGTTAGAAAAATTTGGGTTGGCACCGATGTGTTTTGCCTACGTATCTCACATAATCAGACCCGCGTAGTTCGGTCAGTTTTGACATGATATTGACTCACTTTCATTTTGGCAGAGTTTCCAGGCATTTTTAAATACCGGAATTTTCATAACCGGGTGAATTTTCTATCCTACCTCACTCTTAGTTTTTCTGTTGATTTCTTTCCTTAACCGGTCAACAAACAAGCCAAAATAAATAAATGTATACATAGCAGGTAAGATGCATCACGATGGTCTTTTATTTCCTGTACACCTGCCCTAGACAAACCCAACCCCTGTGTTGAGCCTCCTAAGTCAAATGCACATGATGCAAATAAACGTTCCTACTAGGGATCCGGGAGGCGTAAGAAGACAGTTTAATACAGTTCAAATAATATTAAAGCGGTAAATGAGCGGCAATTAGCACATTAGGCCCACAAAATACAGTAATATCAACAATCAATAAAGCCATATAAAAATCATATTAACAAGCTCGAATTCTTGAACCATGAACTAGAGATTCTGGGTTCTTGATCCCCGAGAGAGTCGCCAGAGCTGTCACACCTCCTTTTTCCCGAGGGGGATAGGGGAGTTTTTTCCAATTAAAGTGACATTAATCGAAATGAGATTATTTATTTAGTTTCAGAGTCGCCACTTGGAATAATTTATGGTGTCCCAAATCACCGGTTTATTTTAAATCCCAAGTCGAGGAAAGTGACTCTATTTTTGGTCTATGAATCCAGAAGACCGGGTATGGAATTCTGTTAATCTGGGAGAAGGTGTTAGGCATTTTCGAGTTCCGTAGTTTTAGCATGGTTGCTTTTAATCATGCTTGGCTTAATTAAATTATTTAATTATATATTTTAGAACCTATGTGCATTTTACCTTTTACCTCTATTAATCACTTAATAATCCATATTTAAAGAATTAACTTAAGATGAGTTACGCGTACGTATACCCAATTCCTAACACTTAGTTTATTTAAGAAAAAGATTTGGTCAAATTTGCGCGAACACATACTTTGAATTTATTTGAAAGAAACGTAATCATAATAGTAATTTAAAAATCTGCGCCTAAAGCATTTCTATGAGTGTTTGATTAGTGTATTTTATTTACTAATGTTTGACCATGGTCACGCGAACGTATACCTTGGTTTATCTTGGGCATCGCAACTATGTCACATTTGCGTGTGCATAATAGTAATAATTAAACCAATCTAAAGTGTACCTAAAATTGTGATTATGTCTCTAAACTAAGTACCCTATGTTATGTAACTAGGTGCAAAGGTTCCAAAACTATGTGAGACATTTATTTAATCAAATGGGGCAGCTTGTATATTAGCTGCCAAACTGGCCCAGATTTTAAAGTTTGGGGCCTGACAAGGACCGAGTCCAAATGAACTCTAACCCAAGGTATATATTGTCTATTGCTCAATGGTTAATGAATTTAAATCTAAAGGGACTTGAGCCTGACTGAGTCTAGGTGAATCTGGCCCAAAATAATGTTATTAAGCATTCAATCAATTAAACACATTTGATTCAAGAAGGTTTGGGCCTAATAATGAGTTCGGATGACTCTACCCCAATATCCATTTGTGAGCGAATAAATGAAATTACTTAAGAATGATTTGGGCCTGATGGTAATGAGTCCAAGTGACTCTTGACCCAATGCATACTTGCGATAAAAATTTGTGATGACATTTGTACAATTTTACCTATATTTTGTTTATCTTTTAAAAGTAAAAGGATTTCTGACAAAGATAGATCAAAATTTTGTTAAATTTGAATAATTTTTCTTCTGATTTGCCTAAATCTTTTATTAACTTATGTTAAAGTGATAAGTTTTAAAAATCAATTGCATTTGAAAATCTTAAAGTGATTATCTCTAATCAAATTGTTTGCTTAATTTAAAGATTGAACCTAAGATACAATTTCAGGGACCCAACTGATTTGGGTCCGAAATTGTATTAAGGTCTGCTACATCAATTGTCTTGTAGAAAACCCAGTTTCATGACCCAAAAAATTGAATTACTATATTTAATCATTTAAAACAGTATAGTAAATGACTAATATATTAAACTAATTCATGGTATAAAAAATGTAGCAGAAATGAAATTATTATATTTTTTGGCTAGCTAAACAGTAATAATAAATATACTTGTTACTACTTGAACAAATTTTCTAGACTGTTTTTTTCCTTTGTTTCTACTATCACATACGAGTGTATAAATCTCATAAATATAAAAGCTTTAAATAAAGTTTTGTAATTTGTTGAACACTTTAACACTGGAACTAACATAACTCAAATTGCCTAAAAAATAATATAAATAATTAATTCTACACCAACTTGCACATAATTTCTAACCATACCACTTTAAACAATAGTAAACAAAATCCAGATTTTTGACGGCTAGCAAACCAGAATCATGATAGAACAAAATTAAACTTTACATTTGTTAAAAGAGTACCTTGATAGCAACAAACAAACAAACAGCTAAAAGAAAATAAATCTCTGAATTTGAGCAGAACAACAACAGTGAAACCCAGCAAAACAGGAAAGATGACCAGATTTTTTAAGTAGGAAAGGAATGTATTTAGAGAGAGAGAGCTAAAATAAATCTTCAGGCCGTCTATAATGTATCCATAATGTGTCTATAATCTGTATTCAAATCTAGAAAAATATTCTCTCTTCCTTAATGAAAAAGAAGGAGTGTATTTATAGAGTGAGGGAGTAAAAAAGGGATGAGAAATAGGAAAGAATCTGTAAGAATTCCCTATAAATTAGGGAAAATGGCATTTTCTTAACAGAATTGGACAGCTGTCCAATTTCTAGTACCTTCCTTATCTCAGAAAATGGATAGGTGTCCTATTTCTGGATATTTTTGGATCTTATCCCTATTTTCCTACTCAGCATTGAGACAGTTGTCTATATTCTAGAAAGTTCTAGTACTTTCTGAATTAATTTTAGAATTAGGTTTCCAAAACTGACCCTTAAGGGTCTTGGAATTACCTCAAAACTAGATCAGTTCTGGGCCTGAGTCAGGTGACTTTGGGCCTAAAGAGCTTGGGCTCTTAAACTTTTAACAAAGCTATGGGCCTGTCTATTTAGCCAGGCCCAATAAAATAACAAAGCTATGGGCCTGTCTATTTAGCCAGACACAATTAATTTAAAAAAAATAAAAAAAAATAAACGCAACAGTAAGCAAAAGAAAAATAAATAAACTTAGCACTGATTAATCCGCTTTAGTTAATTAATTATTACAAATGAAATAACAGATGATGTGAAATTAATAGAATATATTTAAACCCCGATTTTGTATATTTTTAAATTAAGTCCGGTTTAACTAGTTAATTTTAACGGAATATAGCCGACAATAATAATTAATAAGAAAAATAAAAACAGAACAGAATATAAGAATAAAAATAAAAATAATTAAGAAAAGCAGAAAAATGGCAGAAAATAGCCAAAATTTGTAAAAAAGAGTAGATCTAAACGTGAAAAAACCCTCATGCCAAGACTCCTGTCTGGGATCTGAGATCCTTGATGGGAGATCTTGGTAGGAGAATGTTTTGGCGACTAGGTAGATTTTAAGGGTTTTTAAAAAAAAACAGATCTAGTGGGAGAAAAAATCCTCATGCCAAGACCCCTATATGAGATCTGAGATCCGTGAAAGGAGTTCTTGTCCTGAGGATCTTTAAACGGACTAGGTAGAGTTTCTGGGAATTTAGATCTAAGATTTACTAAATTTGGTGGTTTTTTTGGGAAATCTATTGGTAGGATAAGATTTAAGAGGATGTGGGGAGTGTATGGTGTAAGTTTGAGTGGGTTTAGAGTTCCACCACTACCGTAGGGCGATTTTCGGCGGTGGGATTACGGTTTCTAGGATCTAAGATCTAAAATCTTTTGATTTTGGTGAGGTTTTTTTTGGGAAATCGGTTGTTATGGTGGGATCCTAGAGGGTGAGGAGAGTATTTAGGGTAAGTTTGGGTGGCTTTGGAGATCCACCACCGCCGTAGAGCGATTTCCGGCGGCGGTGTGAGGGAAGCGTATTGGGGCGGCTAGGGTTTGGTTAGAGAGAGGTGAGAGACGGGGTCGTCTCTAGGGTTAGAGAGAGATATGAGAGAAGGGAGGGACGAAATGAGGGGGTGTAGGAGTCGTTTAGACATTTATATACAAAATGACAAGCGAGTTCCGAGCCGTTAGATCTTGTGAAGATCAACGGCCAGGATCGCCTGGCACTTAAACGACGTCGTTTGGTTTAGTGATGGGGCGGACCAAATTCTGTGTATTGGGCTCAGGTGTTTGGGCTAGATTTTGGGGATTGGGCTAGTTTTACACTGGCCTAGTCCGAATTTAGGCTAACCTATTTTGTTTAATCAACTTTTAAATCTATTTAATTTAAACAAATCCTAAATTAAGTGCTAAATTATCTTAATTTGTAAAATTAAATCAACTATCTATTTGTGTTATTTGCATAATTAGTTAATCTTCAATTATTAAAGGAAAAATCACTAATTTTAACGCTAAAACTAAAAATATCAAAAATAAACCATTTTTGTGATTTTCTTCTAATAATATGATCAAATCATGTAATGAAGTGATAAATTCAATAAAAACCTAATAATGATATATGATGAGGATTTAAATATTTTATTATTTTCTATGATTTCAAAAATGCTAAAAATGCGTGAGAAATGCAACTAAATGCAAATAATTGCGAATAATTAACCAAAATCCTAAGAAAAAATAAATATGAATAATTTATTTATTAATTTTGTAGGAATGTTTTGGTAGGGTAAATATTACATGATCACACCTGTTTGGTCGTGAGATTGGGTGATCCCTACTCATGTTATATTGTTATCTATTCATTCTCTCCTGGGTTCGGCTTGTATCGAGATGAGCTGTCGGGTTGGCCCATTGAGGTTGTCATTATCTGTCCAGACTTTGGTACAATAGGCATTATGGATTTCATCCCAAGTGGTCGGAGGGTACTTCATCAACCGGCTCAGTAGCTTTCCGGTTGCTCTTGAACCCTCTCTACTCAACCCGTTCTGAAAGGCTGGGAGTGCCATCCCTTCAGATACATTTGGTAAGGTCATCCTTACCCTGTTGAATCGGGCAAGAAATTTCCTTAGTCCCTCTCCTAGGGATTGCTTGATGGCGAAGATGTCGTTTACTCTTGTTTTGGCTTTCTTGGTCCCGGCATGCGCCTTCACGAAATTATCAGCCATTGTTTCGAAGGTCTATATGGAGCAGGTAGGTAGCTGTGAATACCATGTTAACTTTCCTCCAGTGAGGGTTTCGCCAAATTTCTTCAGCAAAATAGATGACACATGTTCCTTGGTGAGATAGTTGCCATTCACGGCGGTATCACGACCCAATATCCCACCACAGGCGTCGCGATGACACTTAGTCTCTAAGACTAGATAAGCCGACTATAACAATAATTCAAGCCATTTTTTTTACATATATAATCGAAACCACCAACAGAAATAATGATACAACCTCCCAAGACTGGTCATACTGAATCACAAACTCTAACTGAATACATGAAATGATCTCAAGGAAATCGAATATACAATACTGTTCGAATAATAATTGACAGTACGATAAAATGGAAAGACTCCAAGGGGCTGCGACGACAAAGCAACTCTACCTTGAATCCTTGCGATCACATTATAACTCTGTCCGAGTCCGATATCTCCAATACCTGGCTCTCTACAAAAAATATGCAGAAGTGTAGTATGAGTACACCACAGTCGATACCCAGTAAGTATCAAGATTAACCTCGGTGGAGTAGTGACGAGGTACAGTCAAGGCACTCACTAATCAATTAACCTGTGCAGTGTAACAATATATAATAATAATAATATAAACAAATGGCAATGATGAAAACAAGAATAAATAAATGATATAAACAACAAGGCAACAAGAACACCACAAATATTTCTTAAACGAATAAGGAACACAAATACAACCATCAATCAAGTCCCTCAAATATACGTCTTTCCAACGTAAGTACTTCAAGTATGAATCTTTCAAAAATAATTTTTTCAATAAAAATCCTTAGAATATAACCCTCTCAAATAAATATATATTTCAAATATACTCCCTTCAAATAAATTTCTTTCGAATATAATTCTTTCAAATAAATATCTTTCAACTATAATTCTTTCAAATAATATTTTGGAATATAATTCCTTCAAATAAAAGTTACCTTGTGACACCTCATTTGATAATCATAAAAATATGGGTCTCAGCCCACTGTACGGACAACTCACGTGGCAATAATATCAATGTATATAAGATCACATGATCAATTTATTTCCAATAAAGTAAGTTTACAATTTTTAAATCAAGTAAGAAATCAACAAAGAAATGAATTTATTTTAGAAATCCTTTGGGTGAAGAAAATAACATTGCACTTAAATTAAAGCATCAGATAAAATACTGATTTGGATGTAAAACTATTTAATTTTAAATATAATAATAATTTCTTTTATTTTAAACAACTCAATCATCGAAAATCAGTAAGAAAAATTAGAAATATACTTCTTCAGAGTCTCGTGCTAAAAAGCCAAAGCCAACACAATACAACTAGGAACACAAAACACATAATAATAAAGTCAACTAGTACATCACGGAAGAAGACAAAAATTTATATATTAAATGAAACAAAATCACCAAAGACAAGAATAAAGAAATATCAACAGGGCATTCCCGAGGTACCGCTTCGTTGTCCCAAATCATAAATAAATTCACAATATCTTATTTCCTTATATCACCGCGGGAGCTTTCACCTTTAATTTTAAAGAAATTATTTTTTTCGAAATAGCATCCCGCGTTTTAGCCACCATTATCACACCGCATGACTTCTAGTAGTTCTCCTACTAGCCACATATTTCAAGCCACCCTTATCTCACCGCATGCGTTTCAATACCCTGACTTTATATCACCGCATGTGTATCGATATCACAATTTTTCACAAATCGCACCTCAAGTGCTCAAATATCACAGCATAATACAACTTGCACCTCAAGTGCTCACATATCACAACATATCACAAATTGCACGTCAAGTGCTCAAATATTATAACATATCACAAATTGCACATCAGGTACCCAAATATTATAATTTGCCACAAAAATCAACAATACATTATTTTTTCACAATAAGAAACCCACGGCTCAGCCATAATGCGCACAAAAATCTTAACAAAATATCCGGGAGTAAAAAAGTCAACAAAATAATATTTCACAATTTAACACTTCGCCTCAATATGATTTACGACCTTTATAACTCAATACTAATTTCAATGACATGAGTTGAAAAGTAATTCATCAAGGAACAACGCCTTCTTTAATCTAAATTTTTAGCAAATAGATTAATGCCTCCTTTTAAAATTATTTAATAAATTATTTTCAGATGGAAAATTCGTAATAAAATTATATCCACGAAATAGAAACTCAACAAACACAGAATTCACATAAAAGATAATTGGCAATCACACCAAATTATCATATAAAAATAACCTTAGCAAACAAGGAAAAGAGGCATGACAAATAAGGGATTTAATAAGTTCCAATATTTTTTCAATTTAATACATAAGGGTGTCTACGAATTTTAACCGATATAATTTGCACATATAAACTAAGTACGTACTCGTCACCTCGAGTAAATAATTTTCAATCACACAATTTCAAAATAAGATACAATGCCTAAGGAAAAATTTTCCACACAAGGTTAGGCAAGATACTTACCTTTTTGAAGTTATGCCGATATTTCAAAATAGCTTTCTTGCTTGAATTGACCTCCAGGCGGCTCAAATCTATCCAAATTAATTGTATAATTTCATTTAAATTCATCGAAAATAATTCCGGATAATAAATTATTGACTTAAAATTTCACATTAAAAAGTCAACCAAAGTCAACGCGGGGTCCGCCTCTCGGAACCCGAGAGAAGTTTTACGGAATTCAAACACCCATTCCGATACGAGTTTAACCCTACCAATTTTATCGAATTCCAATAACAAATCATCCTCCAAATCTTGAATTTGTTTTTTGAAAAGTTTTACAAAAACCTCAATTTTCTCTATTAAAACTCGAATTAAACGATGAATAAAATCATAGATTCATTAAATATAATCACGTTCGGATATAGAACACATACCCCAGTCAAGCTTGTGAAGAAATCCTCAAAATCGCCCAAAAATCGAGCTCCGAAAATTTCAATCGAAAATGAAGAAATGACAGATTTTCAATCCTTATGTTTCTGCCCAGGTTTGCATTTGCGGACAAAAATTTCGCATTTGTGAATGAACAGTACCTCCCATGAACAGTGTTCGCAATTGCGGTACATTGTTCGGAATTGCGATACATTGTTCGCAATTGCGAACTTCACTAAAATCCAAAAAGAATCGTAATTGCGATAAATAGTTCAAAATTGCGAACTTCACTAAAATCCGAAAATCATCACAATAGCGAAAGAAAAGTAACCTTCAATGAACAGTTTTCGCAATTGTGAATGAATAGTATCTCACCAGAAATCAGCAAACTCAAACTTCTCTGAAATGATCCGAAACCACCCCGAAACTCATCCGCAACCTCCTCGACACAAACCATATATGATTTTCAATCATAAAACACGCTACGGACCTGCTCGCATACTCAAAATATTGAAAAGAGGTCGTCTACACCCGATATTGATCATGGTCAAACTTTTAAATTTCTTAACTTTACTAGTCTCTCAACCAATGATCCAAAAATACACCCAAAGCCCTTGGAACCCCGTCAAATCATACCAACAAGTCCCAAAATATGATACGAACTTAGTCGAGGTCTCAAATCATATCAAACAATGTCGAATCTATGAATCACGCCTCGAATCGAATTATGAGTTATGAAATTTTCTAATTCTATAATTTGCACTGAAACGTATTAAATCAATCTGGAATGACTTCAAATTTTGCAACGAGTCTTAAATGACGTAATGGAGCTATTCCAATTTTCGAAATCGAAATCCGACCTCGTTATAAAAAATTCAACCTTCGGTCGAACTTTCCAAAAATCTTCTATTTTTCCAACTTTCGCCAAAATACGTCGAATTGTCCTACGGACTTTCAAATCCAAATACGAACATACGCCTAAGTCTGAAATCATCATACTAAGCTATTGACATCATTGAAATTTTATTCTGGGGTCGTTTGCTCAAAAGTCAACTCTCCGATCAACTCTTTCCATTTATGCTTCAAAAATGAGAATTGATCTTTTAATTTAATTCCGAATATTTTGAAAACCAAACTCGACCACACCCGCGGGTCATAATATATATTACGAAGCTGATCGAGACCTTTAGTTGCAGAATAGGGCATAAATTTTTAAAATGATAAGTCGTGTCGTTACAGGCGGTGACGTAATAAGTCATGTGATCTTGGAGGTCGGTTGTTCCGTCATATATCCTGAGATTTGGCAGAATTTAGAAGGTCTTTGGTATGGCATGTGGGGTTGCTTCCTCGCTATACGACTGCTCTACGAACCTGCTGGCCTCCCTCTTTTGCAGTAGTTTAGGGGCACCCGGTATATTGTCGAACCGTTCTTGGTATTTTTTCATTTGGTCTCTGAGACTTTTGTTCTCATTCTCCATTTCTTCCATTCTTTTTAGAACAACAGTGAGGACGCCCTCACCTGCACTGTTAGTAACAATATGAGTTGTACCTGGCATTGAAGGGTTTGGTTGGTTTCCCTGCTCATCTGCTCGTTGCACCATGTGGGCTCTTAAGGTCTCTATGGTCGTGCATAAAGCTTGTTTGTTGAGCACTCTTACTAATGTCTCAGTCAACCATGTTTCGAGGAGCCTTTTCATGGCCGGTGGCATCCCTTCTCCTGTGGACGTGGAGGCCCCTTTTCGATTTGGTTTTATCGTACTACAATGGGGGGAGGCGACCTCTCGCGCATGGGGGAGGGGAAGGGGGCAGTGGGTGTCACGTCATCGCCCAACATTTCATAACTCTCGTTGATAGCGTTCATGAGGTTGTCGGGGATGTCACCTGTCACGTTTTTCCCGTCTCCTTGGTTATCTGCTATGTAAATTTCCGTACGTGCAGAGAAAGAAAAAAACCTTGTGGTTTGTTAGGTTAGCAACTCACGTGAGTTATAAATCTAAAAAAAACTAAAAGATTAGCTAAGAAGTCCCCACAGACGACGCCAAATGGATAACTGTATGGGCCAAAAATTATCTTTGATATGAATAAGTCGTGTCAGCATTAAGAGAGCCTCCGTAGGCTGCCACATATTATCAGTACGACTTCAATAAAGGCTTGTCCAAGATCGAAGTGTTCCCTTAAGAGATGAAGGGTGGGGTCGACGAGTGAGTGAAGACCAAGGTCGAGAAGCCATCGTTGATCAAGGTTGAGGTCGAACATCTTAGACAGATTTATAACGGCTAGTTTTTAGGAGAAGACACAAAAGAGAATATTCTAGTGTATATTCTTAGGACTTTTACTATTAAGGTTTTTAGATTTATTTCCCTATAAATAGAAAGGAACATAATAATAGGGGACATAAGATGTTCACTTGTAAGAATACATATTGACTTTCTATATAGAATTTAACTTTATTGCAAAGATACAACAAATAACTTTTTCTTAAGATTCATGCCTAACCTTTTCACTCGATCCAAGAACAATATGAACATTTGAAGGCTCATTAATCATTCATCATTGTCAGAAGGAATATCCACAGATCCTATTCCTTTTCGGGTGACTCACACGTTCTTATTTACTTAAATGCCATCTATTGCTATTTATTGTTAGTTAATGCTATCTCCTTCTTTTTGAGTCACTGGATATTGTTAGTATTGTCAACATTTATTGCCATTCAGATAATGTACATATTATATTGCTACAAAATCAGTTAATATATCTTTTGGACATTAATATTGGCTAAGGTTGACTCTATTTTATTAAATATAATTGGTTAAACCTAGATCTAAATTTTGAGTCAAACAGCTATCCTAAGTGCATCACTTTAGCTTTAGATTATATCAAAATTGTTCTCTAGCCAAAATCAATGTAATGCTAATTAAATCGTTGGCATATTGATAAAATTTAAAATCTTGAAATGGCAACGACTTTTAGACAAACTTGACACTAAATTTTAGCTTTTGATCTTGCATATAACATTTGGATTTTTATTACAACTGTATTTTACATTACAAATTACTCAAATCACATGGTTTTGTACTTCAGAGCTTCCTTTAGCTTTACAAATTTTCTCTTCACTGTGGTAAACATATACACCAAATATAAGTTGTTTGTTATTGTAGTGTATTTATTTAAAATTACAATAATAAGAAGCAGGAACACTAGAGCAATGTGATGATTTGACTAGTGAGCTCTGTATCTTCTTTGACTCTTTATGTGCCACTTTTACGAATAATAACCTCACATACCATTATTTGACAGCTAAATGCTATTTTCTTATTAACTCAACGATAATAGAAAAAATAGAACAAATAAATGAATACTAAAGAAACAAACAAGAAGCGGATGATGAAGAGTACAGGAAAACATATAAATTAATTATTTTTTCATTTTTCCACGTCTATCTATGCTATTTTATATTTTTTTTGTCCAATTTATATTTTTCATTTATTTGGTTTATCATTAAGTTAATGAAAGAAAGTGATTAGTGACATTAAATAATAGTATACATAGCAATTCTGTAACAACGATAGGAATAGCGCAGAAACTATCACTGGACATCTGAATATTGAGGCGAACAACAGTGATTCTTGGCCTTTACAAAACGAGGTAAATATTGTTGTTTGGGCAAGTTACATATTTGGCCAGTCTGTCAAAAATAATGATATGTACTAGCCAAATATATAAAACATATGTATAAAATATGAAAATTATATGCCTGTTATACATTAATAAATAAATAAATAATATATATATATATATATATATATATATATATATATATATATATATATATATATATATATATATATATATATATATATATTAATTATCGATTATTATTTTTAAAAGCGACTTTACTGTGTAGTTTTCCCTTATTGTTTTGGGCAACGGTAAACAATGGGCTTTACAAAGAAAATGTTCATCAGGGGGAAAATTTCAAAAATGAAACAAGAAACTTAAAGAAAGATTTTTGTTTACCCGAAAAATGGATAGAGTTGAATTTATACGCAGTTCCGAGGATATGTGGCGTAACTTAACACAAAATGTAAGGATCAATAGAAATGTAAATATAGATTGCAGAGAATGCGAAATAGATAAGGTTGTCAGGAACAATGAATCTTAGGATTCAACAAATAGAATCAATCTAAGAAATCTGAAGGAACAATTCTTTAATGTAGAAGAATATAGCACTTTTATTACAATGTAAGCCTGAGAAAAATTTGTCCTACAGAAATAATAACCAAGTCCTTTTATAGTGGAGAGATTGGCTCTAAGCATAATAAAATAAACATTCAGTGGGAGACCCATGATAAGTCAGCTTTTTCATAATTTCTGCCAAGATTCTCTCTAGTGGGATTGCAACGGCTTTTGTCTGCGAGGTCGATCTTGCTTAGAACCCTCGATTTTGGTTTGAGCTTGATTTCGGCTCGAACTCGTGATCTTGGTTCGAGCCCGATCCTGGCTCGAGCCCTCGAATTGATTCGAGGTCAATGTTGGTTGGTCTCTAGATTATCAGCATGATAGATCTACTCTGCATCATGGTTCGATTTTGATTCGAGCTCGATAATGATATCGAACTCGACACGGATCGACCTCCCCAGGTTCGAGGTTAGTTTGTTCTACCTTCGGGATCTTACTTCGATAAATCATCGTTCGAACTCGATCGGACGTGCTAAGGCCGAAATGTATTTCGACCGTATACAGATAGCCCCCTCGTTTCTCAGAAAGAATGTGGCGAGAAATGATATGATTTTTTAACAGCTCGATCGGATTATATCCTGTCATTTCCATCGGGTTCAACCATGACACATTTGGTAGCTGTCCCGTCGGTTTAGCCTTTCAAGGCATTTAATGCATGTCAAGCGGTGGTCGGCCACTGTTGATACTGAACCGCCATCGCTTGAACCTATAAATAACCCTTTCTTTTATCTTTTACCATTTTTACATCTTCTATCTTCCAAATTTCCCAAGTTCTTCTTCGTACTCTCCAACTTACTTGTAAATTTGTAATTTCTTTCCGCAAAATCCCTCTTCAATTCTACCAAATCTTTGTCACTTTCTTCAACTCCTCACCTTTGAATTCGAAAATGGCGAAAACATCGCAAACCATTTCTCAGAAAGAGAAGGCTTCATCTTCACAGTGTGCCGCCGATGAAACACCGGTAGAACCACGGCCTGAGGAGTGTGTTCCCGGGGCGTGTGTCCTTACTTCAGATTTTAAGGTCGATAAAGGTTCATCAGTCCCTGGCCGGTGTGAGCCGGTATCGAGGTACATGTGTTCGATAACTGAGAAGTACCTCGAACAGCTAAAGAAGGATTGCAATTGAGGTGAGAAAGAAATAATAATTTCTACCCCCGACGAAGATATCACTTCTTACGAGAAAGGGTTTCTGAATGTGTATACTTACCCTTTCACTTTGGGTCCCCTTGATTCCATTATTATTGACTTCTGTCGACAATACCAGGTAACCCTAGTTCAGGTCCATCCTTTTTTGTGGCGGATAGTTATCTTGACCCGATATTTTGTGAGCAAGATCGAGGGGATGCCATTCACCCTCGATCATCTTATCCGATTGTACCGTCCTCGAATATTTCGAGAAGGGTTAATAAAACTCCAGCGTCGGGCTACCAAGGCTATGTTCTCGAGTATTGACGAGGACAGGGACCGGGGTTGGATGGGCATGTTTGTTCGAGTAAGGACTTCGAACCTGATTCCGACTGAAAAGATGCCCTTTCCCGAGGAGTGGAATATGAAACGTAAGTGTGATCTTGCTGTTACTTCTATTTTCTTCTTTCATTTATTCTCTCATCGACACCCCTTTTTTTTGTGATGTAGCGGTTCCCTGGATGCCCGGAGCAATCCGATCTCAAGAACTGTGTACGAGCCCTTGTTTCGACTTCCACATACGCCGAGCGCTCATGGCGTGATTTGTGAAAGGGTTGGTGGGAGGCCAAAAATCACGGTAAGCTCATTTCTCGGACTCTTTGATGATCTGAAGAGGCGGTTTTCAAAATATTTTATTAAGGTTTTCCATATGCAGGTTTGGGTAAAGACGCGATTTTGAGGCCCTTGTCCAATGAGGAGGAAATTTCGGCCTCTGTCCCAAAGTCGGTGAAGGAAAATAAAAGGAAAAGAGCTTCGGTTCCCGCAGATCCAAAATCGAAGAAGAGGAAGGCTCGTAAGCCGAACAAGAATGTCATCCCTTTGACCGCGGAATCCGTTCTGCGTCTAAGGGATGAAGATAAAGAAGAAGAAGAAGAGAACGATGAGTCCGCGCTGGCAGTCCGAACGAAGAGAACCACCGATGTCTCATCGCTGGCTGGATCGATGATGCTCCATGAGGCTCTACCTCGAACTGAAGATATACCGGAGAAAGATTCGGGTAGAGTCCCCAAAATATCGGATATCGAAGACGCATCTCATCGGAGTCAACCGGTAGGGGATATGACCGAAGAGGCCCTCGAACCCCTTCGAACCGAGGAGAATGCTCTAGGCGATTCATTTGGGGCAGCAACAATCAAGGATTCGCCTACCTTTCCCGCTTTTTCCGCAGGGGTGATTCGGGAAGCTCAAGCTCTGGAAGCCCTCAATTTGGACAGGCCTCACGATGAAGAATATCCCTTTCGTGATCTGTTTACCGGTATTGAGGACGTTGCCGATGCTGGTGATGAATCAAATCTTTTTCACGGATTGCGGCAGGCTTTGAATCAGGTGAGATTTTAAAATTATTTTGTCGATACTATCTTCATGTTCGTTTTTCGTTAACTACGTTTCTTGTTTCTTTGTAGGCAGTGGCAGTTCATCGAGAACAATGTTCTCGATCCCAGAATGAGCTGCATTGATACGTGGCCGACCTGCAACGGGCTACTGATGAGAGGAACTCCCTTAGACTTTCCCTAGGGTAGAGAGAAGAGGAAATAAAAGACCTCCGAGCTAAGCTGGCCAAGGCTTATCGAGATCAAACCGATTTGTCTGAGCAGGTAATGATGCTTTTGAAGCCTATGGGCTTGATACTAGAACGATAGCTAACATTTCGGTCTTACAGCTGCAGCAAAAAATCGAGATGATCGGGAAGCTTCGTGAGGAGGTCGACGTGATAAGAACAAAGTCTTTGCGGTGGAAAGAAGGTATGGACCGCTTTGCTGCAGAAAAAGAGACTGCTCGAGCCCAGTTATCATAGTCCGAAACCCAACTTCAGAAAATGAAGGAAAAAAGCCTGGTTCAAGCAAGAAGAATTGAGGAGCTTGAGGATCGGTTGGCCTCTGTACTTGCCAAGGCCGAATCCGATGCCGAAAAGGCAAAGGCGGATGCGGATGCGCTCGTGGCCGTCTATCGGGCCGATGCTGAAGCTGCCCAAGTCCAGGCAAGAGAGGCAGCTGAGTCCGCCGATATTCGAGCGCATTGGGTCGCCGAACTTGCTAAGTGCCGATCCAGAAGGGAAACTCTCGAGGAGATCCATGCTCGTGGCTTCAATCTCGCTGAAGAGATAAAAAAAGGCCAAGAACTCGAAGCCGATGCTAAAGCTCTGGTTTCTGATGGCGATGACGATGACAATGGGAGCAAGAGTGGATCCGAAAATGGGGGGGGGGGGGGAGCCTGATAAAGAAGAGACCGCTCCTGACCGAGAAGTTTAGTTCTTTGTTTTTACCTTGTAATCATCCATGCAGATAAATTTGTATATAGACATATCTCCCTTTTTGCCGACTTGCTTCTGTTTTTGTTTCCTGTCTTGTGAGGACTTTATTCACACCTTATGAATGTTTTCATAATGATTTAAACAACTTAATCAAATTTGGACTTCGTAGCCTCTGTAACCGAGCGAGCGCTTACTCAAACTTGGAGCGATGTAGCCCTAGTCTTATTAGTTGTCAATGGTTCGATCTTGAAGAAATATAGCCCGTAGGCATAATAGTCGAGTAAGTGCTTGCTCGAACTTGAAATAAAAGTAGCTCGTTGGATTAATCGAATGAATGATTCGAACTCGAAGTAATGTAGCCCGTAAGCGTAATGGTTGTGTGAATGTTTGCTCGAACTCGAAATAAAAGTATCCTACATGCTTAGTCGAGTGATTGATTCGAACTCGAAGTAATGTAGCCCGTAGGCATAATGGTAGAGTGAGTGTTTGCTCGAACTCGAAATAAAAATAGCCCATAGGCTTAATCGAGTGAGCGATTTAAACTCAAAGTAGTGTAGCCCGTAGGCTTAATGGTCGAGTGAGTGTTTGTTCGAACTCGAAATAAAAATAGCCTGTGGGCTTAGTCGAGTGAGTGTTTATTCGAACTCGAAGTAATGTAGCCCATAGGCATAATGGTAGAGTGAGTGTTTGCTCGAACTCAAAATAAAAATAGCCCGTAGGCTTAATCGAGTGAGTGATTCAAACTCGAAGTAGTGTAGCCTGTAGGTGTAATAGTCGAGTGAGTGTTAGCTCGAACTAGAAATAAAAGTAGCCCGTAGGCTTAATGGTCGAGTGAGTGTTTGCTCAAACTCGAAATAAAAATAGCCCGTAGGCTTAGTCGAGTGAATGATTCAAACTCGAAGTAGTGTAGCCCGTAGGCGTAATGGTCGAGTGAGCGTTTGCTCGAACTCGAAATAAAAGTAGCCCGTAGGCTTAGTAGTCGAGTGTATCTTGATTCTGATTGCATAATAAATCTCAAAATATAGAAATTTTCCTTGGATATAAGAAGCCGATAAAGAAAACTTTCTTCGCATGTTATTACACGCCTGGGTTCGGGCCAATCTATATGAGCATGGTTCACTTCGACCATTTGGCTCTTACAATATTTTCTATTGGAACCCTGTTGTTGTGAAATAACTTTCTTGTGAGGCCTCGGATATTGTTGTAAATGTTGCACAATCAATCGTTACCTCATTAAAAACCTTACCGAAAAACTCATTTGGGATAAAACCTGTCTAAGGGAAAAAGAGTGCAACGCGTGCTTTCAAGCGAGAGAGCCATTTTAGCACTTGTTCGGACTTCTGCAGGGGTCCGTTTTGAGATATAAATGAATATGGAAAGGCTGTACCTTATCAATAGTACCGTTTTAGATGTGATACATTCCAGCTGCTTGATAGCTGTTTGCCGTTTATAATGCCGAGCCTATACGATCCCTTTCCGATGTTCTCGAGCACCTGATATGGTCCTTCCCAATTCGGTCCTAGTTTTCCTTCGTTCGGATTTCGGGTATTGATGGTATTTTTTCTTAACACTAAGTTCCCAGGTTTGAAATGGCGGAGCTTGGTTCTTCGGTTATAATATCTTTTATTTCGCTGCTTTTGGGCGGCCAATTGGATGAGAGCAGCTTCTCGTCTTTCGTCCGATAGTTCGAGGCTGGTATTCATAGCCTCGTTATTTGATTCTTCCATCGCGAATCGAAATCTGGCACTGGGTTCACCAACTTCGACTGGTATCAATGCTTCAGACCCATATACTAAGGAGAATGGGGTCGCTCCCGTACTGGATTTTGACGTCGTCCGATATGCCCAAAGGACTTCGGGCAGAATTTCTCTCCATTTCCATTTAGCGTCGTTCAACCTCTTCTTTAAGTTTTGTATGATAATTTTGTTCATTGATTCGGCTTGTCCATTCCGATTGGGGTGGTATGGCATCGATATTATCCTTCTTATCTTGTGGTCTTCGAGGAATCTTGTTACTTTGCTGCCAACGAATTATTTTCCATTGTCACACACTATTTCGGCGGGTATCCCGAATCGGCATATGATATGATCCCAAATAAAGTCTACAACTTCTTTCTCTCTTATTTTATCGAGCGCCTGCGCTTCAACCCATTTAGAAAAATAGTCAGTCATAAATAAAATAAATTTGGCTTTACCTAGGGTCGATGGCAGAGGGCCGACGATATCCATTCCCCACTTCATGAACGGCCATGGGGATAGGACTGAGTGGAGTTACTCTCCGGATTGGTGGATCATCGGTGCAAACCTTTGACATTTGTCACATTTACGAATAAATTCCTTCGTATATTTGCCATATCGATCCAATAATACCCTGCTCTGATTATTTTTTGAACTAATGTATCGGCTCCAGAGTGATTCCCGCAAGTACCCTCGTGTACTTCCCGTAGGATGTAATCGGTATCTCCCGGACCCAAGCATACTGCCAACGGTCCATCGAACATTCTTCGGTATAGAGTTCCGTCCGAAGTCAACGTGAATCAAGCAGCTTTAGTCCGTAGGGTTCTGGAATCTTTAGGATCTGATGGGAGTTTTCCGCTTTTCAAGTATTCAATATACTTGTTTCTCCAATCCCAGGTTAAGCTTGTAGTATTTATTTCGGCGTGACCTTATTCGATTACCGACCTCGAAAGTTGAACAACATTCCCCGAGCCCGAATCATCTACCTCGACCGACGACCCCAAATTCGCAAGCGCATCGGCCTCATTATTCTGTTCCCTTGGTACATGCCGTAAAGTCCATTGTTTGAAATGGTGCAAAGTGACAAGCAGTTTATCTAAATACCTTTGCATTCTACCTTCTCGAACTTCGAAGGTTTTGTTTACTTGACTCACCACCAGCAAAGAGTCGCAATTGGCTTCAATGACTTCTGCTCCCAAGTTTCTAGCTAGCTCGAGACCTGCAATCATGGCTTGCTCTTCTCGAACTAGGACACCGCTTACGGCAACTTCCGATACTGCTAAGTACAAACAAAGTTTTTCGTCTGTTTTTGGAGTGTGAAGTAGTGGTGGGCTTGATAGATATCGCTTTAGTTCCTCTAATGCTTGTTGGCACTCTGGGGTCCAAGCAAAATCGTTCTTCTCTTTGAGTAGAGAAAAAAATTTGTGACTTCGGTCAGATGATCTTGAGATGAACCGGCTTAAGGCTGCAATCCGACCCATTAGCCTTTGTATGGCCTTCACGCTGTCCACAACGACGATGTTTTAAATGGCCTTGATTTTATCGGGGTTAATCTCTATTCCCCGATGTGACACCATGAAGTAGAGGAACTTTCCCGAACCGACCCCGAAAGCACATTTCTCGGGGTTGAGCTTCATGTTGTATTTCCTTAAAATCTCGAACGTTTCCTGCAAATGAGTCAAATGGTCCTCTGCGCGCAGGGACTTAGCTAATATGTCATCAATATAAACTTCCATTGATTTTCCTATTTGTTCTTCGAACATTTTATTTACTAGGCGTTGGTAAGTAGCCCCTGCATTTTTTAGCCCGAAAGGCATCACATTATAACAATACGTTCCATATTTGGTGACAAATGAAGTCTTTTCCTGGTCCTTCGGGTTCATCTGGATTTGATTATACCCGGAATAAGCATCGAGAAAAGTGAGGATCTCGTGGTCGGCCGTGGCATCGATCATGCGATCGATGTTGGGCAGTGGAAAGGAATCTTTGGGGCATGCTTTGTTCAAATCCTTATTGTCCACACACATTCTAAGTTTGTTCCCTTTTTTAGGGACTACAACTATATTGGCTAGCCATTCAGGATATTTCACCTCCCGAATGGACCCTACTTTGAGAAGCTTGGTTACCTCGTCCTTTATGAATGTGTACTTTCTCTTTGACTGGGGTCTTCTCTTTTGCTTAACCGGTCCGAACCCGGGGTCCAAACTTAGCCGATGCGTCGTTATGTCCGGCAGGATCCCTATTATATCTAAATGGGACCAGGCAAAACAATCAATGTTATCGATAAGAAATTGAACGAGTTTCTTCCTGAGTTCGGGGCTCAATCCTGTTCCCAAGTATACCTTTCGCTCGGGCCAGTGCTCGATTAATATGACTTGCTCTAGCTCCTCGATTGTTAATTTGGTGGCGTCGGAGTCATCGGGAATCAGAAAGATCGAGGGACCCTTTGATCATCATCCTCTTCGATTTTCTGGTTGTCTGGCTGGGTCGAAGCCGATGTCTGTGATTGCTATTTGGTGTCCCATTCTCCTTCTGGGACAGATACTTTTGTCGGTGAAAGTGAGGACATTGGTTTAGCTTCATCGACGGTGAACATTTCCTTTATGGCTGGCTATTCTCCGTACACCATTTTGACACCTCCCGATGTCGGAAATTTGAGGGCCTGGTGTAGGGTCGAAGGCATAGCTCTCATGTTGTGGATCCATGGCCTTCCGAAAAGGGCGTTATATCTCATATAGCCTTCGATCACGTGAAACTTTGTTTCCTGGATGGTTCCGGCCACGTTTATTGGTAGGATTATCTCACCCTTGGTGGTTTCGCATGCCATATTAAACCCGTTTAGGACCAGAGTTGCGGGTACGATCTGATCTTGTAGGCCGAGCTGCTCTACTACCTTCAATCGGATGATATTGGCCGAGCTACCTGGATCGATTAACACACGCTTTATTTTAGTTTTATTCATGAGTACGGATATTACCAGTGTGTTGTTATGAGGTTGGATGACCCCCTCTGCATCTTCATCATCAAAGGACAAAGTCCCCATGGGTGCGTAATCTTGAGCCCGAGATCGCTTTTCCCTCACCATCGATGTTTTAGTGCGTTTAAGTACTAGTCCATGAGGGGTATCGATGCCGCCGATGATCATGTGGATGACGTGCTGCGGTTCTTCTTGCTCGTTTTGCTTGCTGAAATCCCTGCTTTTAAAATGGTTCTTTGCCCTATCACTCAGAAATTCTCGAAGGTTCCCTTTGTTGAACAAGCGAGCTATTTCCTCTCTTAGTTGCTTGCAATCTTCTGTTCTCTGGCCATAGGTACCATGATATTCGCACATTTGATTGGGATTTCTTCGGGCAGGATCGGTCTACATGGGTCGGGGCCATTTAGTGTCTTTGATGCGTCCGATGGCTGACACGAGAGCGGATGCACCAACGCTGAAGTTATATTCTGATAATCGAGGTGCTTCTATAGGATTGACATATTTATCGAAGCCGCTCTTACTCATAAGCCTCCGAGAATTTTGTCCTCGATCAATCCTTCGATTATTTCGAACTGTATTGCGTTCTGAATCGTTGTTCACCCGATCTGCGACGTACGGTCGATATCGGTCTCTGTTCGACCTTTATTCTCTGTTGATCTCCTTTTGGTTTTTAGTAACTGTCCTGTTCTGATGAACGGGTCAATTATTTGGGGATTAGCTTCAGTGCCGCACTCGACGGGAAAGGCTTTTGTATGAATTTTTTTGAATCGAGCCCCTTTATCATTGGAGGAGCCCTCGGAATTTGATCGACCCTGGCATTGTACTTTTCCACCCTCTTGTCATTGGCTTCGACTCGTTTTGTGAGTTTCTCGAGCAATTTAGTAATTCCGGGAGTAGTCCCCCATTCTTGCTCGTTAGATTTCACTATGGCGGGCTCTGTTCTAGGGGTGACTTCTTAAAGTGGATTGGAATCCGGCCTGCTTTGTGCGCGAGTTTGGCTCTGTAGCTGAGCCATCGCTACTTGTTGGGCTTGTAGTATCTCGAAGATCATACGTAAGCTGGCCCCGATTTTCCCCGTGTTTTGGGTGTCTCGGGCTACGGATCGAGTACCGCCCTGAATGCTTCTTTCCGGTTCGGAGCGCTGATTCACCTCCAAAGCTATTTGTGAATTGACATCCAATGGTATTTCGGCTCGAATTTCGGGTACTTCGATTCGAGCCTCGGTGCCATCGTTAATTGTCCCTTCGGCCCCGGGTGTCAAGTTGTTGGTTTCATCTTGAAGGCCGGCTTCGTAATCGATCGGTGAAGCCATTTGATTGTTGGTTATTCGTAGCTGATCCGAAATTCAAGATGTTTTCGGAAATAAGTGCAAAGCATAATGGCATGTTTTTTCAAATTTGTATCAAATAACCAATGTTATCCTCGGCCCCACGGTGGGCGCCAAACTGTTTACTTAAAAAATAGATAGAGTTGAATTTATACGCAGTTCTGAGGATATGTGGCGTAACTTAACACAAAATGTAAGGATATATAGAAATATAAATATAGATTGCAGAGAATGCGAAATAGATAAGGTTGTCAGGAACAATGAATCTTAGGATTTAACAAATAGAATCAATCTAAGAAATCTGAAGGAACAATTCTTTAATGTAGAAGAATATAGCACTTTTATTACAATGTAAGCCTGAGAAAAATTTGTCCTACAGAAATAATAACCAAGTCCTTTTATAGTGGAGGGATTTGGCTCTAAGCATAATAAAATAAACATTCAGTGGGAGACCCATGATAAGTCAGCTTTTCCATAATTTCTGCCAAGATTCTCTCTAGTGGGATTGCAACGGCTTTTGTCTGCGAGGTCGATCTTGCTTAGAACCCTCGATTTTGGTTTGAGCTTGATTTCGGCTCGAACTCGTGATCTTGGTTCGAGCCCGATCCTGGCTCGAGCCCTCGAATTGATTCGAGGTCAATGTTGGTTGGTCTCTGGATTATCATCATGATAGATCTACTCTGCATCATGGTTCGATTTTGATTCGAGCTCGATAATGATATCGAACTCGACACGGATTGGCCTCCCCAGGTTCGAGGTTAGTTTGTTCCACCTTCGGGATCTTACTTCGATAAATCATCGTTCGAACTCGATCGAACGTGCTAAGGCCAAAATCTATTTCGACCATATATAATTTTATTACAACATTTGATGTCTTCCAAATGGGTAAAGAAATCTCCTACTTATACGACGAAAAATAGCTTGGTGACCAAGTAAGTAGCTTTGTAACCAAGTAACCAACTTAGTTCCAAAATAACTAGAGTAGTTCATGACTTTCTCCCCAAGTAATTTCATAATAACAGAAATCCTATAATCCTATTTTCTATCTCCTATCCCTTCGTGGACTTAATTTTCCTTTTCTATCTACATTAACTAATACTCCGAAATAAACCATATATAGAAACTAGCTTTGCTCCATCTTCCTCCCTCTTTGATTCTTTCAATCAACCACATAAGGGATATGGGATTACTTTTGAGCTTGTACAAGGGATTATTCTTTTACTATGATTTACATGGCGATAATGGACACATTTTATCTAACAGGCGAGCAGATTAAAAGCTCGCCTTCAATGAAAGATGGGATAGACGAAGTTACAGAAACCACACTTAGAATCTACGGCATCCAAGAAAGTGGGATTTTACTCAAATTACTCCAAGTTGTAATGTCAACAGGACAAGTACTATTTCATCATTTTTACTGCAAGAAATTGTTTGCATGTTTTAATGTGAAGAGGGATGCTGCTAGTTGTGTTTGGCTTGCATCAAACAATAACAACAACAACAATCCAGTATAATCCCACTAGTGGAGTCTGGGGATGGTAGTGTGTACGCAGACCTTACCCCTACCCTGAGGTAGAGAGGCTGTTTCCGATAGACCCTCGGTTCCCTCCCTCCAAGAACTCCCCACCTTGCTCTTGGGGTGACTCAAACTCACAACCTCTTGGTTGAAAGTGGAGGGTGCTTGTCGAAGAAATTCCTAAGAAAGCAAGTGAGGTACTTAATGTTTTCCACATAATTGAATGTAGGAGAGAAAACTTACCCTTAGAGCATCTCGATACATCTGCCAAAAAATATGATGATTTGAAAGCAGGGCTAATCAGGACAGAGAGGTATATTCTAATAGAATTGGCTTTCATCTGCCATGTCGAGCATCCTCATAAATTTTTATCAATTTACCTTGCAACTCTTGAATTAACACCCGAAACAGAATTGATACAAAGGGCATGGAATCTTGTTAGACCGGGAGAATATTTGGCATCTGGGCCTCGCCACAAAGGAGCCCAACTTGTATAATTTTATTTTGTATAGTTAATAGTGGATGGGCAGTAGCACTTAGGCCCAAAGTATATATATCATTTTATACATGTTTTGTAATAGAGTTTTCATTCTTTTGGACAGAACATAACAGATTTAATTGAGTAGCTTCCATCTTTTTCTTCTCTCTATTCTCCTTAACCCTACCGGAGTTTTCATGGCAATTTTGTGGATTTTCAAGTTTATCATGGTATCAGAGCGAGGATTCACGTAGATCTCGCGCACAGCTTTCGTCCGATGGTAGCCTCACACAATTTTGTGGATTTTCTCTCATCTTCATCTCATCTGTGCTTCGTCAGATTCGTTGATTTTTTTGTTGTTTGCTCTCATTTTGAAGGCCGTTCTTCTTTTGGTAGTGAAGAAGTGTGGTAAATCTGAACCTGTTATCACTCATTTGTCTGTTACAATTGATTTTCCCTTGTCCTAGGGTTTTGCATGTGTATATTTTCGCATAAAATTGGCGTGATTCTGTTGTTTTCAATATGACTCTGGGAGATAGTACCTGCTCCTCTTCTACATACTTCCCAGACCCTTCAAGTCCTCTGTTTATACATTCATATGATATTCATGGCACTTCCTTAGTGCCCATACCATTTGCTGGTACCGGGTTTGGGGGTTGGAAGAGAAAAATCATAGTTGCTTTGTCGGCAAAGAATAAAATAGCTTTTATAGATAACACTTGTCCCAAACCATCTGATAATGCACCAGAATTAAAATTTTAGAATAGATGTAATAATATGGTGATATCCTTGTTCACTAGTTCTCTCTCTCCTGAGATTGCTGAGAGCGTTCAATACTCTGAGTCTGCTGAGTGTATTTGGAAGTAACTCGAAATCAGATATGGTACTGTTAATGGGGCCAAAATATTTGAGATTAAGAAAGAATTAGCTTCCACTTGTCTGGGATCTTTGGATATTGCATCCTATTTTAATAAATTGAAGAGGCTGTGGGATGAATTGGCCTTCAAGCGCCAGCATTCTGTAAATCCTTGTAATTGTCCCTTGCAAAAGGAATTGGAGGAGGACAAGTTATATCAATTTTTAATGGGACTTAATGAAATATATGTCAGTGTTAGGAGCAATCTTTTTATGAGACAACCACTTCCTTTTCTTGATATTGCCTACCAATATATTGCTCCAAGATGAGAGTCAGAGGCATATTAGTTATACTCCTTAATTCAATTCAGACTCCGCCTCATTCAATGCAACAATCAACAATTATGCCAAGTTTCCTCCTCCTCCAAAACCATAGAATAATCAAAAGATAAATTTCGATCAAAGGAAAAATGTTGATCAGGGCAAAGTCCCCATGTTTTGCAAATACTGTAAGAAGCCTGGGCACTTAATTGAAAAGTGTTACAAGGTTCATGGGTTTTCTCTCAATTTCAAGTTCACAAAGGGGAGAAGAATTACAGCAAATGCCACTGCTGAACTTGAGTTCACTACTGCTGGGCATAATACTGATGGTTCTTCTCATTCTGATTCTTCCGATATGTCTGAACATACTTCCATGATTCCTGGGTTGTCCATGGATCAATACAATCAATTGCTGGCTCTATTACAACAGTCCCATGTGTCAGATACTTCTCCTCAGTCTAATCTCATTGCTTCTGCCAATTTTGCTGGTACATTACTATCTAGTGATCTGTTGAATGTTGCTAGTTCTAGTTCATGCATGCTTTCTCAAACAATTAATTTAACTTGGATAATTGATTCTGAGGCTACTGATCACATGACATCTAATAAAAATTTTCTTACTAATCTTACTCCTTTACCTGTTCCTTATCTTGTGTCTTTACCTAATGGATACAAAGTAAAAGTGACCAGAATTGGTTCTTTTGCCTCGCATCCATCCCTCATTCTTCACAATATTCTATATATTCCTTCTTTCCAGCACAATCTATTTCTGTGCATAGGATCATTTAACAGTTCAGATGCTTTGTCCTGTTTGCTTATGAATCTTGTTTACTTATACCACAGGGCCTTTCTCTGAAGAAGCCTCTAGATCTTGGTAAATTGGACAGTGGTCTTTACAAGCTTGTTTGGAAAAGACCATCTCAATCTCAACTCTTTACAGATTTACCATTCATGAATAATGCTAATTCTTCATTTGCTGTTCCTAGTTCTACATTTACTTGTAATTCTCCTGTTTCTAGTTCCATCCATGTTTCTCATGTTTCTGCATCAACTTGTAACTATAGTTGTCCTAGCTTACCAAATATGTGCATTGTTATACCTAGTTGTAATACCATTGAAATGAATAAAATGGATGTTCTTTGGCATCAAAGACTTGCTCATGTTCCTTTTGTTAGAATGAAATTGATTTCTGGCTTATCTCAACTATCATCCAAACAACCTTTTATTTGCAATGTTTGTCCTATGTCAAGGCAAACTAGGATGCCTTTTCCAGATAGCTCCATTACTACTACCAAACCTTTCCAACTCATACACATTGATACATGTGAGTCTTTTCATACAACTACATATTCTGGGGATAAATACTTCCTTACCATTGTAGATGATTATACAAGAGCTACTTGGACACATCTAATGGGGGATAAAAGCAATGCATTTCCTATGATAAAAGCATTCCTTGCAATGGTCCAGACTCAATTCAATACTAAAGTTCAAACCATTAGAAGTAACAATGCCTTAGAATTGGGTTCAAGCCCTTCTGCCTCTACCTTCTACTCAGAGCATGGAATAATTCATTAAACTAGTTGCCTATATACTTCTCAACAAAATGGGGTAGCTGAAAGAAAACATAGAACACTTCTTGAGGCCTCTAGAGCATTGCTATTTCACTCTAGTTTACCATTACAATTTTGGAGTGATTGTTTATTGACTACCACTTATATCATTAATATGTTACCCTCTAAAGTTCTCAATGAAAAATCCCCTTTTGAAATGTTGTATGGTAAGGTGCCCCCACCTATTCTCATTTGAGATATTTTGGTTGATTATGCTATGTCACAATTCCTATACCTCATAGGGACAAGTTAAAACCAAGGTTGCCCCATGCATCTTTCTTGGATATCCATTTGCTAAGAAGGGTTACAAACTCTACAATTTAACCAATAAGATATGTCTCATTTCTAGGGATGTCATATTTCATGAGCACTATTGTCCTTTCTCTCAATCCCATCCTACAACCACTCCTATTCCATCTCCTTGTATACATGTTTCTGCCCCTTCTACTGCTTATCCCGAATCCTCTTATTTTTCCCCCTCTCCATCCTCCTCTTACTTTTTTGATACTGCTAATCCTTTATCTCCCTCCTCTTCCTCTCCCCCTTCTATTACTGCTGCTCCTTATTCCTCTCCTACCTCTCCTCCTTCTATTACTGTCACTCCTTCTTCCTCTCCTACCTCTCATTCTTCTTCTATTTCTCCTACCCTTATCTCTTCCACTCCTTCATCTTCTGTTCCTTCTCCTCCTCTGAGAAGATCCTCCAGGGACCATCATCTTCCCACCTATCTTCAAGACTATGTTTGTTCTTTTTTCATAACATCTTCCCATTCTTGTTCTAATTCCATTCTTGAGCATGCTTAATTTGAACCTAATACATATTCTCAGGCAACCTCCATTCTTGCTTGGCAAGATGCAATGAGAAAGGAATTTGAGGCTCTAGATGCGAATCACACTTGGGATATTGTAGAATTACCTAAAGGCAAGAAAGCCATTGGTTGCAAATGAGTTTATAAGGTGAAATATAAAGCTGATGGTGGTGTAGAAAAGTATAAGGCTAGGCTTGTGATTAGAGGTGATACACAGGTGGAGGGTGTTGATTTCACTGAGACATTTTCCCATGTTGTGAAAATATCCACTGCCAAGTATCTTATACCAGTGGCTGTTAAACAAAAATGTCCTTTATTTCAATTGGATGTTAATAATGCGTTTCTTCATGGCGATTTGAATGAAGAAGTTTATATGAAATTGTCTCATGGCATTTCAGTTCCTGGCCCTCCTGTATATTCTGCTCGTATAGTTTGTAGATTAAGAAAGTCTCTTTATGGACTACGTCAAGCTTCTAGGCAATGGTATGTCAAATTGTCTCAAGCTTTGTGTTCTAGGAGTTTCACTCATTCTATCAATGATTATTCTCTGTTTGTCAAGGATTCTCCTGGTTCACTGACTATTTTAGCTGTCTATGTTGATGATATAATTTTGACTGGTGATGATCTTAATGTTATTCTTGATTTGAAGATGTTTTTACATGACCAATTCAAAATCAAAGATCTGGGCACTTTGAATTATCTTTTGGGTATTGAAGTTTCTTATTATTCTTCTGGTCTCCTCCTGAATCAAAAGAAGTTCACCGCTAACTTGTTTTCTGAATATGCTTGTTCTGATATTTCTTCAGTGGTGTGTCCTTTGGAACTTCATGAGAAGTTGTCTGCTGATTCTGGGGATATGCTTGACAAGCCTGAGACCCATAGGAGTTTGATTGAGAAGTTACTTTTTCTCACACACACTAGGCCTGACATTTGTTTTGCTGTCCAGTACCTTAGTCAGTTCTTAAAGTGTCCAAGAGTCCCCTACTTGGCTGTTGCTTTGCACATTTTGAGATACCTGAAAGATTCACTTGATGTAGGTCTGTTCTATTCACACTCATCTGACCTTACCTTGACTGCTTACTCAGATAGTGATTGGGCAGCCTGTGTTGATACTCGTCGATCTGTGACTGTTTTCTACATTTTTCTGGGTGATTGCTTGATTGGTTGGAAATCGAAAAAGAAGCCTATTGTTTCTTTATCTTCTGCCGAGGCTGAATATCGAGCTCTTAGCAAAGTGGTTGCAGAGTTGATTTGGTTAGTTCGTCCGTTAGCTGACCTGCATGTTCCTGTCTCCTGTCATGTTTCAGTTTTTGTGATAATTAGGCTGCTGTCCATATTGCAAAGAACCCCGTCTTCCATGAGCGTACCAAACACATTGAGGTGGATTGTCACTTTATTCGGACTAAGCTAAATGATGGCCTCATTCATCTGGCTCATGTTCCTACTGCCAGGCAGCTTGCCGACATTTTTACTAAGCCACTAACAGGGCAGAGTCACCACTCTTTTCTTTCCAAGTTGCAGGTGGGTTCCCCCTCCAACTTGAGAGGGGTGTTGGATTGGGAGAATATTTGGCATCTGGGCCTCGCCACAAAGGAGCCCAACATGTGTAATTTTATTTTGTATAGTTAATAGTGGACGGGCCAATAGCACTTAGGCCCAAAGTATATGTATCATTTTATACATGTTTTGTAATAGATTTTTCATTATTTTGGACAGAACATAACAGATTTAATCGAGAAGCTTCCATCTTCTTCTTCTATCTATTCTCCTTAACCCTAGCTGAGTTTTCATAGCGATTTTGTGGATTTCCAAGTTTATCAAATCTTGCGAATGATAGTTTACGCACAACACTGTGTGTAAGATTCAAGAGTGAGCTTGTGGCCTGTGCAGTTGTGTATGCTGCAGCCCGTAGATGTCACGTGTCGCTCCCCGAGAATCCTCGGTGGAAAGTGTTTGATGTAGAAAAGGTTGGCATAGATGAAGTTTGCAGAGTTCTCGCTCATCTTTACAGTCTTCCAAAAGCCCAATATATCCCTGTATGCAAGGAAGGAGGCTCGATTGCTACGTCCAATAGAAGACAAGAAGTGGCTAAGGAGGTAGTAATAAAAGCTGCTCTCGATAAGTTGAAGGACTCAAAGAAGAGTAATGACGAGTCTAAAGATGGGGAGTCAAAAGAAGAGCATGCAAAAATTGATCAGATAACAGATGCTGGTGCAGAAAAAGAACAAGGATAGAGATAGGAACAGGGAAAGACAGAGGGATAAGGAAAGACTAAAGTTTCGTGAACGTGATAGGGGAAGGGAATTTGATAGAAAAAGGGAGCGAGAAGACATTGAAAGGGACACGGATAAATCCACGAAAAGGAGTCATCATTCAAGAGAGAAGGATCATTTAGAGAAACGAAACATCAGTATTCTTTAAGGGAGAAGGATCATTGTAGACACCATTAGTTTTGGACTGCCTGGCAAAATGTACTCTATCAATCATTTCGAGTAGTTGCTTGCCCTACTAGAGCTTCTTCTTAATCAAACTTCATGCTTTTCATTAGGCTGCAATTAAAGGATTTAATGAATGTGTGTGTGTGTGGAGTGGGGGGGGGGGAGGGGGGGGGTAAATTCACCTGTTGAAATTTTAAGCATCACTGTCTTTGTTGAGCAAAAACATGATTCTAGTTTGATTGTTGCAGGTTACCATGCCAAATCTATACTCATGGTTTTTTTGTGTCTATGAAGCAATGGGAAGGATATTTGGAAGGCTGCAGTTCTTTGCATATTGCTGAGACTGCATTTTTGGTGAATCATCATACCACAACTTGATATATTAACCAAGGTTTCTTTTTACTGAGATTGTTTTTCAACTATTTTTGCGTAGTTTCTCTACGAAAAAATTGACTACCTATGTCGTCTAAAGGTATACTGTCTGCATTACCAACATTTACTCTCTAACATTAAGTTGAAGCATATGCCTTTTTGTTGACTACCTAATTCTGGCTTGATGTTGCAGGTCGACCTAAGATATGATCATGTGATTAATCTCACCAATTTAGAAGTATCTATCGTTATCCAATCTCAACACTTCATTTAACCAAAACTAAGAAAGTTAAATATAAATTTCTCAGTTCTCACCATTCAGTTTTTAACAATGAGCAAAATAGGTCTCACAAATCTAATCTCTGTTGTAGCTTGTAAGCAAAGTTTTGAAACCTGCTATGTAACAAGTATGCCTTTTAATCGGACAGAACAAAATCAACGAAGTCCCTCATTACTACTAGCATAACAGTGCATGAATTTTGCTAACCTAGGTAATTAATTATTTAATATTTGCAATTATATATACTACTAGAAGTTTCTTCCACTTACCAAAAATTATTCACAGAATTGTGCAAGCATTTGGATTCTCATCACTGAACACCTCCGCAGCGTGATACAAATCTCCAGCTGTCACCGACCTGCACGTAGTTGAGCACCGGTACAGATATTCAAACTCCGGCAGGTAAACACCAGTTCTGCTGTCCTTCACTGTCAAAATTTCAACATCTTTCCTCAGGCGATATCTCAGTGATTCCGCTAAAGATTTCACATCTATCGTTCCCGTTACAGTCACCAAATTCTTTTCCCAATCCATTTTCATCTTCCTACATCCTGTAATTTAGAGAATTGATCAACACGTAGCGAGTCGAATTTTGTGGTTTGAAGTTGCACGAAATATATCAGCGATGAGTTCGATAATGATATATTACCTCCGGTTCGAGTGATAATTTTGTAAATCTGCTCATTGCAAGCGTCGCAGTTCAGAGGTAGTTTAAACACTGCAGTCGTCACTGAAAGCTGTTCGATCGGAAATTGAGCAAACGAGAAAAGTTGAACAAATCGAGAAATGAGAATCGGTCGATAATATTAGTAATTATAAGTAGTAGTAATTAAGATAGAAATTAAAGAATACAAGCTACGGAAAATTTGATTCCGAATCAATTCAATTCACTGGGTGAAACAGATAAAAATGCTTCCCGCATTTGACTAAAATGCGCACGGTGCAAAATGCGCCGGTAACAGATTAGTGACTAGTGATTTCAATTCCGTATTTAGCCCATATACGAACAAATTGAGAATCAATCCGTAATATTAACAATTAACATACTATGAATTAAACAAGCTATGGAAAATGCAATTCTGAATCAATTCAATTCAGTTCATAGAGAAACAGATAAAAAACTTTCTGCAGTTAACTAAAATGCTCAAGGCGTAAATTGCGCCGGGAACGGAGTAGAAAGTTGTCAGTGTGTAGCGTATTACCTCCTTGCATTTATGCTTCTGGTCAATCTTATTTTCTTCTTTATCCGGCTTAGGTGAAATAAGCGTCACTTTCTTGTTCAGTTTCTTCTCCATTTTCTGCCGGAGTTTCACCGGATCAAAATTTCTGACCACCGTCACCTTGTATGCCGTTCCATTTGTTTCTATCTTCAGAGACAAATTCAGGTCTTCTCAATAGAAATTTGAAAAAGGAAAATCAAAAAATAAATTTAAACAGAAACAAAAGAATATTGAAGAAAGTTTATTCATTAGAAATTTAAACATTAGATTCATCATTACCATGCAAATCGTGAGCGCATTTGAGAACTCTTTCGGAGCAACCTTCACAGGAACAATGCATGGCTATTTGGAGAATTGCGGTAACATTTTTGCCTTCTTCGTTTTCTCCCATTTCGAGTGAAACTTTTGTTTTTTCATACAATGGGATTTGGCTTTTACTGTCGTTTACTACTTATAAAATTTGGTTTTGGGCTTTTTGGCGCGAGGTTATCTTGTTTGGCCTGTTAGTCTGGTGCAGTTTCTTTTTTGTGGGGGGTTATTTTTTGTTCTTGTGTATTTTAGGCATTACAATTAAAAAATAACTAAAGAAAATACAGGATTCAGTGAGAACTAAGTGGTACAATAGTCACCTCTTTATTGGATAAAGAAAATGAAGAAAAATAAATCTTTATTACTGTGAAAAGCTTTCCGAAAAATAAACGCGTGAATATAAAAATTTCAAAATCATGCAATTATTATTAGACTATGTAAATGAATTACAAAATATTAAAAAACATAAACTCTTGAAAATGATGAATATTGATCAAGCTAAACCAGCTTAAAATTTAAAACATTATGTCATAACAAAGTATACTAATGCTTTATCATAACTCTGATATATGAGTTGTACATCTATTTTTATAGTTGAAACATAGTAGAATAATATGTTGAATTGTATTCATCTATCATGCAGCAAAATTTCTTCACGGCCTTACAAAAATGAGTTCTATTTAATCAAAAGTACTCTATCTAATATGAAATTTATCGTTTCTATGGGAACTCAAATGAAAAAATTTGAAAAACAAAAAGAGACTCCATATTATTTGGTGTAGTTATCATAGGAAGAATTTAATTGGATCAAAAATTAAATCCAACTGAAGTTTTTGTAGAAAGAAATAAAATGACTGTCACAGAACGTTATGAAATAATGCTTATAGCTATTTAGTGTCATTCATATAAATAATTATAATAGTGTTTAAAATACTTATGTTTATTTGCATATACATTTTAAGATATTTTTTCTGTGTTATAAAATAGAATAGAATTAATTATTAAAAATTTATTTTCTGGTAATATTCCAGTGGCATATCACTTGAGTTCAACTAATTAAATATTATTTCACGTAATTCACAAATGATGTCCTTGATATATGTTCTCATTTATTACTTAGATGGCTTTGTCATGAGAAAAATCTATTTTTAAATGAAATAATTTAGTAAATTGAATTTAAGGTGCATGTTAGGCGTGCACCTCATATCAATAAGGATAATCTTTTTAAAAACTATATAAACATTCAGACAATAAACATGGATGAATTAACACTGATGTCTAGTAAATATCTTATAAAACTGTTATTTAATTTAATTTATATGACTTAATACTAAAATTGAAATGATATATATATATATATATATATATATATATATATATATATATATACACACACACTCTTTATCATGATTCTTTAAATATTAGTCAAACAACACAGATTTAAAGATTGAATCTTTTGGTGGTCTAAAATTTGTGGGAATAAAAGGGTTTGATTCGATAGCTCCTAGAGAAAAAATGAATAAGTGGTAATATAATGCTAAAAATAATAAATTGATCCAGTATTCTACAATAAATAACTCAACAATTTGAATACTATGTATAAATGTATTATGTATATAATTCATATTGTATAGTTTTAAAATAATATGGAGAGAACTATAATTATGTTATTTTGTTCATAACACTTGTGAAGATATGTAATACGATGATAAATTCTTATAACCAAAAATAAATTGATAATCAATATAGTCTATGTTTAAACTACATAATAATGTTGCACCTTTCGTGTGAAAATCATGTATACATTGTCACGATTCAATTTTCACTATAGGCCGTGATGACATCCAACATCGCCGCTAGGCAAGTCAACGGAGAACTAACCATGTAATTGTTTCTTTTAAAGATTTTAAAGTAGTTGATTTTATTTATTAAGAGGAAGATCAATAGAAAATTATAGTGAAGTAACACATAAATTAACGAAAGAGTAATATAGTGAATTTACAATTCAAAACCATAAAATGTCTACTAGACTAATCCCAAAACCCGATATCACAAGTGTATGAGCAACTAGTAGAATATACAAAAACCTCCTATATTACTGTCTGGAGTAAGATAGACAGAAAAATAAATACAAAAGAGAGACTGTGAGTGCTGCAGGACGGGCACAGAGAGCAGCTCACCACTAAGCCTCGGAGTAACGGGGATACGCGCCTGGATGACCACCAGATACACCTACCTCAGATCCTGCATGATTAGTGCAGAAGTATAGTGTGAGTACATAAATAACATGTACCGAGTAAGTATCTAGTCTAATCTCAAAGAAGTAGTGATGAGGGGTCGACATCGATACTTACTATGGGCCAATAAATAAAGTATATGAATTCTAAATAGGCATAGAATACATCAACAATAATACTGCAATAATGGACAATAAATAAGTAATTCTTTAACTAGATGTCAATTAAGATCTCCAACTAACAAATACTAACTTCAACAAATACGAGCCATCAAGTAAATTATAATTTCTCAAGTCATGAAAGTAATATCAAGTGAATTCAGACTTCGATCATTATCACACACGATTTATGCCGAGGTCGTATGGCCCGATCCAGAATAGTGTACACTGCCGAGGGTCGACCGACGCGAACCATAGATGCATCTATTATACTGCCAAGGCGTTCGACCCGATCCACAAGAAGAAAGAATTCTCTTTGAACTCCGATTTAACGGCTACTACAAGAATAATATAAAAGGAGGCACAATTTCTACTAACGGTCAAGTAACTTTCCAAAACTCAAAGTAAATAAAATTCGGTCCTTACGAATCCTTTATCGAGTATCAATATAATTTAAGCACTTAAACTAACAAGTAGAGTAAAAATAATACAAGTATTACATGATAGAGTCCTAAAACTACTCTGACATAAGCATGATTTTTATCTACGCACGAACTCTCATCACTTAGTGCGTACGTAGCAGCCACAATTAGTAGCAAATAGCAATTTAAACACTTATGGGATAAATTTCCTTTTACAAGGTTAGGCAAGTGACTTACCTTGTTCCCAAGTTCCCTTTTAGGTCCACAAACCACCCTAAAAGCCTCAAGTCGGTGCCGAACAATCCGAAACTAGCCAAATATTGTATAAATTAATCAATATATACTCAAAAGTTCATAATTAAGCTATTAGAGTAATTACCCAACACAACACATACCCAGATTCCAAAAATATTTAAAGATAAATATTACCAATAACCTCACAGACTCAAATATACAATTTCTGCTCAGTTGTATAATCATTTTCGTGGTCTAATCCCATTTTTATCAAAACCTAAATTTTTCAACAAAATCGTAAAATTTTCACAATTACTATGTTAAAATCTACCCATAATGTATGTATTAAATTCATATTATGTAGAAAATACTTGCTTCAAGGTGGTAGATAAAAAATCTCTTCAAAGAACTCTAAAATCGGTCACAAGTTGAGAGAAATTAAACAAATAAGCCTAAGTCTCGATTTTTAAAACAATACTGCCCATATATTTCTTCTTCGCGATCGCAGAAGAGGCCTCACGATCGCGAAGGCAAGCTGCTCAGGCCCCAGGAAAATGGGAAACGTGAACGCGAGGACTCACACGCAAACGCTAAGGCTTGACACATCATAGCTTCGCGAATGTGGGGTCCAACTCGTGAACGTGAAGAGAAAATGAAGCTCACACCCCAGACCTTTTTCCTGATGTGAACACTGTCCCTTTCACGCGAACGCGAAGGCCATATGTCCCAGACCTTCGCAAACGCAGGCAAGGGGTCGGGAACGTGAAGAGCAACCACATCCCCCCACATTTTCCTTCTTTGCGAACACGACACAGCCCTAGCGATTGCAAAGAAGAAAACCAGAACCAGCAATACCAGATTTTTGAACTTAGCTCCCGGTGGTTCGAAACTCATCCGAGCCACCCGGGACCCCTTCTAAATGCACCAATAAGTACATAAAATATTATGGACCTTCTCGAACTCTCGGAACACGTAAAACAACATCAAAACAAAGAATCACACCCTAAAACCCAATTGAATTAAATTATGAACTTTAAGCTTTTTAACTTACTCCGAACGCGCCGAATCATACTTAGACTACTCGGAATGATACCAAATTTTGCGTACAAGTCATAAATTACCGTATGGAACTATTCTCAGGCTCAAAATCCCAAACGGATCTTGATTACACTAAAGTCTACTCCAAACCAAATCTAAAGAACTAGAAACCTTCATTGTGCCAACTTTCAATATTAAACGCTGAAATGCTCCCGGGTCATCCGAAACCTGATCTGAATATACGTCTAAGTCCAAAATTATCATACAAACCTATTGGAACCGTCAAATCCTGATTCCGAGGTCGTTTACTAAAAATGTTGACTCAAGTCAAACTTGGCCATCTTAGGCCACTATTTGTAACGACCCGATCGTTCGTTCTGAGATTTATAGCCCCATTTCCCACATATATGCTTATTTATGTATTTTTTAGCTGTGTTGAGTTGTATCGAGTTGGTAGGTTTGGGTCCGAAATAGTTTTGGAGTGAAATGAGGCACTTAGTCTCATAATAGAAAAACACATTTAAGTTAGAAAAGTGGACCGGATATGGACCTATGTGTAAACGATCTTGGATTTGAATTCTAATGGTTTCGTTAGCTTCGTTAGATGATTTCGGACTTAGGAGTGCGTCCGGAATATGATTTGGAGGTCCGTGGTAGAATTAGCCTTGAACTGGCGAAATTGGAAATTTGGCGATTTCGGTCGGCAGTGGAAAACTTTGATATCGGGGTCGAAATAGAATTCCGGAAGTGGGAGTAGGTTCGTAATGTCATTTGTGATGTGTGTGAAATATTTGAGGTCATTCGGACGTGGTTTGGTTAGTTTCGGCATCGGTTGCCGAATTTGGAAATTTAGAAGTTCTTAGGCTTGAATCCGAGGGTAATTTGACGATTTGGTATTGTTTCGAGTGATTCGAAGGTTCGACTAAGTTGGTATGTTGATATATGACTTGTTGGTATTTTTGGTTGAGGTCCCGAGGGGCTCGGGATGGTTTCGGATGGGTACCGGGGAGTTTGGAAGTTGGAAAATGCAGCTGGAGCTGCTATTCTGGTGTGTCCGCACCTGTGGATTGGGAACCGTAGGTGCGATGATCGCAGGTGCGTGGGAGGATCACAAATGCGGAGATGGTCGCAGATGCAAAGAGTGGATCGCACCTGCGGGATCGCAGGTGCGAAGTCTGGCTAGTTAAGTGGGATGCGCAGGTGCGCACTGGAGTCCGCAAATGTGAAAGCGCAGGTGCGAAAAGAGGGTCCGCAGGTGCGGAATCCCTGGGGCAGACCCTATATATCATACTTCGTGAATTTTGGTGCGTTCTTCACCATTTCTATTCGGTTTTTGGAGATTTTGGGAGAGATTTGAAGAGGGAATCAAGGGAGTTTCATTGAGGTAAGTTACTTGAGCCCTAATACTTGTATATATGGTGATTTCCCGTTGTTTTAATCATGGTAATTAGTGAAAATGAGGGGTTAGGGCTTGGAATTTTGGAGAAGTAATTTAAGAGTTTGAAGGACAAAACGATGTCGGATTTTGATGAATTTTATATGGTTAGACTCGGGAGAGGACAAGGTTTATTATTCTGCCATTTTTGACTAATTTCGAGACGTGGGGCCGAGGTTCGAATTTTGGTCGATTTTTTTATTTTTGGCATATTTTGTAGTTTTCCTTGTGAAATTCATTCCATTAGCGTATATTGATGGTATTGTACTGATTGTGATTAGATTCGGAGCATTTGGAGAACGGGTCCAGAGACGAGGGCATCCCGGGGTAGGATTTTTACGTGGTTAAGGTAAGTAACAGTTTTAACTCTGGCTTTGAGGGTATAAACCCGGAGATTTGACATCACGTGATAGTTTGGAAGTGATACCCACGCTAGGTGACGAGCGTATGGGTGCGCACCGTGAGGGATTGAGACTTGGTCCGTCCCGTGAGGCTGTGAGGCCTACTGGCTATTATCTGTGGTTATGTGTTTATTTGTTGTTGAACTTGTTTTCCTTCATGTTAGAGATCATGCTTAAGCTTTATTCATGCTCATATTATTTGTACTCAGTTATAGAAATTATTTTACTTGTTTACCTCAGTCTCTATTATTTGCTAATATGCGGTGATACTTGATGTGGGATGTGTTCTCTTATTTGTTGGTGATGGTGAGGCTAGTGAGGTACATGATTGAGTGAGGCCGAGGGCCTGGTTGTGAGGATATTAATACCATAGCGTGTGAGTTGTCCGCGTAGCACATGAGTTGACCGTGCGAATCCATATATTGATACCATAGCGCATGAGTTGTCCGTGTAGCACGTGAGTTGACCGTGTGGATCCAGGTATTGATATTGATTGAGTGAGGCCGAGGGCCTGGTTGTGAGGATATTAATACCATAGCATGTGAGTTGTCCGCGTAGCACATGAGTTGACCGTGCGGGTCCAGGTATTGATACCATAGCGCGTGAGTTATCCACGTAGCACGTGAGTTGACCGTGCGGATCTAGGTATTGATATGATGGCACGTGAGTTGTCCGTGCTTAGCGCTTGGGCTTTGGGATCCCCTCCGGAGTCTGTACACACCCCCATTGAGCGCAGGGTGTTGAGTGTTTTGAGTATTGATTGCTGAGTGCGAGTGATGAGTGATGGAGTGGCACTGTTGTAAGGTTGTATTTATTTGTGTTATTGCTGCATTTATCTATTAAACTTCTTTGTGGCATTTGCTGAGTTATGGAATTTACCTGTTTATTTTTGTATATATTTTAAATTGTGAAAAATAAATAATTAGACTGTTTTACTTAGCTCGTCAATATTGCTCAGTTCCTTAGTTATTTCTGTTACTTGCTGAGGTGGTTGTACTCATGCTACACCTTGTACTTTTTGTGCAGATTTAGGTGAGTTAGAGCGCGGTGATCGTTGAGTTCAGGCCGACTATATGTGGAGATTGCAAGGTAGCTGCTAGCGTCTACAGGACCTTGTTACTCCTTTTATCATTTCTTCTTTTGGATTGTATTGACAGTTAGACAGTTTCATTTCTTAGTTCATAGATTTAGACACTCATGACTTAGTGACACCCCGATGTTTGGGGCTCGTTTCCATATTTCTAAAATTATATTTAGAGTTGATTTAGTTTATGAGAAATTCAAATGTTAAAATATTTTATTAAATTCTTATAATCGGTTTAGTAGAAATATTCTTGGAAGTAGGCTTGCCTTGTAATACGATAGGCGCCATCACGACCATGGTTAGATTTTGGGTCATGATAGATTGGTATCAGAGCTCTAGGTTACATAGGTCTCACGAGTCATGAGTGGGTTTAGTAGAGTCTTGCGGATCGGTACAGAGACGTCTGTACTTATCTTCGAGAGGCTGCAGAACCTTTAGGAAAACTTCACATTCTTGAATTCTTTTCGTGCGGTATTGATTCAGCTTGAAGTGTAACTCTTTGAATTCCTTCCACACATTTGTATGCGCACATGAGCGCTCAATATCAGTTCTGCCTCGACGACTTGTGATTCCCGGGATGAGGTGCGAGATATGATTTCTGTGTGTTGATGTTGGGCCAGTCTGGAGGACTCAAGGCCGAGGTTTGACTATAGATTGAGCACTGAGGTGTTGATTGTGTGAGCGCATGCTTGTAGTACTTTTGGGGATATTTAAGAGAGTATTCAACGGCTTATGAGCCTTAAGGCGGTGTGGTTTTATGCTTGGGTCTCGTGCAGTAAGTCTGGGTTGAGGATTGTGGTGTTATGGCGGGGCAAAGTATCAATTTGAAGGTAATTCAGAAGGGACTCGGATATATAAGACATCTTGGTAGTAGGTTGGATCGGCATGGTAATGAGTATGATTAGTTCTTTGGGTGTGTATGAGGTAATGAGTTCTACAGTGTATAGGTTGCATGATTTAGATTTTTATATGAAATTTCAGATGAGTAAAACAAATTAATTCCAAGGCTGGTAGGTTTGGTTGAATTGAGAAATTTCACTTATGTTGTGTTATCGGACCTACATTGGATAGGGGTGGCATGGGATCACCCCCGGGTATGTGCAAGATAAGGTTATGCGGTGGTTTGATGGTTTTTAGAACAACTCTTGGCTCGTTCGAGGACGAACGTTTGTTTAAGAGGGGGAGGATGTAATGACCCGGTCATTCGTTCTGAGAATTATAGCCCCATTTCCCCCCCATCTATGCTTATTTATGTGTTGTTCAACTGTGTTGAGTTGTATCGAGTTGGTAGGTTTGGGTCCGGAGTAGTTTTGGAGTGAAATGAGGCACTTAGTCTAATAATTGAAAAAAACATTTAAGTTAGAAAAGTGGACCGGATATGGACCTATGTGTAAACGATCTCGAATTTGAATTCTGATGGTTCCGTTAGCTCCGTTAGGTGATTTTGGACTTAGGAGTGCGTCCGAAATGTGATTTGGAGGTCAGTGGTAGAATTAAGCTTGAACTGGAGAAATTGGAAATTTGGCGATTTCAGTCGGCAGTGGAAAATTTTGATATCGGGGTCGGAATGGAATTCGGAAGTGGGAGTAGGTTCGTAATTTTATTTGTGATGTGTGTGCAAAATTTGAGGTCATTCGAACGTGGTTTGGTTGGTTTCGACATCGGTTGCCGAATTTGAAAATTTAGAAGTTCTTAGGCTTGAATCCGAGGGTAATTTGATGATTTGGTGTTGTTTCGAGTGATTCGAAGGTTCGACTAAGTTGGTATGTCAATATATGACTTGTTGGTATTTTTGGTTGAGGTCCCTAGGGGCTCGGGATGATTTCGAATGGATATCGGGGAGTTTGGAAGTTGGAAAATGTAGCTGGAGCTACTATTCCGGTGTGTCCACACCTGCGGATTGGGAACCGCAGGTACGATGATCGCAGGTGCATGGGAGGCTCGCAGATGCGGAGATGGTCGCAGATGCGAAGAGTGGATCGCACCTGCGGGCTCGTAGGTGCGAGGAGACTTCCGCAGGTGCGAAGTCTGGCCAGTTAAGTGGGATGCGCAGGTGCACACCAGTGTCCGCATATGCGGAAGCGCAGGTGCGAAAAAGGGTCCGCAGGTGCGGAATCCTTGGGGCAGACCCTATATATCATACTTCGTGAACTTTGGTGCGTTCTTCACCATTTCTATTCGATTTTTTGAGCTTTTGGGAGAGATTTGAAGAGGGAATCAAGGGGGTTTCGTTGAGGTAAGTTACTTGAGCCCTAATACTTGTATATATGGTGATTTCCCATTGTTTTAATCATGGTAATTAGTGAAAATGAGGGATTAGGGCTTGGGATGTTGGAGAAGTAATTTAAGAATTTGAAGGACCAAATGATGTCGGATTTTGATGAATTTTATATGGTTAGACTCGGGAGAGGACAAGGTTTATTATTCTTCCATTTTTGACTATTTTCGAGACGTGGGCCGGGGGTCGGGTTTTGGTCGGTTTCAGAATTTTGGCATATTTTATAGTTTTTCTTGTGGAATTCTTTCCATTAGCGTATATTGATGGTATTGTACTGATTGTGATTAGATTCGGAGCATTTGGAGAAAGGGTCCAGAGACGAGGGCATCCCGGGGTAGGATTTTTACGCGGTTAAGGTAAGTAACAGTTTTAACTCTGGCTTTGAGGGTATAAACCCGGAGATTTGACATCACGTGATGGTTTGGAAGTGATACCCATGCTAGGTGACGAGCGTGTGGTGCGCACCGTGAGGTATTGAGACGTGGTCCATCCCGTGAGGCTGTGAGGCCTACTGGCTATTATCTGTGGTTATGTGTTTATTTGTTGTTGAACTTGTTTTCCTTCATGTTAGAGATCATGCTTAAGTTTTATTCATGCTCACATTATATGTACTCAGTCATAGAAATTATTGTGCCTGTTTACCTCAGTCTCTATTATTTGCTAATATGCGGTGATACTTAATGTGGGCTGTGTTCCCTTATTTGTTGGTGATGGTGAGGCTAGTGAGGTACATGATTGAGTGAGGCCGAGGGCCTGGTTGTGAGGATATTAATACCATAGCACGTGAGTTGTCCGTGTAGCACGTGAGTTGACCGTGCGGATCCAGGTATTGATACCATAGCGCGTGAGTTGTCCGTGTAGCGCGTGAGTTGACCGTGCGGATCCAGGAACTGATATTGATTGAGTGAGGCCGAGGGACTGGTTGTGAGGATATTAATGCCATAGCGCGTGAATTGTCTGCGTAGCACGTGAGTTGACCGTGCGGATCCAGGTATTGATACCATAGCGCGTGAGTTGTCCGCATAGCACATGAGTTGACCGTGCGGATTCAGGTATTGATATGATGGCACGTGAGTTGTCCGTGCTTAGCGCTTGGGCTTTGGGAGCCCCTCCGGAGTCTGTACTCACCCCCAGTGAGCGCAGAGTGTTGAGTATTTTGAGTATTGATTGCTGAGTGTAAGTGATGAGTGATAGAGTGGCACTGCTGTGAGGTTGTATTTATTTGTGTTGTTGCTGCATTTATCTATTAAACTTCTTTGTGGCATTTGCTGAGTTATGGAATTTACCTGTTTATTTCTATATATATTTTAAATTGTGAAAAATAAATAATTGGATTGTTTTACTTAGCTCGTCACTATTGCTCAGTTCCTTAGTTATTTCTGTTATTTGCTGAGGTGGTTGTACTCATACTACACCCTGCACTTTATGTGCAGATTCAAGTGAGTTAGAGCGCGGTGATCGTTGAGTTCAGGACGGCTATATGTGGAGATTGCAAGGTAGCTGCTAGCGTCTGCAGGACCTTGTTACTCCTTTTATCATTTCTTATTTTGGATTGTATTGACAGTTAGACAGCTTCATTTTTTAGTTCATAGATTTAGACGCTCATGACTTAGTGACACCCCGATGTTTGGGGCTCGTTTCCGTATTTCTAAAATTATATTTAGAGTTGATTTAATTTATGAGAAATTCAAATGTTGAAATGTTTTATTAAATTCTTATAATCGGTTTAGTAGAAATATTTTGGGAAGTAGGCTTGCCTTGTAACACGATAGGCGCCATCACGACCATGGTTAGATTTTGGGTCGTGACACTATTAAGGAACCAAGTATTCCGATTTCAACCCGAACCCTTCCAAACCCAAGTAAACCATCCCCGCAAGTCATAAATAGTAAACGCACATATGAGGAGTCTTAATTAGGGGAACAAGGACCTAGAAAGCAAAACGACCGGTCGGGTCGTTACATTCTCCACTTCTTAAACAAACGTTCGTCCTCGAATGGGTCTAGAATCATATGTGGAGTGCTGAATAGGTGTGGTTATCTGCTCCGCATGTCCTCCTCAGTCTCCCAAGTCACCTCCTTGACTAATTGACCCCTCCACTGGACCTTTATCTCATAAATCTTCTTAGACCTCAACTGGTGAAACTTCCTGTCAACAATCGCAACTGGCTCCTCCTCATAACCCAGACTCATATCTAACTGAACCACGACATGATCCTTTTGGAGCATAGACACGTAGAAAACTAGATGAACTCCTGACAGACTGGGAGGCAAAGCAAGCTCATAAGCAACCTCCCCAACTCGCCTCAACACTTCAAATGGACTAATAAACCTTCGGCTCAGCTTGTCCTTTTTCTCGAACCTCATGATTCCCTTCATTGGTGAGACTTTCAAGAGAACCTTCTCGCCTATCATAAATGTTAAATCACGTGCCTTCTAATTCGCGTAACTCTTCTATCTGGATTGTGATGTGCGAAGTCGATCCTGAATCAACTTCACATTCTCCAAGGCATCCTTCACTAAATCAGTGCCAAATAACCTAGCCTCGTCGGGTTCAAACCATCCGATGGGCGAACAACATCGTCGACCATACAAAGCCTTAAATGGAGCCATCTCAATGCTGGGCTGATAACTGTTGTTATAAGCAAACTTGGCCAAAGGCGAGAATCGATCCCACTGACCTCCGAAGTCAATCACACATGCTCTAAGCATATCGTTCAGGATCTGAACCATCCGCTCTGACTGCCCATCGGTCTGCAGATGAAAGGCTATGCTGAGCTCTACCCAGGTACCCAACTCGCTCTGTACTACTCTCCAGAAGTGCGAAGTGAACTGAGGGTCTTTATCTGAAATGATAGAAACATGCACACCATGCAACTGGACAATCTTCTGAGTGTAAATCTAGGCCAACCTCTCTGATGAGTACATAGTCATCACTGGAATAAAGTGTGTCGACTTGGTCAGCCTGACGACAATGACCCAAACGACATCAAACTTCCTCAACGTCCACGGAAACTCAACTACGAAGTCCATAGTGATGCACTCCTATTTTCACTCAGGTATAACCATTTGCTGAAGTAGGCCACCTAATGTCTAGTGCTCATACTTAACCTACTAGCAATTTTGGCATCTTGCTACATACTCAACTATGTCTTTCTTCATCCACCACCATAAATAATACTGCCTCAGTTCGCGATACATCTTCGTAGCACCTGGATGTATAGAATACCGAGAACTGTGTACCTTCTGTAGAATTGTTTCCCTCAATCCATCAACATTAAGAACACATAGACAACCCTAGAGTCGCAGAACACCATCCTTACCGATAGTAGCCTCCTTGGCACCACCTTGTAGTACCGTCTCCCTAAGAACCAACAAGTGCAAATCATCATACTGAAAAGCCTTGATCCGCTCAAATAATGAAGACTGAGCCACGACGCATGCAAGAACTCGACTGAGCTCTGAAATATCCAACCTCACAAGTCTATTAGCCAAGGACTGAATGTCCAAAGACAATGGCCTCTCCTCTGCTGCAATGAATGCCAAACTACCCATCATCTTAGCCTTTCTGCTCAAGGAATCCGCAACCACATTCGCCTTGCACTGATGATAAAGAATGGTAATATTATAGTCATTTAGTAACTCAAGCCACCTGCGCTGCCTTAAATTGATATCCCTCTTCTTGAACAAATGCTGCAAGCTGCGATGATCAGTGTAAACCTTGCAGGACACCCCGTAAAGATAATGCCTCTAGATCTTGAGAGCATGAACTATCGCGACCAACTCCAAATCATGTATGGGGTAATTCTTCTCACGGGGCTTCAATTGACGTGAATCATATGCAATAACTCACCCCTCCTGCATCAATACACAACCTAAGCCAACACATGAAGCGTCGTAATACACCGTATACATTCCTGAACCAGAATGCAATACTATCACCAGTGTTGTAGTAAATGCGATCTTGAGTTTTTGAAAGCTCGCCTCGCAATCATTGGAACATTGGAATGGAGCACCCTTCTGGGTCAATCTAGTTAAAGATGCTACAATAGATGAGAAACCCTCCACAAATTGGCGATAATAACCTACTAACCCCAAGAAACTCCTGATTCAGGTCGCTGTGGTAGGACGAGGCCAACTCTGGACTGCCTCGATCTTCCTGGGATCTACCTTAATACCCTCGCCTGATACAACATGCCCTAAGAATTCCACAGAATCTAACCAGAACTCGCACTTGGAGAACTTAGCATATAACTTCTGTTCTCGCAAGGTCTGAAGCACAACTCTCAAATGCTGCTTGTTCTCCTCCATCCTACACGAGTAGATCAATATTTCATAAATGAAGACAATGACAAATGAGTCAATATATGGCCTGAACACCCGGTTCATCAAATCCATAAATGCTGCCGGGGCGTTCGTCAAGACAAAGGACATCACTAGAAACTCATATTGGCCATATCTAGTCAAGAAAGCCGTGTTCGGAACATCCAAAGCACAAATCTTCAGCTGATGATACCCCGATCTCAAGTCGATCTTAGAGAACACCCCGGAACCTTGTAACTGGTCAAACAAATCATCAATACGCGACAATGGGTACTTGTTCTTATTCGTAGCCTTGTTCAATTGGTGGTAATCAATGCATATCTGCATAGTCCCATCCTTTTTTTTCAAGAACAACACCGTAGCACCCCAAGGTGACACACTCGGCCTGACGAACCCCTTAACTAACAACTCCTCAAGATGTTCTTTCAACTCCTTCAACTCCTTCGGAGCTATGCGATATGGTGGAATAGAGATAGACTGGGTACCTGGAGCCAAATCAATATAGAAGTCGATATCCAGATCTGATGGCATGCTTGGTCGATCAAAAGGAAACACATCGGAGAACTCTCGCACAATAGGCACTGAATCAATCATGGGAGTCTCTGTAGCAGTATCTCGAACATAAGCCAGATAAGCCAAACAACCCTTCTCGACCATATGTCGAGCCTTCAAGAAAGAGATAACCCGGCTAGATGAACTGATAGATGAACCCTTCCATTCTAATCTAGGCAACTCTAACATCGCCAAGGTAACAATCTTGGCATGGAAATCAAGGACGACATGGTACAGAGACAACCAATTCATGCCCAGGATGACCTCAAAGTCGATCATGTCGAGCAACAGAAGATCCGCTCTGGTCTCATAACCACAAAAAGTCATGATACAGGATCAGAAAATCCGATCCACAATAACAAAATCGCCCACTAGCGTGGACACATATACATGAGTACCCAAGGACTCATGAGGAACACTTAGAAAATGAGCAAATAGAGATGAAGCATATGAAAATATGAAGACCCTGGATCAAATAGTATCGAATCATCCCTATCGCAGACAAAAATAATACCTGTGATCACGGCATCTGAGGCTACTGCATCTGGTATGGCTGGAAAGGCGTAGAACCTACCTGGTGCGCCACCTGACTGGCCTCTACCTCTAGGGTGGCCCCTACCTATAACTCGTGGCGCTCTACTTGTAGTCTCATCATCCACGGACTTGCCCTTCTGGGCGGCTGTAGGAAAATGAATTCTTATATCGCACGATCTAAGATAAGAAAGAAGAGTAACCATCCTAAATATCTTGTAGCCTCCTGTCTATAAGTGTGGTGTACAACACACCCATAAACAAGACTCTACTAGACACGGTCTGTAGACAACCCTAGGACAGAACTGCTCTGATACCACTTTTGTCGCGACCCGAACCGATGAGCCGTGACGAGTGCCCGAGTTCTACCTATCGAACACCACTAAGCATTCGTCTAAGATATAAACATGAAATAAGTGTAGGTCATTCATAAAGTCTGGAAATATGCCCCAAAGACATATATATATATATATATATATATATATATATATATATATATATATATATATATATATATATATTGTATACGGTAGGGCTAGCCGACAAGGCCACATACTATCTAACTATACATGTCTGTCTACAGATCTCTATTAGAGTGTACAACTGTATAAAGGACGAGACTGGGCCCCGCCGTACCCATATATATATATATATATATATATATATATATATATATATATATATATATATATATATATATATATATATATATATCGTACCAAAACTCAACGCAGCTTCGGATCAAATGGAGCACACCAACTCTCGCTGATCAAGGATCCTAAGAAGGGGGACCGTCAGCCTGTCTACCTGCATCTGCGGGCATGAAACACAACGTCCCCAGGAAAAAAAGGGACGTCAGTATGAATAATGTACTGAGTATGTAAAGCATGAAAATCAGTACATAAAAGACATAGATGAAACATGGGGTAAAGAATTCCACCTGTGAGTCTAAATAACTTTGTGAATCCTGAAACATTTATAATATCATGCACGTGCATGTAAATGTCGTTTCATGCATAGGTATAGGTGTACATAACATCATCAAGCCTCTGAGGGCATCCCATCATATCATCTCGGCCATTGTGGGAAAAATCATCAACATATACCAACTGATCAGGTGGTGGTGCGTATATAACGCCTTAACCTTTTCCCATATCCCATATACATATAATATACGCATATATAACGCCTTCTGGATATGAGTCAATGTACATGTATAAATGCATGAAATGTATAAGAAATACGTTAATAAGATTTCTCGAATATCATAAAATCAATATGCCTTTTGGACAAACTTCATCAAATACGTATTTTTCTGAGACCCATGAACAGAGGATATAATAATAATAATTCACATGGGGAATCAAGAATATAGACACCTCTAGTATTTCTATGAATAAAGTCATTTATGAACATTGCGTATTTTTCTCGTTTCGTTTGTATCATTTGGATCATGCCAAAAAAAAGGATAGCCTTAACATACCTCAATTCATCAATGCAACTCAACAACAAGCTTATGACAACTAGCGCGCCAACCCTATAGCAAAGACATATGTGTACAATTTAGATGGTGGTAGTATATTACGTATCTCAAACGATAACTCGATTCTAAAATAAAATGGGCAGCATTTTCCCTGATTTTACTGCTCCCTCAAGCTTACTATAGGCGAGATACAAACATAATAGAATCAGCAACTCAAAACTAACCTAATTACAATCCGAGACCTTCAATACAACAAAACCCCCAAATATACCATAATACACCCAATCAACAAATTATCAATTAGCATGCAACTATAATGACGAGTGAACAACCTACTACCCTACCACATGTGGCATTTCTCCATGCCATTTTTATCCTTCCAAACTCCATAAATCAACAACACAATAGACAGTCCAAAAGCAACACAAAACAGTCCACTACAAATCAAATAACTCGAACTCATGGCTTCCGATAACCATCCCGTGAGGTCTAGCTATTAGAAAACAAATTTATCAACTTTTGAAAAGTCAAAAGGTGCTAGCTTGGCACCCTCTGATTCGCTCATTTTCCAACGCTTATATCATTTTATCCGGATATCGTATGAATGAACGGCTAAGAGCATTGGAAACTAAATTCCAAGACCTTCAATTTGGTATATAATATACCCCAAAAGACCTCATATAGCACACAAAATCTATTTCTCAAAAAGCTCTATTATAGGAAAAATTCTTAGTTGGTTTTTCCGCAACTTTAATCCGATTTTCCCTAAACTTTATGTGTTTTATCCAAACATCATATATAGTCATATTATTACTTTAAACTTATTTAAATCATGATTAACAAGTCTCATATTCATTATACATCACCTTGGGACGTACAAGGTGTAACAATATTCCCCTCTTAGAAACATTCGTCCTCGAATGTTAAACTCCTAGAGATTTATATAAATTTTGGTAGAGTATCCTCTGTAATGGTACCACTACCAACCTGTCAGACAGAAAACCCCAACAATACAAAGACACACAGGTCCACAATCATCAATTACACCAATTGTATCATATTACCAATGACAATAACTAACATAAGAATCAAGTACCATATACGTACCTAAGGTTGTGATGTCTCAGTCTGATCCTCCTCCGAAAGCGGAAAAAAGTGAGGATACCTAGACTTCATATCTTCTTCAGCTTCCCAAGTCATCTACTCCACATTATTGTTCCTCCAAAGTACTTTAATCGAAGATACGTCTTTAGTTCTCAATATCCGAACTTGTCAATCTAGAATAGCAATGGGAGCTTCCTCATATGATAGATGCTCTGTGACCTGAATATCGTCAACTGGAACAAATCTAGAAATATCTCCAACACACTTGCGGAGCATAGACACGTGAAAAACCGGATGTACTGACTCCAAGTTGGAAGGCAAGTCTAACTCATATGCTACATGGCCTACTCTGCGTATGATCTTATAAGGTCCAATGTACCGACGGCTAAGCTTTCCTTTCTTACCGAATCTCATAATGCCTTTCATCGATGATACCTTTAGGAATACCCAGCCATTTACCTAAAACCCCAAGTCTCATCGTCGATTATCTGCATATGACTTCTGTCGACTCTGAGCTGCTAATAGCCTTTCCTGTATAAGCTTAATCTTCTCAACTGCATGTTGTACCAACTCTGGTCCTACTAACTTAGTTTCCCCAACCTCGAACCATCCGATAGGTGACCTACACTTTTATCCGTAAAGAGCTTCGTATGGAGCCATCTGAATGTTGGAATGATAACTATTATTATATGCGAACTCAATAAGTGGAGATGATCATCCTAGTTACCCCTGAAGTTCATCACACAAGCCCGTAGCGTATCCTCCAGTGTCTAAATAGTACGCTCAGCCTGATCGTCTGTTTGGGGATGAAATGTTGTACTAAGACTTATTTGAGTCCCCAATCCTTTTTGGAAGGACCTCCAGAAATTGGATGTAAATTGAGCACCTCTATCTGAGATAATAGATAAAGGGACACCATGAAGTCATACTATCTCCTTAATTTAAATCATTGCATAATCCTCTGCTGAATACGTAGTCCCGTCATGCAAAAAATGGGCTGATTTTATAAGTCTATCAATAATAACCCATATAGAATCAAACTTACGCTGGGTACGAGATAAGCCTATGATGAAATCCATATTAATCACTTCCTATTTTCAAGTCGGAATCTCTATAGCCTGCAATAATCCACCGGGTTTCAACCTGCTGATAATTTGGGCACTGAGCAACAAACTCTGCTATATCCTTCTTCATTCCGTCCCACCAGTATATTCCCCTAATATCATGATACATCTTCGCCGCTCTTGGATGAATGGAATAACGAGAATAGTGAGTTTCTCCCATAACCTACTGGCACAACCCTGCTACATTAGGAACACATAATCGACCTCGATATCTGAGGAATCCATCTCCTGTAATCTCCAATGGTGTCTTCTCCTTTTGAGGGGTTGTATCTCTGTAGTGAGCTAGCACAGGATCTTCATACTGGCATTCCTTCACTTCAGTTACTAGAGAGGATGTTGTCGTGTCCTGAATAGTAACTCCAGTACCACCTGAATCTAATAATCGAACTCCAAGATTAGCTAGCTGATGAATCTCATCACTCTTCTCTGGCTATAAATATGATAAGCTACCCATAGATCTATGGTTGAGGGGCTCGACTACTGCATTCGCCTTTCCTAGATGGTATAAAATATCAACATCATAGTCTTTTAGTAACTCCAACCATCGCCTCTGACATAAATTCAATTCCTTTTGCTTGAATATATATTGAAGGCTTTTATGGTCCGTATAGATATCAACATGAATGCCATACAAATCGTGCCTCCACATCTTTAGTGCATGAATCACCGCGGCTAACTCTAAATCATGGGTGGGGTAATTCTTCTCATGGTTTCTTAGTTTTCTAGAAGCATAAGCAATAACCTTACCATGCTGCATCAATACACTAGTTAATCCAATGCCCGACGCGTCACAATAGATAGCATAACAATCGGTCCCTTCTGGAAGTGTCAGAACCGGTGCTGAAGTCAATTTGTCCTTCAATGCCTGGAAACTCACTTCACAAGCATCAGTCCACTGAAACTTGGTTGTCTTCTGAGTCAACTTTGTCAATGGTGCTGAAAGGGAAGAAAACCCCTCTACAAATCTCCTGTAATAACCTGCCAAATCTAGGAAGCTACGAACTTCTATCGGTGTCGTGGGTCTAGGCCAAGTCTTCACTGCTCAATCTTCTATGTATCGACCCAGATACCCTTACCCGAAATAATATGACCAAGGAAGGCTACAGAATTCAACCAAAATTCACATTTAGAGAACTTTGCATACAACTTCCTTTCTTGTAGATCTCTGAGCATAGTACGCAAATGATCTGCATGCTCAGCCTCTGAACGAGAATAAACCAAAATATCATCTATAAATACAATCACGAACAGATCTAGAAAGGGTCTGAACACACGGTTCATCAAGTCCATGAATACCACTGGGGCATTAGTCAAACCGAATGACAGAACACGAAACTCAAAGTGTCCATATCTGGTCCTAAATGCTGTCTTCGGAATATCCTTCTCTCTAACCCTTAGCTGATAGTACCCCGACCTCAGGTCTATCTTTGAGAAACACCTGGCACCCTGCAAATGATCAAATAAATCATCAATCCTCGGGAGTGGGTACTTATTATTGATCGTCGCCTTATTCAACTGTTTGTAATCAATACACATCCGCAAGGAATCATCTTTCTTTCTCACAAATAACACAGATGCTCCCCACGGTGATGTACTTGGTCTGATAAAGCCTTTTTCAAGCAAATCCCTCAGTTGTTCTTTCAACTCTCTCAGCTTTGCAGGTTCCGTTCTATAAGGAGGAATAGATATCAGCTGGGTATCTGGTAATGTGTCAATAGCAAACTTAATCTCCCGCTCTGGCGGAAGGCCTAGAAGCTCATCGAGAAAAACATCAGAAAACTCATTAACCACCAGAATAGATTGAAGGGTCGGTGACTCTGCTTTCATATCCTGTACCCAAACTAAGTGATAAATATAGCCCTTTCTGATCATCTTTCTTGCCTTGAGATAGGAAATAAATCTACCTCTCGGCGATGCAGTATTACCTTTCCACTCTAGAACTGGCTCCCCTGGAAACTGGAACCGAACCATCTTTGATCTACAATCAACGTTAGCATAACAAGAAGCCAACCAATCCATACCCATTATAACATCAAATTCTACCATATCTAGCTCAATCAGGTCCGCTACTATAGAACGACTAAGAACTCCTACTATACAATCTCTATATACCCGTCTAGCTATCACTGGATCCCCAACAGGTGTAGACACCTCAAAAGGTTTAATCAACTCAGGTTTTATCCCAAAATTGCTAGCAACCAACAGAGTGACATATGATAAAGTGGAAACTGGATTAATCAATGCATATACATCATATGAAGAGACTGATAATAAACCTATAACAACATCAGGTGACGACTCCTGATCCTGTCGACCCGCTAATGCATAAATGCGATTCTGAGGATCGCTCGAGCTAGATGCTCCACTTCTGCCTCTACCACGACCAACTGGTGCTTACCTTGCCCGGGGGAGGGGGGGTACTGATGATGACGAACCAGCTATATATCTCACTGACTGAACTATACCTGCACCACCTCTCGTCAGACAATCTCTCATAACGTGGCCTGGATAACCACAAGTGTAACAAACACCCAACCCCACGAGACACTGCCCGACATAATGCTTACCACACTGAGCACATCGTGGCATGGGTGGCCTCATCTGACTTGACTCACCCCTATACTGAGAATGAGAGACCCTGGAACTCTGACTGGGCCCTGAATATGTGGAATGATCAAATCTCCTACCGGAAAACTGAGGGGGTGAACTAGCTGATGGCTGAGTTGAATACCTCAGGTACTGCTATCTCTGACCACCTCGAAACTCACCAGAAGGACCTGAAGATCTCGCTCTCTTACTCTGGCCCCTATCATGCTCACAATCGGCCCTCTGCTTCTGCTTACGCTCTTCTACACGCTGAGCGTATGCGTGAATACAAGAAATATCAATGCATGGATGAAGTGAGACCGACATACAGTCATTGAGCAGGTGCGGCTCCAACCCTATCACAAACCGGTGAACCCGATCCTCCATCTTAGCTACAATAGTGGGAGCATACCTCACCAAAGAATCAAACTAAAGGTTGTACTCCTGAACACTCATATTACACTCTCGAAGGGTTAAGAACCTATCAACTCTGGCCCATCTAAGCTCTAGTGGCAAATAGTGATGAAGAAAAGCCGTTGTAAAATCCTGCCATACTGCTGGAAGGGTATCCTCACCTCTGGACAACTCCCAAGACTCGTACTAATTAATTGCAATATCCCTAAGTCTATAGGAAGCTAGCTCAACTGACTTAGTCGCATTGGCCTTCATTACCCTCAAAGTCCTCTACATCCTATCGATAAATACCTGAGGGTCCTCATTTAGATCTGCTCCAGTGAATATCGGAGGGTCTAAATTAATGAAATCAGGAACCCTATAACTAATGACCCTATTAGCATGACCAATACCAACCTTCTGACGTCGAGCTTGTGCGGCCACTAACCAAGTCAATAACTAAATAACATCTCTCATCTCCTGACCCGGTGCATCTGGATGAGGAGCTGGGGGTACTGGAGTGAGTGTTGGAGCTGGTGCCCCTCGGATCTCCTCTAGAAAGGGCAGGGTATGTGAAGTCTGAGATGGAGTCTCACTATGCGACTCTCCTCGAGACCTGGTAACTCGTGGCGCTCTACTTGTAGTCTCATCATCCACGGACTTGCCCTTCTAGGTGGCTGTAGCCTTCTTGGGCATCGCTGAAAATATAACATGTCGTTAGAAAAATGAATTCTTATATCGCACGATCTAAGATAAGAAAGAAGAGTAACCATCCTAAATATCTTGTAGCCTCCTGTCTATAAGTGTGGTGCACAACACACCCATAAACAAGACTCTACTAGACACGGTCTGTAGACAACACTAGGACAGAACTGCTCTGATACCACTTTTGTCACGACCCAAACCGATGGGCCGTGACGAGTGCCCGAGTTCTACCTATCGAACACCCCTAAGCATTCGTCTAAGATATAAACATGAAATAAGTGTAGGTCATGTATAAAGTCTGGAAATAAACTACTAATTCATATGAACTACCTACGTGAGAAAACATGCCCAAAAGACATATATATATATATATATATATATATATATGGAATACGGTAGGGCTAGCCGACAAGGCCACATACTATCTAACTATACATGTCTGTCTACAGACCTCTATTAGAGTGTACAACTGTATAAAGGACGAGACTGGGCTCTGCCTTACCCATATATATATATATATGTAAACACATCGTACCAAAACTCAAAGCATCTTCGGATCAAATGGAGCACACCAACTCTCGCTGATCAAGGATCCTAAGAAGGGGGACCGTCAGCCTGTCTACCTGCACCTGCGGGCATGAAACGCAGCGTCCCCAGGCAAAAAGGGACGTCAGTACAAATAATGTACTGAGTATGTAAAGCATGAAAATCAGTACATAAAAGACATAGATAAAACATGTGGTAAAGAATTCCACCTGTGAATTCTGAAACATTTATAATATCATGCACGTGCGTGTAAATGTCGTATCATGCATAGGTATAGATGTACATAACATCATCAAGCCTCTGAGGGTATCCCATCATATCATCTCGGCCATTGTGGGCAATATCATCAACATATACCAGCTGATCAGGTGGTGGTGCGTATATAACGCCTTAACCTTTTCCCATATCCCATATACATATAATATACGCGTATATAACGCCTTCTGGTCACGGGTCAATGTACATGTATAAAGGCATGAAATGCATAATAAATATGTTAATAAGATTTCTCGAATATCATAAAGTCAATATGCCTTTCGGACAAACTTTATCAAATACGTATTTTTCTGAGACCCATGAACAGAGGATATAATAATACTTCACATGGGGAATCAAGAATATAGACACCTCTAGTATTTCTATGAATAGAGTCATTTATGAACGTTGCGTATTTTGCTCGTTTCGTTTGTATCATTTGGATCATGCCAAAAAAAAGGATAGCCTTAACATACCTCAAGTCGTCAATGCAACTCAACAACAAGCTTATGACAACTAGCGCACCAACCCTATAGTAAAGAAATACGTGTACAATTTAGATTGCGGTAGTATATTACGTATCTCAAACAATAACTCGATTCTAAAATAAAACGGGCAGCATTTCCCTTGATTTTACTGCTCCCTCAAGCCTACTATAGGCGAGATACAAACATAATAGAATCAGCAACTCAAAACCAATCTAATTACAATCCGAGCCCTTCAATACAACAAAACCCCCAAATATACCGTAATACACCCAATCAACAAATTATCAATTAGCCTGCAACTACAACGACGAGCGACCAACCTACTACCCTACCACATGTGGCATTTCTCCATGCCATTTTTATCCTTCCAAACTCCATAAATCAGCAGCACAATAGACAGCCCAAAAGCAACACAAAACAGTCTATTACAAATCAAATAACGTGAACTCACGACTTCCGATCACCGTCTCGTGAGGTCTAACTATTAGGAAACGAATTTATCAATTTTTTAAAAGTCAAAAGTTGCTAGCTTGGCACCCTCTGATTTCCCATCTTCCGATGCTTATATTGTTTTACTCGAATATTGTATGAATAAACGGTTAAGAGCGTTGGAAACTATATTCTAAGACCTTCAATTTGGTATATAATATGTCCCAAAAAGACCTCATATAGAACAAGAAATCTATTTATCAAAAAGCTCTATTACAGGGCAAATTCTTAGTTGGTTTTTCCGCAACTTTAATCCGATTTTTCTCAAACTTTATGTGCTTTATCTAGACATCATATATAGTCATATTATGACTTTAAAATCATTTAAATCATGATTAACAAGTCTCATATTCATTATACGTTACCTTGGGACGTACAAGGTGTAACGCTACCCACTTGCCCTCTGCCTCTGGGCGGCCAGACGGCTGGTGCGGCAGCTGGTGAGGTAATCATTAGCTGATGACCCTGGTGTACTACCTCTCCGAGAAGCCTGGGGCGGAATCTCCTCACATGACCAAGCTCCTCGCACTCAAACAACCTTTCGGTGCGGAAGATGACTGACCCTGAATCTTGCTCTAGGAACCTGAACGCCCACTAGAAGAACCCAAAATAGCTGGTGGACGGTAGAAGCTCTCTGGAATGGCACTGAAATAGGGCCGCACTAGAGCACCCCAAGAAGGAGGCGATGTCAGATACATTGACCTGCTAGATTGGCCCCTCACAAACTGATCACTGCCCCCCAGACAGAGCACCACTGGACCCTCCAGAATATCGAGACCGTTTGTCCCTCGACACCTGCTCTCGACTATGCTGGAGAAAAAACCCGATCCTCTGAGCTATCTCCATAACATGCTCATAAGGGGTCCCCATCTCAATCTCTCGGGCCATAGTGACCTGGATACCATAGTGCAAGCCTGCAATAAACCTCTGCACTCTCTCTACATCAGTGAGGAGTATCATAAGTGCATGGTGAGACAACTTAGAGAATCTCGCCTCATAGTTAGTCACAAACATCTGACCCTGCTAAAGCCGCTCGAACTGACCCCGTAACTCATCCCTTTGAGAGGGTGAGATATATCTCTAGAGAAAGAGATGTATAAACTGGTCCCAAGTCAAGGGAGGAGAACCCACTGGTATGCTGAGAAGATAGGACTGGCACCATCTACGAGCCTTGCCCTCTAGATGAAAGGTGGTAAGGTCCACCCCGTGGTACTCCTATACTCCCATGTTGTGCAGTATGTCCCTGCAACGATAAATAAAGTCATAGAGGTCCTCATATCTCTCACCGTCAAAGGCAGGAGGATGTAACCTAGTCCATCTATCCAATAGCTCCTGCGGCTCGCTGGTCGCGGTTGGTTTGGGCTCCAGTATAGCCGCTGCAACTGGCTTAGCCCTGCCTACGAGTAGTGCACCCGGGTATAATATATGGCATCAGCATGCCCTAGAGCTTGAACAGTAGGGGTCTGTGCTCCACCTCCCGCCTGAGAAGTGACTTGGTCCATTGGAAATAAACCAGTATGTGTCATAGATTCCATGAACCACAACATACGGCCCATGACCTCCTGGAATCCTGGTGCAGACATAAAATCTGCTAGGGCCAGCTCAGCTGCAGGTACCTCGCCCTGTTCCTCAATAACATGATCCTCCACTGGTGGCATAACTAGAGCAACTCTAGGACGCCCTCATTCTCTGGCAGGAGCTGGAGCCCTCCCTCAGCCTCTAGTAATAGGGAGAGCAGTTCCTCTACGGTCGGGAACATCTACCGCACGCATCCTGACCATCTGTGAGAGAATAAGATAATGATACTTAGCACAACATCAACTGCATGATAGGAGATGAAGAAAGAGAAGTTTCCTAATACACTATAGCCTCTCGAAGATAAGTACATATGTCTCTGCATCGATTCACAATACTCTATTAGGCCTGCTCATGATTTGTGAGACTTACGTAAACCTAGAGCTCTGATACCAAGTTGTCACGACCCAATTTCCACTATAGGCCGTGATGGCACCCAACGTTGCCGCTAGGCAAGCCAACAGTGAACTAGCCATGTAATTGTTCTTTTTAAATTTTTTAAAGTAGTTGATTTTATTTATTAAAAGGATGATCAATAGAATGTTATAGTTAATTAAAGCATAAATTAGCGAAAGAGTAATATAGTGAATTTACTATTCAAAATCATAAAATGTCTACTAGACTAATCCCAAAACCCACTGTCACAAGTGTATGAGCAACTAGTAAAATATACAAAGATCTCCTATACTGCTGTCTGGAGTAAGATAGACAAACAAATTAATACAAAAGAGAGATTGCGGGCACTGCAGGACGGGCACAGAGAGCAGCTCACTACTAAGCCTCGGGGTAACGGGGGTACGCGCCTGGATGACCACCAGATGCACCTACCTTAGATCCTGCATGATTAGTGTAGAAATGTAGCGTGAATACACAAATAACATGTATCCAATAAGTATCTAGTCTATCCTCAAAAAAGTAGTGACGAAGGGTCGACATCGACACTTACTATGGGCCAATAAATAAAGTACATAAATTCTAAATAGGCATAGAATACATCAATATTAATAACGCAATAATGGACAATAAACAAGTGATTCTTTAACTAGATGTCAATTACGATCTCCAACTAACACATAATAACTTCAACAAATAAGACCTATCAAGTAAATTATAATTTCTCAAGTCATGAAAGTAATATCAAGTGAATTCGGACTCCGAGCATTATCACGCACGATTTATGCCGAGGTCGTACGACCCGATCCAAAATAGTGTGTACACTACCAAGGGTCAAGCGGTGCGAACCATAGATGCATCTATTATACTGGCGAGGCGTTCGGCCAGATCCACAAGAAGAGAGAATACTCTATGAACTATGATTTAACAGCTACTACAACAATAATACACAAGGAGGCACAATTTTTACTAACGGTCAAGTAACCCACCAAAACTCAAAGTAAATGAAGTTTGGTCATTACGAATCCTTTATCGAGTATTAATATAATTTAATCACTTAAACTAACAAGTAGAGTACAAATAATACAAGTATTACATGATAGAGTCCTAAAAGTACTCGGACATAAATATGATTTTTAGCTATGCACGGACTCTCGTCACTTCGCGCGTACGTAGCACCCACAATTAGTAGCAAATAGTATTTTAAACATCTATGGGGTAAATTCCCTCTTACAAGGTTAGGAAAGAGACTTACCTCGTTCCTAAGTTCCCTTTTCAGTCCACAAACCACCTTAAAAGCCTCAAGTCGGTGCCGAATAATCCAAAACTAGTCAAATATTGTATAAATTTATCAATATATACTCAAAAGTTCATAATTTCGCTATTAGAGTAATTACTCAACTCAATTTGAAGATTCCTAAATTTTACCCCCGGGCCCATGTTTTCGAATTCCGGAAATTTTTGAAGATAAATATTACCCATAACCTCATGAACTCAATTATATAATTTCTACTCAATTCCATAATTATTTTTGTATTCTAATCCCATTTTTATCAAAACCTAGCTTTTTCAACAAAATCATAAAAATTCTATAATTTCTATGTTAAAATCTACCCATAATTTTTGTATTAAACTCATATTGTGTAGAAAATACGAATGTCAAGGTGCTAGATGAGAAACCCTCTTCAAAGAGCTCTAAAATCGGCGGCCACAAGTTGAGAGAAATGAACCAAATAAGCATAAGTCCTGATTTTTAAAACAACACTGCCCCGCCATTTCTTCTTCGCGATCGCGGAAGAGGTCTCACGATCACGAAGTCAAGCTGCCCAGGCCCCAGAAAAATGGGCAACATGAATGCGAGGCCCCAAACGCCAACGCATAGGCTTGACATACCAGAACTTCGCGAATGCGGGGTCCAACTCACGAACGCAAAGAGGAAATGAAACCCACACCCATGCCCTTTTTCCTTACGTGAACACGAAGGCCACATGTACGAGACCTTCGCGAATGCGGGCAAGGGGTCACGAACATGAAGAGAAACCATAGATCCCATATTTTCCTTCTCCGCGAACGCGACACATCCTTCGCGATCGCGAAGAAGGAAACCAAAACCAGCAATACCATATTTTTGGACTTAGCTCCCTGAGGTCCAAAACTCTCCCGAGCCACCCGGGACCCCGTCTAAATGCACCAATAAGTCCATAAACATTATACGGACCTGCTCAAACTCTCGAAATACATAAAACAATATCAAAACTAAGAATTGCACCCCAAAACCCAATTGAATCAAATTATGAACTTTAAGCTTTTCAACTTACTCCGAACGTGCCGAATCATGCTTAGACTACTCGGAATGATACCAGATTTTGCATACAAGTCATAAATCACTGTACGGAACTATTCTCATGCTCTTAATCCCAAACAGATCTCAATAACACTAAAGTCTATTCCAAACCAAATTTAAAAAACTATAAACCTTCAATGTGCCAACTTTCAACATTAGGCGCCGAAACGCTCCCGGGTCATCCGAAACTAATCTGAACATACGTCCAAGTCCAAAATTATCATACGAACCTATTGGAACCGTCAAATCATGATTTCGATATCGTTTACTAAAAGCGTTGACTCAAGTCAAACTTGGCCATCTTATGCCACTATTAAGGAATCAAGTGTTCGAATTTCAACCCGAACCCTTCCAAACCCAAGTCAACCATTCTCGCAAGTCATAAAACAGTAAAAGCACATACCAGGAGTCTTAATTAGAAAAACGGGGACCTAGAAAGCAAATCGACCGGTAGGGTCGTTACATACATCTTGAGGGTTATTAGGCAAAAGGAATTCTAGTTGGATATGATGATGAATATTTTAGTTAAGAAAATGAAGTTATCATATTGATATTGTAGAATGAAATATACTATGTATGTGCTTTATGTTTTTCTTTAAAATTTATTTTTTTGATTAGAATGGTTAAAAGTTTCTATATTCCTTATTATTTAGATCTTCTATTTTTGATATTTTTACGTTTTTCCTTACTTCTAGTATAGTTATTGTTACATAGTTGGAAAGGATATTTGTAAGTCTTAATTGATTTTAAAGTCTAAATATCAGGAATACTTACATTATTCTAGTAAGGAAAGATTTTAATAATCAAATTTTAGTTGATTTGAAATTCCAAAAAATTAGAAAAATAGTTAAATGACTATTTTTTCTAGTGTGAAATCGATTTTTTAAAGGGTAAAAAAGGAAAACGACATTTCGCTAACGACCTTCGTACTTTTAATATAGTACTAGTCTTTATGTACGTGCGTTGCACGTAAATCTTTAGTCAATCATTCATGCAATAGACCAATAAATTAAATTTATCAAAAGATTATATACATAAATAAAGAACTGACACTACTAGAAAACTGCCTAAAATCGTTCAGAAATACCGACCGAAATCGGTCAGAAAATTGAAAAAATCGACTGATTTTCGACCGACTTTATGTGATGACCCAAAATGTCATCTTTAAATTTAATAAGTAATTCTGTGCTCTAAGAACTTGAAGAGTACCGTTTATCATTCCTCGACTTGCGTGCGCAGTCCGTAGAATTTTTCGAAAAGTTTTCATGTGAAAATGGATTAAAATGTAAAATAGAGCTTTAAAACTCAACTAAGTTGACTTTGGTCAACATTTTTAGTAAACAGACCCGGATCAGTATTTTGACAGTTTCAGTATATCCGTATCGTGATTTGGGACTTGAGTGTATGCCCGAAATTTAATTTGGAGGTCCCTAGCTCAAGTTATGACAATTTAACGGAACTAGCAATTTAAAGGCTAAAGATTTCAAGTTTGACCACGGGATTGACTTTTTGATATCGGAGCCAGAATCTGATTCTGTAAATTTGAACAGCTCCATTATGTCATTTATGATTTTTGTGCCAAATTTAAAGTCATTCCAGATTCATTTAATATGTTTTGGCACGAGGTTTGCAAATTGAAAAGTTTAAAACTCAAAGTCCGAATCGAGGTGTGAATTGCAATTTCGATGTTATTTGATATGATTTGAGACCTCGAGTAAGTCCGTATTATGTTACGGGACTTGTTGGGATACTTGGATAAGGTTTCGAGGGGCTCGGGTGAGTTTTGGACGAATTTCGGATTGTTTAGAGCATGTTGAAAGCAGCAGGTTCTTGGCAGAACCTAGTGTAATCGCACCTGCGCAATGGTGATCGCAGGTGCGCAACCACATCTGGGAGAAGCTGGTCGCTATTGGGACCTGGGCACTGGCCAGTTGCATCGCTTCTGCGGAGAAATAGGGCACAAATTCGCGACCGCTTCTGCGAAGGCTGCATCGCTTCTGCGGTCGTTTGGTCGCTTCTGCGACGTCGCAGGTGCGATAGAAATGTCCGCAGATGCGGAACCTCGCCTGGCAGCCCTACTTCACAAATGTGAGATTTTTCTCGCAAATACGTGACTGCGGGTGCGAAAATATAGCCCGCAGATGCGAAAATGCTGGGCAGAATACATAAAATCGGGTTTTAGCCATTTTTACTCATTTTTGAGTTTCAAGTCTCGGATTTGGGCGATTTCAAGGGGAATTTTCAGGACTTTGAATTGGGTAAGTGTTCTTTAACCAAAAGTGATTATATTTCAAAAATCCATATCTATATTCATCATTTATTTCGGATTTAGATGGAAGAAATTGGACTTTTTATAAAATCTTTCAAAAACTAAAAGTTAAGATTTGAAGGTCTATTTGATATCGGAATTGGACAATTTTTGTATTGTTGAACTCGTATTGGAACGGGTGTTCGAATTTCATGAATTTTTCTGTGATTTGAGACATGGGTCTCACTGTCGAATATTTAATTGAATTTTGGATTTTTATCCGAAAAATTAGTAAATTCATATGGAATTAATTCCTATGATTAGTATTGAATATATCGAATTGTTTGTGAATAGATTTGAAGATTTCAGAGGAAAATTTAAAAGGAAAAGTTGTGGTTGAATAATTGATTGAAAGTTTCAAAGCGAGGTAAGTATCGTGGTTAATCTTGACTTGAGGGAATAGAACCCTTAAATTATTTGTTATGTGAAATGCATGTGAACGACGTATATGCGAGGTGACGAGTATCTATACGTAGTCAAATTGATTGTTTGCATAATTACTTGAAAAATTATAAATTATTTTAAATCATGAATTAATTGTTATAATAATTGTTTCACTCCTATTCTTTGTCAAATAATAATTCTTGAATTCCTGAATTAATTGTTACATCTTATTTGAATTATATGTATTAATTGCTACTTGACATTTAGCATATTAAATATTAAACTGCCTATTTTTTTTCCTGATTTCTATAATAATTTGCTATTTGTCATTGTTTGTTTCATAATTAAATCATAATTGTTGTATGCTTGTTGTCTTATAATTTTATATTAATTGTTGCATTTATTGGGAAAATATCTTCTATAAGAATTGATTGAAATGTACATATTGGAGGATCGGGTTACACGCCGTAACAGACTTATTAAAAGTCAATATTAGTGGATCGGGTTGCAAGCCGCAACAGACTTATTAAAAGTCAATATTGGAGGATCGGGTTGCACGCCGCAACAGACTTATAATAAAGTCCATATTGGAGGATCGGGTTGCACGCCGCAACAGACTTATTAAAAGTCAATATTGGAGGATCGGGTTGCACGCCGCAACAGACTTATTAAAAAGTCCATATTGGAGGATCGGGATCCACGCCGCAACAGACTTATTAAAAGTTAATATTGGTGGATCGGGTTGCACGCCGCAACAGACTTATTAAAAAGTCCATATTGGAGGATCTGGTTGCACGCCGTAATAGACTTATTAAAAGTCAATTGGGGGATCGGATTGCACGCCGCAATAGACTTATTTAAAAGTCTATATATATACTTGATTGAAATAAATATATGACAGACTTGATTAAAAGGAAAATATTGGAAAAGCGGGTTGCACGCTGCAACAGAATTGAATGTGAATATATTGTGAGAGCGGGTTGCACGCTGCAACAGAATTGGGTGAATTAATAATAGATTATGACTGCTGAGTTGGCTTCAATTATTATAAATGAGTTACCTGAGTTATTTCTATTATTTGTTGTTGTTATTAATATTGCGTACAAGTTAATGTAAGTGAACCGCCTTAGCCTCGTCACTACTTCGTCGAGGTTAGGCTCAGCACTTACCAGTACATGGGATCAGTTGTACTGATACTACACTCTGCACTTCTTGTGCAGATTTCGGAGTTGGTCCTAGCGGTGTGCCATAGACTTGCTCGGATTTCAGCTACCAGAGGAGACTTGAGGTATAACTGCATGTCTTCCGCAGTTCTGAAGTCCCCGTCTATTTTACTTTAGCTGTGTGTTTATTTTCAGACAGCTTTATTTTATTCAGACCTTTATTTGTATTTATTCTAGAAGCTCGGGCACTTATGACACAAATTCTCGGATGGTATTTAGACACCGTTATTTTTATGGATTATTCACTATATTTTAGACATTACTTTCGCATTTGTTCTTTGTTTAACAAATGTAAAAATTATTTTAAAAATGGATAATATTATTCTAACATTGGCTTGCCTAGCAAATGAAATGTTAGGCACCATCACGGTCCCGTCGGTGGAAAATTGTGGATCACTAGGTTGCCTAGGTCTCACGATTCACGAGCAAGCTTAGTAGAGTCTGGAGGATCGGTACGGAGACGTCTGTGCTTATCTTCCAGAAGCTATGAAGTTTAGGAACAAGTTTCACTTATATTCTTCTCTGTCGTGCGAAATTTCTTTCTCAATACTGATTGAACTCTTCTACTCTTATTCTCTCGCAGATGGCGAGAACACGTACCACTTCCTCAGCTGAGCAACAGCCAGAGCCTCCAGTGACAGCTCCTATGCGGGGCAGAGGTCGAGGCCGAGGCCGTGCCAGAGGCCGAGGCAGGGGCAGTGCTTAGCCTAGGGCCCGAGCAGCATCCCCAGCAGTGGAGCCTCAGATAGAGCTTGACGAGGAGGTTCCAGCCCAGACTGTTCCTACTGGACCAGCACAGGTTCCGGAGGGGTTCATTGCCACCCTAGTACTTCAAGACGCTTTGGTCTGTTTGGTGGGTCTTATGGAGAGTGTGGCCCAGACTGACACATTTTCCATGGCACTAGCAGTCTCTCAGGCTGGAGGAGGAACCCAGACTCCCACCACTCCCACTACAGAGCAGATAGCTCCCCAGTATCAGGCTCCAGCAGCTCAGCCAATCGGATTAGTTCAGCCGGTTATTGCGGCACAGGTCGGGGATGGGCCAGCTATGTCTTCTGAGGCTTTATGGAGATTGGACAGGTTTACCAAGTTCTTTCCTGTTCACTTCAGTGGTGTTCCTTCAGAGGACCCCCAGGAGTATCTTGACAGAAGTCACGAGGTTCTACGAAACATGGGTATAGTGGAGACCAATTGGGTCGATTTTGCTGCACTTCAGATGACTGGTTCCACTAAGAAATGGTGGAGATATTACTTGTTTCCCAGACCAGTTGGGTCGCCTGCTCTTACTTGGGACCAGTTCTCTCAGCTCTTCATGGAGAAGTTTCTGCCTATCACATTGAGAGAGGAGTGTCGCTGTCAGTTTGAGCATCTTCAGCAAGGCAGTATGACTGTTACTTAGTATGAGACCCGTTTTGTGGATTTGGCCCATCATGCTATTCTTCTGCTTCCCACTGAGAGAGAGAGGGTGAGGAGGTTTATTGATGGACTTGCTCAGCCTATCAGATTGCAGATGGCTAAGGAGACTGGGAGTGAGATTTCTTTTCAGGCGGCTACTAATATCGCCAGACGAGTCGAAATGGTTCTTACTCAAGGAGGTCAGGGTTCTGACAAGAGACCTCATCATTCTGGTGAGTTCAGCGGTGCCTCATCTAGAGGAAGGAGTACTTTTGGTAGAGGCCATCCTCCCAGGCCGTTTCATTCAGCACTCCAGGCATCCCACGGTGCCTCAGGTGGTCGTGGCCCTCAAATGCATTATTCCGATCAGCTAGCCTATGGTGCACCACCAGCTCATATTAGTTCACCTCCACTCCAGAGTTATCAGGGTGGTTATTCAGGTCGACAGGATCAGTTTCTGGGTCAGCAGTCATAACAGCCGAGGTTATGTTATACTTATGGTGATTCGAGGCACATTGCTAGATTTTGCCCTCGAGCAACGGGCAGCTCACAACATCAGAGTTCATGTGCCATGGTCCCGGAACCAGTTGCTACACCACCTGCTCAGCCAACCAGAGGCAAGGGTCAGGCAGCCAGAGGTAGAGGCCAGACTGTTAGAGGTGGAGGTCAGACCGTTAGAGGTGGAGACCAGCCAGTTAGAGGTCATCCTAGAGATGTAGTTCGGGGTAGTGGGGCCCAGCCCCGGTGTTATGCTTTCCCAGCCAGGCCTGAGGCTGAGTCATCTAACGATGTTATCACAGGTACTATTTTAGTTTGCAGTAGAGATGCTTCAGATCTATTTGATCCGAGATCTACTTACTCCTATGTGTCATCCTATTTTGCTTCCTATTTGGTTGTGCCCCGTGATTCTTTGAGTGCTCCTGTGTATGTGTCCACACCAGTGGGAGATGCTATTGTTGTAGATCGTGTTTATCGTTTGTGTTTGGTCACCATTGGGAGTCTTAAGACTCGTGTAGATCTTCTACTTCTCGACATGGTTGATTTTGATGTCATACTAGGTATAGATTGGTTGTCACCTTATCATGCTATATTAGATTGTTATGCCAAGACGGTGACCTTAGCCTTGCAGGGGTTGCCTTGATTAGAGTGGAGAGGGAATCTTAGCCATTCTGCCAGTAGGGTCATCTCTTATGTGAAGGCTCGACATATGGTCAAGAAGGGGTGTCTAGCTTATTTGGCTCATGTCCACGATTCTAGTGCAAAGGTTCCTTCCATGGATTCGGTGCCGGTTGTTTGAGAGTTTCTAGAGGTGTTTCCTGCATACATGTCGGGAATACCACCCGACAAGGATATTGATTTCTGCATTGATTTGACTTCGGGCACTCAGCCTATTTCCATTCCGCCATATCGCATGGCCCCGCCAGAGTTGAAAGAATTGAAGGAGAAGTTGCAAGATTTTCTTGATAAGGGCTACGTTAGACCTAGTGTCTCGCCCTGGGGTGCACCCGTGCTGTTTGTGAAGAAGAAAGATGGATCGATGAGGATGTGTATAGATTATCGGCAGTTAAACAAAGTCACCGTCAAGAACAAGTATCCATTGCCGAGGATTGATGATTTATTTGATTAGCTTCAGGGTGCCAAGGTGTTTTCAAAGATTGATTTGAGATCTAGCTACCATCAGTTGAGGATTGGGGCATCCGATGTTCCTAAGACAGCTTTTCGGACTCGGTATGGGCATTATGAGTTTCTAGTGATGTCATTTGGGCTGACAAATGCCCCCAGCAACATTCATGGGTTTGATGAACCGAGTGTTCAAACCCTAATTGGATTCCTTTGTGGTTTTGTTTATTGATGATATCTTGATCTACTCCCACAGTGGAGAGGAGCATGAGCAGCACCTTCGGATCGTTCTTCAGACTCTAAAAGACAGCCAGTTATATGCTAAGTTCTCAAAATGCTAGTTTTGGTTGAGTTCAGTTGCTTTCTTGGGTCACGTTGTATCAACAACGGGTATTCAGGTGGATCCTAAGAAGGTTGAGGTAGTTCAGAACTGGCCTAGACCCATATCAGCTACAGAGATTCGTAGTTTTCTGGGTTTGGCGGGCTATTACCGTCGATTTGTGGAGGGGATTTCATCCATAGCAGCCTCGTTGACCAGATTGACCCAGAAGGGTGCCCCGTTCAGGTGGTCAGACGAGTGTGAAGCGAGCTTTTAGAAGCTCAAGACAGCTTTGACTACGGCACCGGTATTGGTATTACCCACAGGTACAGGATCTTATACAGTATATTGTGACACATTTCATATTGGTCTGGGTGTGGTGTTGACGCAGGGTGGAAAGGTTATTGCGTATGCTTCACGACAGCTGAAGGTTCACAAGAAGAATTACGATGTTCATGATCTAGAGCGGGCAACCATTGTTCACGCGCTGAAGATTTGGATGCACTATCTTTACGACATGCCATGTGAGGTATTCACTGATCATCGAAGCTTACAGTATTTGTTCAAGTAGAAGGAACTCAATTTGAGGCAGAGGAGGTGGCTGGAGCTATTGAAAGACTATGATATCACCATATTGTATCATCCCGGGAAGGCCAATGCGGTGGCCGATGCTTTGAGTAGAAAGTCCGCCAGTATGGGTAGCCTTGCATATATTCCAGTTGGTGAGAGACCGCTTGCATTGGATGTTCAGGCCTTGGCCAACCAGTTCGTGAGGTTGGATGTTTCTGAGCCCAGCCGTGTCCTAGCTTGTATAGTTGCTCGGTCTTCTTTGTTTGAGCGTATCAAAGATCGGCAGGATGACGATCCTCATTCACTTGTCCTTAGAGACACAGTGCGGCACAATAGTGCCAAGCAGGTTACTGTTGGAGATGACGGAGTTTTGAGGATGCAGGTTCGTATTTGTGTGCCTAATGTGGATGGGCTTCGTGAGTTGATCCTTGATGAGGCTCACAGTTCTCTGTATTCTATTCACCCGGGCGCTGGCAAGATATACCAGGACCTGCGGCAACATTATTAGTGAAGAAGGATGAAGAAAGACATAGTTGCCTATGTAGCTCGATGCCTAAATTGCCAGCAGGTAATTTAGGCTCGATGCCTAAATTGCCGCCAATTTACCTGTTTTCCATGTTTCTCTATTTTTTTTTCTTATATTGTCTCATTCCTATGCCTAATTGCTACGTGTTATACTAGTGTTGTTCAATTTATCGTTCTTATCATGTTTACGGATTTTCTGGTGATAATTGAGTTTTTATTTCAAAGTTGAGATTGATATTATGGAACCAAATATTGAAGTAAGGTTTGTACTTGTTATTCTATCTCCCTGTTGTTATTTATGCATTGCATTATGGTAAGGGAGAGTGTTAATGCACGAAGAGTGATGCAGTATCATATTGTGAGTGTTACTGCACGAAGGGTGATGCCGTGCCATATTGTGAGTGTTAATGTACGAAGGGTGATGCCGTGTCATGATATGAGAGTTAATGCACGAATGATGATGTCGTGCCATTTTTATTAATTTTATGGTGAGATTAAGAGTAAAAGCACGAAGGGTGATGCCGTGCATTTTTCCTTACTGTATTCACTATTCCTGTTGATTCATGGTATATTGACTGCTCCGGTGATTATTCTGTCGTAGTTCTTTATCTTGTATTCCCCTCAGTATGTTCCCCTCCCGACATTTCCTGTTTAGTTCTTCATTTCTGTTATGTGTATATACACTGTTAAATTGAACAGGTGGAATTGTAGGTGCCTTGCCTTAGCCTCGTCACTACTTCGTCGAGGTTAGGCTCGACACTTACCAGTACATGGGGTCAGTTGTAGTGATACTGCACTCTGCAATTTCTGTGCAGATTTTGATACTGGCTCGGGTTGATTGAGATTTTGCTATCGATCCGCTATCCGGAGACTCAAGATAGATCTGTCGGTGTTCACAGACCTTGAAGTCCCTGTCTATATTTTCTATTCTACTGTTTCTTTCATTCAGACAGTTGTATTTCTTTCAGTCTATTACTTGTAGTAAATTCTAGAATGCTCGTGAATTGTGACTCTAGATCCGGGTGGTAGTAATGAATACAGTTTTATGATATTTCGCACGTATTATATTTTATCTTAGTTAATTATTGTTAATTACTGAATGGAAATAAGGAATTGGTTTAATAATTCTCTAACGTTGGCTTGCCTAGCAAGTGATATGTTAGGCGCCATCACAGTCCCGTCGATGGGAAATTTCGGGTCGTGATAAGGTTTAAATTTGTTGACTTTTTAAGCGGAGTTGAGAATTATTATAAATTAATTAATTATGATGGTTGGAGTATATTTTTATTAGTTTGCATGTTGTTTTACTAGTTTCAGATCGTTTGACTTTTGAAATGAGGAGTTAGAGAGGCATTGGAATCGGTTATTGTCACTTGACACTTCAGAGTGAGGTAAGTCTCCAGTCTAACCCTGTGAGGGGGAAACTACCCCTAGGTGATGTATTTGATATGTGCTACTTGTTGTGGGAGCTACATATACACGAGATGATGAGAGTCCGTACCTAGCTAGATTCACGTTATGTCCGGTAGACGTAGGCCTTATTTATGCTATTACTTGCACTATTTGAACTCAATTTTCTAGTTTGAATTGCTTGAATTAATAAGTAAGAATTTGGTTAAAGATTATGTTAAACTGAGATTCATTATCTAGAGATCTGGCGGACTGTTAATCATTGATGAGAAATAATATTCTTTTTTGAGCTTACCTTTATAAGGTATGGGTAAGCTCTGCGTACACACTACCCTCTCAGACCCCATTTATGGGATTACACTGGGTTTTTTGTTGTTGTTTGTAACGACCCGACTTGTTGTTTTAAGGATTAGCATCTCGCTCAACAACTTAAGGTCATGAACAACTTTGTAATGTGTATTATGATTTGCGTGTATGGTCGAGTTTGGTTTTCGGATGATTCAGAATTAAATTGAAAGAACAATTCTCAATTTTGAAACTTAAATGAAAAGAGTTGACCAGAGTTGGAATTTTGAGTAAACGACCCCGGAATAGAGTTTTAATTATTCCAATAGTTTCGTATGATGATTTTGGACTTAGGAGTGTATCCTAAAAATTATTTGGAAGCTCGTAGTTAAATTAGGCTTGAAATGGCGAAAATAAGAAATTTAAGTTGGAAGTTTGACCAGGGAGTTGAATTTTTGATATCGCGGTCAGAATCCAGTTCTGAAAATTTTCATAGGTCCGTTATGTCATTTATGACTTGTGTGCAAAATTTGAGGTCAATCAGACTTGATTTGATAGGTTTCAGCTCGAATGTAGAAGTTGAAATTTCTTAGTTTCATTAAGCTTGAATTGGGGTATGATTCTTGGTTTTAGCATTGTTTGATGTGATTTGAGGTTTCGACTAAGTCCGTAATATGTTTTGAGACTTGTTGATATGTTCGGACGGGATCCCGAGTGGCTCGGTTGAGTTTCGGGGTGGTTTCGGACTATTTCTAGGCCATTTTTAGTTGCTTGTTTTTGGCCACAGAGATATGCATCGCAATCGTGGACAAACGATCGCGAAGAGTAATTTTGTTGTTTGGACAATGTGAATCGCGATCGCGGAAGACTTTTCGCGATCGCGTAGAGGAAACTCCTGCTGCACTGACTCGACTTTGAAAGCTTATATCTCGCAATCTATAAGGAACTTGGAGATGATCCGAAAATAAAAGTTATAGCTCGTCGTGTCTAGTTTTCAGAACATTAAACCATTTGGCATTTAGAATTATGTACAAAAAGGTATGGTTGATATACTACAGGCTGTCTGGGAAGAGTTTGGAAATCGCTAAGAAGAAATTTGTGTTGCACAAGGCTAACTTTGGTAGCTTATATCTCGCAAGACAAAAGGAACTAGGAGATGAGAAAAGCATAAAAGTTGTAGTCCTTGGTGTATAATTTTCATAAAGTTAAACCATTTGCAATTTGGAGTTTTATACAAAGTGTTATGACCATTATACTAGAGGCTGTCTGGAAGAGCTGGGCACTTGTTCTTCGCGATCGCAAAGCATTTTCCGCTATTGCGATAGGCAAATTTTGGGCTGAGAAAAGTTGCGGTTCGCGATCGGGAAGCATTTTCCGCGATCGCAAAGAGTAAATACCTGGGCAGTAGCTATATTTCGAGGTTTCAGCAATTTTTAACATATTTGGAGCTATGGAGCTTGGATTGAAGCGAATTTTGAGGCCATTTTCACCATATGGATTGGGGTAAGGGTTCTATATCCTAAAGTGTTTATATTTCATGAATATATGATTATATTCATCGTTTAATTCGAATTTTAATGGAAGAAATCAAGATTTTGGCAAAATCTTCCAAAAATAAAAATTTAAGATTTGGAGGTCGAGTTGTTATCGGAATTTGATAAAATTGGTATGGTTGAACTCGTATTGGAATGTGTGTTCGGATTTCATAAAAATTATGTCGGGTTCCGAGAGGCGAGCTCTGCATTGACTTTTGTTGACTTTTTGAAATAAATTTTTAAGTCGACGTATTATTATTCGGAATTATTTCAGATTAATTTTAATGAAGTTATACGTTTAATTTGGATAGATTTGATCTGTCCGGAGGTCAATTCAAGCAACAAGACAATTTCAGAATATTGGCATAACTTCAAAAAGGTAAGTATCTAGTCTAACCTTGAGTGGGGGAATTACCCCTTAGGCATTGAGTCTTATGTGCCATTTGTGAAATGTGAAAAGCCGTGTACGCGAGGTGACGAGTATGTACTCGGGCTTATATGTGTAAAATTTATTGAGTTAAAGTCTTGAGCATACTGTGTAATAAATTGGATAATCGTTGGCATTTATTTAATCATCTATTTGTCATGCCTCAAATTACATTTATTGAAAGATATTTATTTGAATGAAGTATATTCGAAATATATTTATTGAAAAGTATTATATCCTAAAGAATATTATTTGAGAAGCATACAGACGAAAGATTTATATTTGAAAGACTTGATTTAATTCGGTGTAGTTGTAATTATTATTTGTTGAACAATATTAATGGTGTTCTTGTTGCCCTGTTGTGCATACCACTGGTTGATTTGTGTTGCCTTTATTGTTATTTATTTTCTATTATTTTGTATACTCTATTGCACAGGTTATTAGACTAGTGGGTGTCTTGACTGTACCTCGTCACTACTCCACTGAGGTTGATACTTACTGGATACTGACCGTGGTGTACTCATACTACACTTCTGTATATTTTTGTGCAGAGCCAGGTATTAAAGATATCGGACTCGGACAGAGTTAGAGTTGAATCGCAAGGATTCAAGGTAGAGCTGCTTGGTCATCGCAGTTCCTTGGAATCTTTCCATTTTATTATACTGTTAATTATTATTCAAATAGTATTGAGTATTCGATTCTTGAGATCATTTCATGTATCCAGTTAGAGTGCGCGATTCAGTATTACCAGTCTTGGGAGGTTGTTTGTTGAATATTTCCGCTGTTGGTTTCGACACGTGTATTACATTATATGTTTAAAAAGAAAAAATATGACTTGAAATGTAATTGTAATTGGCTTACCTAGTCTTAGAGACTAAGTGCTATCACAACGCCTGTGGTGGGATTTTGGGTCATGACAAATTATCATATTTTTATATGATAATTTGATGTAATTATTACTTGTATATTTATGTGAATTTTGTGAGTTTGATGGTTTGATATTTCTTGGAATTTAATTTCATTATGAATTTTTCCTCTTCAAATAATTAATTAAGCAAGCTTAAGAAGAAGTATTAATATAATTATTAAAATTTGGATTAATAAAGGCGTTGCCCTAGGCTGATTATTTTCTATCTCTGTTGATTGTTTTTGAGGGTTTATATATATTGTGTGGAGCCTTGGGCTATTTGTTGTAAAATTAATTGATTTTGTTATATCCTTGGGATTGGTTGTGGTCATTGAGAAAATTGTGATATGAATTGATTTTGTTACGTTGCCATGATAATATTCCGTGTAAATTGTTGGTGTAATTGAGTTATTATTTTGAGGATATAAATGTGGCATTTCACTGTTGATATTATGTAGGTATAAGGGTGGCATTTCACTGCTGTTATGTGTGTTGGATATTATTTGGGCGGAGTAATAATGGTGGCTATAGGAGAGATAATGGTGGCTATATGAGCGATAAGGGTGGTTATTGATATTGTCAGGGCGGAGGGATAAGTGAGGCAATTATAGGAGTGATAAGGGTGGCTATAGGAGAGATAAGAGTGGTTATTGTCAGGGATGATATGTGATAGGGTGGAGTTGTTGCGTTGGTAATTTTTATATGATGTTATGATTTTTCGTGTGTTTATTTTTATACCTTGTGCAATTTGTCTTATTGTTGGTAAATTGATAACAATCTGATTTATATTGAGATTGGGGTCCTATGGCTATTGCCAGGAGGATTATGAAGAGAAATGTGGGCACGAGGTGCCGTGAGTAAATAATGATGATATTGGCACATGAATTGTCCGTGCAGTTATGATATGAAATGTGGGCACGAGGTGCCGTGATTAAATGATAATGATATTTGGCACATGAGTTGTCTGTGCAGTTGTGATAGAGAAATTGGTATGAGGTTCTGTGGAAATATGAAATTGGGCTGAGACTCGTACTTTATGATTTTGAAATAAGGTTTCACGGGGTGACTTTTATTCAAAAGATATTCATTTGAAGGAATTATATTTGAAAAGGATTTATTTGAAAGAATTATATTTGAAAGATATTTATTTGAAGGGAGTATATTCGAAATATATTTATTGAAAAGTATTATATCCTGAAGAGTATTATTTGAGAAGCATATAGACGAAAGATTTATATTTGAAGGACTTGATTTAATTGGGTGTAGTTGTAATTATTATTTGTTGAGAAATATTAATAGTGTTCTTGTTGCCCTGCTGTGCATACCACTAGTTGATTTGTGTTGCCTTTATTGTTATTTGTTTCCTACTATTTTGTATATTATATTGCACATATTATTAGACTAGTGAGTGTCTTGACTGTACCTCATCACTACTCCACTGAGGTTAGTCTTGATACTTACTGGGAACCGACCGTGGTGTACTCATACTACACTTCTGCATATTTTTGTGGAGAGCCAGGTATTGAAGATATCAGACTCAGACAGAGTTAGAGTGAGATCGCAAGGATTCAAGGTTGAGCTGCTTGGTCGTCGTAGTTCCTTGGAGTCTTTCCATTTTCTTATACTGTTAATTATTATTCAAACAGTATTGAGTATTCAATCCTTGAGATCATTTGATGTATTCAGTTAGAGTTCGTGACTCAGTATTACTAGTATTGGGAGGTTGTTTGTTGAATATTTTCGTTGTTGGTTACGACACATGTACTAAATTATATATTTTAAAAAAAATGGCTTGAAATGTAATTGTAATTGGCTTACCTAGTATTAGAGACTAAGTGCCATCATGACGCCTGTGGTGGAATTTTGGGCTTGCCTACAGTTTCGAGCCTATGCACAGTATGTTATGATGTTTGTGAGTTGTTATCGCATTGTACTAGTGTAAATAGTAGAGTGCTTATGTATGTGTCGCGACAATGAATGGTCGAAAGGAGTATTTCTTGGTTCATGGTTTAGAGGTTTGACATTTAATTCCAGGGAAGGAAAATCAAAGGGACTCTGGGTGTTCAAGCCTTGGTTTGCGGAATTACGAGACTTGATATTTTCGAGCGTGATGGAATTCTCACTGTGGTGTGGTGTCGTCGTTCTTGTTGGGGCGCATTAAGGCCCGTCAATGTTACAGTCTTCTTTGATTTGCCTTCGGGACAGGGTGTTGTGAAATGGTGCCTAAGAAGCGGTTGTCGCATCCCATGTTCTCACGAAAGTGGGTTTTGACATATGACAACTTTTTTAAATGAGGTATTAAAAGAGAAGAGTAGCCACCTAACGATTTTTAAAGTGCGTTAGGGCACCTACTTGCAAATAACTCTGTTTAACTAGTCTACGTCACCAAAGATCGGGTAAGGGCTCAAATTATCTCAAAGAGAAGGGGTTAGGTACTCTTCGAGGCCCACAACTGTGGTTCCCGACCAAATTCTAAACTATGTGGATTAGATAATTAGGCTAGGTGATCATATGAGTTAAGAAAGATGTGGGAATTAAAAGTTCTATTATAATAAGTGGAAAGAAAATAACATAAAAATTAAACTAAATCAATACGTGTCCTAGAGGTTATAGGGACACAACTGCGTTGGTCTATATTTAATGACTAAGTGTGAACAACAAGCATATAAAGAGAAGGGGGTCGTAAGTTTTTTAGCCTAAAAGATCACCCCCTGCAACATAAATAATAGTTCGCAACTTCCTTAGGGTAGGGGTTGCTCATTTTATTCAGCGGGCACAGACTATCATCTTCGGCTACCCAATTGTTATGTTGAAATTGTTTACTTAAAAGTGCTCTAATTCAATTCTAAGTCGTATCCTATGCGTGCATTACCCGTCCCATGCCTATGGTCCAGACACTACAAGAAAAGTGCGAATTACGTGGGAATTCTTTTCGCAGATATTTCCTACGAATTTTCATGCAAAAATACGAAATTCCTAAATTTTAGAATATTTTACATGCGAAAAGTTTTTCCCCAGAAATATCCGTAGGTAAATTTGGCGCCATTTTGCGCAAAATGTTACCTGGGGAATTATTTGGGAAATAAATATGCAAGTATCGTTTTCATAAGTAAATCCGCGAGTAATGAACAAAAATAAATTCTTTTGTCAATTCGCAAGAAAATCTCTAGGTAAATGTACCTGCAGATTTAGCTAGGGATACTTCCTTGGGTATTTACCTGGGGATATACTTACCTATGATAGTACCAGAGAATTTAATATGCAAATTTAGCTGGTGATTTATTTCTTGAGGATTTACTTGGGGATTTGTTTACCTGAAAATTACTTGGGGATTTTATTATTGCGCATTTACTTGAGAGCTCTTTTCTTTTTTGGAGGATTTACTTGTTGATTTACGCGGGGATTTTGCTGCTACAAGTTTAGCTGAAGATTATTTATTGGGGATTGACTTAGCTGGAGATTTACCTGAAAATAATTTTAAAAAAATATATTTAAGAAATTAAATTATAATAATATCAAAAAATGATACTGATATCACAAGTGAATATTATTTTTATACATTTACTTCCTTTTTCAAGTCAAATAAGTTATTATGCAATAATCTCACTCTAAAAAGTTGTTGAAAAGATAAAGGATTAAAGCAACAATATTGATAGAATTATTAATAATTTATCATATTTATTATTGATGGCAATGTCCTGCATATTTATCATTCTTTATTAAATATAAATGTAGTTAGAACTTGATCTCATACAAGGATCAATGGTGTAATATTTTTTGGATTGAATATTACAACAGAATGACGCCAGTTACTAATTGAATAACATATTAATTATCATAAATCCAAATATTGTTTAGCTAATATCATTAGAAAATATACTTAATTTGGTATTGTTAAATAATTTAAGTATAACTTTTAAGCAGAAAACATATTCAGCTACAATTATCATTGGCATGAAATTTAATTGTCTCTTCGAATAGACAATATGTACAAGGGAAAATAGTAGTAATATTTTAGCTGTATATCTTACTTATATGTTATCTTATTTTTACATGTATTAAAAATAATATAATTTACTTATAGGATATTACTTAAATGATATTTATTTGTACATATTGTAGGTGTGACTTAAGTATTGAGTAACATTCTAATTTTATTTCTAAATATCCTCTTGATTAACTTCTAATATTATGGAAGTAACTGGATCTTGTATACATGGTTAGAATTAGCTAATAATCTTTACCAATTACTTAATTATATAAAGTGTGTTTACTTCTTGTTTAAAGAAATTATTATATAAAAAATTTAATGTGTTACTCAAGGTATATAAATGTACCATTATGTATTTTTCCTATATAAGACCTCTAATGTCCAAAATTGTGTTCCTCGAAGGAAAACAATTACACATGGTATGAGATGTCAATTAATCATTAAAAATTATCTTATTTTGATCCATTTGGTTATACTTGAAAATTTCGTTTTTACTGTATCTTTCTTCAAACAAAAGAAAGATAGAGAAAATAATACTTTTATATCCTGATTTTGGAAGAGATATGGCTGCCAGTAATTTAGTCTCTCTTTTTTACCACATCGGATTTAAACACGGACAATTGAGTTTGTGGATTGTGATTTGTGGGAGTGACGAATATCATGGGCCATGGTATCTTTCCGTGGGGTGGGTTTGATAGAGGAAGATATATTAGTGTTATTAATATATTAAATCCATCATACTATAATTACAAGATAATTATAGAAATTAATAATTGAGAAGTAAGGAAGAGAATATTGGTGTTAATCTAATCTAGGAAATATTCTAGTAACAAAAGAATTAATATGAAATAAATTAAATTATGAAAATGAAATAATAAATCTCTTTTTCAGAAATATTTTGCCAAAATTTCGTTGAAACTTTTCATGGGGAATTACTTGCGGACAATCCGCAAGAAATTTCCTTTTTTTCACAAACTTTTAACAAAACTTTCTTGCGAATTTTTAGTATTTGGTGCGAAAAATCCGCAGGTAATTTACATACGGATTAAAAATCGCTAGATAATGTACCTGGGGATTTTAAATTTCGCCGGTAGTAATTACTTACGAAGGTTTTTCTATCAGATTCTTTTTGGTAGGAAAATCCGATCCAGTATAATCCTTAGGAAAATCCCCATATAATTCACATTTTTCTTGTAGTGAGGAGGCTTTAGACCTACTATTTGGGTGGTTCTACACTTTACTTAAGGTGCTCAAAACGATAAAACTAGACGATATTCAAAACAGGTAGGACTGCACATAATAGCAATGAAAGGCTCAAGTTAGCCTCCACACATAAGCACAAAAGCACGCGATCAGATTTCTGGTTAGACAGTTTCAAAATTAAGACATACTTGGGTTGTTAAATCCTATAGGCATGGTTCCTATGTGATTCTAATTAATATTACCCAGGCAATACTGCAGCGTATAGGTAGGTTCAAGCATTGCAGGTCCTATAGGCATGATTTCTGATTGTTTACACAATGAGGCAGTGAAACGATCTGAATTACCAGTATTCATTTATAAGCATGCTTCTTAGGAAAATGGCAGTGTCTATAGGCATAGTTTCTAACAGTTGAAATATATTTATCTTTATAGTCATGTCGTCTAAGTGTGGTAAAGCGACAAAGTCACCAAATAGTTGATTAAGATCCTATAGGCATGATATCTAAAGGAGCAGCATAACAGAAGCAAGTGATTCATTGATTAATTGGGGTCCTATAGTCATGGTATCTAGATTTACAAAGCATATGTCATCACGACCTATAAGAATGTTGTCTAAGTGCATAGTAGTAACACAGAAACAAGTGGGGTAAATACCTTAGATTAACATGCTTGAACATTGTATGCGTGAGGTGTGTGTAATCCCAATAGGCATGATTAATATGCATCATACTAAATAACATGTAAGTCATGCTGAACAAGATAGCAAACAGAACATGTAGACCATATAGGCATGTTTTCTAACCCTTTTATGTAAATATTAGAATATCCTAATCCCTTTTCAATAATTTCTCCATTATTCATTATTACAAGTTATTACAGCCCAAATGAAACAATACAAAGCAAATATGAACGGTTTCAGAAAGAGTCAACTATAGGCCCAATGATAGGCACCATACAATATAACCAGTGTTTTGTGGGCCTTCAACAACTCCCTTTCATATGACCAGTAGACTCAAATCCCCAGCTCATAAGACCAGTATAGTAAGTATGAATCCAACAGCCAAAACTAATATTATATAGAACCAAACACCAAACCCAAACGAATGACTCACACCCGAACAACAATGGACTATATGTTGAATTACTTAAACAAAGCAGGAAATTCATCCACTTAGTTCTTAGGACTGTAAAACTAATTATCTCTAAGACATACAAATAAATTCATGTGGCATGCTGGCAGGACACACATAAGGCAAGTTCATATTTGTATTTCAAAGGTTTAGGGGGACATGATTGATCATCATAGGATAACAGTCTCTTTTAAGAAGTTTCAAATACTAACATGGTTAAAAACAGCTTAAGGCCATTTTTAAACAAGGGATCTAATCGTGAAAGCTAGGGAATCAATAGAGAACAACCTTAATATAGTAGGTTTAACATAAGGACAGACAATATAGGTTCATGGTCGAGTAATTACTTAACAGGAGAAAGTTATCATACTGAACATTAATCGAAGTATAAGAGATGATATCAAACTTCAATGGTAAGAGAAAGCAAGCATCGAATCTAACACTATTTGGCCATGTGTGGTGAAAGAATGTCAACTGTAAGATTTATTCCTAAGGTCTTGACTGGTACTAAGGAATGCAGGATTGAGTAAGTTAGCAAATACACAATAGGTTAACAAACACATAATAACAGGTCCTTATGAACAACGGGATTAACAGAGTAACAAGTTAAGCATGGACTTCCTAGGCATGAGTTTGGTTGACATAACAATCCAGGACATGGTGGGAAAGAAAATAACAAATATCAGCATAACATATCAGACTAAATAGAGTTAGTAGAGCCAGAACCATTGATAGTCAAGGGCACATTAATGACTAGATTGCCATATAAAGGCTGGAAATTGCATTTCATCTTATAGACTATAAGTATTATTAAACAACACATGATTGAATTAAGCATGGAACACACAGTAAAGCTCATAATTGGCTGACATCACAGTTAAAAATTGGTCACAGTAGGGTATTAGATATATTAGAACACATGAGTTGGTCTATTGTAAGTATGATTAAAAAAGTAGGGAATAAAATCAGGGAGAGTAGCAAGTAATAAGCATTCGAACACACACATTAGGGTAAACATGCTTAAGAGGGTCATAAATAATTCATACTGAACACATATATCGAGGTTGGGAATTATAGGCAAGTTTGAATGCTAGAAAGAGAGTTTAGAGTCATAAAACATCTTCAGAGCTAATAAGGTTGCAAACATAGATAGCATAGGAACATATTGATTCACAAAAGTTTCAATGATATGAATATACTGAATATGAACGCAAATGCAAGAGTGAGAAATGCTAAGGTCAAAGAACTTACCAGCTATCAATTGACAGACCAATAAACAGGCAGAACAGTCTCAGCGGTAATTAAAATGTCAATAGAGCAACAAAACCCAAACTAATCTTAGTGCGTCAGAGTTCCCAATGGTTTCAGATGAACCCCGGGCAGCGCTCGCAATAAGAAAGGTTAAACTAGTCCAATTTCGGTAGCCTTGGCTTTCAGCCGGCCAAGAGCCAAAGTTCAGAACAATATAGAATGAGAGAATAAGAGAGTAATAGTGGTTAATTTCAGTGAATCAGCCCCCCTTGTCCTAGGGAATTAGGGGAGGGGTTTATATAGTGGTAAAAGTTGAACGGACAAACATAGAAGACAGTCAGTTAAGGACAAAATAAGGAAAGAAAATACCACATGCAATCAATGATAGAACCAGTAAAAGAAAACACGGAATCCAAACTCAAGTTGGAATCAAACTCAAGGCGAATCGTTCACAAGTCCCAATCACGACGGATACAACGAAGATATATTATATACAAGAGAGATTTTTCTCTTCTCCATTGTATAGAATGACAAATGCACCCAGAACCATAGAATCAAAGCCAGATTTATGAGAATCGAGCTTGCCATAAGTGCCATGGTAACGAAAGTTACCATAAATTAGTGATAGTAGCAGGAAAGGTAAGTATAACCCGAGTATGAACGCGTATAACGAAAGAATAAGAAAGGATCTCCATGGTCGGGTAAGGTTTGGTGTGAGAGTTGACAGATGAGAGAATGCAGAGGCGGCTGGGTGGGAGAAATATTTCTAGGGTTTGGGTTAGGGAGATATAAGGAAATGGGAAGGGCTACTGTGGGCCGTTGATCATCTAAGATCAACGACCATGATTAAAGGGGAAGTGGGGCGGGTCGTAAGGGTTATGATGCGTTTTGTCCGAGATGAGTGGGGGATGATGCATTTTATAAAATAGGGGTCGAACCCTGGTTCTTGAGTTGCCTACATATCTTTGGTGTTACGGGAATCAGGCCGTGTGTAGTTCTGGATCCAACGACGAATGAAACTGATGGAGTAGTCACAATGGTCGTGTATTTCAAAAAAAGATCTTTTGGATGTGATAGTGTCGTGAGTAACTGATAATTTCAAGTGGAGTTATGAATGCTAATTTCAATGTTACGGATGTATAAGGCAAGTATTTGAGAGGTTACGGGATAAAGGGTAATCAATTTATGATCATCGGTTATGTTTGAGATGATTGAAAGATGTGAATGTTGTGAACAGAAATCAGAGCGAGAATTGCTCCTATTTGTATAACGATTACCGCCCGAGTTGCCTGTAAAACTTAAAACATGATATACGTGAATATACAAGATTATTGCGAAAATTTATACATGATGCAAATTCCCTTCGGACCATGAGAGTTGTCTTTGGATGACGAGGATAATGTCTTTAGACCATGACATCCTGGGCCATGAAGCGTGTGATAAGGGATACGCAGGCCATGAAATGGTGTCCTTGGTCCATAAGGATGATGTCTATGGACTATGGAGCTTTTGAATAATGATATGCAATTTCGAGAGATATTCTGGCCATGGCATGATGTCTTCGGGCTGTGAGGATGATGCCCTCATACTATGACGCCTTTGGACAATGTGGTGATATTTCATCCCATGAAATGCCAAGATGTGGCTATATCGATCATTTGATAGAAGGAACATGTAATGCTTAATCATATGCGAGAACGAGACATGACAAGTCTTAGTGTTATATGAGATGAGGGTAGTGCTTAGCCCTATACAAAGAAAGGAGACAATACTTAGTCCTATGCAGTGTAGTGGAGACAGTGTTTAGTTTTATGCGAGGAAAGGCAGTTCTTAGCCTTATGCAAGGGAAGGCAGCTCTTAGCCTTATGCAGTATGGAGGCAGCGCTTAGCCTCACACAAGGAATGGAGACAGTGCTTAGTCTCATGCAAGGAAGGGCAGTACTTTGTCTTATGCAAGGAAGGGCAGTTCTTAGTCTTATGCAATAATGGAGGCATTGCTTAGACTCATGCAAATAATGGAGTCAATGCTTAGTCTCATACAAGGAAGGCAATGTTTAGCCGTATGCAATATGGAGGCAGTGCTTAGCATCATGCAAAGGATGGAGACAATGCTTAGTCTCATGCGGGGAAAGGAAGTGTTTAGTCTTATGCAAGAAAAGGCAGTGCTTAGCCTTATGCAATAATGGAGGCATTTCTTAGCCTCATGCAAAGAGTGAAGACAATGCTTATTCTCATGCAGGGAAAGACATTGTTTAGCCTTATGCAATGGCGAGGGAAGTGCTTAGCTCTATGCAAGGAGTGGAGATAATGCTTAGTCTTATGCAGGGAAAAGGCAGTGCTTAGACTTATGCAATGATGGAGGCAATGCTTAGCCTCATGCAATAATGGAGTCAATACTTAGTTTCATGTAGGGAAAGGCAATACTTAGCCTTATGCAGGAAGAGCAACAATTAAATGTGAGAGGGAAAAGTGATTCTTAGCTTGACGTGTTTATGTTTGGCAAATTCTGTCGGTGTGAAGATATTGATCTTATTGTATGTATCTGTTTGTGGACATGTTTGTTATATCCCTTATGCCTGCATCCAGAGAAAAATCGTGATTTGTGGGGGAAAGGTTAGTTCGTGTCTTCGATTCTTCGCTTCGTCTTTGCTCCTTATCTTGAGGCCATGTTTGAGTGAGCCTGGGTAACGTCTGGCTACTACAAAAAAATAAATTTTTTGAAAAATATGCATTTATGATAAATCGTTTTATATAAAAATGTAGTTTGTTCAAAATATGTGATGATGCATAAATAATGTTCGAATCGGAGACTATGACATGCTTTTGAGACATTGCAACCTCCTCAACTTGAATTTTGAGGACCCTCCTCAAAATTCTGTCCCAGTTTATATGCGTACTTGTAGCAATCCCTTTTGGAGGGTTCTACTTACGAAACAAATCTAATTTAATACTTACAACATTAAGAAGATATTAGTTAAAAAAATTCAGAATAATTTAGTAGTGGAAATAGGGCCATGCGATAAGGTTCAAAGTGCAATATTTTTATTTTTTTATTTCTTTTTGAAAATATACTTCATAATTTTCTTTTAAAAATGAAATACAGTGTCAAAATATCAACATAAGGTGATATAACCCTTCTTGAATAATCGATACGTTAAAGCAACTTCCCAACAAAATTATACTTTCATTCCATATCACTTCAAGTTTGTATTGTACATAAATTTCAAACTATCGAGTATAAAAAGGAAAACTAGTTTTCTCCTTTGTACATAATTACAAGGCAAAGTGTAAATTCAGCATATTACAGGACTTGAATTATATATATTATGTACGTGTCCCAAAACTATACAAAACCAAGGTGCATATGCAAATGTGATCTCCATAAGTGCTCCCAAAAAGACTACTTCATAAGGCCGTCTTCAAATTTTATCCCGTACATTACCTACGATAGAAAACAACTATCGCTAAGCATAAAGCTTAGTGGCATATAAACTTTGGGCTTGGAGCCATTAAATTCTCCAATTTCCCCTTTTCAGTTATAGGTAGCTCAAATTTAAAATAATTTAAAACAAGTGAACAAATATATCAAATGTATCAAATATCAACCCTTGAAGTATTTCCAAATATCAATAATAATATTCAAGAGTCCAGAAAATGTATACTATCAATTCAAAAGAGTTTGCCAAATATCCATTTTTCGCCCAATATGTACGTCATTCCATCATACTAAGTATATTCAGATATCAAGATGGACCGAAGTCCCAAATCAAGTAGGGTCAAAACCCAATAGTCAAGAGAATCAAGAACTATATTAAAAATGGCTTCCTAGTTCGTACTTAACACGGACAAGTTCCATAATTTAAGACGAACTACAAATCCAATGTCAAGATGGAAGAAGTTCCAAAAAATAGGCATTCTAAGATGTGTGACAAAGTCACTGCCACAAGAAGGACAAAGTCCCAACAAGAATGCAAAATGGTCAAGCAAATCCATAAGAGTAGGCGATTTAGCGAATATCTTACAATACTTGATATAACATGAATACAACGATATAAATTGAAGACAAGAAAAATAAAATATTAGGTTATTTCAAAGTATTCAAGAAAATAAAAAGAGTACAAAGTTTATACACAAACCTTTGTGTTTTACCACAAAACAATTCAACCACAACTTGAGGACAATCGAATCGTCTACGCCATAGACAAACCAAATTCTTCCACTTCCTCAAACACTTCCCCTTAGATTTTACAAGGATATATACACCTTAAATATATAATCCAAAATCTATATAAGTTCAGTGATTTAACATGTCAAACTAAATATGATATTGGTAAAAATTGCCCAAAATATTTGAAACAGAAATTCTGGACAGTATCACTATCTTGTGTTGTGACTCAATTTTGAAGATAAAAAGGACAAACTAGACTGTATGGTCTTCGTTACAGTTGTAGATATATGTCTTAACGTTTTTGAACATCTTGAATCACCCCAATATCAGTTTCGTAAAAAATATTATGCAAAATTACTAACAATAGTACATGGAGTATTTTTAAAACTGAAAATCTGGGCAGCACCTGCCCTGTACTTTATAATCCCATTTCGAGTATATACAAGCAAAACTAAATTTTAGTTCCTGAATAAGAGTTATAGATCTATAAATTAGCTTTCCAAAAAGTCTTAGATAACTTAAATTGGATCTTTAAATAAAAAGATATGAAGTAAACACTAATAAATGTCTAGTGTAAAAACAGGTTTAGTAACTTACCACAAAAGAGAGGAGCAACTTGAGTTTCACCAAGAACGAGTTTTGCCGGTTGGTTTAGTAAAAATTTATGATGGTTTTCATGAAGTTTTTCAGGTGATAAGAAGAAGAGAGGGTAGGGGTTTTCTTTGTCTTGAAAGAATGAAATATGAGAGAAGGTTATGAAAAAGCAACTCAACCAAAGTAATATCTAAACTTTGGAGAAATATGAAAGATGTGGCTGCCCAACCTACTAAATATCTTTAGATAGATATAAAAGGGTGGTATCCCAAAACCTTAATAATATAACATATTTAATAACAATTCATCAAAATAAAATTAAGTGGTACACATAGCAACATTATGTAACTTCTTTGTCAATATTAATACAACCTAAAGTAAGGAATTTTCATGTATTGTCAATTTCATGTTAAGGAAGTGCAAAATAAAATATATCCTCATTATAAAGATGCTCAATCGAAAATGTATATCTCGACCCACTAGCCTGATTATATCCATCCTGATTATCGGTCTTGCACCGCTATTAGCTTGAGAATGAGTAGTGACAGGCTTTTGAACTGAGCCCTCTATATGTGTATAACAAAGAGGATTAGTATTAGTATAATCCTTCACTTTATGATCTAGACTTCCACAATTAAAACAAGCACCAGAAGCCCTTCTGCAGGCACCATAGTGATTCTTCCTGCACTGTGCGCACAAGTAGGTGTATAAGTTTTGCCTTGAACATAACTTGGAGTACTAGAAGTAGAGAAATTTGGCTTATTCTGCTTATGATATGATGACTTCTGTGCACTTTCAGTCTTAGAATAGTCAAACTTTCCCTTCTTGGATGGACCGCCAGAATCTGAATTACCCTTCCTAAACATGTTTTCTCTCCTACTAGCTTCTTCCCTGTCAATTCTTTCCCTATTAAGAGCAGCTGAAATTAGCTTGGAAAAATCCTAAAGTTGCAAGATTGGCACAGACTTTCGAATGTAACCATTCAAACCTTTTTCAAATCTTCTACACTTGTCTCTTTCACCATCAATAATACTTCCAGCATAGCGAGAAAGCCTGAGAATGTTTTGTTGATAATCTGCAATAGACATACTCCCTTGTCTTAAATTCAGAAACTTTTTCTTATTAGCATCACAATAGACAGGGGGGACATATTTCGCATGAAAGGCTTTCACAAAGTCATCCCAAGTCAGCACCAGAGGTTTTGCTTTTGCATTTCGCATAATTACCCACCAATAATAGGCATCGTTTTATAAAAGAGATATAGCATACTTAAATTTGGCAGCATTAGTACACTCTAGTTGTTCAAAGACCCTCTCCATGCGCTCAAGCCATTGTTCAGCTACCGTGGGATCAGTAGTGCCTTTAAATTCAACTCCACCCATTTTCCTCATCTTGTCAAAATTCAATTCACTAGGTTCTGACATTGTCCCACCCAAGTGACGAAAGAACTCAATCATCTGCTGAAATGGAGGAGTCATAATAGGAGTACTATGACCCATTGCTCTTGGATTATTGCTCACTTCATTTTCACTAACACGATGATGATTTAGGTTAGGCAAGGGTTCCTCATCTCCTTCCTGGAGATGAGGTGGAGCATTATAATGGGCCTGACTTTCATCAACGGATTCAATAACTCTATTCAAAAAAGAGGCCATATTAAAATTCCTATAAAAGATAAGATCACATTGCATTAGGGACATGTACATGATGCATATGCACAAGGAATAGAACAAATAACAATAAACAAGTATGCAAAAATTTATAATCTCCAAGTCATTTTGAAGAAAGAAAATAACAACAAATATTAGGTACGATCACAACAAAAATCCTAGAATCACAAACCTAGGCTCTGATACCAAACCTTGTAGCAACCCCTTTGGGAGGGTGCTACTTACAAAATAAATCTAATTTTCTACTTACAACATTAAGAAGATATTAGTTTAAAAAAATTCAGAATAATTTAGTAGTGGAAATAGGCCCATGCGATAAAGTTCAAAATGAAATTTTTTTATTTTTTTATTTTTTTGAAAATACACTTCTTAATTTTATTTTTAAAATAAAATACAGTGTCAAAATATCAACATAAGGTGATATAACCCTTCTTGAATAATCAACACCTTAAAGTAACTTCCTAACAAAATTATACTTTCATTTCACATCACTGCAAGTTTGTATTGTACATAAATTTCAAACTATCTGGTATAAAAAGGAAAAATAATTTTTTCTTTTGTATATAATTATAAGACAAAGTATAAATTCAGCATATTACAAGACTTGAGTTATTAACACACCATAAAACAGCAAAACAAGTTATCAACTTCAAATTACAATATTTTGGTTTTAAGATCCAACAAGCTTCCAAATAACATACAAGACTTGAGTTATTAACACACCCTAAAACATCAAAACAAGTTACCAAATTTAAGTTACAATATTTTGGTCTTAAGATCCAACAAGCCTCCAGATAACATATAAGTCTTGTATGTACTTAAGACCAAAATATTGTAACTTAAATTTGGTAACTAGTTTTATTGTTTTAGGGTGTGTTAATAATTCAAGTCTTGTAATATGCTGAATTTATACAAAACCAATGTGCATATGCAAATGTGATCTCTATAAGTGCTACCAAAAAGACTACGTCATAAGACTATCTTCAAATTTCATCTCGTACATTATCTACGATAGAAAACAAATATCGCTAAGCATAAAGCTTAGTGGCATATAAACTTTGGGCTTGAAACCATTAAATTTTTAAATTTCCCCTTTTTAGTCATAGGTAGCTCAAATTTAACATAATTTAAAACAAGTGAACAAATATATCAAACGTATAAAATATCAATAACAACGTTCAAGAGTCGAGAAAGCGTATACTATCAATTCAAGAGAGTTTGCCATATCCATTTTTTGCCCAATATGTACATCATGCCATCACACTAAGCATAATCAGATATCAAGATGAACCGAATCCCCAAATCAAGTAGGGTCAAAACCTAATAGTCAAGAGAATCAAGAACCATATTAAAAATGGCTTCCTAGTTCATACTTAATACAGACAAGTTCCATAATTTAAGACGAACTACAAATCCAAAGTCAAGATGGCAAAAGATCCAAATCAAGAGGCATGCCAAGATGAGTGACAAATTCACAGCTACAAGAATAACAAAGTCCTAACAAGAATGCAAAATGATCAAGTACCGTACACATGGGTGATTTAGCGAATATCTTACAATACTTGATATAACATGAATACAACGATATAAATTGAAGGCAAAAAAAATAAAATATAAGGTTATTTCAAAGTATTCTAGCAAGTAAAAAAGTATAAAATTTATACACAAACCTTGGTGTTTTACCACAAAATAGTTCAACCATAACTTGAGGACAATCGAATCGTCTATGCCATAAATAAACCAAATCCGTCAACTTCCTCAAACACTTCCCCATAGATTTTACAAGGGTATATATACCTTAAATACATAATCAAATATATGTATAAGTTCAGTGATTTAACATGTCAAACTAAACATGATATTGGTGAAAATTGCCCAAAAGTTTTGAAACAGAAATTTTGGACAGTATCACTGTCTTGTGTTGTGACTCCGTTTTGAAGATAAAAAAGGACAAACTAGACTGTATGGTCATCTTTAAAGTTGTAGATATATGTCTTAGAATTTCATAACATCTTGAATCATCCCAATATCAATTTCGTACAAAAGTTTATGCTAACATTACTAACAGTAGTACATGGAGTATTTTTAAAATTAAAAATTTGGGTAGCACCTGCCCTGTATTTCACGATCCCTTTTCGGGTATATACCGGAAAAATTAAATTTTGGTTCCTGAATAAGAGTTATATATCTATGAAATAGCTTTTCATAAAGTCATAGATCACTTAAAACGGATCTCTATACAAAAAGATATGAAGGAAAGACTAATAGTTGTCTAGTATAAAAACAGGTTTAGTAACTTACCACAAAAGAGAGGAGCAACTTGAGTTTCACTAAGAACGGATTTTGCTGGTTAGTTTAGTGAAAATTTATGATGATTTTCATGAAGTTTTTCAAGTGATAAGAAGGAGAGAGGGTAGGGGTTTTCTTTGTCTTGAAAGAATAAAATATGAGAGGAGGTTATGGAAAAGCAAGTCAACTAAAGTAATATCTAAAGTTTGGAGAAATATGAAAGATGTGGCTGCCCAACCTACTAAATATCTTTAGATAAATACGAAAGGGTGGCAGCCCAAAACCTTAATAATATAATGTATTTAATAACAATTCATCAAAATAATATTAAGTGTTACACATATCAACACCATGGAACTTCTTTGTCAATATTAACACAACCTAAAGTAAGGAATTTTCATGTATTGTCAATTTCACGTTTAGGAAGTGCGAAGTAAAATATATCTTTATTATAAAGATACTCAATCGAAAATGTAAATATTAGTAAAAAATTTGGATGTTACAGCACTTCTGGCGATACACTTCTTGGTGATCCTTAACATAATGAGATCTGACAAACTCGAGATTTTTCCCTAGTTTCTGACCATAGAGGGGAAGGAAAATTGTATTATGATATAACTGAATCCACAAGTCTCCCTATGTATCCCTTCTTAAATGGAAATCAGGTCAAGTGTAGTTCAGGATACATCACATAGAAAGTGCAAACATAATCTTAAACATAATATCTCTTAACTGCATCCGAGTTGATAGGTTTTAGCCATATTTCTCCATCCATCTCTACAAGTATAAGTGCTCCTCCTGTCAGTACTCGCTGAACCATGTAAGGACCTTTCCAGTTGGGTGAGAATTTTCCCTTTGGTTCATCCCGATGTGGGAAGATTTGTTTCAACACGAATTGCCCCGGTGTGAATTTTCTCGATCTAACCTTTTTGTTAAAAGCCCTACCATTCTATTTTTGTAGAGTTTACCGTGACATACCGCGTTCGTGTTCATTCTCTTACCATCAATAAGAGTCAGTTATTCATACTAGTTTCATATCCATTCCGCATCGCTAAGCTCGGCTTCTTGTATGATTCTTAAGGAGGTAATCTCCACTTCGGTGGGAATAACAGCTTCAATACTGTAGATCAGTAGATAGGGAGATGCCCCAATTGACGTACGAACTGTCGTGCTATACCCGAGCAAAGAAAATGGTAGATTCTCGTGCAATTTCTTGTAGTTGTCCACCATTTTCCTCAATATCTTTATGATATATTTTTGCAGCTTCTACGGTTCTATTCATTTGCGGCCTGTATAATGTAGAATGCTGATGCATGATTTTGAATGTTTCACACATAGCTTTCATCAAATCACTATTGAGATTGGCGGTATTGTCAGTAATGATTGAGTCAAGTACTCGAAATCGACAAACAATGCAATCCCTAACAAAATCTGCTATGACCTTCTTAGCACAACATTATAGGAAACGACTTCAACCCATTTCGTGAAGAAGTCTTTAGCCACCAAAATGAATCTGTGTCTGTTTGAAGCAGCGTGTTCAATTGGCCCGATGACATCTATGCCCCAAGCAGAGAAAGGCTAGGGCAAAATCGTTGCATTGAGTTTGTTGGGCGGCACTCGCATCATATTAGCATGTATCTGGCATTAGTGATATTTTTGAACATATTTGATGCAGTCTTTCTCCATAGTCATCCAGAAATATCCTGCTCTTAATATCTTCTTGGCCAAAATAAAACCGTTCTTTTGATGTCCGCAAGTTCCAACGTGTATTTCTTCAAGGAATCTAGACACCTCCTCGACATCGACACATCGCAATAATCCTAAATCAGAAATCCTTCTATATAGAATTTCTCCACTCTGAAAGAAATAGTTGTTCAATCTTCGAAGTGTGTGCTTCTGAGTGTGTATAGCATTCTCTGGGTATCCTTTTCCAAGTATTCCTTGATATCGTGGAACCATGGATTTCCGTCAAACTCTTCTTCAACATGAGCACAATAAGTTGGCTACTTATGAATTCCTATTGGGATATGATTGATGAAATTCTTGTCTGGATGTTGTATCATGGAATACAAGCTAGCTAATGCATCTGCAAACTCATTCTGAATCCTTGGAATATGCTTGAATTCTATCTTTGTTAACCTCTTGGTCAATTCTTGTACATAGTGCAAGTATGGCAATATTTTAGTGTTCTTGGCAGCCCACTCTCCTAGTACCTGGTGTACCAACAGATCAAAATATTTGATTACTAGCAACTCCTAAACGTTCATGTTGATGGACAACCTGAGTCCCAAGATGCAGGCCTCATATTATTCCATATTGTTGGTGCACGAGAACTTGAGTTTTGCGGATAGCGGATAATGTTGACCGGTTTTTGATACTAAAACAACTCCAATGCCTACTCCTTTGAAGTTTGCTGCTCTGTCGAAGAACATCCTCCAATCGTCGTATACTTCGTTAATATCTTTACCTATAAACGACACTTCCTCATCCAGAAAATACGTCTTTAATGGTTCATATTCTCCGTCTACGAAATTCTCCGCCAAGTGATCAGCCAACACTTGCCCCTTGACTGCCTTCTGGGTCACATAGATGATGTCGAACTTGCTTAGCAGTATCTGCCACTTTGCTAACTTACCCGTGGGCATAGGTTTCTGAAAGATCTATTTTAGTAGATCTATCCTTGATATGAGATATATAGTGAACGTACATAAATAATGTCTCAACTTCTGGGCTATCCATGTCAAAGCACAACAGGTGCGTTCCAATAGAGAGTACCATGCCTCGTAAGCTGTGAACTTCTTGCTCAGATAATATATTGCCTGATCTTTCCTCCCAGTTTCATCATGTTTCCCAGAACACAACCGAAAGCTCCATCCAACATGGAAAGATAGAGCATCAAAGGTCTTCCTGGTTCTAGCAGGACCAACACGAGCGGTTTAGATAATCCTCATTGATTTTGTCGAAGGCTTTCTCGCATTCTTCAGTCCAACTTATTGCAGCATCTTTCCTCAGCATCTTGAAGATCGACTCACATATCACCGTTGATTGTGCTATAAAGCGGCTGATGTAGTTAGGGCATCCTAGAAGACTCATCACATCCTTCTTGTTCTTTGGCAGTGGCAAGTCCTGAATAACTTTGATTTTTGATGGATCTAGCTCAATACACCGGGGGCTGACGATGAAACCTAGCAACTTTCCAGTAGGGACTCTGAAGGCACATTTTGCGGAGTTTAACTTCAAATTGTATTTTCGAAGTCGGTCGAAAAACTTCTTCAGGTCTGCTATGTGGTCTGAACTCGTTTTGGATCTGATAATAACATCATCCACGTACACCTCTATTTACTTGTGTATCATATCATCGAAGATAGTCGTCATGACCCTCATGTAGGCGGACACATCATTCTTCAAACCAAACGACATCATGTTTTAACAATATATCCTCCAAGGTATGATAAAGGCTATCTTTTCGGCATCCTCTTCGTCCATCAAAATCTGGTGGTATCTTGCGAAGCAATCCACAAAATATTGGAGTTCATGCTTAGCGCAATTGTCGATTAGAATGTGTATATTGGACAACAGAAAATCATCATTAGGACTTTCTCTGTTCAAATCTCGGTAGTCAACACATACTCTAACTTTTCCATTTTTCTTTAGAACCGACAATGTTGGCTAACCAGGTCGAGTAGTCGACCACTCGAAGAACCTTGGATTTTATTTGCTTGGTAACCTCCTCTTTTATTTTCAAACTCATATCTGGCTTGAACTTTCTGAGCTTCTGCTTTACCGGCGGACACATGGGATTGGTAGGTAACTTGTGAGCTACTACGGATGTGCTTAATCCAGTCATGTCATCATAGGACCATGCAAAAGTATCCTCATATTCCTTTAGAAACCTGATATACTCTTCCTTCTCTGAGGGTGATAGATGAATGCTTAGGAGAGTTTCTTTGATTGTTTCAAAATCCCCCAAGTTAATAGCCTCATTTTTTTCCAAGTTAGACTTCAGTCTGTTTTCAAAATTCTCTACTTCTTTGATAATTTTCTCGGGTATTACATCATCTTCCAGATATTCTGAATCACTGTCCTTATGTTGAGTTGTCTTATTACATGTCACAGTCGTAGTTTCATGAGAAAATGTAATATTATGCTCAAAAGAATGTAGAAAGATAATAATAAATACTAAAATAAGTAATGCATTAATAGAGCTTAAAACTGTCAACAAGTACGACTCGATGGCTCGAGTAATTATTTCAAAACAAAATACTAAAAATGTTTTAAATGCTCAAAAACAATTTAAAAAAAAGTTATGCTAATTTTGCCAGGCTACCCAGGTACTCGGTAAGCCCGGGATGGTGTGGCGGTCCAATTCCTGAGAACAACTCCTTCTCCTATTATCTCAATAGTAAGATCTTCCTCCTCCTCCTCCATAATTACACTGCAGTCCATGTCTTCATCATCCAGAAACAACTTCCTCATGCTGGGGAAAATCTCATCTTCCTCGGATCCCCACATCATATCAGCCTGACGGAATGTCTGGTGCAAAGGTGGTATAGGTTGTTCCAATGGATAGTATTGACGCACCACGTCGGTATCCAATCCTAATACCTGAGTCCAAAGGCCATACCATGATACGTGGCTGTATGGGTTTTATGATCCCATGATGCTTTCGGCCAAGACCCTTTCCTGGTTCATATCTAGTCCACAAAAATATTCTTTCTATGTTATTTCTCCACCATCGATCCTTTTCAATCATGTTCACCCACTCAATGTGGTGATATGTTTCTCCGCCTAGTTTTCTCCTATTTTTGATGATTGGAATGACCTGGTTGGGGTAGATAGGTTTGCTTCCGTCTCCATGAATAATCACTTCCAGATGATTCCACTCGAACTTCACAAACTGGTGCAGAGTATAAGCCACTGCCCCAGCTGCATATATCCATGGTCGTCCCAACAACAGGTTGTAAATAGCAGATATATCTAGCACTTGGAATTGGATATCAAACCAAGTCGGGCCTATATGTAGATTAAGGTTGATTTCTCTGATAGTGGCTCTATGGGATCCCTCGAATGCTTTCACATTCATGCTTCCCATTCATATCTCATGTAGGCCTTTACCTAATATTTTCAGAGTGGTCAGCGGACATATGTTTAGGCTCGAACCTCCATCTATCAGGACTAACCTCCATCTATCAGGACCATAACAATGAACTTATCCTCGAATTGCACGGTGATATGCAACGCTTTGTTGTGACTCAACCCTTCTTCTGGTAACTCATCCTCATGGAAAGTAATTTTGTGACTCTCTAGTACCTGTCCAACCATGTTAGCCCTCTATCCACTAGTGATGTCGGCGGGTACATAAGTTTCACTTAACACTTTCATCAAGGCATTCTTATGTGCATCTGAATTTTGCAGTAGTCTGGGCGGGAGTCTTGTTTAGGTGGTCAACAACAGAATATTCCCTTACTTGTACCTTCCTCCAAAGATCATCAGTGCCTATCTTAATGACATGTGGCTTAGATGCAACTTCTTTACTCGTTCCTCCCAGATTCTCAGGTGTATAAACTCTTCTAGTTTTAGTCATACCTTGCGCGATACTTGTCTCTTCCATCCTGGATTTTCTCTTTCTTCCCACCTCCGCAACATAATCCCATGGGACGACATCAGACTTTTAAGATTGTGTGGGAGCTACCATCACAGTGAAAGGTGTAGCTACCTCAACCTCAAATAGTGTCTGGGTTTGTACCACAATTGGTGTGAGGGTGATGGGAGATGTTTTAGGAGTATCTCCCTCTCGAATAAGTCCGATGGATCTTTCCTAATCCCGCTCCTTGTCTGTTTCTATCATATTCACTCTCTCTCCCCTATGGTCCGAGAGAGGGTTATTGCAGACATTTGGTGCGGCTTCCTTTGCATGTATAACTTTGGTGTCGATCAGTGTCTGAATCTTGTCATTTAACTTTTGACACTCCTCAATGGTATGACCCTTCATGCCTGAGTTATAGGCACAAGTTTTGTTGGGGTTAATCCACTGGGAAGGATTCTCGACAACAACAACAGAAATAAGGGTGAAGTAACCAGCGGCCTTTAGTCTCTCATACAGTTAGGCTACGGGTTCAACAATTGGGGTGTATTGTTTGGGAGCTCTATGGTCGAAGTTTGGGCGTGGATTTGGGCAGTTTTGGCGGGCGGGTGGAGGTGAATGGTAATATGCAGGTTGAGTGTTATAGGTATGGTAGGTGTTGGCAGGGTATTGGTATTTTAGAGGTGATGGTTGATATGTGGGTGGAGGTGTTTGGTATGTAAGGGGAGACTTAGGGCCTTGGGCTACCATCACGGCACCCACTTCTTTCTGCTTTGAAATACCTCGTGATTGCAAGGCCTTATTTGTGGCTTACAGTGCCTTAAAATTTTTCACCATCCCATTCTTGATTCTTTCTTCTATTCTTTCTCCTAACATGATGATGTCTGAGAACTTATGATTCTCGATGACCATCAACCTTTCATAATACTGGGGATCTTGAGCTCTAATAAAGAATTTGTTCATTTGTTCTTCTTCAAGTGCTGGACTTACCTTTGCGGCCTCTGTTCTCCAACGAGTAGCATACTCGCGGAACATTTCTATCAACTTCTTCTTAAGGTTTTGAATATAGAAAACGTCTCACGCATTCTCTGTATTGAACCTAAATCTATCCATGAAATCTGATGCCATACTTACCCAATTTCCCACTTATTCGAGTTTTGACTGATATACCAAGACAAAGGGTCTCATGTAAGACTTCACATGAACAGTTTTATGCGGATTGATTCTTTCTTACCCACTCTTACAAGCTTGTCGTAGTAGGTTCTCAGATGTACCTTCGGATCACCAGCGCCATCAAATATCTCAAAACCTTCCGACTATTCTACATTTGGCTGGATATATAAATCTTCACAGTTTAAACCTTTAACGCCTTTCCCTCCTTCAATATTATGGACTCTCCCTGTCAATTATTGAGTTCCTCTGCCATCTTTCGAATGAGCAGGTCCTTCTCAGTTGACTCAGGTATGTATAGGGTTTTTTGCGGGGTATGGGGTAAGGTTTCCACGTATATCGGGTTGCTTTGATGAGTTTCTGGAACTTGGGTATATGGGTGATCATTGATTGAGGTTTTGGGATCGGGAGTAGGTTGTGGTGCATTTTGGGAAGTGTGATAAGTGGTGGTTTGCGAATATTGAGTTAGGGTATGGTGGTGTTGTTGGGGAGTTTGCATTGGTGGTGGGTTAAGGTTTTGGGGAGGTGCAGGATGGTGATACTGGTGCGGTGCGGGAGGATTCGGAGCTTTGGGTGGTGGATTAAGATTTTGTGTGTTTTGTAATGATGTTTGGTTTTGAGTGGTTGGGTTTTGTTGGTTGATGTCAGGAACATTTAGAGTAAGGGAAAGGGTTTCTAGATTTTGGACCTGCTCAAGCTCACCCTGTAGCTCCAGGATTTTCTGCTCCAAACGTAAGAACAACTAATTATGTTCGGGAGTACTTCTACCATCTGAGGTTTCAACATTCTCTGCCGCAGTAGTATTATCTTTCCGAATACCACTTAAATCATCCATCTTCCCTTTGCTCTTTGGGTCGCTAGGTGGAAGAGGAGGTGGAGGACCTCTGAATCTAGTGTGGTATGTTGATGATGCCAGTATGCGCGAATCAACCTTCGGGAATGGGAATAAATACAAGAAATAACAATAAAAGGTAACCAAGTCAGTATGGCGAAGTAAAAGAGTGTTTGCAATATTTAAGCACGTATCACAAAAAGTCATGCAATAATTCGCATCCTAATTTTGAGGACCTCATGGTGCCCGAGGTAGGCCTAAGTGACACATACACTTGGAGAAAATTGATGCCAACATTTGCTTCATTTCATTAGTGTGAAAACAAGCCAAAATAATCTTCCACTAAATCGACAATAATAATAATAATAATAATAATAATAATAATAATAATAATAATAATAATAATAATAATAATAATAATAATAATAATAATAATAAAGTTACTAATGGCATTAAGCCTTATTACTTTGAAATCTAATCTAAGCTAGAAATCAGTAAAGAATATCATCTCCTAATCTACTTGGTCCGTGAAGGACCTTATCCATGCTTGGATCTCTTAACCCCATTAATCATATTTCCCAAATCGCGCATGTCCAGTAGTAAGTAAGCCTTCGCTAGCTTCCCTCCTTCATCATCGTCCATGCCTTAACAATCCCAAAGTCTCTTCTTCACCTTCCCTTCTAGCTCCATCAATCCTTGCTCCAAGTATTCTAACCTCACTATCGACTTATTGGCAATCTCTTTCCATTCCCTTATCGCCTCCATGTTCACTTTATGTTGTTCTAGACGCTTAGCTTCGGGTTCGAACACCCTTTTGCATAGCCCCTTGTACTTCACCTGTGCCTCAGCCACTTCATCTATGATCCTATCCTTCAGATTGACTCCTAGTTTGACGTCCCCAGCTATGTCATCTTAAGATAGTAGTACATATGGTCGGCGTGATACCTGTCTGGCTCAATAGTTTATCCTTCCACGATGATCTTTTGGTTCTACATGTGTTGCGCTTCGAACTTGAATGGGATGACATCTCCCTTGAAATCTTCCTTGTACTGAACCATGTTGGAAACCTGAGGTATGACTTGTTTTTTTTTCAATCATTACCCTTATAGGAGTGTAAGGGTAGATGCCTCGCAGCCCGATTAATACCAAGTGAGTATTTACTTTCGATATGATGATGAACTCACTACTAGGAAACCATTCAAACATCCAATTTCGTTATGGTAAGAGCCTAAGTATCCCCAGTAGAGTAGACATGCTGTCGCGCCATGTTTTCTCGCGCATTCGGGTTTTGACATGTGACAACTCTTTTAAATGAGGTATTAAAAGAGAATAGTCGCCACCTAATACTTTTTAAGGTGCGTTAGGTCACCTACTCAAAAACAACTCTGTTTAACTAGTCTACGTCAACAAAGATCGGATTAGGGTTCAAATTACCTCAAAGAGAAGGAGTTAGGTACTCTTCGAGGTCCACAACTGTGGTTTCCGGAAAAATTTTAAACTATATGGATTGGATAATTAGGCTAGGTGATCATATGAGGGAAGAAAGATGTGGGAATTGGAAGTTATATTATAACAAGTGGGAAGAAAACAACATAAGAGTTAAAATAAATCAATACAAGTCTTAGAGGTTACAGGGACACAATTGTGTTGGTCTATATTTAATGATTAAGTGTGAACACAAGCATATAAAGGGAAGGGGGTTCTAAGTTTTTCACCCTAAAGGATCACCCCATGTAAGATAAATAATAATTCGCAACTCCCTTAAGGTAGGGGTTACTCATATTATTCAGCGTGCACAGACTATCATCTCCTCCTACCCAAGTACTATGTTGAAGTTGTTTACTTAAAGGCGCTTTAATTCAATTCTAAGTCGTATCCTATGTATGCACTACCCGTCCCATGCCTATGGTCTAAGAGCCTTTGGACCTACTATTTGAGTGGTTATAGACTTTACTTAAGGTGCTCAAAATGATAAAACTAGGAGACATTCAAAACAGGTAGGACTGCACATAATAGCAATGAAAGTTTCAAATTAGCCTCCACACATAAGCACAAAAGCATGCGTTCAGATTTCTGGTTAGACAGTTTCAGAGTTAAGACATATTTGGGTTGTTAAATCCTATAGGCATGGCTCCTATGTGATTCTAATTAATATTACATAGGCAATACTACAATGTATAGGTAGGTTAAAGTATTGCAGGTCCTATAGGCATGATTTCGGTTTGTTTACACAACGAGGCAGTAAAACGATCTGAATTACCAATTTATAGGCATGCTTCTTAGGAAAATGAAAGTGTCCTATAGACATGGTTTCTAACAGTTGAAATATATTTATCCTTATTGTCATGTTGTCTAAGTATGGTAAAGCGAAAAAGTCACCAAGTTGTTGATTAAGATCCTATATGCATGATATCTAAAGGAGTAGCGTAACAGAAGCAAGTGATTCATTGATTAATTGGGGTCATATAGGCATGGTATCTCGATTTACAAAGAATATGTCGTCACGACCTATAAGAATGTTGTCTAAGTGCATAGTAGTAACATAGAAACAAGTGGGGCAAATACCTTGGATTAACATGCTTGAACAGAGTACGAGTGAGGTGTGTATAATCCCTATAGACATGATTAATATGCAACATACTAAATAACATGTAAGTCATGCTGAAAAAGATAACAAACAAAACACGTAGACCATATATGCTTGTTTTCTAACCCTTTTATGTAAATATTAGAGTACCCCAACCCCTTTTTAATAATTTCCCTATTATTTGTTATTACAAGTTATTACAGCCCAAATGGAACAATACAAACCAAATATGAGCAGTTTAAGAAAGAGAAACTATAGGCCCAATGATAGGCCCCATAAAAAATAACCCAGTGTTTTCTGGGCCTTCGACAACTCCCTTTGCAATGACCAATAGACTCAATTCCCACCTCATAAGACCAATATATTAAGTCGGAATCCAACAGCCAAAACCAACATCATATAAAACCAAACACCAGGCCCAAACAAATGAATCACACCCTAACAACAACAGAATATATGTTGAATTAACTAAACAGAGCAGGAAATTCATCCACTTATTTCTTAGGACTGTAAAACTAATTATCACTAAGACATACATACAGATTCATGTGGCATGCTGGCAGGGCACACATAAGGAATGTTCATGTTTGTATTTTAAAGGTTTAGGGGGACATGATTGATCATCATAGGATAACAGACTCTTTCAAGAGAAGTTTCAAACACTAACATGGTCAAAAACAACTTAAGGCCATTTTCAAACAAGGGATCTAATCGTGAAAGCTAGGGAATCAACAGATAACAACCTTAATATATTAGGTTTAACATAAGTACTGACAATGTAGGTTCATGGTCGAGTAATTACTTAACGTGAGAAACTTATCATACTGAACATTAATCAAAGTATAAGAGATGATATCAAACTTCAATAGTAAGAGAAAGCAAGCATCAAATATAATACTATTTGGCCATGTGTGGTAAAAGAATGTTAGCTGTAAGATTTATTCCTAAGGTTTTGACTGGTACTAAGGAATGCAGGATTGAAAAAGTTAGCAAATACACAATAGGTTCACAAACACATAATAACAGGCCCTCATGAACAACATGATCAGCAGAGTAACAAGTTAAGAGTGGACTTCCTAGGCATGAGTTTGGTTGACATAACAATCCATTACATGTGGGAAAGCAAACAACAAACATCAGCATAACATAGCAGACTAAACAGGTTTAGTAGAGCCCAAACTCTCAATAATCAAGGGCATATTAAGGACTAGATTGCCATATAAAGGCTGGAAATTGCATTTCATCTTATAGACTATAAGTATGATTAAATAACACAGGATTGAATTAAGCATGGAAAACATAGTAAAGCTCACAATTGGATGACATCACAGTTAAGAATTGGTCGCAGTAGGGTATCAAACACATTAGAACACATGAGTTGGTTTATTGTAAGGATGCAGAAAAAGGTAAGGAATAAACTCGGGAAGAGTAGCAAGTAATAAGCATTCGAACACACACATTAGGGTAAACATGCTTTAGAGGGTCAGAAATCATTCATACTGAACACATATATCAAAGTTGGGAATTGTAGGCAAGTTTGAATGCTAGAAAGAGAGTTTAGAGTCATAAAACATCTTCAGAGCTAATAAGGTTGCAAACATAGATAGCATAGGAACATATTGATTCACAAAAGTTTCAATGGCATGAATATACTAAATATGAACACAAATGCAAGAGGGAGAAATGCTAAGGTCAAAGAACTTACCAGCTATCAATTGACAGACCAATAAACATGCAGAATAGTCTCAGTGGTAATTCAAATGTCAATAGAGAAACATAACCTAAAATAATCTTAGTGCATCATAGTTCCCAAGGGTTTCAGATGAACCCCGAGCAGTGATCGCACTAAAAAAGGTTAACTAGTCAAATTTCGATGGCCTTGGCTTTCAGCTAGCCAATAGCCAAAGTTCGAATAAATATAGAATGAGAGAATAAGAGAGTAGTAATGGTTAATTTCAGTGAATCAACCCCCTTGTCCTAGGGAATTAGGGGAGGAGTTTAAATAGTGGTAGAAGTTGAACGGACAAACATACAAGATATTCAATTAAGCACAAAATAAGGAAAGAAAATATCACATGCAGTCAATGATAGAAACAGTAAAAAAATATCGGAATCCAAACCCTAGTAAGAATCGAACTCAGGGCGAATCGTTCACAAGCCCTAATCACGACGGAATCAACGGAGATATACTATACACAAGAGAGATATTTCTCTTCTCTAGTGTATAGAACCACAAACGCACCAAGAACCATAGAATCAAAGCCAAATTTATGAGAATCGAGCTTGCCATAAGTACCATGGTAATGAAAGTTACCATAAATGAGTGAAAGTAGCAGGAAAGCTAAGTATAACCCGCTTATGAACACGTATAAGGAGAGAATAAGAAAGGATCTCCATGGTCGGCTAGGGTTTGGTGTGAGAGTGGAGAGATGAGAGAATGTAGAGGCGGATGGGTGAGAGAAATGTCTCCAGGGTTTGAGTTAGGGAGATATAAAGAATGGGGAAGGGCTATTGTGGGGCGTTGATCATCTAAGATCATCGAACATGATTAAAGGAGAAGTAGGGTGGATAATAAGGTGGGTCACAACCGAGTTAGGTGAATGAGGTTTGTTTTGTTTGGGCTGAGAGCTATTCGGCTAAGGTCTGGGGTCCTTGGGCTACCTATTTGGTCCAAATATTGGCTTGGGGATTGGACTAGATTTTAAATACAAGAAATTAAGGGAGAATAATTTAATAAATATAAAAATATTATTTATAACCATTGACATTTTAAAATAATAGCTGCAGGTTATAAAAATATAAAAAAAATTATTTTCACTCTGAATAAAATGACAACATGTAATTAATTGTAAAGTACATGCTATTATTGTAATAAATGCGTAAATAGTTAAAAAATGCAGTTGTAATGAAGTAAAATATATTAAGGCATATATGTAGGTATAAATAATAAATTTGGATGATTAAGTCATCACACATTAATTTGAAGGAGTAATTAATAAATATTTGAACAATTTAAATGCAAGAAAATCAAATTTAAAGCCTTAAAAATTATGAAAAATTATAGAAAATACTTATATTATTCTTGTAAATTGGTGATGATGCAAGAATGATATTCTAAAAGTATATATGATATTTATATAATATGAGGAAAAAATTGAGTATCAACAGCGGTTGTCAGATGGCGATATGTAGCGGTTTCAGAGTCGAATCAATATTTCTAATATTGACGGCTCGAGAAAGATGATTTTCGAGGAGGCTTAGAATTGGTAGCAATCTACTAGTTTGGGTGCTATAGAGATGGATTATGACTTGAGGGAGTATTTGGGCAACGAAGGATGTGGTAGGACATGGTGGGATGTGTCTCGCGGAGGTTGAATTGCTAGAGGTCGAAAAGTGTGCTTCGGAAGATGGTTGACTTAGAGTGGGAATGTTAGCGTAGCGTACCAATTACGTGGTAAGATAGCGACATACTTTGAGAAATTTTAGTGCGATTTGGGGATCATGTTGGATAATGACTAAAATTGTGTAAATCATTTGAGATGGTGGATTCATATTCCGGAAGTTTGAATATGACAAAAGGAGTTGCTTGGGATGTAATGTGACTTCGAGTTTTGGATGTGCCGCTGGACCTTCGTTTGATGTTGATAGAAATGGGCGGGCGTTTTTGGCTGTTGGGCGATCGCGGACTCAGGAGGATTAATTAATTTTTTGATGGCTGTAATCAGGGCAATATAGTTGGAAAATGTCAATATGGGGTTACACGGGTGGGCTATCTCATATGAAGTGTTAGGAGTTGTGTGATTTCTAGTAAAGGTCCTCAGAAGAACTTTACTTTCTGTCTAACATGAAGTATGTATTGCGATGTGAGATGGGATCACTTTGATAAGATGGTGTAGCGGTCAGGAGGTCAAGTGTGTGATTGGAGATGATAATTCGAGTAATGTTGTGCAAGTTTAACAAGATATTACGAGGAAATTGGCGGAGCAACAGTGCGAAATCATGGTAACCGAGGAGGAAGAGTCATTGTGAATTATGGATTGATGTAATTGTGGCTTGAAGCTAAGTGGTGGATCCCACCGTCTGTGATTAAGTCACATGATTGTGTGCCTTGGCAGTATCGGGCTATTGGTACGTTGGTAGATTGGTTATGAATAAGGAAAGAAAACATCAAGGGTAGTTCGGGCAAAAGACTTGATGATTGTGTGCTACATTTTGCCCTATCGATTTCCATACAGATTTTTGGATGAATCAGAGTTTATGCTTCTTGTGGATGTGATGTACATGTAAAATAATTAGTCTGATTGTTCCTTTGGAAGTGTTCATGTGCTAGTAGAGCACCAGTGTTTGGTTATACATTCGACACTAGGTCATATTGGGTGACTCTCAACGATGGTTCTAGTGCGTTCAAAAATTAAAGTGACGTGTCTAAGGATTTTGGGTTCGTTATGTGGCTGAAAGCCGGGGATTTTTCAGCATAGGGTGAAGAATACTTGGGGAATTTTTATGTTATCATCAGATCTATGGTGCAGTGTTAGAGAAATAGCTTTGGATTCACAGAATGTCTTCCGGAAGGGGTGTATTAGTTGAAGATACTATGGAGTGCACGAGAAGGGTATGATATAGCTTATGGGTATCGAGACGATGTGGCCTCGTGATTTTGGTCACTCGGGATGAGTGTTGTTTGAGGTCCGTTAAGTGTTTGAATAGGACTATTGTTCCAAGGGCAAGTCAAGAGTAAATTGGAAGGAGTTGAGTCAATTAGTAATGGAGTTGAGTCAATTAGTTATATAGGTGATACGTGGCTGTATGTGCAGGCTTGACAGTCACAATAATTTGATTGATTTGGGAAGTCTTCGATTCTGATGGCCTTGTTATGTGTAAATGGATCCCAGAAGAGTTATGGCGGTTTAGACTACGACTCGAGGTTTGTATTATCTATGGTTGTGGGAATTCGATTACGAGTTGCAATAGTTCTTCTGGGGTGAGCGGAGTGAAAGGGGTTCTAGCCAATGAAGTGTTTATTCTACTGGTGGTTCAGAGGTTATGATGAAATTCTTGGACTCTCACATAGCGGCATTATAGGTGCAGTGAGCGATGGAAATTGGAAGTTAAGGATTAATGTTATGGTTTAGTTTTGATAAGAATGTCCTGATATTGGAGGAGCGGGGGAAAGGATTCAGAAGTTCAGAGTAAGCTGATGTTAACTTAATGTCGCCTAAGAAAGGTGTTCTGTAAGAGAGGCATTGTGCATTGGTTTGTGGATTCTTAATTTGGCACTGCATATATAGCATGGTCGATGGCCATTGATGTTCAGATTTCATTACCCAGTGCGAAAGGTTGTGGAAGTATATCCCACGAGAAGGTCGTATAGGTGTGACGAGTTAGTCATTTGATTGTTAGAGATTGACATCGGGTATGGGGATTTTGGTATTGTCGCCAGTGAAAGAGGTTATGATCGAGAGACGCTTTATTCCTTTGGTTGTGGACTGTTGAAGTTTGTTCCGGATTGGATGATTGTTTGTATTTGTCATGGATGAGGTCATTGTGGATTATTGAAAGGTTATTGGCCCAACGTGGGATGATCGGAATCGCCGTGAGGTCCATTAGTAGATCTAATGTGAACATATGCTCTACATCAGGTCAGATGTGACCGTCCAGCATAGCATTGCTTGTGGATGATTCTTCGGGCATAGTGGATGATATTCCTAGCATCGTCTATTTCAGATACTACTATTTTTATGTCATATGTGTTGAGATACGACTTGATTATTCATGTGTGTGTGGTGATTTGACGTAGCTTGTGGTATTATATGAGCAAGATGTTGGCCATTTGATGCACCTTAGTCGAGCTTGGCTTCTGTCCCCAAGGTTGTGTTTATGCACTTGTCATGCTTGTTGTCCATATTTGGGCTTTTCGTAGGTAGGAATAGTTTGGCTCGGTAGGTACTTCCTTATTGATGGCTATGTACGGTTCGGGTTGCACGCCGCCAAGAGTATCATGTTTGGATCGGGTTTCACGCCACAACGGAATCATGTGTGGATCGGGTTGCACGCCGCAACAGTGAGATATTGAGTACGGTTCCTTATACTTATTTTGTGTGTCTTGTTTCTCATCTCTCAGATATGTTCATAGCATCTATTCGGCCGTTTTATTCGCTACGTGGGCTCGTTACTTCCCTGCTAGAGTTAGTTTTTCCTTATGGTTCATATTTGAGTTGTAGCTTGTTAGCGTATTGATGGCGTCATATGAGATTTTAGACAGTGTTTGAGGTGGCTTGTTGCACAAGCAGCTTGTACTGGGTGAGACGGGGTTATTGGACCTGAGATCAGTGTGATCGGATTCAAGTAAGGTATATTAAAGAGAAAATATCACTATTCAGTTCAGAATGAGTTAATGTCTCTTACCGAGTAGAGAGACCCCATAATTTATTGTTTTGGCAAGCGATTATGGGCTTCTATGGGTCTCATTTGTCGTGGTTGTATTACGAGAGTCGGAACAGGGCTTATATGCATTAAGAGGTGTATTACGGGCATCCGATTGGTAAAATTTTAGCTATTGTGGTTGGGGGATGTTATTATGGGCATATAAATCACGCAGTGCATTGCGTTGTTTCGGCATGGGTGCATGATCATATTTGATACAGTGGGTTAAGACTGATACGATGTTCGTATGTTAGAATCGGGTCTCATAGAATATGGTTCTAAGGCTTGTTGGCCAAGGTAAAAAAGGAAGGGTCTTCAGTTTGGATCGAGCTAATGCGCTCATGTGGGATGTGGTGGCACGGGTAGGTGCACGAAATGTTAAATAATGATTTTGGGCAACTCCGGAATGGTTCTTGGCATGTTCGAGGATGAACGTATGTTTAAGTAGGGGAGAATGTAACGACCCGACCGGTCGTTTTGAGCTCTAGCGCGTCGTTCATTGGTCTGAGGCCTAGAGTAGCTTCATTTCATATTCTATGAGTTGTACATGTGGTCGGAATTGAATTTCGGGAAGTTCGGAGTTGATTCGCAATGAAAATTCTCAATTGGGAAGCTTTAAGTTAAAAGAGTTGACCAAGGTTTGACTTTTGATAAACGACTTCGGAATCAAGATTTGAAGGTTCCAATACGTTTCTATGATGATTTCGGACTTGGGCGTGTTCTCGGGTTGAGTATCAGATGGCCTGGGAGCATTTCGGCGCTTATTGTGGAAAGTTAGTATTTTGAAGGTTTTAGAATTTTCTAAGTTTGATTTGAAGTGGACTTGATGTTACAGATGTCCGTTTGGAATTCTGAGCTTTGGAATAGGTTCGTATCGTGATTTATGACTTGTACGTAAGGTTTGGCGTTATTCCGGAATGTTTAAGTGTAATTTGGACGCGTTCGTCGAAGTTTATAAGTTTAAAGAAAGGTTTCGATCATTGATTCGTAGTTTTGATGTCGTTTGGTGTTATTTGAGGCCTCGAGCAGGTTCGTGTTATATTTTGGGACTGGTTGGTGAGATTGGACGGGGTCCCGGGGGCCTCGGGTGTGTCTCGAGATGGTTTCAGACCATTTTTCTTTGTTTTGTGATTGCTGGTTTCAGCTGTTTCGGTTTTTTATCGCGTAGTATTGACTAGGAAGCTCTTCTTCGCAATCGCGCATAGTGGATTGCAATCGCGGAGTTTGGTCTAATGGTTCATCACGTTTACGTGGCAAGGGTCGCGAACACATAAGTGTTAGCGGGTTGGCCTGGGATTGGAAGGTTGTTCTTCGCGATCGCATGGATAGGTTCGCGATCGCGGAAGGTGTTGGTCTGAGGCATGAAGGTTTGGCCTTCGCATTCGCGGAGCTGGGCTCGCATTCGCGTAGGCTGATCAGGAAGAGAGTAAGAGGTTCGCGATTGCGTTGCTTTGGTCGCGTTCGCATAAAGGGAAATCTAGGGCAGTTGAATTTGGCCTTCGCGACCGCGAAGGTATTCCCACGATCGCGAAGAAGAAGGACCTGTGCTTACTTGTTTTTAAATCGGGACTTAGCTCTCATTTCTCTCATTTTACACTTGGATGGCCGGATTTAGGGAGCTAGTTTGAGGAGTTATTTGTCAAGCAACACGAGGTAAGTGATTCCCACTTATTGCAGCAATTGTGGGATTTTAAGAGAAAACCTAAAATTTGGCATTTTGAATTTTGACCACGAAATTGGACATGAAATTTAGAATAGATTATATATTTGAGTTGGTGATGTTATGGGTAAAGTTTATCTTTGAAAACTTTCGGAATTTGGGTACGTGGGCCCGGGGTTTGACTTTGTTGACTTTTCTAGCGGAGTTGGAAATTGTTACAAATTAATTAAATATGAGGGTTGGAGTATATTTTTATTAGTTTGCATGTTGTTTGAGTAGTTTCGGATCATTTGGCTTTTGAATTGAGGAGCTAGAGAGGCATTTGAGCCGGTGATTAGGACTTTGGAGTGAAGTAAGTCTCTTATCTAACCATGTGAGGGGGAAACTACCCCCTAGGTGATGTATTTGATGTGTGCTAGTTGTTGTGGGTTCTACGTACACATGAGGTGATGAGAGTCCGTACGTAACTAGATTCACGTTATGTCCAGGTAGACGTAGTCCTTATTTATGCTATTACTTGCACTATTTGACCTCAATTTTCTAGTTTGAATTGCTTGAATTAATAAGTAAGAATTTGGTTAAAGATTATATTAAATCGAGCTTCATTATCTAGAGATCTGGTGGACTGTTAATCATTTATGAGAATTTATATTCTTTTATGGGCTTACCTTGAGGTTGTAAATACATAATTCGCAAATTCGAAGAGTTTCTCTATTCCTTTGGATCGTACTGCACGCCTCATCGATATTTATATATATTATGGGATGTATCCATGGATCGGGTCGTATGACCTCGGCATTGTATGTACACTACTATATGGATCGGGCCAAACGACCTCAGCATAATTCGTGCGTAAAATCGCTAAGAGTCCGAGCACCAACGAGATTACCCTTTTAATTAAACATGGAGATTACGTAATACTTTCTTTATGACATGAGATCAGAAGTCTAATTGAGGGTTCCTATTTGTTGTGATAGCGTGTGGCCCTTGTGGACATTTTAACAGATAATTGATGTTAACTGATTTTTTATCTACTGTTCCTTATTCTATTGATCCTGCTGTAATTCAATCCTATTTATGATTCCTGCATTTTAATTATTGGACTACTAGTAAGTGTCGATATCGACTCCTCGTCACTACTTCTTCAGGTTTAGGCTAGATACTTCTGGGTACGCATTGATTTACGTACTCATGCTGCACTTTTGTACTAAATGTGCAGGATCTGACAGGTTCATTTGATGGTCATCTTGGCGCGTATGCGTAGCTACCGAGGAGACTTTATGGTGAGCTGCTCTCTATGCTACACACCACAACCCTCAGAGTCTCCATCTTATTTATTTACTTTATTCTGTCTATTTCATATTCCAGACATATGTCGTATTATTATTGTACTCCTTAGCAGATGTTTATGCACTTGTAACACCAGATTTTGGGATGTCTAAGTGATTGTTTATGGTTCGCTTCAATATTGTCATCTTTTACTTTATATCTTACTAATATTTTAAGTATTCATGATTTCTAAATACATTGAATTCTTTACTTAATAAAATTTACGATTTCAAAAATAATAAAAATGAATAATTGAATTGATAGTTCACCATTGGCTTGTTTAACGACTACGTTGGACGCCATCACGACTTATAGTGGGAATTGGGTCGTGACAATTTTGAACTTTGGTTTAGTACGGTTCAATATTTCTTATTTGGTTCGGTATGGTTTTGATTTAAAACATTAACAGAATCATGTCTATTTTAAATACTACTGTTTTGTACTTCTATTGCGTGGATATTTGAAACCTTTTGGGAACCTCCATTTTCTACTTTTGAGACTAACTTTAGGAAGTTTCAGTAGTTGTTAGTGATACCGTAACAAATCAGAGAACAAGAAAAGAAGAAAAAGGAGAAAAAAAATTAGTGACAATAAGAGACTAAGAGCGTACAAGCCAAGTAAAGGCCTGACGCAGAAGAGAAACCCATAAGAACAAGAAAATTAATAAGAGGGCTCGCGTACTAGCAGAAGAGAAAGCGATTTTGAATATTAAAGGAAAATAAATATAAAGATCGATATCAAGGGTAATCTAAAACCTCCTCATGATGATTCAATTCTTTATGGGTTTGCAGATATGGAATCCAACATCAAGGGAAGCCGCAAGCTTGAGCAGTCAAAAGAATTCAGGTAGTAACTTAAAAATTTTGGTATTTCGGTATATACCAAAATACCGAAATATCGATACCCTAATACCGAGAATCGAACTGAAATATCGAAATATTAATATACCAATATCGAATAGCGTACCGAAAACGAAGAACCAAATTAGTTTGATATGGTCTGTTTTTTCGATTTTTATGCCAATCCCTACTTTTGGAAGAATTCCTAGTCTCCCAAACTTGAGCAACCCCCAATTTTAGGCTTTACAAATGTAAAAGTTAAACCAATTAGTTATTCATTTTCTAAATAGATAATATAGTTTTTACCCATATTTGATCCATTTTAAAAAAGTTCATTATCCAAACTATTTTTTTAGCGGATAATATTAGTGAATAACTATTTTTTTTAATCATTTTGCCACCACTAGTCGCAGAGGAAGTTTAAACAGTGCTGCAGTAGTCACTGAAAGCTGTTCGATCAGAAATTAAGCAAACGCGAAAAGTTGAACAAATCGAGAAAAGAGGATCGGTCGATAATATTAGTAATAAGTAGTATAGTAATTAAGATAGATCGAATACATGTTGTGGAAAACATAGTTCCGAATCAATTTGTTCCGAAAAATCTTCTTCTTCTCTTCTCCTCCTCCGTCGTTGCCTCTGTTGACGCCGTCGCCATCGTTTCCCTTGCCGTCCTTTGGTACCGGCAAAACCAGTTCAACATGCCTGTGTGTTTTCTGCTCCACTTTTCCCCTCAGCATTAACAGATCAACTTTTCTGATCGATCGCATAATAAAATTCATTGACGTAGGAGAGAATTTTGTGTAGCTGAAATCTTTTTTAGTATATTCAAATTGAATTCTTTCGGGAAAATGATATTGTATAGGCGCTCTTAAAATAATATTTTCGGTATATTATATACAAATAATATATAAATTTTATATACTTTTTTGGCTATCAAATATAAATAATTTTTGGCGCGGGCTAAAAGTGATAATACCCCAATTATTTTTGTACAAGTCATGTGTATATATACACTAGTAGAGGCATAGCCCGGGCCCAACATCAACAAAGCTATACTGTTATCAGCAAGGAATAAGTTTTGTGTCTAGAAGAGAAATAGAAGAAACAGATTTGCTACAAAGATGTTACTTGACAGTGAAATAAAAGACTACAGAGCTATTACAAAAATGCTACTCTTTCTAATCCTTTTATTTCTAATTCATATGTCATCCAAAAATGTCTAGCTTTCCCGTAGCATCCGCTGATACATAGTTGTAAATAATTAAGAGAAGTCTTCATTTTCAAATGTTTCAAATTTGTCAAAGCGCAATAAGACATCCAGTAGAAACTACAACTGTCTGTGGGCTCTAGGGACATCTTAAACCAGTTAACTTTGGCTAACAAAATAATACCCTTTGAATATATTGGTCAGTGTGTTTGTGTAGAAGGTATTTGCAGAAAACAATTTTAGTATCAATGATATAGATACCTGATATTGTACAAATGATTCAACTATTAAACACTTTAAAACAACAGTACCTAAGTAAAAAGAAGTGACATCTGCTTTTGAGTTTTATCAATGTTTAGATTAGAATTACAAAATAAACTAAAGCTTTCATCTAAACATTCAGATTGGTAGGAGTATTCAGAAAGCTTGTAAACTGTAATGTGTACTTTTTCTTTCTTTGAAGTTGCTTGAACAACTAGTAGTCGATCAAGTGGTAATCAAAAGCCAGTTGGTGATTTAGCGCTTTTTGGTTTCGTAGTCGCCTTGGAAAAAGGAATATACAAGGAGTCAGCTAATAAAGCAGTAATATTAATCGAAAGATGAAATAACCAAATTATCCAGTAAATCCTAAGCAGACATGTTGAAAATATTAAACTACTATGTGCTTTAACTAACATATCGACTTCAAAGAGAAGAATCAGATTTTTGTTTCATACTCGATAGGCAGAAAAGATTATATGTCCCAATATATCTAATATGTTTGTCATTGCATGTGGTGATTTCCTATGGTAGTCAAAAAGTCTTTATGTATAGTCTGTGGCTTAGCAGAGAGGAGAGTAAAACCATAAATTAGGATCTACTTAAATTCTATTGGTTTCCATTCATGTTTTCCTAACAAATTTCATAACCATCAGTTGTATAGTCAAATAAAACAATCAAATTATCAGCAATACAAATAATAGTCAAGCACATGAATTAGATGGACTATAAGGCAACATCTGATAGAATCACAAACGTACTTGGATTTAAGCTCAGCAACTTCAATCTTTAAACCATTATTGTTGCGAACTGCCTTTGCATCAGCATCTACATAAGGAGATGTGCAGTGATTATATTGTGACATTTTGTAGGGATCCGAGAAGACAACCTGCTCAATGAGCTTAACTTGATGTTTCTACAAAATCCAGCAACTGGAAAAACGAATAGAGATCAAAATCGAACAGAAATAACTGTGATGGCCATGATATAGCTTGCCAGTGGCTATCAAAAAATCGAAAGTTCAGCTCTCATCTAATGACTACCTAGTGTACGGTTCAATTTATTGAAGAAAAAGATGGTCTCGACAAAAGAAAAGATCAAGAGAAACGTAAGATCATAAAGAAAGACACACAAAGAATGAAGAATAGACAAAATAGAAACTACCATTAGTTAGAATACCTATCCATACATGCAAAGAAAAATATTTTTTTATAAGTGACATGTAAAGATGTTGCAAGATAAAAAAAGAAAAATAAGGTCACTTCCCCTGCTCCCCGACCTAACCCCTCTTCCACTACATTGGATTGGTATTATTACAGTAAACATATTACCTATGCCCAGTAAACGATGAAAAATAGTTCTCATTACATTCTAAGATATCTCAGATCATAAATTTATTTTTCCTTAAGAAGATGATCAAATGGTATTACAGTTGGAATAGTTAAACCATAGAACATAGTTTTGGATTACTTAAAAGTTCGGATTGTTGAGGTTTTTATGAAATAGTCTTAAAATGAGTATGAATGAGAAATGGAGGGAAAATAAAATTTTTGAGTAAAATTTTAAGTTTCCCCCTCTTGACAATGAGACATTGTCCCATATTGGAAGAGGAAAAGATTTTTGGTGGGTATATATATAATTGCTCTTCTTGTAACTCTTAAAGAGTTAAGAAGAAAGCAAGCCTCGCGCCGTCGTCGTCGCTCGCTCGGCTTCGGATTCGGTCAAATTTTTTGGACCAAATTTATTTGTTAATAGTAAATATTAACGTAAGATCATCTTCAAAGCTAGCTGCTATATATATGTGGAGCAGCTGTTGAAGAAAGACACGCACTCCTTCCTCTCAGCATTTCCATACGATTTTTTGAGTTTCTACTACTTTGTTCTGCATTGTTTTAACTTCAAACAAAGCAACTGTAAGTGTGATTTGCTACCGAACTTTGTGTTCGCTGAAACACTGGGGTTTGAAGTACCGCTACACCAGTGTGTTATTCGTTCTATCCTGGGAGAAAATAATCTATAACCTTAGGTACTAGGAGGGGATTAAATTCCTTAAGGAAACACTGTGAATTCAGTGGGCTCGAATTAATTACTGTTTCATTACGATAACTTATATTTTCCAGAATTATTATTTACAAGTACAACAATATTGGCGGGACTAACAATCTTAAGGAATTTAATATTTATTTCTGTATTTGTGTTATTCTTATTATTCTGCAAACTAAAACCTTTGTGGTTTTGTGTACTCCCGTTTTGGAGAGTAAAGCCTTTGTGGCGTTTTGTTGGAGATTAAAATCTACGTGATTTTTACTCCAGTTTGAAAAGGTTTATTAAACGTTTGTTTGTATCATTCTTTTACAGGAAAAAATGACGATTGAAAGCGAAAACCAAGTTTATCGTGATTGAAGCGTGGAAGCATTCTGATTTTTTATGCAAGAATTATATTCTTAGCGGATTGGATGATAATCTATATAATGTATACAGTGGCGTGGAGACGTCAAAAGAATTGTGGAATGCGCTTGAAAAGAAATATAATACTGAAGATGCCGGGATGAAGAAATTCGTTGCCGCAAAATTTTTGGACTACAAAATGGTAGATAGCAAGTCTGTTATTACCCAAGTTCAGGAATTGCAAGTGATTATTCATGATCTACTTGCTGAAGGTCTTGTCATCAATGAAGCATTCCAAGTAGGAGCAATGATTGAGAAGTTGCCTCCGTTGTGGAAGGACTTCAAAAATTATTTGAAACACAAACGAAAGGAAATGTCCCTTGAAGATCTCATTGTTCGGTTGAGAATCGAAGAGGACAATAAAGCTGCTGAAAGGAGAGGCCGTAAAAATTCAACAATAATGGGAGAAAATATTGTTGAAGATAACAAAAAGAGGAAGAAGGCTTCTGGTCCGAAATACAACCCAAGCAAGAAGCGGTTCAGTGGAAACTGTTACAACTGTGGAAAAATCGGACACAAATCTACGGAGTGTCGTGCTCCGAAGAAAGACAAGAAAAGTGGTCAAGCAAACATGGTAGTAAAGCATGATGATGTTGATAACTTGTGTACCATATTCTCCAGTAACAAGAATTACGTCCATACGGATGTTAGTAGAATTAGCTGCAGTGTATGGTCTTGAAATTCATCAAATGAATGTTAAGACGGCCTTCTTAAATGGAGAGTTGGAGGAAGAAATTTACATGGAACAACCTGAAGGGTTTGTGGTTCCAGGTAAAGAAAAGAAGGTATGTAGACTTGTAAAGTCTCTTTACGGACTAAAACAAGCACCCAAACAATGGCATGCGAAATTTGACCAAACAATGTTGTCAAATGGTTTTAAGATAAATGAATGTGATAAATGTGTGTACATTAAAAATGTTCCAAATCACATAGTCATAGTTTGCCTATATGTGGATGATATGCTGATAATGAGTAATGACATTGCCAACATAAATAATACTAAGCGTATGCTCAATAGCAAGCTTGATATGAAAGACTTGGGAGTTGCTGATTTAATTCTGGGAATTAAGATCCATAAAACTCATCAAGGTCTGGCATTTTCACAATCTCATTATATTAAGACAGTACTTGAAAAATTCAAGCACTTGGGCTTTAAAGTTGCAAAGACTCCAATTGACGTGAATCTTGCATTAGCAAAGAGTAAAGGCCAAAGCATATCACAATTGGATTATGCTCGTGTGTTGGGATGCTTAATGTATATCATGAATTGTACACGACAAGATATAACTTGTGCTATAAGTAAATTGAGTCGATATACGAGCAATCCAGGCCAATCTCATTGGATGGCAATGAAACGAGTTTTGGGATATTTAGAACATACCCAGAACTTTGACTTGCACTACAGTAAATTCCCTGCGGTGATTGAGGGATACTGTGATGCAAATTGGATCACCGGTTCAACTGATTCTAAGTCCATGAGTGGATATGTATTTACTATTGGTGGAGGAGCGGTATCTTGGAAGTCGTCCAAACAAACATGTATTGCCCGCTCTACAATGGAGGCTGAATTCATAGCCTTAGATAAAGCCGGTGAAGAAGCTGAATGGCTCCGGAATTTCTTGGAAGACATTCCATTTTGGCCCAAACCGTTGGCACCAATATGCATACATTGTGATAGTCAAGCGGCAATTGGAAGGGCTGGGAGCGTTATGTATAACGGTAAATCTCGTCATATACGACGAAGACATAAAACCGTTAGGCAATTACTCTCTAGAGGAATTATCACGATTGACTATGTAAAGTCAAGTGATAATGTGTCGGATCCACTTACAAAAGGCCTAACTAGAGAGGTAGTTGAGAAATCATCAAGGGGAATGGGGCTATGGCCGAGAACAAGTCATTGTGGCGGTAACTCTACCTAGAAGACTGGAGATCCCAAGATCTAGGTTCAAGGAGATCAAACAAAGTCATTAATGACGGTTCAACATTGTCAAATAAAATTTTAGTCCGTTCTCGTGATGAGACAATGTTCAGTACCAAGGATAAAGCATTAAGGCTTTTTAATGATTTCTAAATTTGATACGGGGTATATCAAATAGTGTATCTACAGGATGACACGTTTAGGAATCACCTATGTAAGTGTGAAGTGTTAGCCGCTTCAAGGAGAACTTTGTAAGGCCAGTTCTCTACGCACTTATGAAACCAGGCGGTGTTCATGGCTGAAACGAACACAACAATGAGAACCAAAGACGGTTAAGGGTTGATTGTGTGACTTATGGTTGTCTAGGTATACACCAAAGATCGACGGTTCAAAGATATCAAATCTACCGATTGACCGAGTATATCCGACATAAGTTTACTACGGAAAGTTCAAAGGAAAACCTACTTATCCAGATGCGATTAATCCTTGCTTGCAAATCACACAGGTTTTCCATACATACTTCCGTGATATAGCCATTCCCCATTCATGTGGGGGATTGTTGAGGTTTTTATGAAATAGTCTTAAAATGAGGGTGAATGGGAAATGGAGGGAAAATAAAATTTTTGAGTAAAATTTTAAGTTTCCCTCTCTTGACAATGAGACATTGTCCCATATTGGAAGAGGAAAAAATTTTTGGTGGGTATATATATAATTGCTCTTCTTGTAGCTCTTAAAGAGTTAAGAAGAAAGCAAGTCTCGTGCCGTCGTCATCGCTAGCTCGGCTCGTCTTCGGCTTCGTCTTTGGATTTGGATTTGGATTCGGATTCGGATTCGGATTTGGTCAAATGATCGATTGATTGATTAATTTTTTGGACCAAATTTATTTGTTAATAGTAAATATTAACGTAAGATTATCCGCATTTGTAACGGATATGTTCCAATCCGTGTATTGACCACCAGCTGCAATAGCAGCCGCCTAATGCTCTTCCCACCATGGCCAAGTGCTTGCTCCACAAACAAGCTAGTGCATGCTCCACCATGGAGGGTGGAGGGTCATTCATATTCAAAGCTAGCTGCTATATATATGTGTAGCAGCTGTTGAAGAAAGACACAAAAACACAACACAAACACCAAACTGAAAACACTCAACTTTGGCTATACATTGCACTCCTTCCTCTCAGCATTTCCATACAATTTTCTGAGTTTCTACTACTTTGTTCTGCATTGTTTTAACTTCAAACAAAGCAACTGTAAGTGTGATTTGCTACCGAACTTTGTGTTCGCTGAAACACTGGGGTTTGAAGTACCGCTACACCAGTGTGTTATTCGTTCTATCCTAGGAGGAAATAATCCATAACCTTGGGTACTAGGAGGGGATTAAATTCCTTAAGAAAACACTGTGAATTCAGTGGGCTCGAATTAATTACTGTTTCATTACGATAACTTATATTTTCCAGAATTATTATTTACAAATACAGCAATATTGGCGGAACTAACAATCTTAAGGAATTTAATATTTATTTTTGTATTTGTGTTATTCTTATTATTCTGCAAACTAAAACCTTTGTGGTTTTGTGTACTCCCGTTTTGGAGAGTAAAGCCTTTGTAGCGTTTTGTTGGGGATTAAAATCTAGGTGATTTTTACTCCATTTTGAAAATGTTTATTAAACGTTTGTTTATGTCATTCTTTTATAGGAAAAAATGACGACTGAAAGCGAAAACCAAGTTTATCGCGATTGAAGCGTGGAAGCATTCTGATTTTTTATGCATGAATTATATTCTTAGCAGATTGGATGATAATCTGTATAATGTATACAGTGGCGTGGAGACGTAAAAAGAATTGTGGAATGCGCTTGAAAAGAAATATAAAACTGAAGATGCCGGGATGAAGAAATTCGTTGCCGCAAAATATTTGGACTACAAAATGGTAGATAGCAAGTCTGTTATTACCCAAGTTCAGGAATTGCAATGATTATTCATGATCTACTTGCTGAAGGTCTTGTCATCAATGAAACATTCCAAGTAGCAGGAATGATTGAGAAGTTGCCTCCGTTGTGGAAGGACTTCAAAAATTATTTGAAACACAAACAAAAGGAAATGTCCCTTGAAGATCTCATTGTTCGATTGAGAATCGAAGAGGACAATAAAGCTGCTGAAAGGAGAGGCCGTGGAAATTCAACAATAATGGGAGCAAATATTGTTGAAGATAACAAAAAGAGGAAGAAGGCTTCTGGTCCGAAATACAACCCAAACAAGAAGCGGTTCAGTGAAAACTGCTACAACTGTGGGAAAATTGGACACAAATATACAGAGTGTTGTTCTCCGAAGAAAGACAAGCAAAGGTGTCAAGCAAACATGGTAGTAAGCATGATGATGTTGATAACTTGTGTGCCATACTCTCCAGTTACAAGAATTACGTCCATACGGATGTTAGTAGCATTAGCTGCAGTGTATGGTCTTGAAATTCATCAAATGGATGTTAAGACGGCCTTCTTAAATAGAGAGTTGGAGAAAGAAATTTACATGGAACAACCTGAAGGGTTTGTGGTTCCAGGTAAAGAAAAGAAGGTATGTAGACTTGTTAAGTCTCTTTACGGACTAAAACGAGCACCCAAACAATGGCATGCGAAATTTGACCAAATAATGTTGTCAAATGGTTTTAAGATAAATGAATGTGATAAATGTGTGTACATTAAAAATGTTCCAAATCACATAGTCATTGTTTGCCTATATGTGGATGATATGCTGATAATGAGTAATGACATTGCCAACATAAATGCTACTAAGCGTATGCTCAATAGCAAGTTTGATATGAAAGACTTGGGAGTTGCTGATTTAATTCTGGGAATTAAGATCCATAAGACTCCTCAAGGTCTGGCATTGTTACAATCTCATTATATTAAGACAGTACTTGAAAAATTCAAGCACTTGGACTTTAAAGTTGCAAAGACTCCAATTGACGTGAATCTTGCATTAGCAAAGAATAAAGGCCAAAGCATATCACAATTGGATTATGCTCGTGTGTTGGGATGCTTAATGTATATCATGAATTGTACACGACAAGATATAGCTTGTGCTATAAGTAAATTGAGTCGATATACGAGCAATCCAGGCCAATCTCATTGGATGGCAATGAAACGAGTAGTGGGATATTTAGAACATACCCAGAACTTTGACTTGCACTACAGTAAATTCCCTGCGGTGATTGAGGGATACTGTGATGCAAATTGGATCACCGGTTCAACTGATTCTAAGTCCACGAGTGGATATGTTTTCACTATTGGTGGAGGAGCGGTATCTTGGAAGTCGTCCAAACAAACATGTATTGCCCGCTCTACAATGGAGGCTGAATTCATAGCCTTAGATAAAGCCGGTGAAGAAGCTGAATGGCTCCGGAATTTCTTGGAAGACATTCCATTTTGGCCCAAACCGTTGGCACCAATATGCATACATTGTGATAGTCAAGCGGCAATTGGAAGGGCTGGGAGCGTTATGTATAACGGTAAATCTCGTCATATACGACGAAGACATAAAACCGTTAGGCAATTACTCTCTAGAGGAATTATCACGATTGACTATGTAAAGTCAAGTGATAATGTGTCGGATCCACTTACAAAAGGCCTAACTAGAGAGGTAGTTGAGAAATCATCAAGGGGAATGGGGCTATGGCCGAGAACAAGTCATTGTGGCGGTAACTCTACCTAGAAGACTGGAGATCCCAAGATCTAGGTTCAAGGAGATCAAACAAAGTCATTAATGACGGTTCAACATTGTCAAATAAAATTTTAGTCCGTTTTCGTGATGAGACAATGTTCAGTACCAAGGATAAAGCATTAAGGCTTTTTAAGATTTCTAAATTTGATATGGGGTATATCAAATAGTGTATGTACAGGATGACACGTTTAGGAATCACCTATGTAAGTGTGAAGTATTAGCCGCTTCAAGGAGAACTTTGTCAGGCCAGTTCTCTACGCATTTATAAAACCAGGCGGTGTTCATGGCTGAAACGAACACAACAATAAGAACCAAAGACGGTTAAGGGTTGATTGTGTGACTTATGGTTGTCTAGGTATACACCAAAGATCGATGGTTCAAAGATATCAAATCTACCGATTGACCGAGTATATCCGACATAAGTTTACTACGGAAAGTTCAAAGGGAAACCTATTTATCCAGATGCGATTAATCCTTGCTTGCAAATCACACAGCTTTTCCATGCATACTTCCGTGATATAGCCATTCCCTATTCATGTGGGGGATTGTTGAGGTTTTTATGAAATAGTCTTAAAATGAGGGTGAATGGGAAATGGAGGAAAAATGAAATGTTTGAGTAAAATTTTAAGTTTCCCCCTCTTGACAATTAGACATTGTCCCATATTGGAAGAGGAAAAGATTTTTGGTGGGTATATATATAATTACTCTTCTTGTAGATCTTAAAGAGTTAAGAAGAAAGCAAGCCTCGTGCCATCGTCATCGCTAGCTCGGCTCGGCTTCGGATTCGGATTTGGATTCGGATTCGGTCAAATGATCGATTGATTGATTAATTTTTTGGACCAAATTTATTTGTTAATAGTAAATATTAACGTACGATTATCCGCATTTGTAACGGATATGTTCCAATCCGTGTATTGACCACCAGCTGCAATAGCAGCCGCCTAATGCTCTTCCCACCATGGCCAAGTGCTTGCTCCACAAACAAGCTAGTGCATGCTCCACCATGGAGGGTGGAGGGTCGTTCATCTTCAAAGATAGCTGATATATATATGTGCAGCAGCTGTTGAAGAAAGACACAAAAACACAACACAAACACCAAACTCAAAACGCTCAACTTTGGCTATACATTGCACTCCCTCCTCTCAGCATTTCCATACGATTTTATGAGTTTCTACTACGTTGTTCTGCATTGTTTTAACTTCAAACAAAGCAACTGTAAGTGTGATTTGCTACCGAACTTTGTGTTCGCTGAAACACTGGGGTTTGAAGTACCGCTACACCAGTGTGTTATTCGTTCTATCCTGGGAGGAAATAATCCATAACCTTGGGTACTAGGAGGGGATTAAATTCCTTAAGGAAACACTGTGAATTCAGTGGGCTAGAATTAATTACTGTTTCATTACGATAACTTATATTTTCCAGAATTATTATTTACAAATACAACAATATTGGCGGGACTAACAATCTTAAGGAATTTAATATTTATTTCTGTATTTGTGTTATTCTTATTATTCTGCAAACTAAAACCTTTGTGGTTTTGTGTACTCCTATTTTGGAGAGTAAAGCCTTTGTGGCGTTTTGTTGGAGATTAAAATCTACGTGATTTTTACTCCAGCTTGAAAACGTTTATTAAACGTTTGTTTGTGTCATTCTTTTACAGGAAAAAATGACGATTGAAAGCGAAAACCAAGTTTATCGTGATTGAAGCGTGGAAGCATTCTGATTTTTTATGCAAGAATTATATTCTTAGCGGACTGAATGATAATCTGTATGATATATACAGTGGCGTGGAGACGTCAAAAGAATTGTGGAATGCGCTTGAAAAGAAATATAAAACTGAAGATGTCAGGATGAAGAAATTCGTTGCCGCAAAATTTTTGGACCACAAAATGGTAGATAGCAAGTCTGTTATTACTCAAGTTCAGGAATTGCAAGTGATTATTCATGATCTACTTGCTAAAGGTCTTGTCATCAATGAAGCATTCCAAGTAGCAGGAATGATTGAGAAGTTGTCTCCGTTGTGGAAGGACTTCAAAAATTATTTGAAACACAAACGAAAGGAAATGTCCCTTGAAGATCTCATTGTTCGGTTGGGAATCGAAGAGGACATTAAAGCTGCTGAAAGGAGAGGCCGTGGAAATTCAACAATAAAGGGAGCAAATATTGTTGAAGATAACAAAAAGAGGAAGAAGGCTTCTGGCCCGAAATACAACCCAAGCAAGAAGCGGTTCAGTGGAAACTGCTACAACTGCGGGAAAATCGGACACAAATCTACGGAGTGTCGTGATCCGAAGAAAGACAAGAAAAGGGGTTAATCAAACATGGTAGTAAAGCATGATGATGTTGATAACCTGTGCGCCATACTCTCCAGTTACAAGAATTACGTCCATACGGATGTTAGTAGCATTAACTGCAGTGTATGGTCTTGAAATTCATCAAATGGATGTTAAGACGGCCTTCGTAAATGGAGAGTTGGAGGAAGAAATTTACATGGAACAACCTGAAGGGTTTGTGGTTCCAGGTAAAGAAAAGAAGGTATGTAGACTGGTTAAGTCTCTTTACGGACTAAAACAAGAACCCAAACAATGGCATGAGAAATTTGACCAAACAATGTTGTCAAATGGTTTTAAGATAAATGAATGTGATAAATGTGTGTACATTAAAAATGTTCCAAATCACCAAGTCATTGTTTGCCTATATGTGGATGATATGCTGATAATGAGTAATGACATTGCCAACATAAACGCTACTAAGCGTATGCTCAATAGCAAGTTTGATATGAAAGACTTGGGAGTTGCTGATTTAATTCTGGGAATTAAGATCCATAAGACTCATCATGGTCTGGCATTGTCACAATCTCATTATATTAAGACAGTACTTGAAAAATTCAAGCACTTGGGCTTTAAAGTTGCAAAGACTCCAATTGACGTGAATCTTGCATTAGCAAAGAATAAAGGCCAAAGCATATCACAATTGGATTATGCTCGTGTGTTGGGATGCTTAATGTATATCATGAATTGTACACGACCAGATATAGCTTGTGCTATAAGTAAATTGAGTCGATATACGAGCAATCCAGGCCAATCTCATTGGATGGCAATGAAACGAGTTTTGGGATATTTAGAACATACCCAGAACTTTGACTTGCACTACAGTAAATTCCCTGCGGTGATTGAGGGATACTGTGATGCAAATTGGATCACCGGTTCAACTGATTCTAAGTCCATGAGTGGATATGTATTTACTATTGGTGGAGGAGCGGTATCTTGGAAGTCGTCCAAACAAATATGTATTGCCCGCTCTACAATGGAGGCTGAATTCATAGCCTTAGATAAAGCCGGTGAAGAAGTTGAATGGCTCCGGAATTTCTTGGAAGACATTCCATTTTGGCCCAAACCATTGGCACCAATATGCATACATTGTGATAGTCAAGCGGCAATTGGAAGGGCTGGGAGCGTTATGTATAACGGTAAATCTCGTCATATACGACGAAGACATAAAACCGTTAGGCAATTACTCTCTAGAGGAATTATCACGATTGACTATGTAAAGTCAAGTGATAATGTGTCGGATCCACTTACAAAAGGCCTAACTAGAGAGGTAGTTGAGAAATCATCAAGGGGAATGGGGCTATGGCCGAGAACAAGTCATTGTGGCGGTAACTCTACCTAGAAGACTGGAGATCCCAAGATCTAGGTTCAAGGAGATCAAACAAAGTCATTAATGACGGTTCAACATTGTCAAATAAAATTTTAGTCCGTTCTCGTGATGAGACAATGTTCAGTACCAAGGATAAAGCATTAAGGCTTTTTAATGATTTCTAAATTTGATACGGGGTATATCAAATAGTGTATCTACAGGATGACACGTTTAGGAATCACCTATGTAAGTGTGAAGTGTTAGCCGCTTCAAGGAGAACTTTGTAAGGCCAGTTCTCTACGCACTTATGAAACCAGGCGGTGTTCATGGCTGAAACGAACACAACAATGAGAACCAAAGACGGTTAAGGGTTGATTGTGTGACTTATGGTTGTCTAGGTATACACCAAAGATCAACGGTTCAAAGATATCAAATCTACCGATTGACCGAGTATATCCGACATAAGTTTACTACGAAAAGTTCAAAGGGAAACCTACTTATCGAGATGCGATTAATCCTTGCTTGCAAATCACACAGTTTTTCCATGCATACTTCCGTGATATAGCCATTCCCCATTCATGTGGGGGATTGTTGAGGTTTTTATGAAATAGTCTTAAAATGAGGGTGAATGGGAAATGGAGGGAAAATAAAATTTTTGAGTAAAATTTTAAGTTTCCCTCTCTTGACAATGAGACATTGTCCCATATTGGAAGAGGAAAAGATTTTTGGTGGGTATATATATAATTGCTCTTCTTGTAGCTCTTAAAGAGTTAAGAAGAAAGCAAGTCTCGTGCCGTCGTCATCGCTAGCTCGGCTCGTCTTCGGCTTCGGATTCGGATACGTATTCAGATTCGGATTCGGATTCGGATTTGGTCAAATGATCGATTGATTGATTAATTTTTTGGACCAAATTTATTTGTTAATAGTAAATAATAACGTAAGATTATCCGCATTTGTAACGGATATGTTCCAATCCGTGTATTGATCACCAGCTGCAATAGCAGCCGCCTAATGCTCTTCCTACCATGGCCAAGTGCTTGCTCCACAAACAAGCTAGTGCATGCTCCACCATGGAGGGTGGAGGGTCGTTCATATTCAAAGCTAGCTGCTATATATATGTGTAGCAGCTGTTGAAGAAAGACACAAAAACACAACACAAACACCAAACTGAAAACACTCAACTTTGGCTATACATTGCACTCCTTCCTCTCAGCATTTCCATACAATTTTCTGAGTTTCTACTACTTTGTTCTGCATTGTTTTAACTTCAAACAAAGCAACTGTAAGTGTGATTTGCTACCGAACTTTGTGTTCGCTGAAACACTGGGGTTTGAAGTACCGCTACACCAGTGTGTTATTCGTTCTATCCTGGGAGGAAATAATCCATAACCTTGGGTACTAGGAGGGGATTAAATTCCTTAAGGAAACACTGTGAATTCAGTGGGCTCGAATTAATTACTGTTTCATTACGATAACTTATATTTTCCAGAATTATTATTTACAAATACAGCAATATTGGCGGGACTAACAATCTTAAGGAATTTAATATTTATTTTTGTATTTGTGTTATTCTTATTATTCTGCAAACTAAAACCTTTGTGGTTTTGTGTACTCCCGTTTTGGAGAGTAAAGCCTTCGTAGCGTTTTGTTGGAGATTAAAATCTAGGTGATTTTTACTCCATTTTGAAAACGTTTATTAAACGTTTGTTTGTGTCATTCTTTTACAGGAAAAAATGACGACTGAAAGCGAAAACCAAGTTTATCGCGATTGAAGCGTGGAAGCATTCTGATTTTTTATGCATGAATTATATTCTTAGCGGACTGGATGATAATCTGTATAATGTATACAGTGGCGTGGAGACGTAAAAAGAATTGTGGAATGCGCTTGAAAAGAAATATAAAACTGAAGATGCCGGGATGAAGAAATTCGTTGCCGCAAAATATTTGGACTACAAAATGGTAGATAGCAAGTCTGTTATTACCCAAGTTCAGGAATTGCAATGATTATTCATGATCTACTTGCTGAAGGTCTTGTCATCAATGAAGCATTCCAAGTAGCCGGAATGATTGAGAAGTTGCCTCCGTTGTGGAAGGACTTCAAAAATTATTTGAAACACAAACGAAAGGAAATGTCCCTTGAAGATCTCATTGTTCGGTTGGGAATCGAAGAGGACAATAAAGCTGCTGAAAGGAGAGGCCGTGGAAATTCAACAATAATGGGAGCAAATATTGTTGATGATAACAAAAAGAGGAAGAAGGCATTGGTTGATCTTCCTCCTGGAAATAAACCTTTGGGTTCTAAATGGATTTTTAAGAGAAAAATCAAAGATGATGGCACTATTGATAAATTCAAGGCAAGGCTCGTAGTCAAAGGGTATAGACAACGAGAAGGTCTAGACTACTTTGATACATACTCTCCAGTTACAAGAATTACGTCCATACGGATGTTAGTAGCATTAGCTGCAGTGTATGGTCTTGAAATTCATCAAATGGATGTTAAGACGGCCTTCTTAAATGGAGAGTTGGAGGAAGAAATTTACATGGAACAACCTGAAGGGTTTGTGGTTCCAGGTAAAGAAAAGAAGGTATGTAGACTTGTTAAGTCTCTTTACGGACTAAAACAAGCACCCAAACAATGGCATGCGAAATTTGACCAAACAATGTTGTCAAATGGTTTTAAGATAAATGAATGTGATAAATGTGTGTACATTAAAAATGTTCCAAATCACATAGTCATTGTTTGCCTATATGTGGATGATATGCTGATAATGAGTAATGACATTGCCAACATAAATGCTACTAAGCGTATGCTCAATAGCAAGTTTGATATGAAAGACTTGGGAGTTGCTGATTTAATTCTGGGAATTAAGATCCATAAGACTCCTCAAGGTCTGGCATTGTCACAATCTCATTATATTAAGACAGTACTTGAAAAATTCAAGCACTTGGGCTTTAAAGTTGCAAAGACTCCAATTGACGTGAATCTTGCATTAGCAAAGAATAAAGGCCTAAGTATATCACAATTAGATTATGCTCATGTGTTGGGATTCTTAATGTATATCATGAATTGTACACGACCAGATATATATTGTGCTATAAGTAAATTGAGTCGATATACTAGCAATCCAGGCCAATCTCATTGGATGGCAATGAAACGAGTTTTGGGATATTTAGAACATACCCAGAACTTTGACTTTCACTACAGTAAATTCCCTGCGGTGATTGAGGGATACTGTGATGCAAATTGGATCACCGGTTCAACTGATTCTAAGTCCATGAGTGGATATGAATTCACTATTGGTGGAGGAGCGGTATCTTGGAAGTTGTCCAAACAAACATGTATTGCCCGCTCTACAATGGAGGCTGAATTCATAGCCTTAGATAAAGCCGGTGAAGAAGCTGAATGGCTCCGGAATTTCTTGGAAGACATTCCATTTTGGCCCAAACCGTTGGCACCAATATGCATACATTGTGATAGTCAAGCGGCAATTGGAAGGGCTGGGAGCGTTATGTATAACGGTAAATCTCGTCATATACGACGAAGACATAAAACCGTTAGGCAATTACTCTCTAGAGGAATTATCACGATTGACTATGTAAAGTCAAGTGATAATGTGTCGGATCCACTTACAAAAGGCCTAACTAGAGAGGTAGTTGAGAAATCATCAAGGGGAATGGGGCTATGGCCGAGAACAAGTCATTGTGGCGGTAACTCTACCTAGAAGACTGGAGATCCCAAGATCTAGGTTCAAGGAGATCAAACAAAGTCATTAATGACGGTTCAACATTGTCAAATAAAATTTTAGTCCGTTCTCGTGATGAGACAATGTTCAGTACCAAGGATAAAGCATTAAGGCTTTTTAATGATTTCTAAATTTGATACGGGATATATCAAATAGTGTATCTACAGGATGACACGTTTAGGAATCACCTATGTAAGTGTGAAGTGATAGCCGCTTCAAGGAGAACTTTGTAAGGCCAGTTCTCTACGCACTTATGAAACCAGGCGATGTTCATGGCTGAAACGAACACAACAATGAGAACCAAAGACGGTTAAGGGTTGATTGTGTGACTTATGGTTGTCTAGGTATACACCAAAGATCGACGGTTCAAAGATATCAAATCTACCGATTGACCGAGTATATCCGACATAAGTTTACTACGGAAAGTTTAAAGGGAAACCTACTTATCCATATGCGATTAATCCTTGCTTGCAAATCACACAGGTTTTCCATGCATACTTCTGTGATATAGCCATTCCCCATTCATGTGGGAGATTGTTGAGGTTTTTATGAAAGAGTCTTAAAATGAGGGTGAATGGGAAATGGAGGAAAAATGAAATTTTTGAGTAAAATTTTAAGTTTTCCCCTCTTGACAATGAGACATTGTCCTATATTGGAAGAGGAAAAGATTTTTGGTGGGTATATATATAATTTCTCTTCTTGTAGCTCTTAAAGAGTTAAGAAGAAAGCAAGTCTCGCGCCGTCGTCGTCGTCGCTTGCTCGGCTCGGCTTCGGCTTCGAATTCGGATTCGAATTCGGATTTGGTCAAATGATCGATTGATTGATTTATTTTTTGGACCAAATTTATTTGTTAATAATAAATATTAACGTAAGATTATCCGCATTTGTAACGGATATGTTCCAATCCGTGTATTGACCACCAGCTGCAATAGCAGCCGCCTAATGCTCTTCCCACCATGGCCAAGTGCTTACTCCACAAACAAGCTAGTGCATGCTCCACCATGGAGGGTGGAGGGTCGTTCATCTTCAAAGCTAACTGCTATATATATGTGCAGCAACTATTGAAGAAAGACACCAAAACACAACACAAACACCAAACTGAAAACGCTCAACTTTGGCTATACATTGCACTCCTTCCTCTCAGCATTTCCATACGATTTTCTGAGTTTCTACTACTTTGTTCTGCATTGTTTTAACTTCAAACAAAGCAACTGTAAGTGTGATTTGCTACCGAACTTTGTGTTCGCTGAAACACTGGAGTTTGAAGTACCGCTACACCAGTGTGTTATTCGTTCTATCTTGGGTGAAAATAATCCATAACCTTGGGTAGTAAGAGGGGATTAAATTCCTTAAGGAAACACTGTGAATTCAGTGGGCTCGAATTAATTACTGTTTCATTACGATAACTTATATTTTCCAGAATTATTATTTACAAATACAGCAATATTGGCGGGACTAACAATCTTAAGGAATTTAATATTTATTTCGGTATTTGTGTTATTCTTATTATTCTGCAAACTAAAATCTTTGTGGTTTTGTGTACTCCCGTTTTGGAGAGTAAAGCCTTTGTGGCATTTTGTTGGAGATTAAAATCTACGTGATTTTACTCTAGTTTGAAAATATTTATTAAACGTTTGTTTGTGTCATTCTTTTACAGGAAAAAATGACGACTGAAAGCGAAAACCAAGTTTATCGTGATTAAAGCGTGGAAGCATTCTGATTTTTTATTCAAGAATTATATTCTTAGTGGACTGGATGATAATCTGTATAATGTATACAGTAGCGTGGAGACGTCAAAAGAATTGTGGAATGCGCTTGAAAAGAAATATAAAACTGAAGATGCCGGGATGAAGAAATTCGTTGCCGCAAAATTTTTGGACTACAAAATGGTAGATAGCAAGTCTGTTATTACCCAAGTCCAGGAATTGCAAGTGATTATTCATGATCTACTTGCTGAAGGTCTTGTCATCAATGAAGCATTCCAAGTAGCAGCAATGATTGAGAAGTTGCCTCCGTTGTGGAAGGACTTCAAAAATTATTTGAAACACAAACGAAAGGAAATGTCCCTTGAAGATCTCATTGTTCGGTTGAGAATCGAAGAGGACAATAAAGCTGCTGAAAGGAGAGGCCGTGGAAATTCAACAATAATGGGAGCAAATATTGTTGAAGATAACAAAAAGAGGAAGAAGGCTTCTGGTCCGAAATACAACCCAAGCAAGAAGCGGTTCAGTGGAAACTGCTAAAACTGTGGGAAAATCGGACACAAATCTACGGAGTGTCATGCTCCGAAGAAAGTCAAGAAAATGGGTCAAGCAAACATGTAGTAAAGCATGATGATGCTGATAGATTGTGTGCCATACTCTCCAGTTTCAAGAATTACGTCCATACGGATGTTAGTAGCATTAGCGACAGTGTATGGTCTTGAAATTCATCAAATGGATGTTAAGACGGCCTTCTTAAATGGAGAGTTGGAGGAATAAATTTACATGGAAAAACCTGAAGGGTTTGTGCTTCCAGGTAAAGAAAAGAAGGTATGTAGACTTGTTAAGTCTCTTTACGAACTAAAACAAGCATCCAAACAATGGCATGCGAAATTTGACCAAACAATATTGTCAAATGGTTTTAAGATAAATGAATGTGATAAATGTGTGTACATTAAAAATGTTCCAAATCACATAGTCATTGTTTGCCTATATGTGGATGGTATGCTGATAATGAGTAATGACATTGCCAACATAAATGCTACTAAGCGTATGCTCAATAGCAACTTTGATATGAAAGACTTGGGCGTTGCTGATTTAATTCTGGGAATTAAGATCCATAAGACTCCTCAAGGTCTGGCATTGTCACAATCTCATTATATTAAGACAGTACTTGAAAAATTCAAGCAATTGGGCTTTAAAGTTGCAAAGACTCCAATTGACGTGAATCTTGCATTAGCAAAGAATAAAGGCAAAAGCATATCACAATTGGATTATGCTCGTGTGTTGGGATGTTTAATGTATATCATGAATTGTACACGACCAGATATAGCTTGTGCTATAAGTAAATTGAGTCGATATACGAGCAGTCCAGGCCAATCTCATTGGATGGCAATGAAATGAGTTTTGGGATAAAGAACATACCCAGAACTTTGACTTGCACTACAGTAAATTCCCTGCGGTGATTGAGAGATACTGTGATGCAAATTGGATCACCGGTTCAACTGATTCTAAGTCCACGAGTGGATATGTATTCACTATTGGTGGAGGAGCGGTATCTTGGAAGTCGTCCAAACAAACATGTATTGCCCTCTCTACAATGGAGGCTGAATTCATAGCCTTAGATAAAGCCGGTGAAGAAGCTGAATAGCTCCGGAATTTCTTGGAAGACATTCCATTTTGGCCCAAACCGTTGGAACCAATATGCATACATTGTGATAGTCAAGCGGCAATTGGAAAGGCTGGGAGCGTTATGTATAACGGTAAATCTCGTCATATACGACGAAGACATAAAACCGTTAGGCAATTACTCTCTAGAGGAATTATCACGATTGACTATGTAAAGTCAAGTGATAATGTGTCGGATCCACTTACAAAAGGCCTAATTAGAGAGGTAGTTGAGAAATCATCAAGGGGAACGGGGTTATGGCCGAGAACAAGTCATTGTGGCGGTAACTCTACCTAGAAGACTGGAGATCCCAAGATCTAGGTTCAAGGAGATCAAACAAAGTCATTAATGACGGTTCAACATTGTCAAATAAAATTTTAGTCCGTTCTCGTGATGAGACAATGGTCAGTACCAAGGATAAAGCATTAAGGCTTTTTATGATTTCTAAATTTGATATGGGGTATATCAAATAGTGTATGTACAGGATGACACGTTTAGGAATCACCTATGTAAGTGTGAAGTATTAGCCGCTTCAAGGAGAACTTTGTAAGGCCAGTTCTCTACGCACTTATGAAACCAGGCGGTGTTCATGGCTGAAACGAACACAACAATGAGAACCAAAGACGGTTAATGGTTTATTGTGTGACTTGTAGTTGTCTAGGTATACACCAAAGATAGACGGTTCAAAGATATCAAATCAACCGATTGACCGAGTATATCCGACATAAGTTTACTACGGAAAGTTCAAAGGGAAACCTACTTATCCAGATGCGATTAATCCTTGCTTGCAAATCACCCAGTTTTTCCATGCATACTTCCGTGATATAGCCATTCCCCATTCATGTGGGGGATTGTTGAGGTTTTTATGAAAGAGTCTTAAAATAAGGGTGAATGGGAAATGGAGAGAAAACGAAATTTTTGAGTAAAGTTTTAAGTTTCCCCCTCTTGACAATGAGACATTGTCCCATATTGGAAGAGGAAAAGATTTTTGGTGGGTATATATATTATTGCTCTTCTTGTAGCTCTTAAAGAGTTAAGAAGAAAGCAAGCCTCACGTCGTCGTCGTCGTCGCTCGCTCTACTCGGCTTCGGATTCGGATTCGGATTCAGATTCAGATTTGGTCAAATGATCGATTGATTGATTAATTTTTTGGACCAAATTTATTTGTTAATAGTAAATATTAATGTAAGATTATCCGCATTTATAACGGATATGTTCCAATCCGTGTATTGACCACCAGCTGCAATAGCAGCCGCCTAATGCTCTTCCCACCATGGCCAAGTGCTTGCTCCACTCTTTCCACCATGGCCAAGTGCTTGCTCCACAAACAAGCTAGTGCATGCTCCACCATGGAGGGTGGAGGGTCGTTCATCTTCAAAGCTAGCTGCTATATATATGTGAAGCAGCTGTTGAAGAAAGACACAAAAACACAACACAAACACCAAACTGAAAACGCTCAACTTTGGCTATACATTGCACTCCTTCCTCTCAGCATTTCCATACGATTTTCTGAGTTTCTACTACTTTGTTCTGCATTGTTTTAACTTCAAACAAAGCAACTGTAAGTGTGATTTGCTACCGAACTTTGTGTTCGCTGAAACACTGGGGTTTGAAGTACCACTACACCAGTGTGTTATTCGTTCTATCTTGGGAGAAAATAATCTATAACCTTGGGTACTAGGAGGGGATTAAATTCCTTAAGGAAACACTGTGAATTCAGTGGGCTCGAATTAATTACTGTTTCATTACGATAACTTATATTTTTCAGAATTATTATTTACAAATACAGCAATATTGGCGGGACTAACAATATTAAGGATTTTAATATTTATTTCTGTATTTGTTTTATTCTTATTATTCTGCAAACTAAAACCTTTGTGGTTTTGTGTACTCCCGTTTTGGAGAGTAAAGCCTTTGTGGCGTTTTGTTGGAGATTAAAATCTACGTGATTTTTACTCCAGTTTGAAAACGTTTATTAAACGTTTTTACTCCAGTTTGAAAACGTTTATTAAACGTTTGTTTGTGTCATTCTTTTACAGGAAAAAATGACGACTGAAAGCGAAAACCAAGTTGTTCCGACGTTGACTACCAACGCATCGACAAGCCGAACACCGGCGTTGGCACCGGCAGAAAAACCCAGAAAATTTTCTGGGATTGATTTCAAGCGCTGGCAGCAGAAGATGTTCTTCCATTTAACTACGTTATGTCTATAGAAGTTCATCAAGGAAGATGTTCCTGATCTACCAGATAAAACTCCAGAGAATGAACGCTTTATCGTGATTGAAGCGTGGAAGCATTCTGATTTTTTATGCAAGAATTATATTCTTAGCGGACTGGATGATAATCTGTATAATGTATATAGTGGCGTGGAGACGTCAAAAGAATTGTGGGATGCGCTTGAAAGGAAATATAAAACTGAAGATGTCGGGATGAAGAAATTCGTTGCCGCAAAATGTTTGGACTACAAAATGGTAGATAGCAAGTCTGTTATTACCCAAGTTCAGGAATTGCAAGTGATTATTCATGATCTACTTGCTGAAGGTCTTGTCATCAATGAAGCATTCCAAGTAGCAGCAATGATTGAGAAGTTACCTCCGTTGTGGAAGGACTTCAAAAATTATTTGAAACACAAACGAAAGGAAATGTCCCTTGAAGATCTCATTGTTCGGTTGAGAATCGAAGAGGACAATAAAGCTGCTGAAAGGAGAGGCCGTGGAAATTCAACAATAATGGGAGCAAATATTGTTGAAGATAACAAAAAGAGGAAGAAGGCTTCTGGTCCGAAATACAACCCAAGCAAGAAGCGGTTCAGTGGAAACTGCTACAACTGTGGGAAAATCGGACACAAATCTACGGAGTGTCGTGCTCCGTAGAAAGACAAGAAAACGGATCAAGCAAACATGGTAGTAAAGCATGCAAATCTACGGAGTGTCGTGCTCCGTAGAAAGACAAGAAAAGGGATCAAGCAAACATGGTAGTAAAGCATGATGATATTGATAACTTGTATGCCATGCTTTCTGAATGTAACTTTGTGGGAAATCCTAAATTGTGGTGGTTTGATTCAGGAGCCACTCGCCATGTTTGTACAGTTAGAGAAGCTTTTGCTACTTATGCTCCTGCTGGACCCGAAGAGACAGTTTATATGGGAAATGCTTCAACAGCAAAAGTTGAAGGATATGGGAAGATATTTCTGAAAATGACTTCTGGCAAGGTCATGACTTTGAACAATGTCCTTCATGTTCCCGAAATGAGAAAGAATTTAGTCTCTACTGGACTTCTTGTTAAGCACGGTTTTAAGTGCATTTTTGTGTCCAACAAGGTTGTCATAAGTAAGAATGAAATATTTGTAGGAAAAGGTTACCTCACCGAAGGCCTTTTCAATCTAAATGTAATGGTTGTGGAAAACAATAATAATATTTCAGCTTCTTCTTACTTACTTGAGTCAAATGATTTATGGCATGTACGTTTGGGTCATGTCAATTATAAAACCTTGCGGAAAATGATTAACTTGGAAGTACTGCATAAGTTTGAATGCGAAAAATCAAAATGTCAAACATGTGTGGAATCTAAGTATGTTAAACATCCTTATAAGTCAGTTGAAAGGAATTCAAATCCTTTAGACTTAATTCACACAGATATTTGTGACATGAAGTCAATACCATCTCGCGGTGGAAAGAAGTATTTTATAACTTTTATTGACGATGGTACTCGATATTGCTATGTTTACTTACTGAATAGTAAAGATGAAGCAATAGACACATTCAGGCAATACAAAAATGATAAGAAGTGATAGGGGTGGTGAATATGAATCTCCTTTTGAAGAAATATTTTTAGAATATGAAATTATTCATCAAACAATAGCCCCTTACACGCCCCAATCTAATGGGATTGCGGTAAGAAAGAATCGCACATTAAAGGAGATGATGAACACATTGTTGATAAGTTCTGGTTTGCCACAGAACTTATGGGGGGGAAGCCATTCTTATGGCTAATAGAATATTAAATCGAGTTACCCATAGCAAAACACAATCCATTCCATATGAAAAATGGAAAGGAAGGAAGCCCAACTTGAATTATTTTAAAGTGTGGGGGTGTTTGGCAAAAGTGCAAGTTCCTAAACCCAAAAGGGTAAAGATAGGACCGAAAATCGTTGATTGTGTTTTCATAGGATATGCGACAATTAATAAAGCATATCGATTTCTGGTTCATAAATCAGAAAATCCCGACATTCATAATAATACGGTTTTAGAATCAGATAATGCTGAGTTCTTTGAAAATATATATCCGTATAAAAAGGAATGTGAGTTGTTTGGTGAAGGATCTAAACGACCTCGGGAAGAAACAAAAGAAAGTATATGTAATCAGGAGGATCCAAGACGTAGTAAACGTCAAAGAACGTCTACTTCATTTGGACCAGATTTTGTGACTTTCTTATTGGAGAATGAACCTCAAACATTTAAAGAAGCTATGACTTCTTCCGAATCATTGTTTTGGAAAGAGGCAGTCAATAGTGAAATAGAATCCATATTGAACAACCATACATGGGAATTGGTTGATCTTCCTCCTGGAAATAAACCTTTGGGTTCTAAATGGATTTTTAAGAGAAAAATCAAAGATGATGGCACTAATGATAAATTCAAGGCAAGACTCGTAGTCAAAGGGTATAGACAACAAGAAGGTCTAGACTACTTTGATACATACTCTCCAGTTACAAGAATTACGTCCATACGGATGTTAGTAGCATTAGCTGTAGTGTATGGTCTTGAAATTCATCAAATGGATGTTAAGACGACCTTCTTTAATGGAGAGTTGGAGGAAAACAATGTTGTAAAACAAGAACCCAAACAATGGCATGCGAAATGACCAAACAATGTTGTCAAATGGTTTTAAGATAAATGAATGTGATAAATGTGTGTACATTAAAAATGTTCCAAATCACATAGTCATTGTTTGCCTATATGTGGATGATATGCTGATAATGAGTAATGACATTGCCAACATAAATGCTACTAAGCGTATGCTCAATAGCAAGTTTGATATGAAAGACTTGGGAGTTGCTGATTTAATTCTGGGAATTAAGATCCATAAGACTCCTCAAGGTCTGGCATTGTCACAATCTCATTATATTAAGACAGTACTTGAAAAATTCAAGCACTTGGGCTTTAAAGTTGCAAAGACTCCAATTGACGTGAATCTTGCATTAGCAAAGAATAAAGGCCAAAGCATATCACAATTGGATTATGCTCGTGTGTTGGGATGCTTAATGTATATCATGAATTGTACATGACCAGATATAGCTTGTGCTATAAGTAAATTGAGTCGATATACGAGCAATCCAGGCCAATCTCATTGGATGGCAATGAAATGAGTTTTGGGATATTTAGAACATACCCAGAACTTTGACTTGTACTACAGTAAATTCCCTGCGGTGATTGAGGGATACTGTGATGCAAATTGGATCACCGGTTCAACTGATTCTAAGTCCACGAGTGGATATGTATTCACTATTGGTGGAGGAGCGGTATCTTGGAAGTCGTCCAAACAAACATGTATTGCCCGCTCTACAATGGAGGCTGAATTCATAGCCTTAGATAAAGCCGGTGAAGAAGCTGAATGGCTCCGGAATTTCTTGGAAGACATTCCATTTTGGCCCAAACCGTTGGCACCAATATGCATACATTGTGATAGTCAAGCGGCAATTGGAAGGGCTGGGAGCGTTATGTATAACGGTAAATCTCGTCATATACGACGAAGACATAAAACCGTTAGGCAATTACTCTCTAGAGGAATTATCAAGATTGACTATGTAAAGTCAAGTGATAATGTGTCGGATCCACTTACAAAAGGCCTAACTAGAGAGGTAGTTGAGAAATCATCAAGGGGAATGGGGCTATGGCCGAGAACAAGTCATTGTGGTGGTAACTCTACCTAGAAGACTGGAGATCCCAAGATCTAGGTTCAAGGAGATCAAACAGTCATTAATGACGGTTCAACATTGTCAAATAAAATTTTAGTCTGTTCTCGTGATGAGACAATGTTCAGTACCAAGGATAAAACATTAAGGCTTTTTAATGATTTCTAAATTTGATACGGGGTATATCAAATAGTGTATCTATAGGATGACACGTTTAGGAATCACCTATGTAAGTGTGAAGTGTTAGCCGCTTCAAGGAGAACTTTGTAAGGCCAGTTCTCTACGCACTTATGAAACCAGGCGGTGTTCATGGCTGAAACGAACACAACAATGAGAACCAAAGACGGTTAAGGGTTGATTGTGTGACTTATGGTTGTCTAGGTATACACCAAAGATCGACGGTTCAAAGATATCAAATCTACCGATTGACCGAGTATATCCGACATAAGTTTACTACGGAAAGTTCAAAGGGAAACCTACTTATCCAGATGCGATTAATCCTTGCTTGCAAATCACACAGTTTTTCCATGCATACTTCCGTGATATAGCCATTCCCCATTCATGTGAGGGATTGTTGAGGTTTTTATGAAATAGTCTTAAAATGAGGGTGAATGGAAAATGGAGGAAAAATGAAATTTTTGAGTTAAATTTTAAGTTTCTCCCTCTTGACAATGAGACATTGTCCCATATTGGAAGAGGAAAAGATTTTTGGTGGGTATATATATAATTTATCTTCTTGTATCTCTTAAAGAGTTAAGAAGAAAGCAAGCCTCGCGTCGTCGTCGTCGTCGCTCGCTCTGCTCGGCTTCGGATTCGGATTCGGATTCAGATTTGGTCAAATGATCGATTGATTGATTAATTTTTTGGACCAAATTTATTTGTTAATAGTAAATATTAACGTAAGATTATCCGCATTTGTAACGGATATGTTCCAATCCGTGTATTGACCACCAGCTACAATAGCAGCCGCCTAATGCTCTTCCCACCATGGCCAAGTGCTTGCTCCACTCTTCCCACCATGGCCAAGTGCTTGTTCCATAAACAAGCTAGTGCATGCTCCACCATGGAGGGTGGAGGGTCGTTCATCTTCAAAGCTAGTTGCTATATATATGTGAAGCAGTTGTTGAAGAAAGACACAAAAACACAACACAAACACCAAACTGAAAACGCTCAACTTTGGCTATACATTGCACTCCTTCCTCTCAGCATTTCCATACGATTTTCTGAGTTTCTACTACTTTGTTCTGCATTGTTTTAACTTCAAACAAAGCAACTGTAAGTGTGATTTGCTACCGAACTTTGTGTTCGCTGAAACACTGGGGTTTGAAGTACCGCTACACCAGTGTGTTATTCGTTCTATACTGGAAGAAAATAATCCATAACCTTGGGTACTAGGAGGGGATTAAATTCCTTAAGGAAACACTATGAATTCAGTGGGCTCGAATTAATTACTGTTTCATTACGATAACTTATATTTTCCAGAAATATTATTTACAAATACAGCAATATTTGCGGGACTAACAATCTTAAGAAATTTAATATTTATTTCTGTATTTGAGTTATTCTTATTATTCTGCAAACTAAAACCTTTGTGGTTTTGTGTACTCCCGTTTTGGAGAGTAAAGCCTTTGTGGCGTTTTGTTGGAGATTAAAATCTACGTGATTTTTACTCCAGTTTGAAAACGTTTATTAAACGTTTGTTTGTGTCATTCTTTTACAGGAAAAAATGACGACTGAAAGCGAAAACCAAGTTGTTCCGACGCTGACTGCCAACGTATCGACAAGCCGAACACCGGCGTTGGCACCGGCAGAAAAACACGGAAAAATTTCCGGTATTGATTTCAAGCGCTGGCAGCAGAAGATGTTCTTCTACTTAACTACGTTATGTCTACAGAAGTTCATCAAGGAAGATGTTCCTGATATGCCAGATAAAACTCCAGAGAATGAACGCTTTATCGTGATTGAAGCGTGGAAGCATTCTGATTTTTTATGCAAGAATTATATCCTTAGCGGACTAGATGATAATCTGTATAATGTATACAGTGGCGTGGAGACGTCAAAAGAATTGTGGAATGCGCTTGAAAAGAAATAAAAAATTGAAGATGTCGGGATGAAGAAATTCGTTGCCGCAAAATGTTTGGACTACAAAATGGTAGATAGCAAGTCTGTTATTACCCAAGTTCAGGAATTGCAAGTGATTATTCATGATCTACTTGCTGAAGGTCTTGTCATCAATGAAGCATTCCAAGTAGCAGCAATGATTGAGAAGTTGCCTCCGTTGTGGAAGGACTTCAAAAATTATTTGAAACACAAACGAAAGGAAATGTCCCTTGAAGATCTCATTGTTCGGTTGAGAATCGAAGAGGACAATAAAGCTGCTGAAAGGAGAGGCCGTGGAAATTCAACAATAATGGGAGCAAATATTGTTAAAGATAACAAAAAGAGGAAGTATGCTTCTGGTCCCAAATACAACCCAAGCAAGAAGCGGTTCAGTGGAAACTGCTACAACTGTGGGAAAATCGGACACAAATCTACGGAGTGTCGTGCTCCGTAGAAAGACAAGAAAAGGGATCAAGCAAACATGGTAGTAAAGCATGATGATGTTGATAACTTGTGTGCCATGCTTTCTGAATGTAACTTGGTGGAAAATCCTAAATTGTGGTGGTTTGATTCAGGAGCCACTCGCCATGTTTGTGCAGTTAGAGAAGCTTTTGCTACTTATGCTCCTGCTAGACCCGGAGAGACAGTTTATATGGGAAATTCTTCAACAACAAAAGTTGAAGGATATGGGAAGATATTTCTGAAAATGACTTCTAGCAAGGTCATGACTTTGAACAATGTCCTTCATGTTCCCGAAATGAGAAAGAATTTAGTCTCTACTGGACTTCTTGTTAAGCACGGTTTTAAGTGCGTTTTTGTGTCCAACAAGGTTGTCATAAGTAAGAATGAAATATTTGTAGGAAAAGGTTACCTCACCGAAGGCCTTTTCAATCTAAATGTAATGGTTGTGGAAAACAATAATAATATTTCAGCTTCTTCTTACTTACTTGAGTCAAATGATTTATGGCATGTACGTTTGGGTCATGTCAATTATAAAACCTTGCGGAAAATGATTAACTTGGAAGTACTGCATAAGTTTGAATGCGAAAAATCAAAATGTCAAACATGTGTGGAATCTAAGTATGTTAAACATCCTTATAAGTCAGTTGAAAGGAATTCAAATCCTTTAGACTTAATTCACACAGATATTTGTGACATGAAGTCAATACCATCTCGCGGTGGAAAGAAGTATTTTATAACTTTTATTGACGATGGTACTCGATATTGCTATGTTTACTTACTGAATAGTAAAGATGAAGCAATAGACGCATTCATGCAATACAAAAATGAAATTGAAACGCAGCTTAACAAGAAAGTAAAAATGATAAGAAGTGATAGGGGTGGTAAATATGAATCTCCTTTTGAAGAAATATGTTTAGAATATGGAATTATTCATCAAACAACAGCCCCTTACACGCCCCAATCTAATGGGATTGCGGAAAGAAAGAATCGCACATTAAAGGAGATGATGAATGCGTTGTTGATAAGTTCTGGTTTGCCACAGAACTTGTGGGGGGAAGCCATTCTTACGGCTAATCGAATATTAAATCGAGTGCCCCATAGCAAAACACAATCCATTCCATATGAAAAATGGAAAGGAAGGAAGCCCAACTTGAATTATTTTAAAGTGTGGGGGTGTTTGGCAAAAGTGCAAGTTCCTAAACCCAAAAGGGTAAAGATAGGACCGAAAACCGTTGATTGTGTTTTCATAGGATATGCGACAAATAGTAAAGCATATCGATTTCTGGTTCATAAATCAGAAAATCCCGACATTTATAATAATACGGTTATAGAATCAGATAATGTTGAGTTCTTTGAAAATATATATATCCGTATAAAGAGGAATGTGAGTCGTTTGGTGAAGGATCTAAACGACCTCGGGAAGAAACAAAAGAAAGTATATATAATCAGGAGGATCCAAGACGTAGTAAACGTCAAAGAACGTCTACTTCATTTGGACCAGATTTTGTGACTTTCTTATTGGAGAATGAACCTCAAACATTTAAAGAAGCTATGACTTCTTCCGAATCATTGTTTTGGAAAGAGGCAGTCAATAGTGAAATAGAATCCATATTAAACAACCATACATGGAAATTGGTTGATCGTCCTCCTGGAAATAAATCTTTGGGTTCTAAATGAATTTTTAAGAGAAAAATCAAAGATGATGGCACTATTGATAAATTCAAGGTAAAACTCGTAGTCAAAGGGTATAGACAACAAGAAGGTCTAGACTACTTTGATACATACTCTCCAGCTACAAGAATTACGTCCATACGGATGTTAGTAGCATTAGCTGTAGTGTATGGTGTTGAAATTCATCAAATGGATGTTAAGACGGCTTTCTTAAATGGAGAGTTGGAGGAAGAAATTTACATGAAACAACCTGAAGAGTTTGTGGTTCCAGGTAAAGAAAAGAAGGTATGTAGACTTGTTAAGTCTCTTTACGGACTAAAACAAGCACCCAAACAATGGCATGCGAAATTTGACCAAACAATGTTGTCAAATGGTTTTAAGATAAATGAATGTGATAAATGTGTGTACATTAAAAATTTTACAAATCAGATAGTCATTGTTTGCTTATATGTGTATGATATGTTGATAATGAGTAATGACATTGCCAACATAAATGCTACTAAGCGTATGCTCAATAGCAAGTTTGATATGAAAGACTTGGGAGTTGCTAATTTAATTTTGGGAATTAAGATCCATAAGACTCCTCAAGGTCTGGCATTGTCACAATCTCATTATATTAAGACAGTACTTGAAAAATTCAAGCACTTGGGCTTTAAAGTTGCAAAAACTCCAATTGACGTGAATCTTGCATTAGCAAAGAATAAAGGCCAAAGCATATAACAATTGGATTATGCTCGTGTGTTGGGATGCTTAATGTATATCATGAATTGTACACGACCAGATATAGCTTGTGCTATAAGTAAATTGAGTCGATATACGAGCAATCCAGGCCAATCTCATTGGGTGGCAATGAAACAAGTTTTGGGATATTTAGAACATATCCAGAACTTTGACTTGCACTATAGTAAATTCCCTGCGGTGATTGAGGGATACTGTGATGCAAATTGGATCACCGGTTCAACTGATTCTAAGTCCACGAGTGGATATGTATTCACTATTAGTGGAGGAGCGGTATCTTGGAAGTCGTCCAAACAAACATGTATTGCCCGCTCTACAATGGAGGTTGAATTCATAGCCTTAGATAAAGCCGGTGAAGAAGCTGAATGGCTCCGGAATTTCTTGGAAGACATTCCATTTTGGCCCAAACCGTTGGCACCAATATGCATACATTGTGATAGTCAAGCGGCAATTGAAAGGGCTGGGAGCGTTATGTATAACGGTAAATCTCGTCATATACGACGAAGACATAAAACCGTTAGGCAATTACTCTCTAGAGGAATTATCACGATTGACTATGTAAAGTCAAGTGATAATGTGTCGGATCCACTTACAAAAGGCCTAACTAGAGAGGTAGTTGAGAAATCATCAAGGGGAATGGGGCTATGGCCGAGAACAAGTCATTGTGGCGGTAACTCTACCTAGAAGACTGGAGATCCCAAGATCTAGGTTCAAGGAGATCAAACAAAGTCATTAATGACGGTTCAACATTGTCAAATAAAATTTTAGTCCGTTCTCGTGATGAGACAATGTTCAGTACCAAGGATAAAGCATTAAGGCTTTTTAATGATTTCTAAATTTGATACGGGGTATATCAAATAGTGTATCTACAGGATGACACGTTTAGGAATCACCTATGTAAGTGTGAAGTGTTAGCCGTTTCAAGGAGAACTTTGTAAGGCCAATTCTCTATGCACTTATGAAACCAGGCGGTGTTCATGGCTGAAACGAACACAACAATGAGAACCAAAGATGGTTAAGGGTTGATTGTGTGACTTATGGTTGTCTAGGTATACACCAAAGATCGACGGTTCAAAGATATCAAATCTACCGATTGACCGAGTATATCCGACATAAGTTTACTACGAAAAGTTCAAAGGGAAACCTACTTATCCAGATGCGATTAATCCTTGCTTGCATCACACAGTTTTTCATGCATACTTCCGTGATATAGCCATTCCCCATTCATGTGGGGGGTTGTTGAGGTTTTTATGAAATAGTCTTAAAATGAGGGTGAATGAGAAATGGAGGAAAAATAAAATTTTTGAGTAAAATTTTAAGTTTCCCCCTCTTGACAATGAGACATTGGCCCATATTGGAAGAGGAAAAGATTTTTTGTGGGTATATATATAATTGCTCTTCTTTTAGCTCTTAAAGAGTTAAGAAGAAAGCAAGCCTCGCGCCGTCGTCGGCGTCGCTCGCTCGGCTCGGTTTCGGTTTCGGCTTCGGATTCGGATTCGGCTTCGGATTCGGATTCGGATTCAGATTTGGTCAAATGATCGATTGATTGATTAATTTTTTGGACCAAATTTATTTGTTAATAGTAAATATTAACGTAAGATTATCCGCATTTGTAACGGATATGTTCCAATCCGTGTATTGACACCAGCTGCAATAGCAGCCGCCTAATGCTCTTCTTACCATGGCCAAGTGCTTGCTCCACAAACAAGCTAGTGCATGCTCCACCATGGAGGGTGGAGGGTCGTTCATCTTCAAAGCTGGTTGCTATATATATGTGCAGCAGCTGTTGAAGAAAGACACAAAAACACAACACAAACACCCAACTGAAAACGCTCAACTTTGGCTATACATTGCACTCCTTCCTCTCAGCATTTCCATACGATTTTCTGAGTTTCTACTACTTTGTTCTGCATTGTTTTAACTTCAAACAAAGCAACTGTAAGTGTGATTTGCTACCGAACTTTGTGTTCGCTGAAACACTGGGGTTTGAAGTACCGCTACACCAGTGTGTTATTCGTTCTATCCTGGGAGGAAATAATCCATAACCTTAGGTACTAGGAGGGGATTAAATTCCTTAAGGAAACACTGTGAATTCAGTGGGCTCGAATTAATTACTGTTTCATTACGATAACTTATATTTTCCAGAATTATTATTTACAAATACAATAATATTGGCGGGACTAACACAAATACCATGACACCATCTAATGATACACAAAGCGTAGGTGCTGGAAAAGCCAAATAGAAGTTGGCAAACTGAGTAATGCACAATGACAAGCATGGAGCACTTATAGCAAGTCAAATTGATGCACACAGAAGAATGATCAACTAATTTACACTATAGAAGCTCTGAGCAGCTACCTGTCCACCGTCATGGGCGGCCCAATCCTAAAGCAAGTGAAACACTTGCTTTAGACCCCAAATATTTAAGGGCCTCAAAATTATTAATATTTATATTATTTATATAATTATTTTTTATTATTAATAAATTTATTTTTTTTATTGTCATATTGATTTTTAATAACTCGATTTCTTCCTCTAATTAATATAACTAAAATAGTTTTCTGTCAATCTTATTTTACTTAATTATATTTTTTTATTCATTAGTTGGTCACGTAACTATATCTAATAATCTAACTTATTATTTATTTTTCTTACATAAATTATACTCTCTCCGTCCCAATTTATATGAAAGTGTCACATGGATTTTATGAAATAAAGGAAGGCTTTTGAAACTTATAATCTTAAATAAATCATAGAAGTTTTTGGGCGAGAAATCATCTCATTAATGGTAAAAAGAAAAATCTAAAGTTGAATTGTTACCAAATATAGAAAGGGACTTACTAAAAAAAAGGAATCACTTATGTTTTTTGGGTTCTCCCATTTCAGTTGTGATGCAATCAACGTTAAATTCATTTAATTTTTCTGTATTTTATAAAACTAAGTTCTCATTTTTTTAATTCTACATTCTCACTTGTCTAATATTTTTAAAAACGATGTTCAATATATATATATATATATATATATATATATATATATATATATATATATATATATAAGCTCTCTTAAGATTTTGCTTTAGGCCTCCGATGAGGTTGGGCCGCCCTTGTCCACCGTATGCTAAATTATTTACAATCGATTCAACCGAAGGCTTCTGCATATTAGTAATTCAAGAAGAATTGCTAACGTTGATAATCCTTTTGTTGCCAGGATTCATAAAGAAAAGTGTAGTTCCAAATAAGGATTTGGTCACCCAAGTCCAACATTGAAATTGTCATCTGACTACTAATTCACCTGAGTTGTGGTCAGCAACATCACAAAGATATGTTGATCTTTTCAAATCTTTTCCAGCTTTAGTTTGCGGTCCTAAAAATGACAAAACTTTCAAGCAATTGCAGGAGTGAAATCCAGAACACAGCACAAGAAAGAAACAAACATGGTAGAAAACTTACCAGACCTAACAAACACAACAGAGGTAGAACATTATAGCAACAAAAATATAAAAAAATCATGAGAGAAATCTGAACATAAAAAAAACTCAAAAATACAAATCTGAGAAGCCCAGAAAAATTGAAAAATTCACCCAGTGAAAGATGACAACTTTGATCTCTTGAAGTCGCAAAGCAAGAAGAAAATGATAGAGAGCAGTGAAGGAGAGAGAAATAGATGAATTGGACAACAGTATGAGTTATATCTTAAATAATGAATCTACACGTGTTTTGATAAAATAAAGGTGTAGTGCGGGTGTTAATTCCCCAATGAAATAGGCCTAAATATAAAGTAAAATTCAAAAAGCATTTTGTATAGCTTAGGGGTCATCATTTTCTGATCCAAGATATATGTTTTTTTATATGAAGTATAATATTGAGAGTAACATGACAGAAGAAATATTGAGGTTTAACATTGAAAAGGTTAACATACTTGCTAGAAGTATCTTCCTTTCATCGGAGAATTTCATCAAATACATTGATCACATCAATGTTCTTCTCTTGTTTTTACTACCTTTTTTTATCGTGGCAGATACTTGCTGAGGCAAGAATCTACAAAATTACAAAATCTGCGAATCAACAATCTCTGAGGAAAATAGAATAAGACAATTACATGCTCAGCAAGAACATGACCCGACAACATAGAGTAAAAATTGAACGATTGGCACCATCAACAGAAAGACACCTAAAAAGCTTCGCAAAATCAACATAACAAATGTCGTTGAGAATATGAATACTCATTGTATATGTACAGACCTTTAGTTCGTCCACAAATACGTTAAGCAGGATGCTAATCCACAACCAATGAAAGCTCTTATTTATGTTCTGACTGTTCAAATCTCTACAACTTCGGAGCTAAGTGGGTTCAAATGCCAATGCAATTCCTAATTAATAAATGAGACAAAAGAAAGTAGAAGTTAGTCACAGTAAAGGTAAAGTTGGTAAGAATTTTGATACATATACATATAGTCAGTGATCTTACTTTTAAGAGACAGTAAATGCTCCTCCTTTGTCCGGAGTTGGGACTAACTGTGTTATAGTATAACTCCAATTCTTTCTGGTTTTTCACAAAAGAATCAGTATGTAGAGTATTCTACAACAATTAAGCGACAATCAATCTGATAGAAAAAGAAATTTTAAAACAACCACCAAGTTTTTCAAGTACATCACCAAGAAAGTATCCAAATGATATGAATATATGAGCTATAACACTGTTTTTTCTTTTCTGTTAGTAATCTTTATTTTTTTTCATCATGCAGCACTTATAATATTCTAAAGTATTGGCATGAAAGAACCTAATACTATTGATGCAAGAAAATGCATCTAGATTATCAAATAATATTGAAGCAAGAAAAAGAAAGCAAGATAGATGGACAAAATGAGACAGAGATGGAACTGACTATAAATACCATAGAAACAGTAAAATCAAGCAGATACAACATTGATCTATTGGTTGCACATCAGAAAACTTTTCCATTTTTTTAGAACATAAAAGTTTTTGCAAGGATTTGCAAGCAGATACGTTAATCCTTGGTTATTGCATAGTAGAGGTGCAAAAACGTTGTTTCAACAAGATTCGTTAAACGAACAATAAGCATACAGGTAAAGGTAAAAATACCTCTGCAACAACACTAGAGTTATTCCTACGACTATGCAAAACCTCAAGCCAACCTGCCATGAATTATGTGAGCGTATGACAACAACAAAAGTTGGGGCCATCCTGTGGAACTATTTACGCAAAAGCTTTTTGAATGATTTCATCATATACTATATTGTAAGTTGAATGATCACATCATATACTATATTGTAAGTTGAATGATCATCATCACTATCTGATGTAGGTGGTCTAATTAATAGTTTTACACAATTGGAACTTTTTGCTCTCGATAGCGCTACGTAGAGCTGACCGTGTGAAAAAACAGGTTCACGTAAATAAACTCCCACGAAGTCCAACGTTTGACCTTGAGCTTTATTTATTGTCATAGCAAAACATAATCTCAAAGGAAATTGTGTTCTTTTGAAAGGAATAGGCAATTTTTCATCTGTTGATGATAAAAATGGTATTCTCGGAATAAATACATGTGTATTCTTAAAGTCCCCAGTGGCAATCTTAGCATTTATAACATGTTTTCGAAGATCACAAGATATAAGTCGTGTACCATTGTATAAACCTTCACAAAGATTTAAATTTCGTAACAACATAACAGGACAATACTTTTTCAAGGTTAATTTATGGGGAGGTAAACCAGCAGGATGTAAAGTATGCAAAAAAATTTCATATTGACTTTGATCGTTTGCCTCAATAGTCTCATCAAATGCAACATATGTTTTAGGATCACCAGGAAATTGAGCTATGAGCAAATCATTTATTTCATCAACAAAGTCATTTTTGGTTGTCAGAATTACACGACAAGTCATAGAAGATGCATCATAAAAACATGTATGTAGATTTGGATAAGTAACTCTAAACAACAGATCTAATGATTGATTTTCAGAAATGAAAGGGATAACAAAACAATTAGGGATTTCAATTTTGTCATGGATATTTGTTTTTTCTTGTCCATTTCCTATTCTCATCAAATATTCACAAAACGTAAGATCTGTCTTTGCACGCATATTCTCTGATAATTGTAGTTTTTCGAGTTGATTCCAAATTTCAGAATATAATAAGCTTTGTTGAATAAAATCTTTTTTTTTTCCACTCCTAACAACTGGGAGAGTTTGTGTAAAATCACCACCGAAAACGACCACTTTTCCTCCAGATAGAGCATTTGTATCCATTAAATCCTTTATGAGAATATCAAAAGTTTCTATCACTTTCTTTTTTGCCATAGATACTTCATCCCAGACAATTAGTTTTGCATCACGTATTAAAGTTGCAAGTGCTCTTTGCTTACTAATGTTGCAAGAATATTGTTCATCGATATCAATAGGAAATTTAAAACGGGAGTGAGCAGTTCGTCCTCCTGGGAGGATCGAAGCTGTAACACCTGAACTTGTTGCTAAAGAGACAAAACCTTTTGATCGTACAGCAGCTAATAAAGCACGGTATAGAAAAAATTTTCCAGTTCCTCCGGGGCCATCAATGAAAAATGCTCCTGATTTGTTAGAAAATATTCTATTAAGAATCGTGTCATACGCTTTTCACTGTTCGGTATTTAATTTTCTCTCTAGAAGCAAATCTTCTTTTCTAACAATGATGTTTCTTTCAAATTGACAGTCATTGGTTTCTCTCGCAACAACTGAAGGTTTAATTTTCTCAGGAATAAGATTATATTCATTAATATCATGTCCCATCAAGTGCAAAATATCATTGATATGATTTAAAGCCATAAAACGAATATCTTTAGCATTCATGCTAGGTAAAATCTTAAAATCTTCGGACATTGAATCTTCAAATTGTTTCCAAAGTTCTGTTGGATTAGCAGGATTACAATACACCAATAATGTTGCTTGCAAACGCCTTAAACTATATGGCATTTGATAATTTGTAGCTTCAGATATACATTCAACTAAGTTGTTATCACAGTGTAACAATCCTCTTTTTTCTGCGGCCTCTCTGAATGTACTACAACATTTGCCGTCAACTTTACGTAAGTCCTGATATGATTTTGGTCCTCTAACGTTCATCAACAATAATCTAAGATAATATCTTTCTCCTTTTTTTGGATGATATGTTACAACACGTCCATTACAGTACGTTGTTTTCGACGTGTCCACATTTTTTCCTTAGGTGACCATACAAAGTACTCAGGAAATTCTTTATATAATAATAACATTTGCATAGCATCTTTATCTGTTCTGTTCATAACAAAAAATTCAGTTAACATTATTTTTCGAATCATTGGATTACTAAGTATTCTATCAATATTTTCAATACTTTTAAAAGAGACAAATTGTTGTCCTTCCAAATGTAACTGAAGGTGAAAAACAGTTGGAGTCATTTCACTTATGGGAAAACTAAATAGTCGCCACGCAACTTCAGGAGGTGAAACCCATCTAGCAGATTGGTATTCTTTTATTTCATCTATGTCTGTATCTGTATCATTATCATGTATATGAAATGCAATTTTATCGTGTCCTTTGCAAATATATTTGTAAATATATTTCACTACTTTGATATCAGAACAAACTTCAACATTCATATGACAATTATACTTGCATGGGAAAATGGATTATATGGAACCTAAGTTACTCGGACTTGGCAATTTGGGTGTCATACCCGTGTCGACACGACACTGACACGGGTAAGGGTGTGGGATCTGGGTTGGATCCGGTCAAACGAGATCGGGTGTGTTGACCAAACGTTTTGGAAAATTTTTGAGAATTGATTTCCCTAAGTAAAGATTTGAAGAGATGGAAAACGAAATACCTTCCATTACACTGCTATGTAGTAATTTATACTAGTCGTTTTGAAACTTTTTGTCTTGATCAATCTTCTTGTTCATGCTACAGGTTTCTGAAATTAAGAGCTATAATATTTTTTTTAGGGCAGAGAAGTTGAAGATGGGTGGTGGACTACTGGACTGAGCTTATTTGAAAGGCCCGGGTCTTGTTCTACTGGAGAAAAGCAGAAACATGGAAAAAATTTTGTTGGGGAAGAAGAAGAAGACAGCGATGCAGAGAATAAGGAAGAAGAAGACTTAGACCAGACAAAGAAGAAGACAGGAATGCAGAGAATAAGGAAAAAGAAGACTTTAGACTAACTAGGAATTGATTACTTTATTACTAGTTGATATGTATATGTTTGCTAATATTCTGCCGAGATAGACATTACATATAATATGTCTTCAATAGTTTTTTGTTTATAAAAATTACAGTTTTAATTGTACCAAAAATAGTTATAGTTTTAATCAAAATAATAAATAATTATTTAATTGTAAACTAAATATAATTGTATATGCTTTAAAGACACATATTTTTATCTGAGTAAACTTCATATATATTAAATAAGTATATGCTCTAAATAAACAAATTTTATTAATTTACCTAATTATACTATTTATAAATATTTTCTTTCTCAAAGAAACGGGGGATAATTTCTAAATTAATTATTAGCATGTAAATTTTTTGACAAATTACGTTCTCGCGAAGATCATGAAAATTTATAAATTGTACATAATAGAATTGACCCTTTAGTTCTCCACTATATGCTATGTTGTGACACATATTTTAAGACTAATTATAAATTACATGATTTGAGAATGAGCTAAAATAATTTTAAAAAATGATAAAGAAGAATATTCTTAAATTATATTTGATTAGCACCACCAATTAATATTGAGTTATCGAAATACTTGAAATATAATTAATTATTCATGGTTAATGTTATATAGCTTTCAAACAAATCACATTAATTGACTAAGGAACTCTTCTTGTTAGATCATTTGATTCTTCCTATCAAATACAAGTTATAAACTATCGAAATACTTGAAATCTAAATAGATGTTTGATTGGAAATAACAATTGACTTTATCTCACTAATTTGACCGATAACAAGATATATCCACTATCGTATTAGGGATCCCTCTTGTTAGATTGTTTGATTCTTTCTATCAATACAAGTTCTAGAATATCGAAATACTTTAGAAATATGACAAAGAAGAATATTAGCGAATTTTAGAAAATAAACAAAGAATGAGAGAACTTAATAACACTTAATTTATACAATTAATATTGAGCTATTGAAATGCTTGAAATATCTTTCTATCAATACAAGTTCTAGAATATCGAGCTAATTAATATTGATCTATTGAAATACTTTAAATATAATTAATTATTCATGATTAAGGTTATATAGCTTTCAGACAAATCACATTAATCGACAAATTTAATCAATAATAAAATATACACAATATCATATGTAATTAAATAATGTTTAAGGTTATATGATTTTGGGGTTTGAGGTTTTAGTTTCGGAGTTTAGGGTTTGGAGTTTGATTAATAATTATATTTCTATTAAAATTAAAAAATATTTCCAAATTAAAATGATAAAACTAAATGGAACAAACATCATTTAATGCAATATTTTACTATCCCATGAAAAGTGACGTGAATTATCTTGTCCAAAAAGTAAATTATTATCATAAACTCCACCCATCATAATACCTTTTTGTTTATTTAATGAATTATTTGTCCAATAAGTCTATTGTCATCGTAAACTACCCATCTCTCCATCAGAATATCTTTTTTCTCATTGAATGAATTTTCTTGTCCAAAAACATAGACAAACAAGCCATTCTCACTCTCTCTGCTTCATCTCGACTTTCTTTGAATCCATAGCCGAAAAATTTTAGAATTTTTCTTCACCCTATATCCCTTAAAATGGCTTCATCAACAGCTGTGAAACAAAAAGGAAAAGGCATTTCAAGACCAACAAAAAGTGTTGCATCAGATTTTGATGACAAACCCTTATGGAATCATGTTAAAGTTCTTTCAGTTCCTCCTAATGGAGGTGGAAACAGAGTGTGGTCTTGTAATTTTTGCAATAAACAAGTTACTGGTTCATATTCTAAAGTTAAAGCACATCTTCTAAAGATCTCTGGTCATGGCTTTGCTATATGCAAAGAGATTACTCATGATGTATGTGCAATATTGAAGATGGAGAACAAAGAAGCTGAAAAGAAAAAAACTGACGCACAACTGAATGCAAGAAAAAAGGCAGATTATGTATCTCTACCGGAAGGCTCAGACTTATCACAACTGAAAAAAAGAAAAGGTTCAAATGGTGGAGCACTAGAGAAATCTTTTAACATTTGTAACAGAAACATTGCCGACAAGTTGGCGGCTCGTATGTTCTACGCATCAAGTTTATCATTTAACCTTGCAACTTCTCCTTACTATAAAAAATATTTGGAGTTTTTGGCAGCAAATTCTTTGCCTGGTTATGTTCCGCCAACTTTTAATAGGTTAAGAACAACTCTTTTGGCCCAAGAAAAGGCTCATATTAATAGAAAACTACAACCTATTAAAGATACATGGAAAAGAAAAGGATTGTCGATTTGTTCGGATGGATGGTCAGATATTAAAAGGCGACCATTGATAAATATAATGGGAGCATCTAGTGGCGGACCAATATTCTTAAAATCAATCAATTCAAGTGGGATTATTAAGGATGGTGAATATATTGCTAAGTTATTTATTAAAGTCATAGAAGATGTCGATGCAGAGAATGTTGTCCAAGTTATCACTGATAATGCAGGTAATATGAAGCTTGCCGGTTCTATTGTTGAGCAAATTTTTCCGCACATATTTTGGACACCATGTGTTTTTCATTGTTTGAATCTTGCTTTTAAAAGTATGTGTCAACCTTCAGAAAAATCAACTCACTTTAAAATTTGCGAATGGATATTAAAGTCGATTGGTCAAGTGAGTAGCTTAAAGAATTTTGTGGTGAATCATGACATGGCGCTTGCCATTTTCCAAAAGTATTCGGAGTTATCTTTGTTGAAAGTTGCGGAAACAAGATTTGCTTCCCATATTATTATGACTTCTCGTATTCATAGAGTTAAATCGTCATTGGAAAAAATGGTGATGGATGCCGAATGTAAGAATTATAAAGGAGATAAAGTAATTGAAGCTAAAGCGCGCGAAATAAAATCTCTTGTGATGGATGATGAATGGTGGGATACTATTGAATACTTGTTGAGGTGTACAGAGCCAATTGTATCCATGCTTAGATGTATCCATGCTTAGAAGTGCCGACCTTGATTGTCCAAAATTGCACCTTATTTACGACATGTGGGATTGGAAAAAATGGTGATGGATGACGAATGGAAGAATTATAAAGGAGATAAAGTAATTGAAGCTAAAGCGCGCGAAATAAAATCTCTTGTGATGGATGATGAATGGTGGGATACTATTGAATACTTGTTGAGGTGTACAGAGCCAATTGTATCCACGCTTAGAAGTGCCGACCTTGATTGTCCAAAATTGCACCTTATTTACGACATGTGGGATACAATGATTGAAAAGGTGAAGGTGATTGTATTTAAGCATGAGGGGAAAGATCTTATTACCGGCCAATCGAATGTTTTTGCTACAATTCAAGGAATTCTTGTGGCAAGGTGGAATAAGAGTAATACTCCATTGCATTGCATGGCACATTCATTGGTTCCAAAATATTATCATGAGTCATGGCTTAAAGGTGAAAGCAACGGGTTAAGAAGATTTGCTCTTAATGAAGATATAGAAATTTCACAAAATAGGCTCAAATGCTTTCAAAGATATTTCAAGAATCCGAATGATTTAAAGAAAGCTTCTTTGGAGCATGGGGCATTTTGTTGTGGGAATGGTTACTTTGGTGAGCCTCATGTAATTGATGTTATGGGGTATGAGGAGCCTTTATCTTGGTGGGCTAACCATGGTGTAAATGCTCCACTTTTACAAAGTCTGGCTTACAAATTGCTTTCCCAGCTAGCTTCTTCATCTTGTTGCGAGAGAAATTGGAGTACTTTTTCATTGATTCATAGCATCAAGAGAAACAAGCTAGCTACTTCTAGAGCCGAAGATTTAGTTTTTATCCATTATAATCTCCGCTTGCTCTCTCGAAGAAAGGAAAAGTATACAAATGGCCCAAGCAAATATTGGGATTTAGGTATATCCGTATACATACATATCCATGATTTGATATTTCTTGAGTAATTTCTTTAGCATGATAAGTTCCTTTCACAATCTTCTAAATTTATTTTGGTGTTGTTTTAGGTGGGGATTATTTTAATATTGATGAAAGTATCAATGATCTAGTTGAATTGTCAATAGACGAACCTCAACTAGAAGGAGTCTTCTTTGAAGAGGAAGTTCAAGATTTGCAAGAAGTTGACATTGAAGAGATTGAGGAAGATGACCTTTGAATAGAATGTACCCATGCACAATGTTTCAAGTGACAAATCTAGCGTAGTTTAAATGTGTATGCTATGTACTTATTTTTTGTCTATGAACTTGTGAACTTACAATTTCTGTAAGACTTTTTGGTGGTTATTTGAGTAACTTAATTTGAATAGCTAATTATTTAAAACTTTTGAATAGTGACTCTTGAATATATGTTTGTCTATTTAGTTCTAAGTTCTAGCTTTGGAGGTATGTTTCATTTCTTTTGTATCTCTAAATCTCTTTATAACTTTTATTTGTTATATTTCAACAAGTTTATAATAACTTATTTTAATACTTTGTTGTGCGAGTTGTAGGAAAATTAATGAATCATGCCATTTTGGAGAGTGTCTACGTGCCTGCCTACAACTTGAAAACTAAATGACTCAATTACTACACTCTACAAAGCACAAGTTACACGTAAGTTTTCCATATAATCTCTCATAATTATGCATATCTCTATAACTATATTTCTAGATTTTTAACTTATTTTTGCTGAATCTCCGCACCCGTACCCGTACCTAGATCCGTATCCTTGAATCCTAAAATTTAGACCATGAAAGATCCGACCTTTGGATCCGCACCCGTGTCGGACACCTGCACCCGAATCCGAGTAACTTAGTATGGAACAACCCAAGAATTATCCAGAAACTGACCTCTTATTTCTACAGCTTCTCTGATTCTTCTCCTTTTGTATATTGAATATGAATTATTCCCTTTTGATGTTTGTTCAGCAAAATCTTTTGGATGCTTGAATTTGCAATTATTATTTTTCATGCAAATATTTGTAGGATCTAACTTTTCACAAGGACCATGCATCATATGTTTAATAACAAGTGAATATAGATCGCGATAGAATCAGGCAATTCTGCACAGGCAAATTTATCATAGGATTCAGCAGTCAATAATTTGTGTTCATCAGCAAGTATAATAAGGAAATGAGCATGTGAAAGACCATGTTTTTGAAATTCTATAGTATACATGAATGCTGCAACTCTTCCAAAGATTTATCTTTTTAATATATCCATCTTTAATACTTCTACCTTTCCTCTGAAAACTCTACTAACTAAATCAGGTCTGTTCTGTACCTCATCAAGCCAGCGATAAATATTCTTTTATTTCTAGCCAAGCAGGATTACATGTCATTGTTATAAAGAAATCAAGTTTTCCAAAATATTGTACCAATGTGATAGCATCCATGTATCGTCGTCGCATGTCCCTTGGTCCCCCTATAAATGTAACATGAAGGAATGTTTTCTTTCCAATTTTAGAGGCTTCCCTTTCACCACATCTTAAAATATCAAGGAGTCCTTGCAAGACTTCAATTCTAAATAAATCTGGATTAAATGAGAAAAAGTCTAATCTTTGCGTTTTAAGCTTTATATATATATATATATATATCTACTATAAATTGTTAGAATATTCTCCCACAATGTAGCACTTCATTTGTTTCATTATTTCTTAGTTGAAATTTGTAACAATAATACTCTCGACAAGACACTGTATCTCTTTTTCGTTTTCCTCTTTGTAGTGATTCATCTTCCATATCAAGGAATCCATCAACTGAACACGTATTTGATATACTGGGCAATTGTTCATGTTCGCAGTAAGCTCTACGTTTCGAATTTTTTGTCTGAATAATTTTTTTAATTCCACAATGTCATCCATTTTCACCAAAGGAAAATAATAATGGATACTGCAACGGATCGTAACATCCATAATAATAATTCAAATATGTGGTGCAGATGTGTCTCTAGGATTTTCTTCAAGCCATAATGCCGCAATCTCTTATGTACTGGGTAAGTTATATGTTTGTTGATCTAAGGTTAAGTGACATTTAAGAGCAATATAGAAATCAGATAATTGGGGAACATTTAAAAGAGATTTTAGAAAAATAATATATGATTTTACCTTCAATATGTCCATCAACTTTTTCACAATTGATTCATTAATTCTTGTCGAACAAGCCATCCTATTGGCTAGTTCATTATCATTATCGTAGAAGTACAGCTATAAATTCCTAGGTTTTTCATTGGAAGGAACTAAATCATCTATAAAATGATACATCTGTCCCTGGACTCTAAATGTGTAGATACCACAATTTCTTCTCGCTAGCTCTTTATCATACTTGACACCAAGTGAAGTAAATGCAAACATGTTATTGTATGTTCTAATATAAGTTCGAAAATTTTCAGATTCTTCAGTATTTCCAAAGTATAACTCCGATAATTCAGTTGGCATTTTATGAGATGTCAACCTTATTGAACCACTGTTACAGCAAAATCCTGGAGGTTCATATTCAAACTTCTTTGCATGACAGAATTGACAGTTTGGGACCCTTTTTAGAGCAACATACTCACTTCGTTGCTCTTTAGTGACCAGGCACACCTTTCTGGCCCGCCTATGAGCTGAATATATAAGAAGTATCATTAGGGAAAAAAAGAGCACCAAGGCATACGTATGGTGGACATGATTGTAACATTAAGTTTGTGCAAACCTTTGATTGGAACAGTGTTCAAGATAACATGACGCAGGTTAGATGTACCCGATGTGGACCCTAATATACAAATAGTCACAATTTACAGTAATGTATAAACAATATGTCATTCTGAAAAGAGTATAATCTGAATGTATGTTTACCTGTTTCACGAATGATGGGGGGGTCCAATATACCCTTTCCTTTGTCTAAATTAGGAGATGATGTAAGCATACAGGCTAAGGTAGCAGCTGGTAAACAGAATAGCCAAGATGTTTAAAAGCGTGCAACGAACCCTTAATAGATGCAAAATTAAAAGAGCACGTAGTATTTATGTTTTTAAGTTTATAGATACATATAAGATAAATAAGCTGTGATAATCTCCAATCTCCAAGCAAAATAAGCATCGTTATATTAATAATAAATAGTGTATAAATATGAGTACAACAACATATAACATTTTTCAGGAAGCGAAAGGGGTTCTCGTATGGTTACCTGTTTCACAAATGATAGGGGGATCCAATATACCCTTTCCTTTTTCTAAATTATCCCACGATGTAGGCGTGCAAGCTTGATGGCCGACTACTAGAAAAACAGAATAGCAAAGACGTTTAAAAACGTATAGTGAAGCCTCTGTAGGTGCAAAATAAAGTGCAATAGACCACGCAGTGTTTGAGTATTTTAGTTTATAAGCACATATAAGATAAATAAGGTATCATACTAAGTTTCCAAGCAAAATACATAAGCACCATTGCATTAATAATATATGGTGTGTAAATATGAGTAAAACAATATAATCTTTTTCAGGAAGTGAAGGAGGTTCTCGTATGTTAAGAGCAGTTTGTTTTAGAAATCCTGCTTTGTCCCAAGATGATGTTGATTGCTGTGGGACAGCAAAAAACGGGCTTTGAAGAAGGCTGTGCTTAGTAGAATGTTTTCTTCTCATGCGTCGCGATAGCAACATCGCTTCCCCGCTATGAGCAGATATTTGGCTTTGCGTATCACGCCGTTTGAGTTGCATTGCAGCCTTTCTTTTTTCCGCGTAAGAGCACTTGTTTGGTTCTTTGGAATCCATCAGCTATACAAGTTCAACTTCTTTTTATCTGAAAAATATTTTCAGCCCAAATTTTTCATGAAATATTCAAGCCAAAAAATGTGTCACCGCTTATCCAAAATCAAAATTACCGCCAATGATATGACTGATTCAATCAAGAATTTTCTGAAGCACAGAGAACAAAAGCGACTAACATATTAAACTTCATGTGCGCAAAGCCTTAGCATGCCATAAAAAATGCAACAGAGAAACAGAAGATGACAAGAAAGCAACGATCCAAACAGAAAAATTCACCAAAGTATAAAGATAAGAACAGGAAGAGCTAAAACAACAACACACTACTTACTTCCAATGAATATATAGTTCTCAAATCAGGATATCCTCTTGGAATCTTGGTAGCTCTTTTTCGTTCAGAGTTGGGTACGTAGCCAATTTAAAACGTGTCATTACATAATATGTAATCCAATCTTCTGTTGGTCTTATAAGAAGCTCGTAAACAAGTTTACGATGTTTAAGCACTGCTTATTCGTAAACATTGCCAAGAAAACTAAAAGTAAGAAAGGATCTAAGTACATAAAATAAGTATATGCATGTAATCTATAGGAAAGGCAGAATAGTGTTTCATGAGAAATTAGTTTTTTCTTTTCTATGTCCTATATCAAGAAATCAAGATGCTACCAGACTCAAATTGGTATTTAGTAGCTTCTACGGCTAAAATAGCATCTTCTTCTCATCGTTCTGAATATTATCTTCTACGTAAGTGAAATAGCTTATCAATGTGAACCAAAAATAAATAGCTCTATCTATATCACAATATCATCGAAAATAAGATGGTAACTTTACATGCAGGTGTTACTTTAAGTTTCAAAGTGTCACCCACAAAGACCAAGTGGCGAAAACAGGCAATTAAAGTGCTTATCGCAAACTTAATATTGAAATTTCTCTTCTTTTTGAGAAAAAGACACAAGGCATGGATAATTTAGTTCAATTCGTACACTTTTGAGAGCCCTTTAGTTAAGCCAGCTATACCCCCAAAAATAGTAGAAATAAAAAAAAAGCCTAATTCATTCAAGAATTGCCTCGAACACCTAAAGAACAAAGGCGATGGACACATATTGAACCTATCAAAATCTTGCTTCGATCCATTCGACGAAATAGAAGTTTCAATTTGGGGAATTGATTTGCTTTTGAACTGCCCCAAATGCCGTAGGAGCTCCGCTTTTCTTTTATTAAGACCAAAAAATCATTCACTTCTAACCACATGATTCAAATGTAAGGTAGAATTTTGTCTTCTTCCATTTAGCACACCTACCATCAGAAATTGTTCACAATTTATTCTTTTCTTTCTTTCTTCTTCTTTAACACATCAACGTTCATTTAGTTGTTTGTCATCCAAAAACGATATAATTTCTTTAGCTTAGTGATTTGGGGTGCACGAAAGGAACAAGAGAAGGGAGCTCTTGTTAGGTGTAGTTAAACCTAAAACAATAGTAGTTCATTCAGGAATTGCGTCGAACACCTAAAGAACAAAGGTGATAGACACATTAAACTTTCCGTGCAGTAAAGCCTTAGTATGCCATGAAAGATTTAAATAGAGAAACAGAAGATAAGAAGAAGAAAACTCACAAGAAACAATGAGCCAAAGAGAAAAATTGGCGAAAGTGCTAAGATAAGATCAGGAACTGCAAGGAACGAAAAGGTGGAACTGGGAAGCTGCAATTTCCAGACGCTGGAGCTTTTAAACTATTGCTAGATTGGTTTTTGATACAGAGAACCTGCATCTGCCAAGTTTCTCAAGGGGGTGTCTGCCTGGCACCGATAAGAACAAGAAGAGCAAGAAGACAGAAGCCAAAGAAGCGGTGATTGCCAGGTTTTCCAAAGTGGTCGATATAATCCAAGCGAAGCTAATAAAAATTAGATGGAAAGACAATATTACCCTTAAGTGGGAGGCAGGCATGTCGTCCAGGTGCCTGCTAGCTGCCTCTTATTAGATAGTAGAAAAATAATGAAAGAATATTTTGTATAATTAACTATTCACATGTCCTATGTTTATTTGTCAAGATATAAGTACCTACTAGATATATACAGAAATAAAGAAAAACAAATACTATTTATTTTCTGGTTAGATACTTCTAATTCCTTCTAGAAAATCTGAGTGGGCTTCAGTGTATTGGGCCCCAAACGAGAAATAATTTGAGTCCAATGACTGCTTGACCCGATTGTATTAAGCTTAAACTAAATATCAAAACCTCTTCAGACAAGAGCTTCACTTAACCTTGTTTGTATCAAACTAATTCTTCACAAATCCACCTTCCTTCTCTTTAAGTTTTGGTTACAAATTATCCTCATCTTTTGATGAACGTCATATCACAGACATTTCCCCTCAAGTTGGAGGGATATGAAACAATCTCCAACTTGCCCAAAATGGATCTGTGTGAAGTCCCAGAAAGGGATTTTGTAAATATATCGACAATCTGAGAAATCGAAAGTACATACGACAAAGATATAAGTTTGGTGAGGTATTGTTGTGCACAAAGTGACAGTCGAGATCAACGTGTTTGGTGCATTCATGGAAGACAGAACTTTTGGTGATGTGTATCGTAGCTTGACTATTAGAGTGAAGAGACACTGGCAAAGAAGGAGAAACGAAGAGATCTTATGTAACTCGTACCAACCATGTGACCTCTACAATCACGCGACACATTGAGTGGTATTCGTCCTCCGCGGAGGATAGAAAAACCAAAGATTGTTTCTTTGATTTCTAAGAGATTGGAACCCTACCTAGGGAAATAAAATAGCCACTAATGGATTTCCGTGCCCCAATCGAAGTAACGAAAAGCTACCAAAGTAAACGATGATGAAGAAACAAGAACAAGCCTAAACTCGGATCTGTGAGGAGAAAACGAAGGCAACGTATTGCAGCCTCAAAATGATGAACTCGAGGAGTTTGCATGTATTGGCTGAGAAGCTGTACTGTGAAGGATAGATCTGGACAGGTATGAGTGAGGTAATTCAACTTACCTATGAGCTTTCGATAGAATGTGAGATCAGATAAGAAGTGGACAACATCCATACGACTATGACAAGAGGGATCAATTGGAGCAAAAATATGCTTCATGGCCAGACAACCAAATTCCGTCAGCAAATCCTAGGTGAATTTTCGTTGACTTAGAATTATTCCTTGTGTTTCCCGAATGATTTTCAAAACAAGAAAATAATGAGCCTTACCCAAATCTTTAATTCTAAACTTAGAATCAAGAAAATATTTGAGTGATGCAATTTCTAATGGATCATTCCCTATTAGTAGTATATCGTCCACGTAAACTGTAATGAAAGTTGTTTTCCCCTCTGAATGTTTAAAGAAAAGGGAGTAATCATTGAGTGAGTGCAAGAAGCCTTTGATGTTTAGGGTTGCGATGAGTCGGGCATACCACAGTCTTGATGCTTGTCGCAACCCATAAAGTGACTTCTTGAGTCTAGACACATGATTAGGCGGAGGAGGGGAGAGGCCATCGGGAAATTTTATGTAAAATTCTTTTTTGTAAATCACCATGCAAGAAGGCATTATTAATATCTAGTTGAAAAACTTCCCAATTTTGTTTTAATTGTCGCAGTCAATAAGCACCTAGTAGTAGTCATTTTCACCACCGGTGAATAGGTCTCGGTAAAATCTATGCCTTCTCTTTGTATGTCCCCCTTACAACCAATCGTGCTTTATACCTTTCAATTGACCCATCTTGTTTGTATTTTACCTTGAAAACCCATTTACAAGGCAGAGATTTCTTGTCTTTAGGTAATTCTATCACCTCCCAAGTCCTGTTAGTTTCAAGAGTTTGAATCTCTTTGGACATAGCCTGAACCTAACCTGGGGAAGTTTGATAATAGGAGGAAGGTTCTGACATATAAGAAACTGAATTTAAAAATGTTTTGTTGAAGTGTGACAAAGCTTAAAAAGACAAGATATGAGGGGTAATAGGGGAGGTAAAGCAACTGGAGGAAACATTAGTAACAAAAATAGAATTACAAGATACTCGGTAAAGTCTATGTATTCTATTTGTATGTCCTTCCTTACAACCAATCGTTCTTTTATACCTTTCAAGCGACCTATCTTGTTTATATTTTACCTTGTAAGCCCATTTACAAGGTAGAGCTTTCTTGTCTTTAGGTAATTCTACCACCTCCCAAGTCCTGTTAGTTTCAAGAGTTTGAATCTCTTTGGACATAGCATGAACCTAACTTGGATGTAAGGAAGATTTATAATAGGAGGAAGGTTGATGGTAGGCTATAATCTCATGTTTTAGTCAACTATTACATTCCAATTTACTGCACTTTAGTTGAGTTTGAGCTTTAATCACTAGTGTTTTGCACTAATTGTATGTTTTATACCTTGTAGGAGTGATTCCGAGCTATGTAGATATTATAGAATGAATTCAAGTGATTTAAAGATTGGAAGTCTGAGTAAAATATCAAGAAATTAAGCCGGGATCGTGTTCGGGGATCAACGGATGATAGTTTAGAACGAACACAGAATCGAGCATGCATATTGTGCAGCGTCTAGAAGCATGTACATAACCTTTAGCTCGCAACTTTGTTTGGGCTCCACAATATATTGTTGGAAAGCTAATTCAAAGGGCTACAACTTTTATGTTTTACGGTTTTTCAAATTCCTAACGGAACAGGGTGAAACATGCACGATAATTGCACGGCCGCGCACTGACCGAGCATATGGGGAAGAACAGTGTGAAAAGTGCGCGGCCAAGTGCGCGGGCACACTTCCAGGTGCGCAGCCGCGCACGTTCTGTCCGGGAAAGGTGTCCTTTTTCATGTAGGAGAAGGTGTATGTGTTTGAGCCCAAACCTACTTGGTATATATACATGGAAAAACGTTATATTTGGGACTTTTGACATAATTTAGACCTAAGGAAGCTAAGGAGAAGAGGGAGAAGCAAGAGCACAAGGATTTCACCATTCATCCTCACTCAAGACAAGGGTTTGGATGTTTTATGTTTTCTTTTGACTTAAACTTAACTGTGATTAATTTCTCTATATCCATGGAGTAATTCTTTCTTAAGGATTGATGAATTTAGTGTTTTGAGAATTGTTTGTAGATATTAACTCTAGTTTTATATATTTAATCGTTTTGGGTATTTTTATTATTGCATATATATTCTCTTACTTATGTAATCGAAAGAGGCATAATTTGTAATGTTTTATATTATCTTATTGGTTGAATTCATTGATACTTGTTAGTAATTGAAAGAGGCTAGTTGAATTTATATTTAAACTTGGTTAGGAGGATAATCGAAAGAGGTTCTCCTAAGGATCAATCCACTGCGAATTCTTGCATATATTCACCAAGCTTAACTTAGTTCATATCGTAAGGTTGAGACTTAATCGAGAGAGGAGTTTCTACTGAATGTTTGAATATAATAGAGTGAATTCGAGAGACTCACTTGAACCACAGAAGTGAAGTAACTAGAGTTAATTCCCAAACAAGTATCTTACACCTATCCAATCAACCCCTATTTTCTCCATTTGTTATCTTCTTGCTTACTCTTGTTGTGATTGTCACTAGCCAATAGTTTAGACTTTTAGTAAATTTTAGTTTTAAATCACACAACTCTAAATTGTTGATCATTTTGGATAGCAATTAAAACTAGAAGCTACGAAAACACTGTTTAAATCCAATCCCTGTGGATACGATATTTTTTATACTATATTCGACTAGCGAGAATAATTTTGTGTTGTGTTTTTAGGTCATCAAATTTTGGCGCTGTTGCCGGGGATTGGCAATCAACAGTGTTTGAAATAGTTTGTGGTGCTAATTCAGGAATTAGGTTTTATTTTTTTTCCTTTTTCCCTTTCTATTTATTTTCATTATTTGTTAACTTCTTTTCAAGATTTGTTTTGTAGTACCTAAAAAGTTGGAGAAGATACTGTAGATATTGAGCTCTAAATGGTGTGAAGATGGAGTACAACCAGCCTAAGAAGACGGTTGATGAGTTAGCAGCTAAATATTATCAATGGTCTGCTATGTGCTTTAAATACGGTGGAAATCATCTATGGGTTGACTATCAAACAAGTATGTATTCTTCCTATGGTTCGTATTTTGAACAGTCTCACTCTGCTTCTAGTTCGTACAAGTATGAGAATTCATATGGGCACAATCTTGACTCTGGTTGGGATGAATACCTTTATTATAGTGAAAGTGAAATTAGACACAACCACCTCAAGGGGAGAATGATAGTTTGGAAGAGCTTGTGTATAAGTTCATAAATAAGCCGATAGAGAGATTTATACAAGATGATGAAGCCATTAATAACCTAACAATGCAAGTGAGTCAAATAATAAGTACACTTTCAGAAAGCTCATTGCATTGTAACGGGGAATATATGGAGGAGATACCTTGCGAGAATGAGCTACTCAAGAGGATGAGCGTCTACAAAGGGAGATTTCTACGGTACAAGAAGACTCTGATTCAACTGACATGATCGAGAATAAGGATGTGGTTGAGTGTGAAGCAACGGAAGAAGAGTTCAAACCTCCATCCACCTTTCCACATTTGCAACATTTGGTAGAAGAGAATGCGAAACAAATAATCTTGGACATACTAGAGGAATATTCACTTGACCTTTCTTCTTTGTTTTCTTATTCTAACCTTGATCATATGGATTTTATTTTTGGGGTTTACAGGAATATGTATGGATTGATCCTGTGAAAGAATGCAGAAATAAGTTAAGGATCATCATGAACAAGTAATTCACCGCTCAAGATGAGGACAAGAAAGAAAAAAAAGAGCGGATCTTGCAGGTATCCTTGGAAGAATTGGGTTTAAGGAGCTCCATAAAGAATCTCAAGGAGCGAAAACGAGGAATGAACTCAGAATTAGGGGTGAAGTTCATAAGTTCTCGGAAAAGAAGAAAGTTCAGGGAAGTTTCCTTTACCTTATGCTTTTTAATTGTATATCATGGGGACATGCCACAACTTAAAGTGTGGGATGGGGGATATTTGTATGTTGTATGTATATGTGCTAGTTTAGTTTTGTGCTTTTAAGTAGTTAGAGTGAGAAAAAGTTAAAAAAACAACCATAAATATTTTAAATTTTTTTTATTTTTCTCAACGATGGATATCATTCGACGGGTTTCTTGAGGGAATTAAGTGGAAAGAAAAATACAAAAAGATTTTCTTTTGTAGTTAGTGTATTAATTACCCCTTGATTTTTCTTTATGCAGCAGTTCTTTTTCAAGGGTTTTTTTTTAACCGGGTATAGTTAGCTTTTTGTTTTTAGAAGTAGAAAAACCTTGTGCTATGATTTGAAATGGAAGCAATATCTCTTGACTTGATCATGACTTGAGAATAGTAAGTGCTTTAGTTGTGATGCTTAGGCTCTGCTTTTGACTCTTGTATAAGTACCTTAAACTGTATTATCTTAACTTTGCTTAACTGCTTTGACTAGTGTGTCTTGATGAGTCCAACCCTGAGTGAGTTATGCGCCAAGTGTATGGGAGGTTTGTATGATTCTGTGCATTGCATTTGTTGTCTAGAACTTGCCCCGTGTGTTTGGGAAGCGAAATAGTAGTTTTATTCAGTTTTAGAAGTGATATAGGCATTTCTTTGTTGAGCAAGATATATGTGTTTACTCACCAAATTGTTATGGAATCGTAGTTAACCCCATTGAGCATGTAATCCTATTTCTTTGGCAACCACATTACAAGCCTTACCCAGTTGTTTGAATTGATCCTCTATTTGAACCAATTACCTCTCATGAGCACTTGAAATTATTATGAACTTTGTAAAATTTGAAGTGTTGGGTGGTTGGTTTGGCTTTTGATTGGAACTATTGAAATAAGGAGAAAGGTGCAATGAATTGAAAAAAATAAGAGCCACTTGAATTGAAAAGGAAAAATAAAAAAAATAGTTATATTGTTGTGAACGAGATTCATTGATAAGTGGTAACTCTTGATGTAATGGTGCTTAAATAATTTGGGGAGTTAATGCATGTTGATATAAAGGTGGAGTATGGTTTGACATAAGTGTGGGATTTGAACAATGAAATGTATGTATTAAAGTGCTTAGGGAGGTATAGTCACTCTTATATCTAAATGTATCCTACCCGTCCCGCAACCTACGTTACAACCAGCTAAAAGTCCTACTTGATCCTTAACTGAATGAGCTCAATTAGTAGAGTAGTACACTACGGGCAAGCTTATGGTTCATCTTTTGTGGCATATGAATATTATTTCTGAGAGTGAGTAAATTCTTTATATCTTGAGTTCCTGATTGTTCATAATTTTTATTGTGTGTGAACTACTCTCTATTGTTGTGTGTGGGCACATGATTGAAGGAAAGGTAATGTCATTGACCTCTATGTTAGAGTAAGTGAGAGGGTTGTGAATAATGCATGGTACTTGTGAGTCAAATCTTGAGGTGAAGATGTTACACTATTCTGCTTAGTCTATTTTAAATATTCATGGTGTAATAATTTAGGAGAGTTACTTAGTAAGGTTGTGTCTATATAAAGTGTGGTTTGATTACTCGAGGACGAGAAATGGTTTAAGTATGGGGTGTTGATGGTAGGCTATAATCTCATATTTTAGTCGATTATTACATTCCAATTTATTGCACCTTAGTTGAGTTTGAGCATTAATCGCTAGTGTTTTGCACTAATTTTGTGTTTTATGCCTTGTAGGGGTGATTCCGAGCTATGTAGATGTTATGAAATGAATTCAAGTGATTTGGAGCTTTGAAGTCTGAGTAAAAGCCTAATGAATTAAGTTAGGATCGTGTTCGGGGATCAACGGATGATAGTTTAGAACGAACGAAGAATCGAGCAGGTATACTGCGCAGTGTCTAGTAAACTGCATATAACAATTCGTTCGGAACTCTGTTTGGGCTCCACAATATATTGTTGGAAAGCCCATTCAAAGGGATACAACTTTATGTTTTGTATATTTTTACATTCCCACTGGAACAGGGTAACAAGTGCACGGAAAGAGCACGGCCGCGCACTGACTGTGCATATAGGGCAGAACCGTGTGAAAAGTGGGCCAAGTGCGCGGGCACACTTCCAGGTGTGCGGCCGCGCATGTCATGTCCGAGAAAAGTGTCCTTTTTCGTGTAGGAGAAGGTGTATGTGTTTGGGCCTGACCCTACTTGGTATATATACATGGAAAAACGTTATTTTGGGGACTTTTGACATAATTTAGACCTAAGGAAGCTAAGGAGAAGAGGGAGAAGCAAGAGCACAAGGATTTCACCATTCATCCTCACTCAATACAAGGGTTTGGATGTTTTATGTTTTCTCTTGACTTAAACTTAATTGTGATAAATTTCTCCATATCCATGGAGTAATTCTTCCTTAGGGATTGATGGATTTGGTGTTTTGAGAATTGTTTGTAGATATTAACTCTAGTTTTATGTATTGAATCATTTTGGGTATTTTTATTGTTGCATATATATTCATTTGTTTATGTAATCGAAGAGGCATAATTTATGATGTTCTACATTATCTTATTGGTTGAATTCATTGATTCTTATTAGTAATCGAAAGAGGCTAGTTGAATTATTGTTTAGATCTAGTTAGGAGGATAATCGAAAGAGGTTCTCCTAAGGATCAATCCACTACGAATTCTTGCATATATTCATCAAGCTTAACTTAGTTCATATCGTAAGGTTGAGAGTTAATCGAGAGAGGAGTTTCTATATAATGTTTGAACATAATAGAGTGAATTCTAGAGACTCACTTGAACCATAGAAGTGAAGTAACTAGAGTTAATTCCCAAACAAGTATCTTACACCTATCCAATCAACCCCTATTTTCTCCATTTGATATCTTCTTGCTTACTCTTATTGCGATTGTCATTAGCCAATAGTTTAGACATTAAGTAAAATTTAGTTTTAAATAACACAACTCTAAATTGTTGATCATTTTGAATAGAAATTAAAACTAGAAGCTACGAAAATACTTTTTAAATCTAATCCGTGTGGATATAATATTTTCTATACTATATTCGACTAGCGAGCATAATTTTGTGTTGTGTTTTTAGCTCGTCAAAGGTTTTGACATATAAGAAACGGAATTTAAAAGTGCTTGATTGAAGTGTGAAAAAGCTGAAAAAGACAAGATATGAGGGGTAACAGGGTAGGTAAAACATTTGGGGGAATCATTAGTAACAAAAAGTAGAATTACAAAAGTAATCATTTAAGTAGAGAAGGAGATGATGTCACGCCCCGTTTTCTCAGAAAAGCGGGGCTCGACTTGTGACAACTCTTTTAAAGGGAGTTATTGAAAGAGAAGAGCCACCACCTAATAATTTTTAAGGTGCCTTAGGGCACCTATTTGTAAATAACTCTATTTGACTAGTCTGTGTCACCAAAGATCGGGTAAGGGCTCAAATTACCTCAAAGAGAAGGTGTTAGGCAGTCTTCGAGGTCCACAACTGTGGGTCTCGACCAAATTTTAAACTATGTGAATTATGTGATTAGGCTGGGTGATCGAATAAACAAAGGAAAATATAGAAGCCGAAGAGTTTTATCATAACACATGAGAATCGGTAAAAATCTTTAATGATTACAAGGATACAACTACAGTAGTCTATGTTAGGTGACTAAGTGTAAATAACAAGTATGTAAAGAAAGGGGGGTCCTAAGTTTTTAGCCTAAAGGATCACCTTGTGCAACATAAATAATACTTCGCAACTCCCTTAAGGTAGAGGCTGTTCATATCATTCAACGGGCATAAACTATCATCTCTTGCTACCCAATTACTATGTTGAAGTTGTTACTTAAAGGCACTCTAATTCAATTCTACACCGTACCCTATGCGTGCACTACCCGTCCCATACCTGCGGTCCAGGAGGCTTTGGACCTCTAATTGGGTGATTCTAGACTTTACCTAGGATGGTCAAAATGATAAATTTAATCACGTATTTAAAACATATAGGACTTCACATAAAGACAACAAATGGCTCAAGTTTACCTCCACACATAAGCAAGAAATTCACGCGGGCAGATTTAGGCAACTGGACAATTTTAGAGTGAAGAAGCATTATAGCCGTTAAGTCCTATAAGCATACTTTCTAAGTGATTTTGATTTCCAGCAGTGTACATGCACCGTTATAGCTTTATGCTTAGAACTTCATGTGAACTGCAGGCTCAAACTCCAGGTGCAGACAGTGTGCTTCAGACCCAAAATACCAAAGGCAAGCCCAACATACCAGGGCCAAACTAATAACTTACTCACCCAAATGGATGCCAAACTTTATCATACAAGTGACAACTATATACTAAGTCACAAAGACAGGATTAGACGAAATAAGGTAGGCTCATGCTGTATTTCCATAAACAAGTTCAAAGTGACATGATTGAACATCATAAGCTAGCAAACAACTCCAAATAGAGTTTCAAAGTAAAGCATGATCTAGAATTGTCACGACCCAAAATCCAACTAGTTGTGATGGCACCTAACCCAACCCGTTAGGTAAGCCAACTATTCACTATCCAATTCCAATGTAATTTAACAAAACAATTATTAAAGAAAATATATGAAACCATTATATTTCCCCAAGAACTGGTAGTACAAATCCTAAGCTTCTAAGAATAGAGTATACAAAGCTGGTATGAAATAATACATCATCTGTTTGAAAAGTACATAAACAGAGTTTTCATGAATCTAAGGCTACCATGAACAAGAGGCAGCAACATCCGGAACGTAGGTACATCTTCAAATCCGGCAACCATCGAACATAGCAACAACGACAACCAATATCTGCACGCAATGTGCAGAAGTGTAGTATCAGCACAACCGACCCCATGTACTGAGTAAGTAACAAACCTAGCCTTAGGTTGAAAGTAGTGACGAGTTTCCACCAAGGTCGGGTCCAAAACCACTAATTCACAACAACCCATAACAACATAAAGTAAATAATACCAGAAATAACTCAGAGATAAAATGCTCAGCCAAGTCATGATTTTAAAAATAATATTTCTTCCTTTCAAGTATATCAGTGAAAACCCAAGTCGTTTGCCGAAGTTGTCAAAATATGAATAAGTTTGAAAACAATAATTTCTCCCAAAATTCTTTTCAATAATAAATGAGATGTTTCATTATCTTTCCAGATAACCCGTGTAAAAACAAATGCATCACTATGCCCATCTGTCAAAATGTGTGAGGAATCATGAATGATGTGATGTTGTACAGCATGAGGCAAATATATCTCTATGCTTGTATGTCATGTGTGCATGCCAATGCTATGCAACTCAGTGATAAAATCATGAACAACCCCTCGGGCTTACCTCACAATCACTCATATACAACCCCTCAGGCTTAACTCACAATCACTCATAAACAGCCCCTCGGGCATACCTCACAATCACTCTTGCCTCCCAGTCACTCATCACTCGACACTCGTCACTCGTCACTCGGCACTCGCACTCAGTAGATACCTGCGCTCATTGGGGGTATGTACAGACTTCGGAGGGGCTCCTACAGCCCAAGGGCTATATTATTGCGGCGTGCAGTCCGATCCAATACTGCTGCGGCGTGCAGCCCGATCCATATATTACTGCGGCATGCAACCTGATCCAATATCATGGCCTGAAGGCTTGTTGTGGCGTGCAACTCGATCCAGCATTTACTACGGCCCGCAGCCCGATCCAACATAATCATTCTCACAATCAGGCCCTTGGCCTCACTCAGTCATCAATCTCTCCAGTCTCTCGGGCTCACAATGTCATGAAAATATAAAATAGCCCAAAATGATGATATGATGTATCAATAAATAACAATAGAGACTGAGATATGATATGCATTGAAATAAATATGACTGAGTATGAATTTTTATTTTAAAATAAATAATTCACAGCAATATGACCTCTGTGGGTTCCAATGATACGGGCACATAGCCTCAACATGATTTTTAATCTGCTTTTCAGCTCAATTTCTTTAACTCATAAAACTGCATGAAAATGTCAAGATTATTTAACTACAAAATTCCACAAAAATAATTAGGTCACAATTTCTATAGTGCACGCCCACATGCCCGTCACCTAGAATGTGCGTCACCTCTCAATAATTCACATAATACATATATTTAGGGTTCATACCCTCAGCTCCAAGATTGGAAGAGTTACTTACATCGAACAAGCCGAATCCAATGTCGAGCAAGCTAAACAATGCTCCAGAAATTCCATTCTGCGCGTATCAACTTCCGAATGGCTTGAATCTACCACAATTAATTTGATTCAGTCCACACAATTTATAGGAATTAATTCCATATCAAAATGCTAATAATTTCCACAAAATCCGAAATTACGCCCTAAAAATTACCCGTGGGGCCCACATCTCGAAATCTGATAAAACTCACAAAATACGATAACCCATCTAATTACAAGTTCAACCATACAAATTTCACTCAAATCTGACTCCAAATTGGTATTCAAACTTGAATAATTTATTTTGTGACATTATAGAAATTTCCTTCTATTTCTCTTGAAGATTTAATAATCTTACACCAAAAATGAAGATTAATACATGGAATATAATCACAAGGGAGTTAAGAACACTTACCCCAAGTTGTGTGGAAAACTTCCTCTCCAAAATCGCCCAAACCGAGCTCCAAAATGATAAAAATCTCGGAACCCTCGTTTTTAAACACTGCCCAGGCATTTACGCACCTGCGGTGCGTGGGCTCGCACCTGTGCATCCGCATTTGCGGAACAAATTGCGCACTTGCGGAAAATGCCAACCTTCCAAAACCTCGCATCTTCGGCGCCCTTCTCGCATCTGCGGGCTCGCAGATGCGCAAACCCTTCGCACCTGCGTTCGCCCCTGGCCAGTCCCAGTTCGCATCTGCGCCAACACCTTCGCACCTGCGGCCTCGCAGATGCGGCAAATTCCTCGCACCTGCGAGCACTGCCCAGTCCCACTCTTGGCCGCTTCTGTGGCTTATTTCACGCACATGCGGCTTCGCACCTGTGATAAAAATCTTCGCAGGTGCGATCACACCAGTAGACAGCAGTTCCAGTATTTCCTTAAGTCCGAATTTGATCCGTTAACTATTCGAAACTCACCCGAGGCCCCCGAAACCTCAACCAATTATACCAACAAGTCCTATAACATAATACGGACCTACTCAAGGCCTAAAATCACACCTAATAACATCAAAAAGATGAATTACACCTCAATTCAAAACCATCAAACTTTGAACTTCCAAATTCTATATCTTGTGCCGAAACACATCAAATTAAACCGGAATGACTTCAAATTTTGCACACAAGCCACATTTCACATTACAGAGCTATTCCATTTTCCATAATTGGATTCCGACCTCGATATCAAAAAGTCAACCCCCGGTCAATCTTTCCAAAATTCAACTTTCGGCAATTCAAGCCTAATTCCACTACAGATCTCTAAATAATTTTACGGACACACTCATAAGTCCAAAATCACCATACGAAGCTATTGGAATCATCAAAACTCTATTCCAGGATCGTTTACACATAAGTCGACATCCGGTCACTATTTTAACTTAAGCTTTAAACCTTGGAACTAAGTGTTTCAATTCATTCCAAAACCTCACCAGACCCGAACCAATTACCCCGATAAGTCACACAATAACTGTAAAGTACAATTTGAGCAATAAATGGGGAAACGGGGTTATAATACTCAAAACGACCGGTCGGGTCGTTACATTCTACCCCACTTAAACATACGTTCGTCCTCGAACGTGCCAAGAGTTGTTCTTAACCTTCAAATCTCTATTCCACCTTACCACGCACATACCCGGGGTGATCTCACGTCACCCTATTCCATATAGGCCTGACAACACAATACAACTGAAAGTCCTTAATTTAACCTTAGTCCAAAAACCTTGGAATTCAATTCCCAACCTTCAAAATTTCTTTCAAGCCATGAATCTTACATTTACACGCTATATGAGTTTGAACAAGCTGTATCAAGCCATATCCATCACCATAACAACTGACATAATCACCTAACATATTACACAACTCGTATGCTCGTAGTACCATTCCTGATCATAGTGACTACTCCAAAACCAACCACATACTAGTATTAAACCCATATCGAACCAAACCTCATCCCAAAACCTTCGTACACTATTGATAATAAAGGAAACATGCGAAATTTCATGACCACTTACCAGATCAACAAGTCACGGAGCTCTCTCGCCCCAACCAGAACCATAATCACTTTCTGAGCCGGCTTTCAATATTATACTCCTGAATATACCGAAATCAAACATGATAGTACCCATTCTAGGTCTAATGGCCTTATATTACTAAACACAACTATTCCACAGACATGCCGCACCAATATAACTCAGAGCCACAACCCGTGCCATCTGTGCACCAATACGCAACAATTCAAATGTACCCAGTCAAGGAAAATGACTCAAATGAGAGAACTGCCCCGCCAGATTAACAAGTACCACCACAACGAAATGTGGAAAATTCACCATACACCGTAGAACCATCACCCGATCCTAACACAAGGTTCATACCTTAACATAACTCTGCTGCAATGCATGACCCCATCCAAACGTTGGTCCATATTATATACCCCGAGCCACCCTGCTCCAAATTAATAATGACAGAGAGGCAAATGACAAAAATACCACACGAAACCTAAAAGGACATAACTATTACGCTATCGATCATGCAATACCCAATTACTCATCACGCTCAAATTCCGCTATAAGGCTCAAATAGAACCGCACCACCTGTGCACATAACCAATGAATCATAACTCCTCGTAGCATAAATGAGTAACTCACAGATTATTTCAGAACACAAATAAGTTCAACATCAACCGATGACACATCTTAATTGGGCCTACCAATGGACCCCCAAATCAATTTGAGTTACCCACAAATAGATAAAAATCCCTCCGAAAAATCCATAATGACTTAATCACAACACATTCTATCATCTGGCTAGCTCCGGCCACAACTTCACAGTCCACAACCAGGAAACAATATGTTCCTGAGGACTCCCAATCTCCAAATCCATAGAATACGCGAATCACCCTATTCGATTCCATCTCCATCGCCCGATTGTCTTACATATCTCTCATACACGATCATTCTACGAGGAATATTTCTCCTATTCTTTCATGTCACATAGCAACGTCTTAGAATCAACAGTCGATCAACCAGGAAAGTGCTGCTATACCTATAAAATATCCATAATTCAAAACATAGTGTGCCTTTTTGGAATGTACCCTCTACTAACGTAATACCAAATAGTTATAATATTCATCTAAATATCGAATACTGTTCATGCCCTCTAAGAATTTATGACCTCCCTTTCAAAGCTAAATCATGACCTTGCACAAGCCAACCTTAATCCCACACAACACACCACATCTATCATGCTATCATTTGAAATATACGAGAACCTCATAATCATTTTGACTCAGAAGAAAAATACTTATCCGATCAGCCAGAAGCCTTCCATTTGATCCCATCCGATAGAAAATTACAATACTCAACATGCTCCTCAGGCCGGTAGGAAAATACCCATCTCAACCCGTGCTAGAAATCCCCGAGAATGCTTTGAAATATATTTGCACATAATCAAGCCATCAGAGTGAACCTCTCTATATCAACCAAGACACGCAGGTCGCCAAGCCCTGGTGTATTGCCATAAAGCACCTGTAGAAAACCCCCACATCATAAGCACCCAAAGAACCGATCCTATCCATTACTATACTGATCCAACCTACTACCTAGTTGTCTTATTTCTCCGGGTTTCTTCCGAATTTGTCTTCAGACTGATACCTCGCCTTGCTAAAACGCCACGATCTTTAGCCACATCTCACCCACAAACCTAGCATAGAACCACAACGCCCTACGACCCATAAGCAACTGTATTCTTCTTACGCACCTTCAAAAATACCACAACTGTAACTCTCACTCTAAGAATACCTTATGTGAATTTATAATTGTTATTCTTATCTTCCTTATAGAAAAATGTAGAATCTATAGTCATACAGAATTTCCGTAAGTCCAGGCACCACCAAATGACTATCTCAGATTTTATCCATACGCAAGTCCGAAAACATTCTCAATTGCCATATAGAATTCTCAAACCCACTAGAATTTTCTCGGGAGTCACCCACTTTGCTCAAATCTAATTGCACCGCCCAAATGGGCCAAAAGATACGTGCCCCATTAGAACAACAACACTCGAAGAAGTAACTCTACTTTAACACCACATATCAAATTCATACTCCGTGCGCACTACATCATTCACTAAAAACAACTCACTCATCCCACGATTTTCATATACTCATACGTGCAATATAAACCTTAACCAGGAATTTCCTTATTCGAGTCATCCTCGATCTCAACTTCTGCAAGTCATAACCAACCCACAAGTATGCCTCAGACCAAAATTAAAATTTAACACCTAACCATGAAATCAAGTTGTTAATAGCGGACTCCCCCACTTGGCTCATAGCCATAGATTAAAACACTCTATAATTCACAATACTCATACCATATTATTGTCATAATACCGTAGTTCGTGCCACAAAATTCTTCTCAAGCTCATATAACACCAACCATAAAAATACCCCAAATAATCGCTAAGCTCGCAGTCATTCCCAAGACACTTAAGTCGACTTTCTCAGCTAGATTCAAATTTCAATCTCCACACATATGCCCCACTGGCAGAAAAGAAACCCTTCACTCACATTACAAGGAACACACCTACGTAGATTACTCTCCATGAGATAACCCACATTCCTAGCCTCAAATTGGCATCTTGTTATATCTTTTCGCAGCCACAATTACTACGCAATCACTTAATCCTTCCTAGTCCAAACGTATTAACAAGACATGAGAATTTAATTTACCCCAAAATTTAACAATGTGAAAGATCCTTCAAAACATTCATACTCGAAACTGTATGCCACACCAAATCAAAAATCAAACACCCAATGGCCTTTCCTTTACATTTCAAGGAAACACTTCTCGTCATATTCAAATCATCTTAACACATCCCGTCTTTACATCATACTCATCAAAAAGCCATTCCACAGCTCATCGAGCCACAAATTCCACTCATAGGGACATTACCGAACATATGAATCCAAATGTACAAGTTACCACTGAAGCTACCAAGCTTAAGCTGCGGTCCAACAATGGACTCAAGTCCTCCAGAATGGCCCATCACCAAAACATAGAATACACATCTCGCACATCATCCCTAAAATCACAAGCCGACAATACACAGCTGATACCGAGCGCTCATGTGCGCAATCGAATACGTGGAAGGAATTCAAAGAGTTATGTCTCAAGCTGAATCAATCCCGTACGATAAAGAAAGAAAGATGGGAAGTATATATCATAAATGCCCTGTAGACTCTCGAAGATAAGTATGGACGTCATCATACCGATCCGCAAGACTCTACTAGACACTTGCTCATGACCTATAGAACCTATGAACCTAGAGCTCTAATACCACGTTGTCACGATCCAAAATCCAACTAGTCGTGATGGTACCTAACCCAACCGGTTAGGTAAGCCAACTATTCACTATCCAATTCCAATGTAGCTTAACAAAACAATTATTAAAGAAAATATATGAAACCATTACATTTTCCCAAGAACTGGTAGTACAAATCATGAGCTTCTAAGAATAGAGTATACAAAGTTGGTATGAAATAATACATCATCTATTTGAAAAGTACATAAACAGAGTTTTAATGAATCTAAGGCTACCATGAACAAGAGGCAGCAACAACCGGAATGCAGGTACATCTTCCAATCCGGCAACCATCGAACACAGCAACAACGACAACCAATATCTGCACGCAATGTGCAGAAGTGTAGTATTAGTACAACCGACCCCATGTACTGAGTAAGTAACAAATCTTGCCTTAGGTTGAAAGTAGTAACGAGCTTCCACCAAGGTCGGGTCCAAAACCACTAGTTCACAACAGTCCGTAACAATATAAAGCAAATAATATCAGAAGAAACTCAGAGATAAAATGCTCAGCCAAATCATGATTTCAAAAATAATAGTTCTTCCTTTCAAGTACATCAGTGAAAACCCAAATCATTTTCCGAAGTTGTCAAAATATGAATACGTTTGAAAATAATAATTTCTCCCAAAATTCTTTTCAATAATAAATGAGATGTTTCATTATCCTTCCAGATAACCCGTGTAAAAATAAATGCATCACTATGCCCATCTGTCAAAATGTGTGAGAAATCATGAATGATGTGATGTTGTATAGCATGAGGAAAATACATCTCTATGCCTGTATGTCATGTGTGCATGCCAATGCTATGCAACTAAGTGATAAAATCATGAACAGCCCCTCGGGCTTACCTCACAATCATTCGTATACAGTCCCTCGGGCTTACCTCACAATCACTCATAAACAGCCCCTCGGGCATATCTCACAATCACTCATGCCTCCCAGTCACTCATCACTCGGCACACGGCACTTGACACTCGCACTCAGTAGGTACCTGCACTCACTGGGGGTGTGTACAGATTCCGGAGGGGCTCCTACAACCCAAGCGCTATATTGTTGGGACGTGCAGTCCGACCCAATACTGCTGCGGCATGCAGCCCGATCCATATATTACTTCGGCGTGCAGCCCGATCCAATATCATGACCCGAAGGCTTGTTGCGGCGTGCAACCCGATCCAACATTTACTGCAGCGCGCAGCCCGATCCAACATAATCATTCTCACAATCAGGCCCTCGGCCTCACTCAGTCATCAATCTCTCCAATCTCTCGGGCTCACAATGTCATGAAAATATAAAATAGCCCAAAAATGATGATATGATGTATCAATAAATAACAACAAAGACTGAGATATGATATGCATTGAAATGAATATGACTGATTATGAATTTTCAATTTAAAACAAATAATTCACTGCAATATGATCTTTGTGCGTCCCAATGATACGGGCACATAGCCTCAACATGATTTTTAATCTGCTTTTCAGCTCAATTTCTTTAACTCATAAAACTGCATGAAAATGTCAAGATTATTTAACTACAAAATTCCACATAAACAATTAGGTCACAATTTCTATAGTGCACGCCCACACGCCCGTCACCTAGAATGTGCGTCACCTCCCAATAATTCACATAATACGTATATTTAGGGTTCATACCCTCAGCTCCAAGATTAGAAGAGTTACTTACCTCGAACAAGCCGAATCGAATGTCAAGCAAGCTAAACAATCCTCCAGAAATTCCATTCTGCGCGTATCAACTTCCGAACGACTCGAATCTACCACAATTAATTTGATTCAGTCCACACAATTTATAGGAACATATCAAAATGCTAATAATTTCCACAAAATCCGAAATTACGCCCCAAAAATCACCCGTAGGGCCCACGTCTCGAAATCCCACAAAATCACAAAATACGATAACCCATCTAATTACAAGTTCAACCATACAAATTTCACTCAAATCCGACTCCAAATCGGTATTCAAACTTGAAAAATACATTTTGTGACATTACAGAAATTTCCTTCTATTTCTCTTGAAGATTCAATAATCTTACACCAAAAATGAAGATTAATTAATAGAATATAATCACAAGGGAGTTAAGAACACTTACCCCAAGTTGTGTTGAAAACTTCCTCTCCAAAATCGCCCAAACCAAGCTCCAAAATGTCTAAAATGAGAAAAATCTTGGAACCCTCATTTTTAAACACTGCCCAGGCATTTCTGCACCTGCGGTGCCTGGGCTCTCACCTGCGCATCCGCATTTGCGGAACAAATTGCGTGCCTGTGGACAATGCCAACCTTCCAAAACCTTGCATCTGCAGGCTGGCAGATGCGCAAACCCTTCGCACCTGCGTTTGCCCCAGGCCAGCCCCAGTCCGCATCTGCGCCAATACCTTCGCACCTGCGGCCTCGCAGATGCGGCAAATTCCTCAAACCTACAAGCACTGACCAGTCCCACTCTTGGCTTCTTCTGTGGCTTATTTCACGCACATGCGGCTTCGCATCTGTGACAAAAATCTTTGCAGGTGCGATCACACCAGTAGGCAGCAGTTCCAATATTTCCTTAAGTCCGAATTTGATCCGTTAACCATCTGAAACTCACCCGAGGCCCCCGGGACCTCAACTAATTATACCAACAAGTCCCATAACATAATACGGACCTACTCAAGGCCTCAAATCACACCTAATAACATCAAAAATACGAATTGCACCTCAATTGAAAATCATAGAACTTTGAACTTCCAAATTCTACATCTTGTGCTAAAACACATCAAATCATTCCGGAATGACTTCAAATTTTGCACACAAGACACATTTCACATTACAGACCTATTCCAATTTCCAGAATCGGATTCCGAACTCGATATAAAAATGTCAACCCCCCGGTCAAATTTCCCAAAATTCAACTTTCGGCAATTCAAGCATAATTACACTACGGACTTCCAAATAATTTTACGGACATGCTCCTAAGTCCAAAATCATCATACAGAGCTATTGGAATCACCAAAACACTATTCCGAGGTCGTTTATACATAAGTCGATATTCGGTCACTATTTTAACTTTAGATTTAAACCTTGGAACTAAGTGTTCCAATTCATTTCAAAACCTCACCGAACCCAAACCAATTACCCCGGTAAGTCATACAACAACTGTAAAGTACAATTTTAGCAGTAAATGGGGAAACGGGGTTGTAATAATCAAAACGACCGGTCAGGTCGTTACAAGAATTAGCCTAGAGGACTTTAGACATAAGAGTTTTAACATGAAGGTCCAACAGAATCAAAGATAGGAACAAGTGAAATATTAGTCTTCACATGGAAGTTATAACATGAGTGCCTAGTGAAGGTATGATCACAAACAACATAACAAATAGGCTAGTGGGCATAGTCCACAATGGTTGACAAGCAATAACTTAGTTGAACATGGGAAACTTAACACGCGGAGCATCAGTCATAACACAAAAGTTCATAAACATTACCAGAACTCATAGTAGGTGAAACATGTAAACTCTAGATTAATAGGGTAGGCAGGCATCAGGACTTATATCAGTTAACCACATATAGAATAAGAGGCTATATATTGAAGTCTTAGGCAATATTTGAAGAACACATAATTGAACAAGTCAAAAGAGCACACATTAGCATTTACAAATAGCAACATGTCATTTTTGTTTAGAAGTTCAGGCAATACTGGCATTTAGAAATTACATGAGCATGGATCAACCATAAGAAAGTTAATAAGTTGTACATGAATGACTCAATAAGAAGTAATACATTAGAACAAATTCTGGGCACGAATTAGTCTATCACAAGAATCTGAAACAAGCAGAGAGATGAACTCATGACATGTACCAGATATAAGCATTCAAACATACACAAACACACTAGGCTAAGCAGGCTTAAGATAGTCAGAAGTCATGGACATACATCAAAGCTTAGAGCTTTATGCACGTTCTGATACTAGGAAACACAGGGCTACATGATAACTTCAAAGAAAAGTGGACCACAAACAGAGACAACATAGTAGCATATTGGTCCACCAAAGCTTAAGTGACATAGATATGCAGAGCATGAAAATAAGAAAAAGAGAATATAATTGCGAGAGTCAAAGGTACTTACTAGTTACAAATTAACGAACAAGCAAATGAGAAGAGCAATTTCCAACAACAATTCAATTATTAGTAGCAAAGAGCAGCAGAATCCAAAAATCCCAGTGCGTCAGAGTTCCCAAGGGTTTCAAGTGAACCCCGGGCAGTGCTCACACTGAGAAAAGAACACAATCAAATTCTAATAGCCTTGGCTTTGAGCCGTCCAAGGTCTCATGTTTAGAACAATAGAATAAGTGAGAGTGCGAGAGTATTTGCAGTGATTTAATGATAGTCGTTGAGACCTAGAAGGGGAATGGGGAGGGGCTTATATAGTAGTAGAAATTGAACGAACAAACAAGGAAATATAATCAATCAAACACAAATAAGGAAAGAAAATATCATATGTAATCAATAATAGAGCCGGTAAAAGGGAGGAATTGAAATCCAAACCCTCATTAGAGTTGAATATTTGAAAATTAGTCTGATGGTGTGAGAAATCAATCCATTTTCCGTGTATATGGACGAGATATTGCCCAGATCTTAGAGATTGAAGTTGAACGGGCCCGATTTTGAGAGATAGTATTTTCCATGTTTAGGCAAGTACTAAGTAACACCATTGTTGCATATACACTAAGACGGTAACACTAATAAGGAAGATGAATCACAAGGAAATTCCATTGCCAAGACGGAATGGGAGAATGGTTAGAGATGGGGGCGGCAAGGGTTTCTTAGGGGGAAGAATGATTTGGAGTGTTTGAGGGTGGCAGAGACGGGAATCGTCTCAAGGGTTTAATGGGGAGGGATATAAGGAGAGGGGTCGACTTAATTTGGGTCGTTGATCATTTGAGATCAACAGCCAAGATCAAAAGGGGAGCGGGTTAAAGTCGTGTAACAACCCGACTTGTCATTTTAAGAATTTACGCCCCGTTCAGTGACTTAAGGTTTTGAGCAGCCTCACAATATGTATTATGACCCGCGTGTGTGTTCGAGTTTGAATTACGGATGATTCGGAGTGATTTGGGACACTTAGTTCCTAAGACGGAAGCTTAAGTTTTAGGATTTTGACTGTAGTTGGAAATGTGTGAAAATGACTCCGGAATGGAGTTATGACGGTTCCTCTAGCTTATTTGGGTGATTTTGGGCTTAGGAATGTGTCCTAAATATTATTTGGAAGTCCGTAGAGGAATTAGGCTTGAAATACCGAAAGTTTAATTTGGAAAGTTTGATCGAGGGATTGACTTTTTGATATCGGGGTCGGAATTCAATTCTGTAAATTGGAATAGGTCCATTATATAGTTTATGACTTGTGTGCAAAATTTGAGGTCAATCGGACTTGATTCGATAGGTTTCAGTATCGAATGTAGAAGTTGGAAATTTCATAAGACTAAAGTTTCAAGTGAATTCGCACAAGACCTAATTTTGAAAGAGAATATATATATATATATATATATATATATATATATATGGAGTTATGTGATGATCTACATATAAAATGAAAGATCTTCGAGTCTAGTTTCTAACGCTTCAAACCGTTCATCATTCGGACATTCCTACAAGAAGTTATGATCAAATACCCAAAGGCTGTCCTGTAGCTTGCTACAGAGCTCGCGAGGCCGGGTGTAAGACCAGGCTTTAGCCTGGCGAGGCCAGCCAAAAGCCAGGTTTAACCAGGCTTTAGCCTGGTGAGGCCAGGTGTAATACCAGGCTTTAGCCTGGCGAGGCCAGCCAAAAGCCAAGTTTAACCAGGCTTTAGCCTGGCGAGGCCAGGCCTGTCGCCTGGTCCAGAATTTTTGCAGTATCCATTCTTCTATTGTTATAACCCGACCCAACTTCGATAAATAAGTCATGAAGCTCATTTTGGAGCAAAAATTTGATATTTTTAGAGAGAAGAGAGAGTGTTCTAGAGAGAGAAAGAAGCTCAAGTACTTTGTTCATCAAGATCTTGTTCAAGCTTTGAAATCCAACGAGGAAATATCACAAGATCTTCACCCAAGAGGTAAGGTTCTAACCCCTAGTCTTCAATTTTGAGTTTGAGTAAAGATGGGTGATTAAGAGTATGATTATTGGGTGTAATAGTATCATTTATACATATCAATAAGGTTTATAGAAAGATTGTTGAGTTCAAATGGGTATAGATTGGGTTGAAAATGGTAGAAATCTTCAAAGACTTGAATTTAAGATTTGAAAGTCAAGTTGTTATTGGAATTTGATAAAATTGGTATGGTTGAACTCGTATCGGAAAGGGTGTTCGAATTTTATGAAAATCATGTCGGGTTCCGAAGGGCGGTCCCGCGTTGACTTTTGTTGACTTTTTGGAATAAATTTTTAAGTCGACGTATTATTATCTGGAATTGTTTCCGATGAATATTAATGAAGTTATACAATTAATTTGGATAGATATGAGCTTTCCGGAGGTAAATTCAAGCAAGAAGGCTATTTTGGAATATCGGCCTAACTTCAAAAGGTAAGTGTCTTGCTTAACCTCGAGTGAGGGAAATTCCCTTTAGGCATTGAGTCTTATGTGCAACTTGGGTAATTGAAAACCATGTACGCAAGGTGACGAGTACATACTTGGTTTATATGTACAAATTTTAATGAGTTAAAGTCTTGAGCATATTGTGTAGTAAATTGGATAATTGTTGGCACATATTTAATCATCTACTTGTTGTGCCTAAACCCTTGTTGTTGACTCTATTGTTATATGACAATTTGATGTGATTGTTATTTGATTATTTATGAAATTTTCGTGAATTTGCTGGCTTGATAATTATTGGAATTTAATTTCATTTTGGATTTTTTCCCTCTGTAAATAATTAATTAAATGAGCTTAAGAAGAGGTGTTTATATAATTATTGAAAATTTGATCTTTTATGAAGACTTTGCTTTATGTTGAGTAATTTCTATCTCTATTGATTGTTTTTGAGTGTTGTATACATTGTGTGGAGCATTTGGTTATTTGCTGTGAAATTAATTGACTTGGTTGTAGCTTTGGAATTTGGTTGTTGCCATTGGGCAAATTGTGATATGAATTGATTTTTGTTATGTTGTTGTGATAATTTTCTGTGTAAATTATTGTGTTGTGTGAGTTATTATTTTGGGGAGATAAGGGTGGTATTTCACCGTTGATATTATGTGGATATAAGGATGGCATTTCACCGTTGATATTATGTGGTTATAAGGGTGACATTTCACTTTTGTGTTTGTTGGCTATTGATATTGTCTGGGCAGAGCGATAAGGGTGGCAATAGGAGCGATAAGGGTGGCTATTGTTATTGTCTGGGCGGAGCGATAAGGATGGCTATAGGAGCGATAAGGGTGGCAATATGAGCGATAAGGGTGGCTATTGTCAGGGACGATATGTGATGATGTGGGGTTGTGGTGTTGAAAATTTTCATGTGATGTTGTGAATTTTCTTGTGTTTATTTTTATACCTTGTGCAACTTGTCTTGTTGTTAGTAAATTGATAATAATCTGATTTTGTTGAAATTGGGAGCCTGTGGCTATTGCCAGGCGGTTTATAAAATGAAATGTGGGCACGAGGTGCCATGAATGGTGATATGAAATGGGGATATTGGCACGTGAATTGTCCGTGCAGTTGTGATATAAAATGTGGGCACGAGGTGCTGTGATGAAATGATAATAATATTTGGCACGTGAATTGTCCGTGCAGTTGTGAAATGAAATGAGGGTACGAGGTGCCGGACAAATATGATGATTTAATTATGGGCACGAGGTGCCGTGAAAATATGAAAATGGGTGGAGACCCGTATTTACGAAAAATATGAAAATGGGTTGAGACCCGTATTTTGATGATTTTGAAATGAGGTGTCACATGGTGACTTTTTAATTGAAAGAATTATATTCAAAATATTTATTTGAAAGGATTTTTACTTAGAAAGTATCATATAAAAGAATTGTATTTTGAAAGATATTTATTTGAGGAAATTGTATTTGAAAATATTATTGAAAGAATTATATTTGAAAAATAAATATTTGAGAAAATTATATTTGAAAGAAAGTTATCTGGAAGAACTATGTGAAAGACATTTATTTGAAGGCTTGATTTAATTGAGTGTAATTGTGTTTATTAATTGCTGAGTGATACTAATGGTATTCCTGTTGTCTGTTGTGCATATCACTGGTTGTTTTATACTGCCTTTATTATTATTATTATTTATTTCCTATTATTTTTGTATATTATATTGCACATGTGTTTAGACTAGTGAGTGTCTTGACTGTACCTCGTCTCTACTCCATTGAGGTTAGTCTTGATACTTACTGGGCACCGCTGTGGTGTGCTCACTCTATACTTCTGCCCATTTTTGTGCAGAGCCGGGTATTGAAGATAACGGACTTGAGCAGAGTTTAAGTGGGATTGTAAGGATTCAAGGTAGAGCTGCTTGGTCGTCCTAGTCCCTTGGAGTTTTTTCATTTCATTGTACTGTTAAATTGTAATCAAACAGTATTGTATGTTCGATCCTTGTGATCATTCCATGTATTCAGTTAGAGTTCGTGACTCAGTATTACCAGTCTTGGGAGGTTGTATATTGTAATTATTTCCGCTGTTAATTTTGATTACTTATTTTTTTTTTAAAATGGCTTCAAAAATGCAATGGTAATCGGCTTACCTAGTCTTAGAGACTAGGTGCCATCACGACTCCTGTAGTGGGATTTTGGATCGTGACAGTGCCACGACCAATTTTTGAAGAGGGTCGTTTGGTCATGGGTTGTTGAAGAGTGAACTGGGCATGGGCCAAATGTTTTGGGCCTGTTTTTGGTCTGAATATTAGCCTAAAATTGGGCTACGAATTAAATATACAAAATTGTTTAAATAAAATAACTAATAAATAATAAAATATTACTTATGCAATAAAATGATTAAAAATAATAACTTAACATTATAAAAATATAAAAATTCTATTTTAGCATGAATAATGTAATAAATATATTATGCATAACATATAGGCTATTATTGCAAAGTTTTGTCAATAGCTTAAAAAATACCAATATAATTATATAAAATAAAGTATAAATATTATGAAACATATATGTAGATGAAAATATTAAATTATGATGATTAACTCATCATAAAATAATTTAAATGGTTAATTAATAAATGTTCAAGTAATTTAAATGCAAGAAAAATCAATTTTAAAGCTTTATAAATTATGAAAAATTATAGAAAATACTTATATGACTCTTGTAAATTGGTGATGATGCAGGAATGATATTTTAAAAGCATATATGACAATTATAAAAATATGAGGGTAAAATTGGGTATCAACAACTTCCCCTCTTTACTCGGGAATGATGAAAGGGTTGTCGGGTAAAGAAAATAGTGACCAATTTTATCCGAAATGAGTGGAGAATGATGTGTTTTGAAATAATGGGGGCCGAACCCTAGTTCTTGAGTGCCTACATATCCCTTTTGTTACGGGAATCAGGCTTTGTGTAGTTCTGGATCCAACGACGAACGAAACCGATGGAGTTGTTGTAAGAGTAGTCGCAGGTTTCCAAAAAGACCTTTTGGATGCGATATTCTCGTGATCAACGGATGATTTCAGGAGGAGCTATGAATTCAAATTTGATCGGTGCGGATGTATAAGGCAGATATTTGAACAGTTATAGAACAAGGGGTAGTCTATTACTGATTATCGGTTATGTTTGAGGTGATCGAAGGATGTGAATTTTGTGAACGGAAACCAGAGTGAGAATTGCTCCTGTTTGTAGAAAGTACCTCCCGAGTTACCTGTAAAACTTAAAACATGATGCACGTGAATATATATAGTTATTGCGGAAATTTAAACATGATGTAGATTCCCTTCGGACCATGAGAGTTGTCTTTTGGACGATGAGGATAATGTCCTTAGACCATGACGTCCTGGGCCATGAAGCGAATGATAAGGGATTCACAAGCCATGAAATGGTGTCCTCGGGCTATGAGGATGGTGCCTCTGGATTATGATACCTTTGAATAATAATATGCAATTTTGAGAGATCCTCTGGCCATGGCATGATGTGTTCGGGCTATGAGGATGATGCCTTCAGACTATGATGACTTCAAACAATGTGGCAATATTTCAGCCCATGAAATGCAAAGATGTGGCGATGTTGATTGTTCGATAGAGGAAATAAGCAATGCTTAGCCACATGCGAGAATGAAGAGAAGCCGTGCTTAACCTTGTGTGAGATGGGGGTGGTGCTTAGCCCTACGTAGATAATGAGGGAAATGATTAACCATATGTGAACGAAGGCAATGTTTAGCCTTATTCAATGACGAAGGCAATGCTTAACCTCATGCAAAGAATGGAGACAGTGCTTAGCCTAATTCAAGGGAAGACAGTGTTTAGCCTTATGCAATAATGGAGGCAGTGCTTAACCTCATGCAGTGTAGCGGAGACAATGCTTAGTCTCATGCAAGGGAAGGCAGCGCTTAGCCTTATGCAATAATGGAAGCAGTGCTTAGCCTCATGCAAAGAATGGAGACAATGCTTAGTCTCATACAAGGGAAGGCAGTGCTTAGCCATATGCAATAATGAGGGCAATGATTAGCCTCATGCAAAGAATGGAGACAATAATTAGTCTCATACAAGGGAAGGTAATGCTTAGCCTTATGCAATGATGGAGGCAATGCTTAGCCTCATATAAAGAATGGGGATAATGCTTAGTCTCGTGCAAGGGAAGGCAATGCTTAGCCTTATGCAATGATAGAGGCAATGCTTAGCCTCATGCAAATAATGGAGACAATACTTAGTCTCGTGCAAGGGAAGGCAATGCTTAGGCTTATGCAATGATGGAGGCGGTGCTTAGCCTTATGCAAATAATAGAGACAATGCTTAGTCTCATGCAAGGGAAGGCAGTGCTTAGCCTTATGCAATGATGGGGGAAGTGTTTAGCCCTATGCAGGAAGAGTAATGATTAAATGTTACCGGGAAAATAATTCTTTGCTTGACGCATTTGTGCTTGGTGACTTCTGTTGGTGCGAAGATAGTGATCTTATTGTATGTATATATTTGCGGACGTGCTTGTTATGTTCATTGTGCCTGCATCCAAAGAAAAATCGTGAGTTATGGGGAAAAGGTTGGTTCGTGCCTTTGATTCTTTGTTTTGTCTTGAGGTCTTGTTTGAGTCACCCTGGGTAACGTCTAGCTACTATAGAACATGAAATTTTCAAAAAATATGCATTTGTGATAAGTCGTTTATATAAAAATGCAGTTCGTTCAAAATGTGTGATGATGCAAATAATGTTTGAATCAGAGACTGTGACACGTTTTGAGACATTGCAACCTCCTCAACTCGGAATTTTTAGGACCCTCCTCAAAATTCTGCCCCAGTTTAATGCTTACTTCTTGCAATACTCTTCTTGGTGATCCTTGACATAATAAGATCTGACAAACTCGAAATCTCGCCCCGGTTTCTGACCATAGAGTGGAAGGAAGATTTTATTATGATGTGACAGAACCCATAAGGTTGCCTATGCATCCTCTCTTAAACGGGAATCAGGTCAGGCGTAGTTCAGGTCACATCAAATAGAAAGTGCAAACATAGCCTTAAATATAGTATCTCTTGACTGTGTCCGAATTGATAGATTTTGGCCAAATCTCTCCATCCACCTCTACAAGTATAAGGGCTCCTCCTGATAGTACTCAATGGACCATATAAGGGCCTTGCTAGTTGGGTAAGAACTTTCCTTTTGCTTCATCCTGATGTGGGAAGATTCGTTTTAGCACTAATTTCCCCAGTGTGAATTGCCTTAACCTAACCTTTTTATTGAAAGCTCTTTCCATTCTATCCTGGTAGAGTTGACTGTGACATACTGCATTTATTCTTTTACCATCAATGAGAGCTAGTTGTGCATACATGTTCCGTACCCATTCCGATCGGCCTTTTGTATGATCCTTAGGGAAGGAATTTCTACTTCGACAGGGATAAAGGCCTCTATACCATAGACTAGTAGGTAGGGGGTTGCCCCAGTGGACGTGCGAACAGTGGTGCGATACCCGAGCTTGTAGTTGTCCACTATTTTCCTTAATATCTTCTTGATGTTCTTGTTGGCAGCCTCTACGACTCCATTCATTTGCTGCTTGTATGCTGTAGAGTTTCGATGCTTGATCTTGATTGTTTCACACATAGCTTTCATCAAGTCACTATTAAGATTGGCGGCGTTGTTAATAATTATTGACTCGGGTACTCCAAATTGACAAACAATGCGGTCCGAACAAAATCTGCTACGACCTTCTTAGTTACAGCCTTGTAGGATGAGTCTTTAACCCATTTTGTGAAATTTTCTATTGCCACCAAAAGGAACCTATGTCCGTTTGAAGTAGCAGGTTCGATTGGTCCGATGACATCCATGCCCCAAGCAAAGAAAGGCCAGGTCGAACTCGTTGCATTGAGTTCATTAGGCGGTATTTGTATCATATCAGCATATATCTGGCATTGGTGACACTTTTGAACATATTTGTTGCAATATGTTTCCATAGTCATATAAAAATACCCTGCTCTTAATATCTTCTTGGCCAAAACGAAACCGTTCCTGTGGGGTCCGCTAGTTTCAGCATGTATTTTTTCGAGTAATGTAGATGCCTCCTTGGGATTGACACATCGCAATAATCCCAAGTCAGAAGTTCTTTTATACAGAATTCCTCCACTTTGAAAGAAATGATTGGCCAATCTTCAGAGCGTGCACTTCTGAGTGTGTGTAGCATTCTCTGGATATTCTCCCTTTTTTAAGTATTCCTAGATGTCGTAGAAGCACAGATTTTCGTCAAACGCTTCTTCAACATGAGCACAATAAGCTGGCTACTTATGAATTCCTATTGGGATATGATCGATGAAATTCTTGTCTGGATTTTGTATCGTGGAAGACAAGGTGGCTAATGTATCTGCAAACTCATTCTAAATCCTTGGAACATGTTGGAAATCTATCTTTATGAACTTCTTGATCAACTCTTGTACACAATGCAAGTATGGTAATATTTTTGTGTTTTTAATAGCGTATTCTCCTAGAACCTGGTGCACTAATAGATCAGAATCTCCGATTACCAACAACTCCTGAATGTTCATATCGACGGCCAACCTGAGCCCAAAAATGCAGGCTTCATATTTTTCCATATTCTTGATGCACGAGAACCTGAGTTTTGCGGATACGGGGTAATGTTGACCGGTTTCTGATACTAAGACAGCTCTGATGCCCACTCCCTTAAAGTTTGCTGCTCCGTCGAAGAACATGCTCCAACCGTTGTATGCTCCGATAATGTTTTCTCCTACAAATGACACCTATTCGTTGGGAAAATACGTCTTCAATGGTTCGTATTCTCCGTCTACAGGGTTTTCTGCCAAGTGATCAGTTAATGCTTGCCCTTTGACTGCCTTCTGAGTTACATAGATGATGTCGAACTTACTCAGCAATATTTGCCATTTTGCTAACTTACCCGTAGGCATGGGTTTCTGAAAGATTTATTTTAGTGGATCCATCCTTGATATGAGATATGAAGTGTATGCACAGAAATAATGTCTCAACTTCTGGGCTATCTATGTCAAAGCACAGCAGGTGCGTTCCAACAAAGAGTACCATGGTTCGTAAGGCGTGAACTTCCTACTCAGATAGTATATCGCCTGCTCTTTCCTACCTAGTTTCATCATGTTGCCCTAGAATGCAGCCAAAGGCTCCATCCAACACGGACAGATAAAGCAGCTGAGGTCTTCCTAGTTCTGGCGGGACCAATACGGGCAGTTTAGATAAATACTCCTTGATTTTGTAGAAGGCTTTCTGGCATACTTCGGTCCAATTTGTTGTAGCATCTTTCCTCAACATTTTGAAGATTGCCTCACATATCACCGTTGATTGTGCTATAAAACGGCTGATGTAATTGAGGCGTCCTAGAAAATTCATCACATCTTTCTTATTCTTTGGCATTGACAAGTCCTGGATAGATTTAATTTTTGATGGGTCTAACTCAATACCTCAGCGGCTGACGATGAAACCTAACAACATTCCAGCAGGGACTCCGAAGGCACATTTTGCAGGGTTCAACTTCAAATTGTATTTTTGAAGCCGATCGAAAAATTTCTTCAGGTCTGTTATGTGATATGAGATCCTTTTAGATTTTATGATAACATCATCTACGTACACTTCTATTTACCTGTGTATCATGTCGTGGAAGATAGTCGTCATGGCTCTCATGTAGGTGGCCCCAACATTCTTCAAACCAAATGACATTATTTTATTACAATATACCCCCTATGGTGTGATAAAGGCAGTCTTTTCAGCATCCTCTTCGTCCATCCAGATATGATAATATCCTACGATACAATCCATAAAGGATTGGAGTTCATGTTTGGCGTAGTTGTCGATTAATATGTGTATGTTAGGCAATGGGAAATTATCCTTAGGACTTGCTCTGTTCAGACCTCGGTAATCGACATATACTCTAACTTTTCCATCTTTCTTTGGAACCGGCACAATATTGGCTAACCATGTCGGATATTCGACCACTCGGAGAACCTTGGCTTTAATTTGTTTGGTGACCTCCTCTTTTATCTTTAAACTCATATCTGGCTTGAATTTCCTGAGCTTCTATTTTAACGGTGGACACATAGGATTGGTGGGTAGCTTGTGAGCTACTACGGATGTGCTTAACCCAGTCATATTGTCCTAGGACCATGCGAAAATGTCCTATATTCCTTTAGGAACTTGGCATACTCTTCTTTCTCTGACGGTGATAGATGAATTCTGATACGAGTTTCCTTGACTGTTTCAGACTCCCCTTAGTTAATGGCCTCAGTTTCCTCCAAATTAGACTTTGGTTTGTTTTCAAAATTCTCTACTTCTTCGACAATTTCCTCAGGTATTACATCATCTTCCAGATCTTCTGAATCACTGTCCTTATGTTGTGTTGTCGCATTACATGTTACAGTCGTAGGTTCATTAGGATATGTAATAATTATGCTGAAAAGAATGTTAAAAGATAATAATAAATATGGAAAGCAATAATGCATTAATAAAACTTTAAAATGTCAAGAAGTACGACTCGATAGCTCGAGTAATTATTTCAAAATAAAATACTGAAAATGTCTTAAATGCTCAAAACAATTTGAAATCAAGTCATGCTAATTTGCCACGCTACCCAGGAACTCGGTGAGCCCAGGATGGTGCAACGGTCCAGTTCTTAGGAACAACTCCTTCTTCCATTGTCTGAATGGTAAGGTCTTCATCCTCTCCTCCTCCTCAACAATTGCACTGTAGTCCATATCTTCCTTGGATCCCCACATCATGCCTGCCTGATGGAATGTCTGGTGCAGAGGTGGTATATGTTGTTCCAGCGGATGATAATGGGCGCACCATGGTGGTATCCAATCCTGATGTTCTTGTATGGTATATTCATACACGAGTCCAAAGGTCGTGCCATGATATTGTGGTTGTATGGGTTTAGTGATCCCCTTTAGCTTTTTACCAAGACCCTTGCCTCGTTCATATCCAGTCCGCAACAATATGCTTTCTATCTTCTTGTTCCACCATCGATCATTTTCAATTGCTTTTACCCTCTCAATGCGGTGATATGTTACTCCACCCAACTTCCTCCTGTTTTTGAGGATTGAAACGGTATGGCTGGTGTAGATAGGGTTATTTCTGTGTCCATAAATGATCACCTCCTAATGATTCCATTCGAATTTCACAGCTTGGTGCAGAGTAGAAGCCACTGCCCCAACTGCATGTATCCAGGTCGTCCCAACAATAGGTTGTAAGTAGAAGATATATCTAGCACTTGGAACTCAACATCAAACCAAGTCGAACCCATCTGTAGATCAAGATTGATTTCCCCGATAGTGGCTCTCTGAGATCCGTCAAATGTCTTCACATTTATGCTTCCCATTCATATTTCGTGCAGGCCCTATGCAATCTTTTCAGAGTGGTCAGTGGATATATGTTCAGACTTGAACCTTCATCTATCAGGACCCTGGCAATGAACTTGTTCTCGAATTTCCCTGTGATGTTCAACAATTTGTTGTGACTCAATCCTTCTGGCGGTAATTCATGTTCGTGGAAAGTGATTTTGTGACTCTCCAATACCTACTCCACCATGTTATCCATCTCTCCACTAGTGATGCTGGCAGGTACATAAGCTTCGCTTAACACTTTCATCAAGGCATTCTTGAGTGCGTCTAAATTTTGCAACAATGATAAAATAGATATTTGAGCAGGAATCTTATTCAAGTGGTCAACAACGGAGTATTCCCTTGCTTGTATCTTCCTCCAAAGGTCGTCAGTGCCAGTCTTAACAACATGCGGTTTAGGTGCAGCTTATTTACTTGTTCCACCCAGATTCTCAGGTGTGTAGACTCTGCTAGTTCTAGTCATACCTTGTGCGGCACCTGTTTCTTCCATTTTAGCTTTTCCCTTTCTTCTTGCTTCCGCAACATAATCCCATGGGATGGCATCAGACTTGTACGATGGTGTGGGATCTACCATTACAGTGAAAGGTGTAGCCACCTCAAATTCAAATGGTGCCTGAGTTTGTACCAAAACTGGCGTGAGGGTGACCGGAGATGTTTTAGGAGTGTCCCCCTCTCGAATGGGTCCGATGGACCCTTCCTGATCCCATACCTCATCAGTTTCTATCACGTTCACTCTGTCACCTCTGTGATCCGAGAGAGGGTTTTGCATACATTCGGTGCAACTTCCTTTGCTTGTATAACCTTAGTGCTGATCAACGTCTTTTCTCAATGGTATGGCCCTTCATGCTTGAATGATAAGCACATGTTTTGTTGGGGTTGATCCATTAGGAAGGATGTTTCATAACAACTGCAGGAATAGGGGTGACGTAACCAACGACCTTAGGTCTCTCATACACTTGGGCTATGGGTTCAACAATTGGGGTATATTTTCTATGAGTTTTGCGGTCTAAATTTGGACGTGGCTTTGGGAAGTTTTGGCGGGCGGGTGGAGGTGAATGGTAATATGCAGGCTGGGTGTTGTAGGTATGGTAGGTAGTGACAGGGTTTTGATATTTTTGGGGTGAGGGTTGATATGTGAGTGGAGGTGTTTGGTATGTGAGGGGAGACTTAGGACCCTGAGCTACCATCACAGCACCCACTTTTTTCTTCTTTGAAATACCTCACGATTCAAGGCTTTATTTATGGCTTGCAGCGCCTCAAAATTAGTCATCATCCCGCTCTTGATTCTTTCTTCTATTCTCTCTCCTAACTTGATGATGTCTGAGAACTTGTGATTCTCATAATATTGCAGATCTTGATCTCTAACAAAGAACTTCATTTGTTCGTCTTCGAGTGCTGGCCTTACCTTTGCGGCCTCTGATCTCTAACGAGTAGCATACTCGTGGAGGGTTTCTGTCATTTTCTACTTGAAGTTTTGAATATAGAAAGCGCCTGGCGCATTTTCTGTGTTGAACTTGAATCTGTCCATGAAGTTGGATGCCATACTTACCCAATTTTCCCACTTCTCTTGGTTTTGACTGATATACCAAGAGAAGGCATCTCCTGTAAGACTTTGCATGAACAGCTTCATGCGGATTTGTTCATTCTTACCAACTCCCGCAAGCTTGTCTTAGTATGTTCTTAAATTCACCTTCAAATCACCATTGACATCAAATATTTTGAACTTTGGAGGTTTGTAACCCTCTGGTAGTTCCACATCTGGTTGAATACACAGATCTTTGTAATTCAAACCTTAAACGCCTTTCCCATCTTCAACACTCTAGGCTCTCCCTATGAGTTTCTTGAGTTCCTCCGCCATGTTTCTAATGAGCAGGTCCTTCTTAGTCGGTTCAGGTTTGTATAGGGTTTGCTGCATTGTATGGGGTATGGTTTCTACATATATCGGATTGCTTTGATGAGTTCCTGGAACTTGGATATATGGGTGATCATTAGTTAAGTTTTGTGGAACGGGAGTAGGTTGCGGTGTATTTTGGGGAGTGTGATAAGTAGTGATTTATGAGTATTGAGTTTGATAATGGTGATGTTGTTGAGGGGTTTGCACTGGTGGTGGGTTAAGGCCCTGGGAGGTACGGGATGATGATACTGGTGTGGTGCGGGAGGATTTGGAGCTATGGGTGGTGGATTATGGTTTTGTGTATTTTGTGGTGGTGTTTGGTTCTGGGTAGTCAGGTTTTGCTGGTTGATGTTGGGAACATTGAGAGTAAGGGAAAGGTTTGCCAGATTTTGGACCTGCTCAAGCTCGCCCTGTAGTTCCAGGATTTTCTTCTCCAAACGTAAGATCAACTCATTCTACCCCAGAGTACTTCTACCATCTAAAGTTTCAACATTTTTCGCCACAACAACATTATCTTTTCGGATAAAACTTAAATCATTCATTTTCCCTTTTCCTTTGCTTTTGCTTTTCGGGTCGCTAGGTGGAGGAGGAGGTGGAGGACCTCTGGATCTAGTGTGGTATGCTAATGATGCCAATATGCATGAACCAACCTTTGGGGATGGGAATAATCAAAAATAAATAAACAACAAAGGTAACCAAGTCAGTAAGGTGAAATAAAAGAATGTTCGTCATATTTAAACATGTTTCACAAAGTCATGCAATAATTCACGCCCTAATTTGGGGGACCTCATTGCGCTTGAGGTAAGCCTAAGCGACACATAGACTTGGAGAAAATTGATGCCAACTTTGCTTCATTTCATTAATGCAAAAATAAGCCAAAACAAACTTTCACTAAATCGACAATAGTAATGAAGTCACTAATGGCATTAGGCCTTATTACATCGAAATCTAATCTAAGATAGAAAGCAGTAAAGAACATCATCTCCTAATCTACTTGGTCCCTGAAGGACCTTATCCATGCTTGGCTCTCTTGACCCCATCAATCATGTTCCCCAGATCGCACATGTCCATCAATAAGTAAGCTTTTGCCAGCTTTCCTACTTCATCATTGTCCATGCCCTGACAATCCCAAATTCTCTTCCTCATCTTCCCTTCCAGCTCTATCGGTCCTTGCTCCAAATATTCTAATCTCTCCATCGACTTAGTGGCAATCTCTTTCCATTCTCTTATCACCTCCATATTTGCCTTATGTTGCTACATATGCTTAGCTTCGGATTTGAACACCCTTTTGTGTAGCCTCTTGTACTTCACTTGTGCCTCAGCCACTTCATCTATGATCTTATCTTTTAGATTGACTCCTGGTTTGATGTCCCCAACTACATTGTCTTCTAACCATGATAGATAGTAGTACATATGGCCGGCGTGATACCTGTCGGGCTCAATAGTTTCTCTTTCCACGATGATCTATTGGTTCCACATGTATTGTGCTTCGAACATAACTGGGATGACATCTCCCTTGAAATCTGCCTTGCACTGGACCATGTTGGAAAACCGAGGTATGACTTGTTTGCTTCCCGCCTGCCTCATTACCCTTATAGGAGCGTAATGGTAGATGCCTCGCAGCCCAATAAGGACCAAGTGAGTAGTCCCTTTTGATCTGATGATAAACTCACTACTAGGAAACCATATAAATATCCAATGCACCTGCTCGTCTGTCAGATTGTTGAAGAAGCGTACCCAACCTATAATATTTCTAGGCTTTGCAAACCTGTCTGTAATAAATGTCATTATTTGGGTGATGGTTGGCTATGTAGTCATTCAGTGGCCTTCGCAGAAGCTCTTGATGTTACTCTGCCTTCTGAAAGTGTTCCGGCAGCCAAACTTGTAGCAATAGATTACAACCCTCAAAGTGTCAGAATCCCTGCTTGCGCAGATCCAGAGCACGGTACATCTCAACTAAGATCATGGGGATGATAGTGTAAGTTTGTCCTTCGATGCCATCCATTAAGGTCCTAGAGACCATGGCTAAGCGAGTATGAATCCTTCCTCCTTGCATCAAAATATCAACAACCCCAAGAAGCAGACAATGAACACATAAACCCGGTGATGCACCCATCCTAAGGAAGTAATAGCTAGTTCGTCATGATGAAGGCGATATTGTTTGCTATGCCCATAATGCTCATAGAGAAACTCAAAAGGGATGTATGACTTCTTTAGACATAGCAATTCATCATTTTTCTTAAAACCCAACATTTTTAGAAACCCGCGGGAAGTGCGATTTTCTGGCACCACTACTCCTGGACTATCCCATAGTAACTTGGCGAAACCCCATATTTCTTCTAGGAGAGGAGTCATTTCTATATTGCCAAATCAGAAAACAACTCTTTTCTCATCCCAGAACGTAGTAACGTCCTCGATCAGTTCCCTATTTGGTCGAATGTTCATAAAAGATAGCAGGTCACCAAGTACTCTCCTCACATGATTTTTATCACAATGTGCAAGGTATTTCCACCAGTTAGTAGCAAAGGCGAGATTTTCTGGACCATACTGAACCTGGGGATTTTGTGCTTTGTTTTCTACAAACAAACAAAGGTTAGCTCCTTCCCCCTCCACATTCGACTACTTATGCAGTAATGGTCAACATGTTGGAAAACTTTCTTCAAGTGATGCACATAATATGATAGTGTCCATTGGGATTGCAGAAAACCCGTTAGACTTTGGACATGGTTTTATCTAAGTGGATTGTTACGTCAATGGCGTCTCAATCTGTACTAGGTTTAGCATGATGCATGTACATTTTAAATCGGAGTGTGGTTTCTAGAAGGGTCTAGACTGGTACTCTCAAGTCGATAACTTGAGAGGAAAAGTAAACGGGACCGTCGACTGCACCACTGATCGAGTAGTCTACAGCAAATAAGCCTTTCCGATTTAAAAAGCTGATTTCAAGATAGCGTGGACACTCATCAAACGCCACTATGTTGATAATAGGCTCGAGTGGAGTATGATGTGGAGCATGCTTTATGCAAAAATAGTAACATGTTGCCAAGTATTTGCATGATAAGAATACATAAAAGCAGTAAATAACATAGTAAACGTGAACATTAAAAGAAGAGAAAAGAAATGAAAGACAAAAAGAGAAGTCAGTTTACTTAGACACAATGAAGGAAATAGAGAGAGGTCATACATGTCATAGAAAATAAAGGAGAATAAAGGGAGGGATGTGCATGTCATATCAATTTAAATAAATAAAGGAGAATAAGGGGAGGGATGTGCATGTCATAGCAATTTAGGCAAATATAGGAAAATAAGGGAAATAATCCACAAAAGTCAAATTCGTTATGGTAAGAGCCTAAGTATATCCCCAACAGAGTTGCCATGCTGGCGCACCCCGTTTTCTCACTAAAGCGGGCTTCGACGTGTGACAACTCTTTTAAAGGGAGGTATTAAAAGAGAAGAGTCGCCACCTAACGATTTTTAAGGTGCATTAGGGCACCTATTTGCAAATAACTCTGTTGGACTAGTCTGTGTCACCAAATATCGGGTAAGGACTCAAATTACCTCAAAGAGAAGGTGTTAGGCACTCTTCAAGGTCCACAACTGTGCGTCCCGACCGAATTTTAAATTATGTGGATTATGTGATTAGGCTGGGTGATCGAATAAACAAAGGGATCTGATTTCCATAGGCATAATTTCTAGGTGATTCTGATTTCCAGTAGTGTACAGGCAACGTTAGAGCTTTATGCTAACGGAGTTGTAGATTAAAATTATTACAATCTTATAAGCATGATATCTAAATGTTCATGCAATGAGGTAATAAGACTGTTCGAAAGCCTAAGATTAACAATGTTGATCTTATGAATACGCTGTCTAAGATGAGTAATAGCATCATATAGGCAGGATTTCTAACGGATTCATATTTGGGCGGCAAAGTTATTGAAATCGCAGGTTTGTTTGTTTATTACTACAAGCATGCTTACTAGGCGAGTCACGTAATGGAAGGAAATATACCAAGGTGATCAGTTTCAATTATTATGTTGACATGATATCTAGGTGCAAAGATGAGGCAGTTAAACAAGCAACAAACAAGTTCAGTTCAAATCCTATAGGCATGCTCTTCTAACATTGCGAGTTAAGACATTATATTAATCCTAAATCGTGTTTTCTAAGTGAATAGGTTAATTAACCAGCATGTTGTACAGATAATTCCCAAAAGATGAAGCATGGAAAGTAAACAAGACAGTTAAAGCCCTATAGACAGGTTTTCTACCTATACATGCAAGAAAATAAAATATCTCATCCCCTATTTTCACTAATTCCCCATTATTCAGTTTTACAAGTTATTACAAACCACATTGAATGATTACAAACCCAAATACAAATATAGAATAACCCAATAACATATTTGGGCCTTCAAATAGGCTTAGAACTTCATGTGAACTGCAAGCCCAGACTCCAGGTGCAGACAATGTGCTTCAGACCCCAAATACCAAAGGCGGGCTCAACATACCAGGGCCAGACGAATAACTTACTAATCCAAATGGATGCCAAACTTAATCATACCAGCGACAACTATATACTAAGTCAAAAAGACAGGATTACATAAAATGGAGTAGGCTCATGCTGTATTTCCAGAAACAAGTTTGAAGTGATAGGATTGGACATCATAAGCTAGCAACCCACTCCAAATAGAGTTTCAAAGTAAAGCATGATCCATAATTAGCATAGAAGAGTTTAGACATAAGAGTTTTAACATGAAGATCTATCATAATCAAAAACAGGAACAAGTGAAATAGCAGTCTTCACATGAAAGTTCTAACATGAGAGCCTAGTGAAGGTATGATCACAAACAGCATAACAAATAGGCTAGTGGGCACAACTCACAATGGTTCACAAACAATCACTTAGTTGAACATGGGAAACTTAACATGCAGAGCATCAGTCATAACACAAAAGTTCATAAACATTACTAGAACTCATAGTAGGTGAAATATGTCAACTCTAGATTAACCTTATAGGCAGGCATCAGGACTTATACCAGTTAATCACATATAGAATAAGAGGCTATATATTGAAGTCTTAGGCAATATTTGAAGAACACATAATTAAACAAGTCAAAAGAGTACACATCAGAGTTTACAAATAGCAAGAAAACATGTCATGTTTGTTAAGAAGCTCAAGCAATACTGGCATTTATAAATTACATGAGCATGGATCAACCATAAAAAAGTTAATAAGTAGTACATAAATGACTCAATAAGAAGTAATGCATTAGAACAAATTCTGGGCACGGATTAGTCTATCACAAGAATCTAAAACAAGCAGAGAGATGAACTCATGACAAGCAACAGATATAAGCATTCACACATACACAAACACACTAGACTAAGTAGGCTTAATATAGTCAGAAATCATGGACACATCAAATCTTAGAGCTTTAGGCAGGTTCTGATGCTAGGAAACACATGGCTACAGGATAACTTCAAAGTAAAGAGGACCACAAACAAAGACAGCATAATAGCATATTGGTCCACCAAAGTTTAAGTGACATAGATATATAGAGCATGAACACAAGCAAAAGAGAATGAAATTGCGAGAGTCAAAGGTACTTACTAGTTACAAATTAACGAACAAGCATATGAGAAGAGAAATTTCCAGCAACAATTCAAATATTAGTAGCAAAGAGTAGCAGAATCCAAAAATCTTAGTCCGTCAGAGTTTCCAAGGGTTTCAAGTGAACCCTGGGCAGTGCTCGCACTGAGAAACGAACACAATCGAATTCTAATGGTCTTGGCTTTCAGCCGGCCAAGGTCTCAAGTTTAGAACAATAGAATAAGTGAGAGTGAGAGAGTATTTGCAGTGATTTAATGATAGTCGTTGAGACCTAGAAAGGGAACAGGGAATGGGCTTATATGGTAGTAGAAATTGAACGAACAAACAAGGAAATATAATCAATCAAACACCAATAAGGAAAGAAAATATCACATGCAATCAATAATAGAGCCGTTAAAAGGGATAAATCGAAATCCAAACCCTAATTAGGGTTCAATGTTTGAAAATTAGTCTGATGGTGTGAGAAATCAACCCCATTTCCGTGTATATGACGAGATATTGTCCAGATCTTAGAGATTGAAGTTGAACGGACCTGGTTCTGAGAGATGGTACTTTTCATGTTTAGGCAAGTACTAAGTAACACCATTGTTGCATAGATACTGACGCGATAACACAAATAAAGAAAGTTAAATCACAAGAAAATTCCATTGCCGCTAATAGGAGAATGGTAAGAGATGAGGCGGCTAGGGTTTTTTAGGGGGTAGAAGGATTTGGAGTGTTTGAGGGTGGCATAGACGGGAATTGTCTCAAGGGTTTAATAGGGATGGATATAAGGAGAGGGGTCGACTTAATTTGGGTCGTTGATCATTTGAGATCAACAGCCAAAATCGAAAGGGGAGCGGGTTAAAGTCGGGTCGCGACTGGTTTTTGAAGAGGGTCGTTTGGTCTTGGATTGTTGAAGAGTGAACTGGGGATGGGCCAAATGTTTTGGGCCTGTTTTTTGTCCGAAAAGTAGCCTAAAATTGGGCTAAGAATTAAATAAATAAAATTATTTAAATAATATAATTAATACATAATAAAATATTACTTATGGAATAAAATGATTAAAAATAATAACTTAACATTATAAAAATATAAAAATTCTACTTTAGCTTAAATAATGTAATTAATATAATTATGTATAGCATATAGGCTATTATTGCAAAGTTCTGTAAATAGCTTAAAAAAACCAATATAATTATATATAATGAAGTAAAAATATTATGAAATATATATATATGGACGCAAATAATAAATTTGGATGATTAAGCTATCATAAAATAATTTAAATAGGTAATTAATACATGTTCAAATAAATTAAATGCAAGAAAAATCAATTTTAATGCTTTAGAAATTATGAAAAATTATAGAAAAATACTTCTGTGACTCTTGTAAATTGATGATGATACAGGAATTATATTTTAAGAGTATATATGATATTTATAAAAATATGAGGGCAAAATTGGGTATCAATAGATGATTATCCCTTAGTGACCTCCTAAGTATTGGATGAATAGGTGCAGAAGAAGGACCTGAGATGGGAGGGGACTTGTCATCCATAAAAGAATGTATATGTGTAGTGTGGTAAGGAGAGTGTAGGATAGTGAAAAGAGAGAGAGAGAAGAAATTGTAGTAGAAGGGGAGGGGGAAGTAGGTGAAGGTGAACAAGTTGGTAGGTTGGAAGAAGGAGGAGATGTAGTTCTAGAGTCTGAAAGTTCCTGATGATAGATAGGGAAATGAGGAATAGGGTGATCTGTTTGAGGTATTGATGAGTTTTAGGAAAAAAGTGAATGGATTCCTTGGAAGATAATGTGAATATGTGCTCACGAAAAAACACATTCCTAGAAATGAACACCTTTTTAAACTGTAAAACAAGTAATTTGTATACTTTTTTCCAAAAATATACCCCAAAAATACATAATTTGGTGATCTAGGATTCAATTTTGATTTATTTATAGGTAGGGTAGTGGCATAGCAAAGTGAACCAAAAGCCTTAAGATTAGAATATGAAGGAGGTGTTCCAAATAGGATTTCATAGGGCAACTTTCCATTTAGATCCTTAGAAAGGAATCTATTTATTAGATACGTGGCAGTCAACAAGTATTCTTCCCAGAATGAATAGGCAAATTTTATTGAAACAATAGTGCTCTACATGTTTCAAGTAGGTGCCTGCGTTTCCTTTTAACAACACCATTATGTTGAGGAGATCAAGGACAAGTTGTTTGATATAAATCCCCTGTGAAGCTAAGAACTCAGAGTGTTGGGAACCAGAACCTAACTCTCAAGCATTATCATATCTAATAGACTTTACTTTGGTGCCATATTATCTTTCTATCATTCCTAGAAAATTCGTAAGGACCGGAAAAGCATTAGATTTGGTCCTAAGAAGAAAAGTCCAAGTAGCTGTACTATAATCATCCACAACGGTAAGAAAATATTTAAACTCTTTATGAGTGGGAGTTTTATAGGGCCCCCCAAGTGTCAATGTGTATAAGATCAAAAGCATGTTTTGTAGTGATAGAGCTAGAAGGGAAAGGTAATTTGACATGTCTTGCTTTAGCACAAATGTCACAAGCATATTTGTTAGAAAAGGAACCAGAATAAGTAATGGAACTAATATTCTTCATATTAGAAAATGGCAAATGCCCCAATTTGGTATGTCGAAAGCTTACATCATTGGAAATTGAAGCTAAAACAAAATTTGTAAATTGACTCCTAATATGCTGATTACAAAGAGAATGGTAAAATGCCTTGATTTTACTAATAACTCCAGCTCTAGACTTGACTTGACTTGAATTAAAAATGTAGAGTCCCTGCTTTACTTCACCAAATACCATTGGCCTCTTCATTGAAGGAGCCTGCAATGTAGTACCAAGAGAAGAAAATATTAGGATGGAATTGAATTAAATGCATAGTTTGTGAACAAATAAAACATTCTGTAAAGTGAGTTGAGGTAAAAGAGAAACTGAACCATATTGATAAACTAAAACTTTAAGAGAATTGGATAGAGTAACATGAACATGCTTAGAGAAAGTCTGAATATTAAACAAAAGTCTGACATTAGAAGTCATATGTTTTGATGCTCCTGAATCTAGTATCCAAGAAATAGAGTTTAAAGAAATACTAATGAATGATCTAGAAGGAGTAGATAGCCAGGGAGAATGGAATATACCAACACGACTTTCTGAAATTGCTTCCTTATTAATCTGATTTCCTTTGTTCCCAACTTTGACATTTTGAAGTAACGACCCGACTAGTTGTTTTAATTTCTAGAACCCTGTTCTACTAAATAAAACTTCCCGTACATGCTTTCACTATTTTATCTAGAGCGAGGATGGTTAGTTCGGGATTTGGAAGGGTTCAGGTTGAAATTGGAACACTTGGTTCCTTAAGGTTGGCTTAAAAGGCTAATTTTGACTTTAGTCAACATTTTGAGTAGACGACCTCGAAATCAGAATTTGACAGTTCCAATAGGTTCGTATGATAATTTCGGACTAGGGCGTATGATCGGATCAGGTTTTGGATGACCCGGGAACGTTTTGACGCCTAATAGTGAAAGTTGGTTCTTGAAGGTTTTATAAGTTCCTTAAATCTGGTTGGGAGCGGGTTTTGGTGATATGAAGGTCCAAACGAAATTCAGAGACTGGGAATAGTTCAATAATGTCATTTAAGACTTGCACGCAAACTTTGGTGTCATTCCGAGTAATTTAAGTACGTTTCGACGCATTGGAAGTAAATTGAAGAACTTGAAGTTCTTAAGTTTGATTCAATTGGTTTTGGGGTGCGATTCTTAGTTTTGTTGTTGTTTCGGGTGTTCTGAGAGTTCGTGCGAGTCCGTTTTATGATTCCAAACTTGTTGGTATATTCGGGCGGGGCCCCGAGTATCAATTGGATGAGTCTCGGACCAAGATAAGAATTTGGAGCAACAACTGAAGAATCAGGTTTGTCATAATCGCACTTGCGCTTGGCCAACCGCAGGTGCGAGCCAAGCCTCACAGAAGCGGACAAGGAAGGGCAGCCCAGGTTCCGCAGGTGCGGTCCATCCTCTGCAGAAGCGGGACCGCAGAAGCGGAAACCCATCCGCAGAAGCAACGCCAGCTGGCGCAGAGGAGTTCCGCAGAAGCGAGGGCACATGTGTGGCCTCTATGACCGCAGGTGCGAAAATCGCTGGAGGCAGTGGACTTCATTTAATACGGGACTTAGGATTTTTTCTCCCATTCTTCACACATTTGGGAGATTTTAGAGCTTCAAAAAAGGATACTTCAACCTAGCTATTGAGGGTAAGTAATTCCTACCGTAATGTGAGTTTAATACATAGATTATGGGTAGATTTCAACATGAAAATTGGTAAAAATCATGGGTTTATATGAAAACCTAGGGTTTAATAAAAAAATGAGATTTTACCATGAAAATGATTATGAAACTTAGTGAACACCATATATTTATGTTCCTAAGGTTATGGGTAACAACTTTCTTCAAACATTTTCGGAATCCGGGTATGTAGGCCCGAAGGTGAATTTTAGGAATCTTGCAATTTGGTTGGGTAGTCACTCTAATAGTGGAGATATGAACTTTTGAGCATAGATTGATTGATTTGTGTAATGTTTGACTAGTTTCGAGTCGTTTGGCATCAAATTTGGAGGTATGAGACGAGGTAAGTCTCTTTTCTAAACTTGTAAGAGAGAATTTACTCCATAAGTGAACTTAATTAATATGTGTTTTTATTTGTGGGGCCTACATACGCATGAAGTGACGAGAGTCCGTATGTAGCTATTATTCCTGTTTATGTCTGGGTAGTTTTAGGTTTACACCATGCTTTGTGGACACCATTATTAGATTATATTTGTTAATTGTATCAAATGAAACTAAGTCGAGTATTTTTAAGGATTTAAAAGCTTCAAGTTGAATTATCTTTATTTTGAAAAGAATTAAGAAAGGGTTATGATTTATCGATAATTTATATTTGACCACGTCGCAAGTATATTCCGCGAGCGGGGTAATTCTTTCTACTATCATGGGAGTGGGCCATTCACCTCGGCAGGTTAATAGATGCATCTATGGTTCATGCTGTTCGACCCTCGGCAGTGCACAGTTACATTTATGTTGGATCGGGCCGAACGTCCTCGGCGGAATTTTGTGCGTGATAATAGAACTGGAAGTCCCTTTTATAATTGGTATAAGTTCATTATTTGAAGGATTATTTGTTTTAAATAAAGGAAGTGATTTGGGTTCTTAAATATGGTGATGAACTTTTTAGTTATTTCTTGTTCTGAGTTTTATTGTTATATATCATGCTCAATTAGAATTTCATATTATCATATTGTTTGCCCTTAATAAGTGTCGGAGTCGACCCCTCGTCACTACTTCTTCGATGTTAGACTAGATACTTAATGGGTACATATTATTTATGTACTCACGCTACACTTTATACTTAATTGTACAGGATCTGAGGCAGGTGCATCTGGTTACCAGTCGGGTGCACATATTTGATCCCCATCTCGAGACTTCACGGTGAGCTGCCTTCCGAGTCATCCTGCAGCAACTGGAGTCTCCCTCATGTTTTATTTTCTGTCTATTTCATTTCAGAAAGTAGGCTAGTGTTCTTTTGTATATTCTACTAGATTGCCCACATACTTGTGACACCAGGTCTTAGCACACACACTAGTGGACTTATGAATTTGGATTTGTTTACATGATTATGATTTGTACTCGTTTTCTTCCATTTAATTATGTCACATTTGCAAATTTCAAAATCTTTTTAACAAATGAGGAAATGTTATCCACTTAATAATTTAATTAAACGGGAAACCATTAGTTTGATCAATGTTGGCTTGCCTAACAATGGTGTTGGGTGCCACCACGGCCTATGATGGAATTGAGTCGTGACAACATGGTATCAAAGCACTATGTTCACGTAGGTCTCACAAGTTATGGGCAGACTTAGTAGAGTGTTGCGGATCGGTGCAGAGACATCCGTACTTATCTTTGAGAGGCTATAGGGTGTTAGGAAACTACCCTTTATTCATCTCCTATCGTGCAGTTGATGGTAAACTAAAATCCTTTATATCATTATCTCACAGATGGTGATACGCGTACATTGGACGTTCCAGACCCGGGAGGAGCTGCTCCCCCCGTTGCTAAAGGCTAAGGCTGAGGCCGGGGGAGGGCACCGACTCGAGGTAGGGGACAAGGGTGTTCCGAAGCTGCCCCAGTAGCACCACCAGCAGATCCAGTGGAGGATCACATTATTGAGGAGCAGGGCGAGGTGCCCGTCGCAGAGTTGGCCCGAGTAGATTTCATGTCAGCACCCAGTTTTCAGGAGGTTATGGGCTGTATGCTGCGGTTCATGGACACTATGACTCAGGATGGTTTATTTCCAGCATCTCGGGCAGGAGGGGGAGCATATACCCCTACTTCCCAGGCTCCGGGGCATGCAACTGCAGTATATCAGACTCCGGGTACACTACCCGTGGGCGGAGCCCAGCCAGTTGCAGTGGCTGCACCTGAGCCTAGACCAGCTGCGGACGGTGATTCACATAAGCTATTAGAAAGATGGACTAGGCTACACCCTCATATTTTCGGGGGTGAGAGGCATGAGGATCCCCAGGACTTCATTGATTAGTGCAGGGGAAGACTGCACAACATGAGGATATTGGAGTCCCATGGTGGATTTCACTACCTTCCAGCTGGAGGGCAGGGCCCGTAGACAGTGACAGTCTTATCTTCTTGGCAGACCAGCGGGTTCTCCTCCCATGACTTGGGACCAGTTTACACAGCTTTTATTGGACAGGTATATTCCACTCTTTCAGAGGGAAGAGTTGCGAGGTCAGTTCGAGCAGCTCGAGCAGGGTCAGATGTCAGTGACCGATTATGAGGCGAGATTTTCCGAGTTGTCTTGCCACACACTTATGATACTTTCTACCGACGCAGAGAGAGTGCGGAGATTTTTTGTGGGGTTGCACCCCAGTATTCGGGCTAGTATGGCCCGGGAGGTTGAGACAGGTACTGATTATCAACTACTAGTGGAGATTACTCGGAGGATTGAGGGCTACCGTCAGAGGGGTAGAGAGCAGATGTAGCAGGACAAGAGGACCCGTTTCTCTGGAGAGTTTAGAGGTGCCCTGGCTAGGGGTGGAGGTCAGTTTGGGAGGGGTCAGCCTAGCAGTCCCACATATCCAGCACCACCACCTCCTCGGGGTGCTCCAGCGCGACCCTATTTCAGTGCTATGCCAGAGAGTTCTTATCGCCCACCAGCTCATCAGGGTTCTTCCAGTGCCTATTTAAGTGACATGCTAGAGAGTTTATACCACCCACCATCCATCCAGGGTTCTTCTAGTGGGTATTCAGGCCATCAGGGTCAGACTTTGGGGCAGCAGTCTATAGTACCAAGAGGTTGTTACGAGTGTGGACATCCGGGTCACATGAAGAAATTTAGTCCCAGTCTTCTAGGCAAGGCAGTACAGCAGAGTCATCAGCCTATGATTGCAGCACCTATTGTCTGATCACCTTGAGGTGGGGGACAAGCGGGTAGGGGTCGTCTTAGAGGTGGAGGCTAGGTAGGGGGAGGTCACCCAGCTATTATTCAGTCAGGTGGAGGCCAGCCAGCCAGTGCGCCAGCTAGATTCTATACATTTCCGGCCAGACCAGATGTAGTGGCCTCAGATATCGTGATCACAAGTATTATTTCTATCTACGGTAGGGATGCTTTGGTGTTATTTGATCTAGGATCTACCTATTCATATGTATCATCTTTATTTGCTCATTTCCTTGATATTCCTCGCGAGTCCTTGGGTACTCTTGTTTATATGTCCACTCCTGTGGGTGATTCTGTGGTTGTGGATCGGATCTATCGGTCCTATGTGGTTACATTCTGTGGTTACGATACTAGAGCGGACCTTCTGTTACTTGATATGACTGACTTTGAGATCATCCTAGGCATGGACTGGTTATCCCCATATCACGCCATCCTTGATTGCCATGCCAAGACTGTTGCCTTAGCAATGCCAGAGTTGCCTAGATTAGAGTGGAAGGGTTCGTCTGTCAGTACATCTAGTCAGGTTATTTTTTTTTTGAATGCTCGACATATGGTCGAGAAGGGGTGTTTGGCTTATCTAGCCTATGTTCGGGATACCACCGCAGAGTCTCCGACTATTGATTCAGTGCCAGTAGTCTGAGAGTTCGCCGATGTGTTTCCTTCTGACCTTCCAGGCATGCCACCAGATCGTGATATTGATTTCTGTATTGACTTGGCTCCGGGTACCCAACCTATATCTATTCCACCGTACCGTATGGCTCCGAAAGAGTTGAAGGAGTTAAAGGAGTAGCTTGATGAGTTTTTAGCAAAGGGGTTTGTCAGACCAAGTGTATCACCTTGGAGTGCACCAGTGTTATTTGTGAAGAAGAAAGATGGAACTATACGGATGTGCGTTGATTACCGCCAGTTGAACAAAGTTACCATCAAGAACAAGTACCCGTTGCCGCATGTCGATGATTTGTTTGACAAGTTGCAGGGTGATAGGGTGTTCTCTAAGATCAAGTTGAGGTCAGGGTATCGTTAGTTGAAGATTCAGGATTCAGATATTCCGAAGACTGCTTTCCGTACTAGATATGGTCATTATGAGTTTCTAGCGATATCCTTCGTCTTGATCAATGGCCCAACGGCGTTTATGGATTTGATGAACAGGGTGTTCAGGCCTTATATTGATTCGTTCGTCAGTGTCTTCATTGATGACATCTTGATCTACTCACGTAGCCTAGGGGAGCACAAGCAGCACTTGAGAGTAGTGCTCCAGACTTTGCGGGAACAGAAGTTATATGTTAAGTTCTTCAAGTGTGAGTTTTGGTTAGATTCTATGGCATTCTTGGGGCATGTTGTATCAGGCGAGGGTATTAAGGTGGACCCAAGAAGATTGAGACAGTTCAGATTTGGCCTCATCCCACTTCGGCAGCTGAGATCAGGAGTTTCCTGGGTTAGCAAGGTATTATTGCTGGTTTGTGGAGGGCTTTTCATCCATTGCAGCACCTTTGACTAGATTGACCCAGAAGAGTGCTTTATTCCGTTGGTCCGATGATTGTGAGGCGAGCTTTCAGAAGCTCAAGACGGCCTTGACTACAGCACCAGTTCTAGTGTTGCCTTCCGGTTCGGGGATGTATACTGTGTATTGCGATGCTTCACATGTTGGCTTGGGTTGTGTATTGATGCAGGAGGGGCGAGTTATTACATATGCTTCACGTCAGCTGAAGCCCTATGAGAATAATTATTATGTGCACGATTTGGAGTTGGCCGCGATTGTTCACGCTCTTAAGATCTGGAGGCATTATTTATATGAGGTGCCTTGTGAGGTTTACACTGATCACCGCAGTTTGCAGCACTTGTTCAAGCAAAGGGATCTCAATTTGAGGTAGCGCAGATGGCTTGAGTTATTGAAGGACTATGACATCACCATTCTTTATCATCTGGGCAAGGCGAATGTGGTCGCAGATGCCTTGAGCAGGAAGGCAGAGAGTATGGGTAGCTTGGCATTTATTTCAGCAGAAGAGAGACCACTAGCTTTGGACATTCAGTCCTTGGCTAACAGACTTGTGAGATTGGATATTTCATAGCCCAACCGAGTTCTTGCATGTGTTGTTGCCCAATCTTCACTATCGGAGCAGATCAAGGCTCGACAGTTTGATTATCCACACTTAGCAGTTCTCAGAGAGACGGTACTATAGGATGTTGCCATGGAGGTTTCTATTGTCGAGGATGGTGTCCTGCGACTCCAGGGTCGTCTATGTGTTCCTAATGTAGATGGCTTGAGGGAGAGGATTCTAGAGGAGGCACACAGTTCTCGGTATTCCATTCATCCAGGTGCTACAAAGATGTATCGGGACCTGAGAAAGCATTATTGGTGGCGGCGGATGAAGAAAGACATAGTTGAGTATATAGCTAGGTGCCTAAATTTCCAGCAGGTTAAGTATGAGCACCAGAGGCCAGGTGGCTTACTCCAGCAGATGACTATACCAGAGTGGAAATGGGAACACATTACTATGGACTTCGTAGTTGGGTTGCCACGGACCATGCGGAAGTTCGATGCAGTTTAGGTCATTGTTGACAGGTTGACCAAGTCAGCATACTTAATTCCAGTTGCAACTACTTATACTTCAGAGAGGTTGGCCCAGATTTACATTCGAGAGTTAGTTCGGTTGCACGGTGTGCCTATTTCCATCATATCAGACAGAGGCCCTCAGTTCACTTTGCATTTATGGAGATCCGTACAGAGTGAGTTGGGGACCTGTGTAGAGCTCAGCACTGTGTTTCATCCACAGACCGACGGGCAGTCAGAGCGGATAGTTGAGATCTTGGAGGACATGCTCAGAGCATGTGTGATTGACTTTAGGGGACAATGGGATCAGTTCTTACTTTTGGCCGAGTTTGCTTACAACAACAGTTATCAGTCCTGTATCGAGATGGCTCCATTTGAGGCTTTATATGGTCGGCGATGTCGTTCTCCCATCGGGTGGTTTGAGCCCGGCGAGACTAAGTTATATGGTAATGATTTGGTGAAGGATGCCTTGGAAAAGGTAAAGTTGATTCAGGAGCAACTTTGCACAGCACAGTCCAGACAGAAGAGTTATACGGATCAGAAGGCGCCTGATGTATCATTTATGGTAGGCGAGAAGGTTCTCTTGAAAGTCTCGCCAATGAAGGGCATTATGAGATTCGGGAAGAAGGGCAAGTTGAGCCAAAGGTTTGTAGGCCTATTTGAGGTGTTGAGGCGGGTTGGGGAGGTTGCTTATGAGCTCGCTTTACCTCCCAACCTATGAGGGTTTCATTCGGTCTTTCACGTGTTTATGCTCCAGAGTTATCATGCCGACTTGTCACATGTGTTAGACTTCAGCACTATTCAGCTAGATAAGAGCTTAGGTTATGAGGATGAGCCAGTTGCCATTGTTGCTAGACAGGATTGCCAGTTGAGATCCAAGAGGATTTCCACGGTAAAGGTTCTGTGGAGGGTCCAACCAGTCGAGGAGGCAACTTGGGAGTCCAAGGAGGACATGCGGAGCAGATATCCATACTTATTCAGCACCTCAGGTATGAATCTAAACATGTTCGAGGACAAATGTTTGCTTAAGAGGTGGAGAATGTAACGACCCGACCGGTCGTTTTCATTTCTAGAACCACGTTCCCCTAAATAAGACTTCCCATACATGCTTTTACTGTTCTATGACTTGCGGGGATGGTTAGTTCGGGATTTGGAAGGGTTCAGGTTAAAATCGGAACACTTGGTTCCTTAAGGTTGGCTTAAAAGGCCAAGTTTGACTTCGGTCAACATTTTGAGTAGACGACCTCAGAATCAGAATTTGATGGTTCCAATAGGTTCGTATGATCATTTCGGACTTGGGCGTATATTCGGATCGGGTTTTGGATGACCCGGGAGTATTTTGATGCCTAATAGTGAAAGTTGGTTCTTGAAGGCTTTAGATGTTCTTTAAATCTGGTTGGGAGCGGTTCTTGGTAATATCGAGGTCCAAACGGATTTTCGAGACCAGGATTAGTTCCGTAATGTCATTTAAGACTTGCACGCAAAATTTGGTGTCATTCCGAGTAGTTTAAGTACGTTTCGTCGCATTGGAAGTAAATTGAAGAACTTGAAGTTCTTAAATTTGATTCAATTGGTTTTGGGGTGCGATTCTTAGTTTTGATGTTGTTTCGGGCATTCCAAGAGTTCGAGCGAGTCCATTTTATGATTCCAAAGTTGTTGGTATGTTTGGGCGGGGCCCCCGAGTGTCAATCGGATGTGGCTTTGGACCAAGATGAGAATTTGGAGCAACGGCTGAAGCATCAGGTCTGTCATAATCGTACCTGCGCTTGGCCAGCTGCAGGTGCGAGCCAAGCCTCGCAGAAGCGGACAAGGAAATGCAACCCAGGTTCCGCAGGTGTGGCCCATCCTCCGCAGAAGTGGGATTGCAGAAGCGGAAACCCATCCACAGAAGCGACGCCAGCCGGCCTAGGGGAGTTCCGCAGAAGCGAACTTTTGTCCGCATAAGCGGAATTTTGTTCGCAGAAGTGGAATTTTGTCCGCAGAAGCGAAATTTTATCCGCAGAAGTGAGTGCACAGGTGCAGCCCTATGACTGTAGGTGCGTAAATCACTGGAGGCAGTGGACTTCATGTAATACGGGACTTAAGCATTTTTCTCCCATTCTTCACACATTTGGGTGATTTTAAAGATTCAAAAAAGGAGACTTCAACCTAGCTATTGAGGGTAAGTAATTTCTACCTTAATGTGAGTTTAATACATAGATTATGGGAGATTTCAACATGAAAATTGGTAGAAATCATGGGTTTAGATGAAAAACCTAGGGTTTAATAGAAAATGAGATTTTACCACGAAAATAATTATGAAACTTAGTGAAAACCATATATTTATGTTCCTAAGGTTATGGGTAACAACTTTCTTCAAATATTTTTGGAATCCGGTTATGTGAGCCCGGGGGTGAATGTTAGGAATCTTGCAATTTGGGTTGGGTAATCACTCTAATAGTAGACATATGAACTATTAAGCATGTATTGATTGATTTATATAATGTTTGACTAGTTTCGAGTCGTTTGGCATCAAATTTGGAGGTCTGAGCGCATTCTTGAATTGGGAAGTAGGCTTGAGACGAGGTAAGTCTCTTTTCTAACCTTGTAAGAGGAAATTTACCCCATAGGTGAACTTAATTAATATGTGTTTTTATTTGTGGGGGCTACGTACGCACGAAGTGACGAGAGTCCGTACGTAGCTACTATTCATGTTTATGTCCGGGTAGTTTTAGGTTTATACCATGCTTTATGGACACCGTTATTTGATTATATTTGTTAATACATGAAATGGAACTAAGTCGAGGATTTTTAAGGATTTAAAAGCTTCAAGTTGAATTGTATTTATTTTGAAAAGAATCAAGAAAGGTTTATGATTTATTGATAATTTATATTTAACCGTGTCGCAAGTATATTCTGCGAGTGGGGTAATTCTTTCTACTACTCTAATGGGAGCGGACCGTTCGCCTTGGCAGGTTAATAAATGCATCTATGGTTTGCGTTGTTTGACCCTCGACAGTGCACAGTTACATTTATGTTGGATCGGGCCGAACATCCTCGGGGAAATTTTGTTCGTGATAATAGAACTGGAAGTCCCTTTTATAATTGGTATAAATTCATTATTTGAAAGATTATTTGTTTTAAATGAAGGAAGTGATTTGGGTTCTTAAATATGGCGACGAATTGTTCAGTTATTTCTTGTTCTGAGTTTTATTGTTATATATCATCCTTAATTAGAATTTCATATTATCATATTGTTGGCCCTTGGTAAGTGTCGGAGTCGACCCCTCGTCACTACTTCTTCGAGATTAGACTAGATACTTACTGGGTACATATTATTTATATACTCATGCTACACTTCTGCACTTAATTGTACAGGATCTGAGGCAGGTGCATCTGGTTACCAGTCTGGTGCGCAGATTTGATCTCCATCTCGAGACTTCACGGTGAGATGCTTTCCGAGTCGTCCTGCAGCAACTGGAGTCGCCCTCATGTTTTATTTTCTTTCTATTTCCTTTCAAATAGTAGGCCAGTGTTCTTTTGTATAATCTACTAGATTTCCCACATACTTGCGATACCAGGTATTGGCACACACACTAGTAGACTTATGATTTGTTTACATGATTACGATTTGTACTAGTTTGTTTCCGTTTAATTATGTCACATTTGCAAATTTCAAAATCTTTTTAACAAATGAGAAAATGTTATCCACTTAGTAATTTATTTAAACGGAAAATAATTAGTTTGATCAGTGTTGGCTTGCCTAACAATGGTATTGGGTGCCATCACTGCCTATGATGGAATTGGGTCGTGACAAAGATCATCCCAAACCCTTTTGAGCTTGGTGAATATCCTACAATGTCCAAAAATCCCTGCACGTATTCACTAATTTCTTTCTGCATGTGATAAACCTGAGCACCATTATTTTGTCCAAATATTTCCTCATGTTCTAACCATATCTCCCTGGCTGTTTTAGAGTAGAGAACACACTCTGTTATCTCCTTAGTCAAATTGTTCAACAGCCATGATATCACCATATCATTTGTTCTAGCCTAAAGTTTGAAATAATCACAAGAGATATTGGATTGAAGAAACGTTTCATCTATAAATCACACCTTGTTCTTAGAAGACAAGGCTTTGAAAATACCTCTCCTCCAGCTAGCATACCTTCTTTTCCATAAAAACAATGTTGACAATGAACATTCTTGGAGAATCTAAGGGATGGAGATAAAATGGGTGAGAGGAGTCAGAAACAACATGTGAGCTTCAGATTCTACTGTTTTGGTTACATGAGTTGCATCAAGTGATTTAGAGGGATCCACCATTGCAACTGGTATTCACAAAGAAAAAAGAGACTGGGAAAGGAAGATGAAAGAGAATAAGAAACAAGAGAAGAAGGAAGGAGAAGATCGATCCTAAAGCTCTGATACCATAATAGAATTCATTGACGTGGGAGAGAATTTTGTGTAGCTGAAATCTTTTTCAGTATATTCAAATTGAATTCTTTCTGTACAAGTCATGTGTATATATACAAATAATGAAAGAATCTTTTGTATAACTAACTATCCACTTATCAAGCTATACAATTAATGAAATAATAAAAAAATACAATTTACTTTTTGACTAGACACTTCTAATTCCTTCTAGAAAACCTAAGCATGCTTCAATATATTGGGCCCCAAACGAAATAAACAACCTGAAAAAATAATTTGAGCCCAATGTCTGGTTGACTCGATTGTATTGAGCTTGAACCAAATATCTAAATCTCTTCAAATAAGAGCTTCGATTATATCAAACTAATTCTTTACAAATCAACCTTCCTTCTCTTTGAGTTTCGGTTGCAAATCATCCTCACCTTCTGATGAATATGAAATCATATCACAAACAAATCAACATTGAATTGAACCTTCTCCACACCTTTTTGAATTTAAAAATATAGTACACAAATAAGCATGAAAAATAAATAAGAGAACACAAGTCAATAGCAACTCCGAGATATTGAAAAAACGTTTCCTTAAATCATTTTCTCTGAATAAATAATTAATAGTAATTCAAAGCTGTCAATATATGTATACTTAAAATAAAATGCTAAAACAGTGAAACAGAGCATTATAAAATGAAGAAAAACAACAATAACAAACAGAAATTTTGAGAAAAGATTGTAATTTATCATTTATAATCTAACGGAATGCCTCATTATAGAAATATACCTTCGAAACTTCAAATGGATTTGACAACTTTGAAGACACAACCTTCACAATAAAAATCTTATTTCAGGACCATAGTTAAGTTTCCATCGTTATTCCATCCTCCTCATCTTTCCTTCTTCTGAATTTCGTCGCTCTTTTTCTGTTATGAACCAGCCTCAGCACAATGTGGATACCTGCAAACAAGCAACTATTGGGCCTAGAAATAGGACCAGAAGATTTTCACAAAGATTGAGTTGGGATCGAGGCCCAATTAGCAACATTTAAAAAGGACTAATGGGTAGAATGAAAGGGTATGCAAATCTTAAAATTACCTCAAAGAGAAGGTGTTAGGCAGACTTCGAGGTCCACAACTGTAGGTCTCGACCAAATTTTATACTATGTGAATTATGTGATTAGGCTTGGTGATCGAATAAACAAAGGAAAATATAGAAGCCGAAGAGTTTTATCATAACACATGAGAATCGGTAAAAATCTTTAATGATTACAAGGATACAACTACAGTGGTCTATTTTAGGTGACTAAGTGTAAATAACAAGTATGTAAAGAAGGGGGGTCCTAAGTTTTTTAGCCTAAAGGATCACCTCGTGCAACATAAATAATACTTCGCAACTCCCTTAAGGTAGAGGCTGTTCATATTATTCAACGGGCACAAACTATCATCTTCTACTACCCAATTACTATGTTGAAGTTGTTATTTAAAGGCGCTCTAATTCAATTCCACACCGTACCCTATGTGTGCACTACCCGTCCCATACCTGCGGTCCAGGAGGCTTTGGACCTCTAATTGGGTGATTCTAGACTTTACCTAGGATGGTCAAAATGATAAATCTAATCGCGTATTTAAAACATATAGGACTTCACATAAAGACAACAAATGGCTCAAGTTCACCTCCACACATAAGCAAGAAATGCACGCGGGCAGATTTAGGCAACTGGACAATTTTAGAGTTAAGAAGCATTATAGCCGTTAAGTCCTATAAGCATACTTTCTAAGTGATTCTGATTTCCAGCAGTGTACATGCACCGTTATAGCTTTATGCTTAGAACTTCATGTGAACTGCAGGCCCAAACTCCAGGTGCAGACAGTGTGCTTCAGACCCCAAATACCAAAGGCAAGCCCAACATACTAGGGTCAAACTAATAACTTACTCACCCAAATGGATGCCAAACTTTATCATACAAGTGACAACTATATACTAAGTCACAAAGACAGGATTAGACGAAATAAGGTAGGTTGTATTTCCATAAACAAGTTCAAAGTGACATGATTGAACATCATAAGCTAGCAAACAACTCCAAATAGAGTTTCAAAGTAAAGCATGATCTAGAATTGTCACGACCCAAAATCCAACTAGTCGTGATGGCACCTAACCCAACCCGTTAGGTAAGCCAACTATTCACTATCCAATTCCAATGTAACTTAACAAAACAATTATTAAAGAAAATATATGAAACCATTATATTTCCCCAAGAACTGGTAGTACAAATCATGAGCTTCTAAGAATAGAGTATACAAAGCTAGTATGAAATAATACATCATCTGTTTGAAAAGTACATAAACAGAGTTTTCATGAATCTAAGGCTACCATGAACAAGAGGCAGCAACAAACGAAACGTAGGTACATCTTCAAATCCGGCAACCATCGAACATAGCAACAACGACAACCAATATCTGCACGCAATGTGCAGAAGTGTAGTATCAGCACAACCGATCCCATGTATTGAGTAAGTAACAAACCTAGCCTTAGGTTGAAAGTAGTGACGAGTTTACACCAAGGTCGGGTCCAAAACCACTAATTCACAACAGCCCATAACAACATAAAGTAAATAATACCAGAAGTAACTAAGAGATAAAATGCTCAGCCAAATCATGATTTCAAAAATATTATTTCTTCCTTTCAAGTACATCAGTGAAACCCAAGTCGTTTGGCGAAGTTGTCAAAATATGAATAAGTTTGAAAACAATAATTTCTCCCAAAGTTCTTTTCAATAATAAATGAGATGTTTCATTATCCTTCCAGATAACCCGTGTAAAAACAAATGCATCACTGTGCCCATCTGTCAAAATGTGTGAGGAATCATGAATGATGTGATGCTGTACAACATGAGGAAAATATATCTCTATGATTGTATGTCATGTGTGCATGCCAATGCTATGTAACTCAGTGATAAAATCATGAACAACCCCTCGGGCTTACCTCACAATCACTCATATACAGCCCCTCAGGCTTACCTCACAATCACTCATAAACAGCCCCTCGGGCATACCTCACAATCACTCATGCCTCCCAGTCACTCATCACTCGGCACTCGCACTCAGTAGATACTTGCGCTCACTGGGGGTTATGTACAGACTTCAGAGTGGCTCCTACAGCCCAAGGGCTATATTGCTGCGGCGTGCAGTCCGACCCAATACTGCTGCGGCGTGCAGCCCGATCCATATATTACTGCAGCGTGCAACCCGATCCAATATCATGGCCCGAAGGCTTGTTGTGGCGTGCAACCCGATCCAGCATTTACTGCGGCGCGCAGCCCGATCCAACATAATCATTCTCACAATCAGGCCTTTGGCCTCACTCAATCATCAATCTCTCCAGTCTCTCGGGCTCACAATGTCATGAAAATATAAAATAGCCCAAAAATGATGATATGATGTATCAATAAATAACAACAGAGACTGATATATGATATGTATTGAAATAAATATGACTGAGTATGAATTTTCATTTTAAAACAAATAATTCACAACAATATGACCTCTGTGGGTTCCAATGATACGAGCACATAGCCTCAACATGATTTTTAATCTGCTTTTTAGCTCAATTTATTTATCTCATAAAATTGCATGAATATGTCAAGATTATTTAACTACAAAATTCCACAGAAACAATTAGATCACAATTTCTATAGTGCACACCCACATGCCCGTCACCTACAATGTGAGTCACCTCTCAATAATTCACATAATACATATATTTAAGGTTCATACCCTCAGCTCCAAGATTGGAAGAGTTACTTACATCGAATAAGCCGAATCCAATGTCGAGCAAGCTAAACAATGCTCCAGAAATTCCATTTTGCGCGTATCAACTTCCAAACGGCTCGAATCTAGTACAATTAATTTGATTCAGTCCACACAATTTATAGGAACTAATTCCATATCAAAATGCTAATAATTTCCATAAAATCTGAAATTCCGCCCCAAAAATCACCTGTGGGACCCACATCTCGAAATACGATGAAACTCACAAAATACGACAACCCATCTAATTACAAGTTCAAACATACAAATTTCACTCAAATCCGACTCCAAATCGGTATTCAAAGTTGAACAATTTGTTTTGTGACATTATACAAATTTCCTTCTATTTCTCTTGAAGATTCAATAATCTTACACCAAAAATGAAGATTAATACAAGGAATATAATCACAAGGGAGTTAAGAACACTTACCCCAAGTTGTGTGGAAAACTTTCTCTCCAAAATCGCCCAAACTGAGCTCCAAAATGAGAAAAATCTTGGAACCCTCATTTTTAAACACTGCCCAGGCATTTCCGCACCTGCGGTGCGTGGGCTCGCACCCGCGCATTCACATTTGCGGAACAAATTGCGCACCTACGGAAAATGCCAACCTTCCAAAACCTCGCATCTTCGGCGCCCTTCCGCAAACCCTTCGCACCTGCGTTCGCCCCTAGCCATCCCCAGTCCGTATCTGTGCCAACACCTTCGCACCTATGGCCTCGCAGATGCGGCAAATTCCTCGCACCTGCGAGCACTGCCCAGTCCCACTCTTGGCCGCTTCTGCGACTTATTTCACGCACATGCGGCTTCGCACCTGTGATAAAAATCTTCGCAGGTGCGATCACACCAGTAGGCAGCAGTTCCAGTATTTCCTTAAGTCCGAATTTGATCCGTTAACCATCCGAAACTCACCCGAGGCCCCCGAAACCTCAACCAATTATACCAACAAGTCCTATAACATAATGCGGACCTACTCAAGGCCTCAAATCACACCTAATAACATCAAAAAGACGAATTACACCTCAATTCAAAATCATCAAACTTTGAACTTCCAAATTCTACATCTTGTGCCGAAACAAATCAAATCAATCCGGAATGACTTCAAATTTTGCACACAAGTCACATTTCACATTACGGAGCTATTCCAATTTCCAGAATTGGATTCCGACCTCGATATCAAAAAGTCAACCCCCGGTTAAACTTCCCAAAATTCAACTTTCGGCAATTCAAGCCTAATTCCATTACAGACCTCTAAATAATTTTACTGACACGCTCCTAAGTCCAAAATCACCATATGAAGCTATTGGAATCATCAAAACTCTATTCCAGGGTCGTTTACACATAAGTCGACATCCGGTCACTATTTTAACTTAAGATTTAAACCTTGGAAATAAGTATTTCAATTCATTCCAAAACCTCACCAGACCCGAACCAATTACCCGGGCAAGTCACACAACAACTGTAAAGTACAATTTGAGCAATAAATGGGGAAACGGGGTTGTAATGCTCAAAACGACCGGTCGGGTCGTTACATTCTTCCCCACTTAAACATACGTTCATCCTCGAACGTGCCAAGAGTTGTTCTTAACCTTCAAATCTCTATTCCACCTTACCACGCACATACCCGGGGGTGATCTCACGTCACCCTATTCCATATAGGCCTGACAACACAATACAACTGAAAGTCCTTAATTTAACCTTAGTCCAAAAACCTTGGAATTCAATTCCCAGCCTTCAAAATTTCTTTCAAGTCATGAATCTTACATTTACACGCTATATGAGTTTGAACAAGCTGTATCAAGCCATATCCATCACCATAACAACTGACATAATCACCTAACATATTACATAACTCGCATGCTCGTAGTACCATTCCTGATCATAATGACTACTCCAAAACTGACCACATACTAGTATTAAACCCATATCAAACCAAACCTCATCCCACAACCTTCGTACACTATTGATAATAAAGGAAACACACGAAATTTCATGACCACTTACCAGATCAACAAGTCACGGAGCTCTCTTGCCCCAACCAGAACCATAATCACTTTCTGAGCCGACTTTCAATAATATACTCCCGAATATACCGAAATCAAACCTGATAGTACCCATTCTAGGTCCAATGGCCTTATATTACTAAACACAACTATTCCACAGACATGCCGCACCAATATAACTCAGAGCCACAACCCATGCCATCCGTGCACCAATACGCAACAATTCAAATGTACCAGTCATGGAAAATGACTCAAATGAGAGAACTGCCCCGCCAGATTAACAAGTACCACCACAACGAAATGTGGAAAATTCACCATACACCGTAGAACCATCACCCGATCCTAACACAAGGTTCATACCTTAACATAACTCTACTGCAATGCATGACCCCATCCAAACGTTGGTCCATATTATATACCCCCAGCCACCCTGCTCCAAATTAATAATGACGGAGAGGCAAATGACAAAAATACCACACGAAACCTGAAAGGACATAACCATTACGCTATCGATCATGCAATACCCAATTACTCATCACGCTCAAATTTCGCTATAAGGCTCAAATAGAACCGCACCACCTGTGCACATAACCAATGAATCACAACTCCTCGTAGCATAAATGAGTAACTCACAGATCATTTCAGAACACAAATAAGTTCAACATCAACCGATGACACATCTTAATTGGGCCTACCAATGGACCTCCAAATCAATTCGAGTTACCCACAAATAGATAAAAATCCCTCCGAAAAATCCATAATGACTGAATCACAACACATTCTATCATCTGACTAGCTCCGGCCACAACTTCACAGTCCACAACCAGGAAACAATATGTTCCTGAGGACTCCCAATCTTCAAATCCATAGAACACGCGAATCACCCTATTCGATTCCATCTCCATCGCCCGATTGTCTAACACATCTATCATACACGATTATTCTATGAGGAATATTTCTCCTATTCTTTCGTGTCACATAGCAACGTCTTAAAATCAGCAGTCGATCAACCAGGAAAGTGCCGCTATACCTATAAAATATCCATAATTCAAAACATAGTGTGCCTTTTTGGAATGTACCCTCTACTAACGTAATACCAAATAGTTATAGCATTCGTCTAAACATCGAATACTGTTCATGCCCTCTAAGAATTTATGACCTCCCTTTCAAAGCTAAATCGTGACCTTGCACAAGCCAACCTTAATCCCACACAACACACCGCATCTATCATGCTATCATTTGAAATATACGAGAACCTCATAATCATTCTGAGTCACAAGACAAAATACATATCCGATAAGCCAGAAGCCTTCCATTTGATCCCATCCGGTAGAAAATTACAATACTCAACATGCTCCTCAGGCCGGTAGGAAAATACCCATCTCAACCCGCGGTAGAAATCCTCGAGAATGCTTTGAAATATATTTGCACATAATCAAGCCATCAGAGTGAACCTCTCTATATCAACCAAGCCACGCAGGTCGCCAAGCCCTGGTGTATTGCCATAAAGCACCTATAGAAAAGCCCCACATCATAAGCACCCAAAGAACCGATCCTATCTATTACCATACTGATCCAACCTACTACCCAGTTGTCTTATTTTCTCTGGGTTTCTTCCAAATTTGTCTTCAGACTGATACTTCGCCTTGCTAAAACGTCACGATCTTTAGCCACATCTCACCCCACAAACCTAGCATAGAACCACAACGCCCTACGACCCATAAGCAACTGTATTCTTCTTACGCACCTTCAAAAATACCATAACTGTAACTCTCACTCTGAGAATACCTTATGTGAATTTATAATTGTTCTTCTTATCTTCCTTATAGAAAAATGTAGAATCCATAGTCATACAGAATTTTCGCAAGTCCAGGCACCACCAAATGACTATCTCAGATTTTATCCATACGCAAGTCCGGAAACATTCTCAATTGCTATATATAATTCTCAAACCCACTAGAATTTTCTCGGGAGTCACCCACTTTGCTCAAATCTAATTGCACCGCCCAAATGGGCCAAAAGATACGTGCCCCATTAGAACAACAACACTCGAAAAAGTAACTCTACTTTAACACTACATATCAAATTCATACTCCGTGCGCACTACATCATTCACTAATAACAACTCACTCATCCCACAATTTTCATATACTCATACGTGCAATATAACCCTTAACCAGGAATTTCCTTATTCGAGTCATCCTCGATCTCAACTTCTGCAAGTCATAACCAACCCATAAGTATGCCTCAGACCAAAATTAAAATTTAACACCTAACTATGAAATCAAGTTGTTAATAGCGGACTCCCCCACTTGGCTCATAGCCGTAGATTAAAACACTCTATAATTCACAATACTCATACCATATTATTGTCATAATACCGTAGTTAGTGCCAAAAAATGCTTCTCAAGCTCATACAACACCAACCATAAAAATACCCCAAATCATCCGCTAAGCTCGCAGTCATTCCCAAGACACTTAAGTCGACTTTCTCAGCCAGATTCAAATTTCAATCTCCACACATATGCCCCACTGGCAGAAAAGAAACCCTCCACTCACATTACAAGGAACACACCTACGTAGATTACTCTCCATGAGATAACCCACATTCCTAGCCTCAAATTGGCATCTTGTTATATCTTTTCGCAGCCACAATTACTACGCAATCACTTAATCCTTCCTAGTCCAAACGTATTAACAAGACATGAGAATTTAATTTACCCCAAAATTTAACAATGTGAAAGATCCTTCAAAACATTCATACTCGAAACTGTATGCCACACCAAATCGAAAATCAAACACCCAATGGCCTTTCCTTTACATTTCAAGGAAACACTTCTCGTCATATTCAAATCATCTTAACACATCCCGCCTTTACATTATACTCATCAAAAAGCCATTCCACAGCTCATCGAGCCATAAATTCCACTCGTGGGGACATTACCGGACATATGAATCCAAATGTACAAGTTACCACTGAAGCTACCAAGCTTAAGCTGCGGTCCAACCATGGACTCAAGTCCTCCAGACTGGCCCATCACCAAAACATAGAATACACCTCGCACATCATCCCTGAAATCACAAGCCGACGATACACAGCTGATACCGAGCGCTCATGTGCGCATACAAATACGTGGAAGGAATTCAAAGAGTTATGTCTCAAGCTGAATCAATCCCGTACGATAAGGAAAGAAAGATGGGAAGTATATATCCTAAATATCCTGTAGCCTCTCGAAGATAAGTATGGACGTCATCATACCGATCCGCAGGACTCTATTAGACACTTGCTCATGACCTGTAGAACCTATGAACCTAGAGCTCTAATACCACCTTGTCATGACCTAAAATCCAACTAGTCGTGATGGCACCTAACCCAACTGAATAGGTAAGCCAACTATTCACTATCCAATTCCAATGTTTCTTAACAAAAAAATTATTAAAGAAATATATGAAACCATTATATTTCCCCAAGAACTGGTAGTACAAATCATGAGCTTCTAAGAATAGAGTATACAAAGCTGGTATGAAATAATACATCATCTATTTTAAAAGTACATAAACAGAGTTTTAATGAATCTAAGGCTACCATGAACAAGATTTAAACATCATAGATTTTAAAAGTACATAAACCAAGTCACATTTCACATTACGGACCTATTCCAATTTCCAGAATCGGATTCCGAACTCGATATAAAAAAGTCAACCCCCCGGTCAAAATTTTCAAAATTCAACTTTCGGCAATTCAAGCATAATTCCACTACAGACCTCCAAATAATTTTATGGACATGATCCTAAGTCCAAAATCACCATACGGAGCTATTGGAATCATCAAAACTCTATTCCGAGGTCGTTTAAATATAAGTCGACATTCGGTCACTATTTTAACTTAAGATTTAAACCTTGGAACTAAGTGTTCCAATTCGTTCCAAAACCTCACCGAACCCGAACCAATTACCCCGGCAAGTCACACAACAACTGTAAAGTACAATTTGAGCTGTAAATAAGGAAACGGGGTTGTAATAATCAAAACAACCGGTCAGATCATTACAAGAGTTAGCCTAGAGGACTTTAGACATAAGAGTTTTAACATGAAGGTCCAACAGAATCAAAGACAAGAATAAGTGAAATATTAGTCTTCACATGGAAGTTCTAACATGAGTGCCTAGTGAAGGTATGATCACAAACAACATAACAAATAGGCTAGTGGGCATAGTCCACAATGGTTGACAAGCAATAACTTAGTTGAACATGGGAAACTTAACACACGGAGCATCAGTCATAACACAAAAGTTCATAAACATTACCAGAACTCATAGTAGGTGAAACATGTAAAATCTAGATTAACAGGGTAGGCAGGCATCAGGACTTATATCAGTTAACCACATATAGAATAAGAGGCTATATATTGAAGTCTTAGGCAATATTTGAAGAACACATAATTGAACAAGTCAAAAGAGCACACATTAGCATTTACAAATAGCAACATGTCATTTTTGTTTAGAAGTTCAGGCAATACTGGCATTTAGAAATTACATGAGCATGGATCAACCATAAGAAAGTTAATAAGTTGTACATGAATGACTCAATAAGAAGTAATACATTAGAACAAATTCTGGGCACGAATTAGTCTATCACAAGAATCTGAAACAAGCAGAGAGATGAACTCATGACATGTACCAGATATAAGCATTCAAACATACACAAACACACTAGGCTAAGCAGGCTTAAGATAGTCAGAAGTCATGGACATACATCAAAGCTTAGAGCTTTATGCACGTTCTGATACTAGGAAACACAGGGCTACATGATAACTTCAAAGAAAAGTGGACCACAAACAGAGACAACATAGTAGCATATTGGTCCACCAAAGCTTAAGTGACATAGATATGCAGAGCATGAAAATAAGAAAAAGAGAATATAATTGCGAGAGTCAAAGGTACTTACTAGTTACAAATTAACGAACAAGCAAATGAGAAGAGCAATTTCCAACAACAATTCAATTATTAGTAGCAAAGAGCAGCAGAATCCAAAAATCCCAGTGCGTCAGAGTTCCCAAGGGTTTCAAGTGAACCCCGGGCAGTGCTCACACTGAGAAAAGAACACAATCAAATTCTAATAGCCTTGTCTTTGAGCCGGCCAAGGTCTCATGTTTAGAACAATAGAATAAGTGAGAGTGCGAGAGTATTTGCAGTGATTTAATGATAGTCGTTGAGACCTAGAAGGGGAATGGGGAGGGGCTTATATAGTAGTAGAAATTGAACGAACAAACAAGGAAATATAATCAATCAAACACAAATAAGGAAAGAAAATATCATATGTAATCAATAATAGAGCCGGTAAAAGGGAGGAATTGAAATCCAAACCCTCATTAGAGTTCAATATTTGAAAATTAGTCTGATGGTGTGAGAAATCAATCCATTTTCCGTGTATATGGACGAGATATTGCCCAGATCTTAGAGATTGAAGTTGAACGGGCCCGATTTTGAGAGATAGTATTTTCCATGTTTAGGCAAGTACTAAGTAACACCATTGTTGCATATACACTAAGACGGTAACACTAATAAGGAAGATGAATCACAAGGAAATTCCATTGCCAAGACGGAATGGGAGAATGGTTAGAGATGGGGGCGGCAAGGGTTTCAAAGGGGGAAGAAGGATTTGGAGTGTTTGAGGGTGGCAGAGATGGGAATTGTCTAAAGGGTTTAGTGGTGAGGGATATAAGGAGAGGGGGTCGACTTAATTTGGGTCGTTGATCATTTGAGATCAACAACCAAGATTAAAAGGAGAGCGGGTTAAAGTCGTGTAACAACCCGACTTGTCGTTTTAAGAATTTACGCCCCGTTCAGTGACTTAAGGTTTCGAGCAGCCTCGCAATATGTATTATGACCCGCGTGTATGGTCGAGTTTGAATTACGGATGATTCGGAGTAATTTGGGACACTTAGTCCCAAAACGGAAGCTTAAGTTTTAGGATTTTGACCGTAGTCGGAAATGTGTGAAAACAAATCCGAAATGGAGTTTCGACGATTCTGTTAGCTCCGTTGGGTGATTTTGGGCTTAGGAATGTGTCCGGAATATTATTTGGAAGTCCGTAGAGGAATTAGGCTTGAAATACCAAAAGTTTAATTTGGAAAGTTTGACCGGGGGATTGACTTTTTGATATCGGGGTCAGAATTCAATTCCCTAAATTGGAATAGGTCCGTTATGTCATTTATGACTTGTGTGCAAAATTTGAGGTCAATCGGACTTGATTCGATAGGTTTCGGTATCGAATGTAGAAGTTGGGAATTTCATAAGACTAAAGTTTCAAGTGAGTTCGCACAAGATCAAATTTTGAACGAGAATATCTACATATATATATATATATATATATATATATATATATATATATATATATATATATGGAATTATGTGATGATATACCTATCAAATGAAATATCTTCGAGTCTAGTTTCTAACGCTTTAAACCATTCTTCATTCGGACATTCCTACAAGAAGTTATGATCAAATACCCAAAGGCTATCCTGTAGATCGCGAGGCTGGGGTGTAAGACCAGGCTTTAGCCTGGCGAGGCCAGCCAAAAGCCAGGTTTAACCAGGCTTTAGCCTGGCGAGGCCAGGTGTAATACCAGGCTTTAGCCTGGCGAGGCCAGGCCTGTCTCCTGACTTGGAATTTTTGGAGTATCCATTCTTCTATTGTTATAACCCGACCCAACTTCGATAAATAAGCCTTGAAGCTCATTTTGGAGCAAAAATCTGATATTTTTAGAGAGAAGGGAGAGTGTTTTAGAGAGAGGAAGTAGCTCAAGTACTTTGTTCATCAAGATCTTGTTCAAGCTTTGACATCCAACAAGGAAATATCACAAGATCTTCACCCAAGAGGTAAGGTTTTAACCCCTAGTCTTCAATTTCGAGTTTGAGTAAAGATGGGTGATTAAGAGTATGATTCTTGGGTATAATAGTATCATTTATACATATCAATAAGGTTTATGGAAAGATTGTTGAGTTCAAATGGGTATAGATTGGGTTGAAAATGGTAGAAATCTTCAAAGACTTTAATTTAAAATTTGGAAGTCAAGTTGTTATTGGAATTCGATAAAATTGGTATGGTTGAACTCGTATCGGAATGGGTATTCGAATTTCATGAAAATCATGTCGGGTTCCGAGGGGTGGTCCCGCATTGACTTTTGTTGACTTTTTGGAATAAATTTTTAAGTCGACGTATTATTATCCGGAATTGTTTCCGATGAATATTAATGAAGTTATACAATTAATTTGGATAGATATCAGCTGTCCGGAGGTAAATTCAAGCAAGAAGGCTATTTTGGAATATCGACCTAACTTCAAAAGGCAAGTGTCTTGCTTAACCTCGAGTAGGGAAAATTCCGTTTAGGCATTGAGTCTTATATGCAACTTGGGTAATTGAAAACCATGTACGCAAGGTGACGAGTACGTACTTGGTTTATATGTGCAAATTTTAATGAGTTAAAGTCTTGAGCATATTGTGTAGTAAATTGAATAATTGTTGGCACATATTTAATCATCTACTTGTTGTGCCTAAACTCTCTTTTTTGACTCTATTGTTATATGACAATTTGATGTGATTGTTATTTAATTATTTATGAAATTTTCGTGAATTTGCTGGCTTGATAATTATTGGAATTTAATTTCATTTTGGATTTTTTCCCTCTGCAAATAATTAATTAAATGAGCTTAAGAAGAGGTGTTTATATAATTATTGAAAATTTTATCTTTTATGAAGACTTTGCTTTATATTGAGTAATTTCTATCTCTATTGATTGTTTTTTAGTGTTGTACACATTGTGTGGAGCATTTGGTTATTTGCTGTGAAATTAATTGACTTGGTTGTAGCTTTGGAATTTGGTTGTGGCCATTGGGCAAATTGTGATATGAATTGATTTTTGTTATGTTGTTGTGATAATTTCCTGTGTAAATTATTGTGTTGTGTGAGTTGTTATTTTGGGGAGATAAGGGTGGCATTTCACCGTTGATATTATGTGGATATAAGGGTAGCATTTCACCATTGATATTATGTGGTTATAAGGGTGAAATTTCACTGTTGTGTTTGTTGGCTATTGATATTGTCTGGGCGGAGCGATAAGGGTGGCAATAGGAGCGATAAGGGTGGCAATAAGAGCGATAAGGGTGGCTATATGAGCGATAAGGATGGCTATATGAGCGATAAAGGTGGCAATAGGAGCGATAAGGGTGGCTGTTGTCAGGGACGATATGTGATGATGTGGGGTTGTGGTGTTGAAAATTTTCATGTGATGTTGTGAATTTTCTTATGTTTATTTTTATACCTTGTGCTACTTGTCTTGTTGTTAGTAAATTGATAATAATCTGATTTTGTTGAAATTGGGAGCATGTGGCTATTGCCAGACGGTTTATAAAATAAAATGTGGGCACGAGGTGCCGTGAATGGTGATATGAAATGGGGATATTGGCACTTGAATTGTCCGTGCAGTTATGATATAAAATGTGGGCACGAGGTGTTGTGATGAAATGATAATAATATTTGGCACGTGAATTGTCCGTGCAGTTGTGAAATGAAATGAGGGCACGAGGTGCCGGGCTAGGACCCGTATTTACGAAAAATATGAAAATGGACTGAGACCCGTATTTTGATGATTTTGAAATGAGGTGTCACATGGTGACTTTTTAATTGAAAGAATTATATTCAAAATATTTATTTGAAAGGATTTTTACTTAGAAAGTATCATATAAAAGAATTGTATTTTGAAAGATATTTATTTGAGGAAATTGTATTTGAAAAGATTATTGAAAGAATTATATTTGAAAAATAAATATTTGAGAAAATTATATTTGAAAGAAAGTTATCTGAAAGAACTATGTGAAAGACATTTATTTGAAGGCTTGATTTAATTGAGTGTAATTGTGTTTATTAATTGCTGAGTAATATTAATGGTATTCCTGTTGTCTGTTGTTCATATCACTGGTTGTTTTATACTGCTTTTATTATTATTTGTTTCCTATTATTTTTGTATATTATATTGCACAGGTTTTTAGACTAGTGAGTGTCTTGACTGTTCCTCGTCTCTACACCATTGAGGTTAGTCTTGATACTTACTGGGCACCGGTGTGGTATGCTTACTCTACACTTCTGTACATTTTTGTGCAAAGCCAGGTATTGAAGATAACGGACTTGAGCAGAGTTTAAGCGGGATTGTAAGGATTCAAGGTAGAGTTGCTTGGTCGTCGCAGTCCCTTGGAGTCTTTTCATTTCATTGTACTGTTAAATTGTAATCAAACGGTATTGTATGTTCGATCCTTGTGATCATTCCATTTATTCAGTTAGAGTTCTTGACTCAGTACTACCAGTCTTGGGAGGTTGTATATTGTAATTATTTCCGCTGTTAGTTTTGGTTACCTTTTTTTTTTTAAAATGGCTTCAAAAATGCAATGGTAATCAGCTTACCTAGTCTTAGAGACTAGGTGCCATCACGATTCCTGTGGTGGGATTTTGGGTCGTGACAAGTTGGTATCACATCTCTAGGTTCATAGGTTCTACGAGTCACGAACGAGTCTAGTAGAGTCTTGCAGATCGGTACGGAGACGTCTGTACTTATCTTTGAGAGGCTATAGAACTGTTAGGAAATTTCCATTTCTTTCATTCCCGTCGTGTAGAATTTGTTGAATTTGAAATTTGAACCTTTGTATCTCCATTCTCTCACAGATGGTGAGGACACGTGCTACTGGGTTAGCTGAGCAGGCATCCGCACATACTGCTAGGACTGCAAGAGGCCGAGGCCGAGATAGAGGCCGAGGTAGAGGTCGAGGAAGGGCATGTGCTGCGACTAGAGCACCTGTCAGAATAACAGTTGAGGAGCCACTAGTAGCTCCAGTTGGGGGATAGGTACCAGAAAACACCTGTTGTTACCCCAAGGCTTCAGGAGACTTTAGCACAGTTCCTGAGTATGTTTGGTATATTAACTCAGGCGGGATTGATCTCTGTTGCACCAAATATTCCACAGATTGGGGGAGTAGCTCAGACTCCTATCACAACTCCAGAACAGTAGGTTCACATTGGTCAGGTTTCGGGTGTAGTACCGGTACAATCTGTTATTTCGGCTCGGCCTTAGGTCAGGCCCGAGGCATCAGAAGAATAATAAAAGAGACTTGAAAGGTTTAAGAAATATGATCCACTAACTTTCAGTGGCACTGCTACAGAGGATGCCCAAGAATTTCTAGAAAACTGTCACCGTATTCTCCGCACCATGGGTATTGTGGAAGTGAGCGGAGTTTCCTTTACCACGTTTCAACTATCAGGCGCAGCGTACCAGTGGTGGCAAATCTATGAAGAAGGTAGACCAGCCGATGCCACACCACCAACTTGGGCTCAATTTTCAGAAATGTTCGTGAAAGAATTTGTTCCCCAGACTCTCTGAGATGAATGGCGCACAGAGTTTGAACGGTTACGTTAGGGCACTATGACAGTGTCAGAATATGTTATCAGGTTCAGTGAGTTAGCCCGTCATGCACCTATCTTAGTTCCTACAATCAGAGAACGGGTCCGCAGATTCATTGAAGGGCTCGATTATGATATCAAAATATGCATGGCTCTAGAATTGCAAATTGATGCTTCATTTCAACAAGTAGTGGAGATTGCAAGGAAGATTTAGGGTGTTTTGGGTGAGGAAAGGGGGTCTAAGGAGGCCAAAAGGTCTCGAAAATCTGGAGGGTTCAATGGATTTTACTCTTCAGCTAGAACCCATTATAATGGAGGCTCGAGCAGTCGGTCAGCTCAGTCCGCACATCAGAATACTCGGAGTGCTCCAGCTTATAGTGCACCACCGATAAGAGATTCTTACAGTGGTTATTCCAGTTATCCAGCACAGATTCAGTACGAGCAGCCGCAACCTCAAAGGGGTTGTTATGAGTGTGGTGATACTAGGCGTATCATGAGAGATTGTCCCAGACTTGGGAGGGGTGGATTTCCTCAGAACACTCCAGCTACAAGCTTTATTCCAGTTGATACTCCCCATGCACAGTCAGCTAGAGGTGGAGGACAAACGGGTAGTGGGCGCCTAAGAGGTGGAGGCCCGACCCTTGATTTAATCACTATGATTTGGCCGAGGCCAATACACCAGATGGTGTCGTTACAGGTACAATCCTGATTTTATGATAAAGGATATTTTCCTTAATTTGATTCGGTTCTGAATATTGAGGTGAGTCCTCCTATTATGCTCCACTTATGGTGAGCTTCGTAAATTTGTGACCCACTTATATGTGTATCCCTATTGGGAGATTTAAAAATGTGAACCTGTGTCTGTCACTTTATTTTTGTGCACCATTGAGGGCTATAAGTCCAAAAGAAAAAAAAAATTATTATTTAATACAGTGGGTTTAATGTGTTTCAGAATAATTGATTCCAATTTATATGAATTATACGCCCTACCGGTATGAGGGTTTATTATATGTTGTGAAAATTATTTATGAAGTATATGGAAAAGAAGAAAGAAAGGAAATTGAAAATTTTAGTTGGCACAATGTGCAAAATACTTGTGACTCGAAGTTGAGGGCGAGATCCTTGAATTTTATATATGATGTGAAATATTTAAACCGGGCTGCAAGCCGCGATTGGAAGTTATATAAGGACAAGTTCCTTGTGGTGAAATGTTTATGAGTTTAAAATTCTCCCTTGTGAAATTTAATTTGTGCAATAATATTAATAGGGAGTCATGCCTGTTAGGCTTATTTGATAATGCTTGTATATTTTCTGTTCATATTCATCCATTTTTGTGCTGTAAATATTGAGTTTTAGCCTATGATATGAGTGCCCAGGTAGCGTTAAATGTGACTCATTAATCCGAGTAAGTAATCATGAGGTCTTCATGCCTCACGTTCTGCTGTCAGCATTGTGAAAATTCGAAACGCGGTGATTGTTAATATGAGATTAATTGATGATGTTGAAATTAATTATGAACAGCTTTTTAAGACCAGAGATGTGGTGATGAGCATACATATGATGTGCTTAATGTCCTGATATCATTATGATCAGGCAATGCTGAGATTAATGTTATTGATATATACCCTGTGTTATTTTGTTGGGTTGTGGATATGTTGTTAGGAGTTGTTTGGGTGTTACTCTGGCAGGTGGATAGGCCCAATTACAGGGGAGACTCTGCCGAAATTTCTGAAAAATTTGAGAGTTAGTAAAATTTGGGGGATTGAGATTTACAAAGGAATAGATAAATTATATTATGTGTTTGAGGGCGAATGATCCTAAACGGGGAATAATGTAGCACCCCAGAGAAAGTTTTGAATTACTTCAACACTATTGAGGAAATTTATATGTGCATAGGCACGAGTTGCTATATTCAGTTGAGACTAATACTGTGTATTGTTGTGAGACTTCAGGCATATTTGAAAATGATTGGAGAGTTAGTAATTTTGCTTTAAAGCTTATAAGAATGGAGAAAAGAAATAATCTCAATTGAGATGGTATTGTCGGACTCGTGTTAAATTACGGGAATGTAAAATCACTCACAGGTATGTGTGCAAGAATATACAAAGTAATTTAAAGTCGCACGTTCGAGGACGAATATTTATTTAAGAGGTGGAGAATGTAATAACCCAACTTGTCGTTTTAAGAATTTACGCCCCGTTCAGTGACTTAAGGTTTCGAGCAGCCTCGCAATATGTATTATGACCCGCGTGTATGGTCGAGTTTGAATTACGGGTGATTCGGAGTGATTTGGGACACTTAGTCCCTAAGACGGAAGCTTAAGTTTTGGGATTTTGACCGTAGTCAGAAATGTGTGAAAATGACTCCGGAATGGAGTTCCGATGGTTCCGTTAGCTCCGTTGGGTGATTGTTGGCTTAGGAATGTGTCCGGAATATTATTTGGAAGTCCGTAGAGGAATTAGGCTTGAAATACCGAAAGTTTAATTTGGAAAGTTTGACCGGGGGATTGGCTTTTTGATATCGGGGTCAGAATTCTATTCCGTAAATTGGAATAGGTCCGTTATGTCATTTATGACTTGTGTGCAAAATGTGAGGTCAATCGGACTTGATTCGATAGGTTTCGATATCGAATGTAGAAGTTGGAAATTTCATAAGACTAAAGTTTCAAGTGAGTTCGCACAAGACCAAATTTTGAATGAGAATATCTACATATATATGGAGTTATGTGATGATCTACCTATCAAATGAAAGATCTTCGAGTCTAGTTTCTAACGCTTCAAACCGTTCGTCATTCAGACATTCCTACAAGAAGTTATGATCAAATACCCAAAGGCTATCCTGTAGCTCGCTACAGAGCTCGCGAGGCCGGGTGTAAGACCAGGCTTTAGCCTGGCGAGGCCAGATGTAATACCAGGCTTTAGCCTGGCGAGGCCAACCAAAAGCCAGGTTTAACCAGGCTTTAGCCTGGCGAGGCCAGGCCTGTCGCCTGGTCCGGAATTTTTGGAGTATCCATTCTTCTATTGTTATAACCCGACCCAACTTCGATAAATAAGCCTTGAAGCTCATTTTAGAGAAAAAATCTGATATTTTTAGAGAGAAGGGAGACTGTTCTAGAGAGAGGAAGAAGCTCAAGTACTTTGTTCATCAAGATCTTGTTCAAGCTTTGAAATCCAACAAAGAAATATCACAAGATCTTCACCCAAGAGATAAGGTTCTAACCCCTAGTCTTCAATTTCGAGTTTGAGTAAAGATGGGTGATTAAGAGAATACATATTAATAAGGTTTATGGAAAGATTGTTGAGTTCAAATGGGTATAGATTGGGTTGGAAATGGTAGAAATCTTCAAACACTTTAATTTAAGATTTGAAAGTCAAGTTGTTATTGGAATTCGATAAAATTGGTATGGTTGAACTCGTATCGGAATGGGTATTCAGATTTCATGAAAATCACGTTGGGTTTCGAGGGGCGAGTTCCGCGTTGACTTTTGTTGACTTTTGGGAATAAATTTTTAAGTCGACGTATTATTATCCGGAATTGTTTCCGATGAATATTAATGAAGTTATACAATTAATTTGGATAGATATGAGCTATCCGGAGGTAAATTCAAGCAAGAAGGCTATTTTGGAGTATCAGCCTAACTTCAAAAGGTAAGTGTCTTGCTTAACCTCGAGTGGGGGAAATTCCCTTTAGGCATTGAGTCTTATGTGCAACTTGGGTAATTGAAAACCATGTACGCGAGGTGACGAGTACGTACTTGGTTTATATGTGCAAATTTTAATGAGTTAAAGTTTTGAGCATATTGTGTAGTAAATTGGATAATTGTTGGCACATATTTAATCATCTACTTGTTGTGCCTAAACCCTTGTTGTTGACTATGTTGTTATATGACCATTTGATGTGATTGTTATTTGATTATTTATGAAATTTTTGTTAATTTGCTGGCTTGATAATTATTGGAATTTAATTTCATTTTGGATTTTTTCCCTCTATAAATAATTAATTAAATGAGCTTAAGAAGAGGTATTTATATAATTATTGAAAATTTTATCTTTTATGAAGACTTTGCTTTATGTTGAGTAATTTCTATCTCTATTGATTGTTTTTGAGTGTTGTACACATTGTGTGGAGCATTTGGTTATTTGCTGTGAAATTAATTGACTTGATTGTAGCTTTGGAATTTGGTTGTGGCCATTGGGCAAATTGTGATATGAATTGATTTTTGTTATGTTGTTGTGATAATTTTCGGTGTAAATTGTTGTGTTGTGTGAGTTGTTATTTTGGGGAGATAAGGGTGGCATTTCACCGTTGATATTATGTGGATATAAGGGTGGCATTTCACCGTTGATATTATGTGGTTATAAGGATAACATTTCACTGTTGTGTTTGTTAGCTATTGATATTGTCTGGGCGGAGCGATAAGGCTGGCAATAGGAGCGATAAGGGTGGCTAATAATATTGTCTGGGCGGAGCGATAAGGATGGCTATAGGAGCGATAAAGGTGGCAATAGGAGCGATAAGGCTGGCTGTTGTCAGGGACGATATGTGATGATGTGGGGTTGTGGTGTTGAAAATTTTCATGTGATGTTGTGAATTTTCTTATGTTTATTTTTATACCTTGTGCAACTTGTCTTGTTGTTAGTAAATTGATAATAATCTGATTTTGTTGAAATTAGGAGCCTGTGGCTATTGTCAGGCGATTTATAAAATGAAATGTGGGCACGAGGTGCCGTGAATGGTGATATGAAATGGGGATATTGGCACGTGAATTGTCCGTGCGGTTGTGATATAAAATGTGGGCACCAGGTGCTGTGATGAAATGATAATAATATTTGGCACGTGAATTATCCATGCAGTTGTGAAATGAAATGAGGGCACGAGGTGCCGGGCAAATATGATGATTTAATTATGGGCACGAGGTGCCGTGAAAATATGAAAATGGGCTGAGACCCGTATTTACGAAAAATATAAAAATGGGCTGAGACCCGTATTTTGATGATTTTGAAATGAGGTGTCACATGGTGACTTTTTAATTGAAAGAATTATATTCAAAATATTTATTTGAAAGGATTTTTACTTAGAAAATATCATATAAAAGAATTGTATTTTGAAAGATATTTATTTGAGGAAATTGTATTTGAAAAGATTATTGAAAGAATTATATTTGAAAAATAAATATTTGAGAAAATTATATTTGAAAGAGAGTTATCTGGAAGAACTATGTGAAAGACATTTATTTGAAGGCTTGATTTAATTGAGTGTAATTGTGTTTATTAATTGCTGAGTGATATTAATGGTATTCCTGTTGTCGGTTGCGCATATCACTGGTTGTTTTCTACTGCCTTTATTATTATTTATTTTCTATTATTTTTGTATATTATATTGCACAGGTTTTTAGACTAGTGAGTGTCTTGACTGTACCTCGTCTCTACTCCATTGAGGTTAGTCTTAATACTTACTGGGCACCGCTGTGGTGTGCTTACTCTACACTTCTGCACATTTTTATGCAGAGCCAGGTATTGAAGATAACGGACTTGAGCAGAGTTTAAGCGGGATTGTAAGGATTCAAGGTAGAGCTGCTTGGTCGTCGCAGTCCCTTGGAGTCTTTTTATTTTATTGTATTGTTAAATTATAATCAAACAGTATTGTATGTTCGATTCTTGTGATCATTCCATGTATTCAGTTAGAGTTGGTGAGTCAGTACTACCAATCTTGGGAGGTTGTATATTGTAATTATTTCCGCTGTTAGTTTTGGTTACTTATTTTTTTTTTTAAAATGGCTTCAAAAATGCAATGGTAATCGGCTTACCTAGTATTAGAGACTAGGTGCCATCACGACTCCTATGGTGGGATTTTGGGTCGTGACAGTGCCACGACCAATTTTTGAAGAGGGTAGTTTGGTCATGGGTTGTTGCAGAGTGAACTGGGGATGGGCCAAATATTTTGGGCCTGTTTTTTGTCTGAATATTAGCCTAAAATTGGGCTACGAATTAAATATACAAAATTATTTAAATAAAATAACTAATAAATAATAAAATATTACTTATGCAATAAAATGATTGAAAATAATAACTTAACATTATAAAAATATAAAAATGCGATTTTAGCATGAATAATGTAATAAATATAATTATGCATAGCATATAGGCTATTATTGGAAAGTTTTGTCAATAGCTTAAAAAATACCAATATAATTATATAAAATAAAGTAAAAATATTATGAAACATATATATGGATGAAAATATTAAATTATGATGATTAAGTCATCATAAAATAATTTAAAGGTTTAATTAATACATGTTCAAGTAATTTAAATGCAAGAAAAATCAATTTTAAAGTTTTATAAATTATGAAAAATTATAGAAAATACTTATATGACTCTTGTAAATTGGTGATGATGCAGGAATGATATTTTAAAAGCATATATGACAATTATAAAAATATGAGGGTAAAATTGGGTATCAACAACTTCCCTTCTTTACTCTGGAATGATGAAAGAGTTTCCGGGTAAAGAAAATAGTGACCAATTTTATCCGAAATGAGTAGAGGATGATGTGTTTTGAAATAATGGGGGCCGAACCCTAGTTCTTGAGTGCCTACATATCCCTTTTATTACGGGAATCAGGCTTTGTGTAGTTTAGGATCCAACGACGAACGAAACCGATAGAGTTGTTGTAAGAGTGGTCGCAGGTTTCCAAAAGGACCTTTTGAATGCTATATTCTCATGATCAACGGATGATTTCAGGAGGAGCTATGAATTCAAATTTGATCGGTGCGGATGTATAAGGAAGATATTTGAACAGTTATAGAACAAGGGGTAGTCTATTGCTGATTATCCGTTATGTTTGAGGTGATCGAAGGATGTGAATGTTGTGAACGGAAACCAGAGTGAGAATTGCTCCTGTTTGTAGAAAGTACCTCCCGAGTTACCTGTAAAACTTAAAACACGATGCACGCGAATATATATAGTTATTGCGAAAATTTAAACATGATGTAGATTCCCTTCGGACCATGAGAGTTGTCTTTTGGACGATGAGGATAATGTCCTTAGACCATGACGTCCTGGGCCATGAAGCGAATGATAAGGGATTCACAAGCCATAAAATGGTGTCCTCGGGTTATAAGGATGGTGCCTCTGGATTATGACTCCTTTGAATAATGATATGCAATTTTGAAAGATCCTCTGGCCATGACATGATGTGTTCGGGCTATAAGGATGATGCCTTCAGACTATGATGCCTTCAGACAATGTGGCAATAATTCAGCCCATGAAATGCAAAGATGTGGCGATGTTGATTGTTCGATAGAGGAAATAAGCAATGCTTAGCCACATGCGAGAATGAAGAGAAGACGTGCTTAACCTTGTGTGAGATGGGGGCGGTGCTTAGCCCTACGTAGATAATGAGGGAAATGATTAACCATATGTGAACGAAGGCAGTATCTAGCCTTATTCAATGACGAAGGCAATGCTTAACCTCATGCAAAGAACGTAGACAGTGCTTAGCCTAATTCAAGGGAAGGCGGTATTTAGCCTTATGCAATAATGGAGGCAGTGCTTAGCCTCATTCAGTGTAGCGGAGACAGTGCTTAGTCTCATGCAAGGGAAGGCGGTGCTTAGCCTTATGCAATAATGGAGGTAGTGCTTAGCTTCATGCAAAGAATGGAGACAATGCTTAGTCTCATACAAGGGAAGGCAGTGCTTAGCCATATGCAATAATGAGGGCAATAATTAGCCTCATGCAAAGAATGGAGACAATGATTAGTCTCATACAAGGGAAGGTAATGCTTAGCCTTATGCAATGATGGAGGCAGTGCTTAGCCTCATAGAAAGAATGGGGATAATGCTTAGTCTCGTGCAAGGGAAGGCAATGCTTAGCCTTATTCAATGATAGAGGCAGTGCTTAGCCTCATGCAAATAATGGAGATAATACTTAGTCTCGTGCAAGGGAAGGCAATGCTTAGCCTTATGCAATGATGGAGGCGATGCTTATCCTCATGCAAAGAATAGAGACAATGCTTAGTCTCATGCAAGGGAATGCAGTGCTTAGCCTTATGCAATGATGGGGGAAGTGTTTAGCCCTATGCAGGAAGAGTAATGATTAAATGTTACCGGGAAAATAATTCTTTGCTTGACGCATTTGTGCTTGGTGACTTCTGTTGGTGTGAAGATAGTGATCTTATTGTATGTATATATTTGCGGACGTGCTTGTTATGTTCATTGTTCCTGCATCCAAAGAAAAATCGTGAGTTATGGGGGAAAGATTGGTTCGTGCCTTTGATTCTTTATTTTTTCTTGAGGTCTTGTTTGAGTCACCCTGGGTAACGTCTAGCTACTATAGAAAATGAAATTTTCAAAAAATATGCATTTGTGATAAATCGTTTATATAAAAATGCAGTTTGTTCAAAATGTGTGATGATGCAAATAATGTTTGAATCAGAGACTATGACACGTTTTGAGACATTGCAACCTCCTCAACTCGGAATTTTGAGAACCCTCCTCAAAATTCTTCCCCAGTTTAATGCTTACTTCTTGCAATACTCTTCTTGGTGATCCTTGACATAATAAGATCTGACAAACGTGAAATCTCGCCCCAGTTTCTGACCATAAAGTGGAAGGAAGATTTTATTATGATGTGACCGAACCCATAGGGTTTCCTACGCATCTCCTCTTAAACGAGAATCAGGTCAGGCGTAGTTCAGGTCACATCAAATAGAAAGTGCAAACATAGCCTTAAATATAGTATCTCTTGACTGCGTCCGAATTGATAGATTTTGGCCAAATCTCTCCATCCACCTCTACAAGTATAAGGGCTCCTCCTGATAGTACTCAATGGACCATATAAGGGCCTTGCTAGTTGGGTGAGAACTTTCCTTTTGCTTCATCCTGATGTGGGAAGATTTGTTTTAGCACTAATTGCCCTAGTGTGAATTGCCTTAACCTAACCTTTTTATTGAAGGCTCTTTCCATTCTGTCCTGGTAGAGTTTACTGTGACACACTGCATTCATTCTTTTACCATCAATGAGAGCTAGTTGTGCATACATGTTCCATACCCATTTCGATCGACCTTTTTTATGATCCTTAGGGAAGGAATTTCTACTTCGACAGGGATAGAGGCCTCTGTACCATAGACCAGTAGGTAGGGGGTTGCCCTAGTGGACGTGCGAACAGTGGTGCGATACCCGAGCTTGTAGTTGTCCACTATTTTCTTTAATATCTTCTTGATGTTCTTGTTGGCAGCCTCTACGACTCCATTCATTTGCGGCTTGTATACTATAGAGTTTCGATGCTTGATCTTGAATGTTTCACACATAGCTTTCATCAAGTCACTGTTAAGATTGGCGGTGTTGCTAGTAATGATTGACTCGGGTACTCCAAATCGACAAACAATGCGGTCCGAACAAAATCTGCTACGACCTTCTTAGTTACAGCCTTATAGGATGCGGCTTCAACCCATTTTGTGAAATAGTCTATAGCCACCAAAAGGAACCTATGTCCGTTTGAAGTAGCAGGTTCGATTGGTCCGATGACATCCATGCCCCAAGCAAAGAAAGGCCAGGTCGAACTCGTTGCATTGAGTTCGTTGGGTGGTATTTGTATCATATCAGCATATATCTGACATTGGTGACACTTTTGAACATATTTGTTGCAATATGTTTCCATAGTCATATAAAAATACCCTGCTCTTAATATCTTCTTGGCCAAGTGTATTTAATAGCGTATTCTCCTAGAACCTGGTGCACTAATAGATCAGAATCTCCGATTACCAACAACTCCTGAATGTTCATATCGACGGCCAACCTGAGCCCAAAAATGCAGGCTTCATATTTTTCCATATTCTTGATGCACGAGAACCTGAGTTTTGTGGATACGGGGTAATGTTAACCGGTTTCTAATACTAAGACAGCTCTGATGCCCACTCCCTTAAAGTTTGCTGCTCCGTCGAAGAACATGCTCCAACCGTCGTATGCTCCGATAATGTTTTCTCCTACAAATGACACCTATTCATCGGGAAAATACGTCTTCAATGGTTCATATTCTCCGTCTACAGGGTTTTCTGCCAAGTGATCAGTTAATGCTTGCCCTTTGACTACCTTCTGAGTTACATAGATGATGTCGAACTCACTCAGAAATATTTGCCATTTTGCTAACTTACCCATAGGCATGGGTTTCTGAAAGATGTATTTTAGTGGATCCATCCTTGATATGAGATATGAAGTGTATGCACAGAAATAATGTCTCAACTTCTGGGCTATCTATGTCAAAGCACAACAGGTGCGTTCCAACAAAGAGTACCATGCTTCGTAAGGCGTGAACTTCCTGCTCAGATAATATATCACCTGCTCTTTCCTACCTAGTTTCATCATGTTGCCCTAGAATGCAGCCAAAGACTCCATCCAACACGGACAGATAAAGCAGCTGAGGTCTTCCTAGTTCTGGCGGGACCAACACGGGCGATTTAGATAAATACTCCTTGATTTTGTAGAAGGCTTTCTGGCATACTTCGGTCCAATTTGTTGTAGCATCTTTCCTCAACATTTTGAAGATTGGCTCACATATCACCGTTGATTGTGCTATAAAACGGCTGATGTAATTGAGGCGTCCTAGAAAACTCATCACATCTTTCTTATTCTTTGGCGCTGACAAGTCCTTGATAGATATGATTTTTGATGGGTCTAACTCAATACCTCAGCGGCTGACGATGAAACCTAACAACTTTCCAGCAGGGACTCCGAAGGCACATTTTGCAAGGTTCAACTTCAAATTGTATTTTTGAAGCCGATCGAAAAATTTCTTTAGGTCTGTTATGTGATCTGAGATCCTTTTAGATTTGATGATAACATTATCCACGTACACTTCTATTTACCTGTGTATCATGTCGTGGAAGATAGTCGTCATTGCTCTCATGTAGGTGGCCCCAACATTCTTCAAACCAAACGACATCATTTTATTACAATATACCCCCTATGGTGTGATAATGGCAGTCTTTTCAGCATCCTCTTCGTCCATCCAGATATGATAATATCTTGCGATACAATCCATAAAGGATTGGATTTCATGTTTGGCGTAGTTGTCGATTAATATGTGTATGTTAGGCAATGGGAAATCATCCTTAGGACTTGCTCTGTTCAAACCTCAGTAATCAACATATACTCTAGCTTTCCCATCTTTCTTTGGAACCGGCACAATGTTGGCTAACCATGTCGGATATTCGAACACTCGGAGAACCTTGGCTTTAATTTGTTTGGTGACCTCCTCTTTTATCTTTAAACTCATATCTGGCTTGAATTTCCTGAGCTTCTATTTTAACGGTGGACACATAGGATTGGTGGGTAGCTTGTGAGCTACTATGGATGTGCTTAACCCAGTCATATTGTCTTAGGACCATGCAAAAATGTCCTATATTCCTTTAGGAACTTGGCATACTCTTCTTTCTCTGACGGTGATAGATGAATTCTTATACGAGTTTCCTTGACTGTTTCACATTCCCCTTAGTTAATGGCCTCAGTTTCCTCCAAATTAGACTTTGATTTGTTTTCAAAATTCTCTACTTCTTTGACAATTTCCTCAGGTATTACATCATCTTCCAGATCTTCTGAATCACTGTCCTTATGTTGCGTTGTCGCATTACATGTCACAGTCGTATGTTAATTAGGATATGTAATAATTATGCTGAAAAGAATGTTAAAAGATAATAATAAATATGGAAAGAAGTAATGCATTAATAAAACTTTAAAATGTCAAGAAGTATGACTCGATAGCTCGAGTCATTATTTCAAAACAAAATACTGGAAATGTCTTAAATGCTCAAAACAATTTGAAATCAAGTCATGCTAATTTTCCACGCTACCCAGGAACTCGGTGAGCCCAGGATGGTGCAACGGTCCAGTTCTTAGGAACAACTCCTTCTTCCATTGTCTGAATAGTAAGGTCTTCCTCTTCCTCCTCCTCCTCAACAATTGCACTGTAGTCCATATCTTTTTCATCCAAAAATTGCTTCCTCATACTGGCCAAAATCTCATCTTCCTCGGATCCCCACATCATGCCTGCCTGACGGAATGTCTAGTGCAGAGGTGGTATATGTTGTTCCAGCGGATGATAATGGGCGCACCATGGTGGTATCCAATCCTGATGTTCTTATATGGTATATTCATACACGAGTCCAAAGGTCGTGCCATGATACTGTGGTTGTATGGGTTTAGTGATCCCCTTTAGCTTTTTACCGAAACCTTTTCCTGGTTCATATCCAGTCCGCAACAATATGCTTTCTATCTTCTTGATCCACCATCGATCATTTCCAATTGCTTTTACCTGCTCAATGCGGTGATATGTTACTCTACCCAACTTCCTCCTGTTTTTGAGGATTGGAACGGTCTGGCTGGTGTAGATAGGGTTGTTTCCGTCTCCATAAATGATCACCTCCTAATGATTCCATTCGAATTTCACAGCTTGGTGCAGAGTAGCTGCCACTTCCCCAACTGCATGTATCCAGGTCGTCCCAACAATAGGTTATAAGTAGAAGATATATCTAGCACTTGGAACTCAATATCAAACCAAGTCGAACCCATCTGTAGATCAAGATTGATTTGCCCGATAGTGGCTCTCTGAGATTCGTAAAATGCCTTCACATTCATGCTTCCCATTCGTATCTCGTGGAGGCCCTACGTAATCTTTTCAGAGTGGTCAGTGGACATATGTTCAGACTTGAACCTTCATCTATCAGGACCCTGGCAATGAACTTGTTCTCGAATTGCGCTATGATGTTCAACAATTTGTTGTGACTCAATCCTTCTGGCGGTAATTCATGTTCGTAGAAAGTGATTTTGTGACTCTCCAATACCTACTCCACCATGTTAGCCATCTCTCCACTAGTGATGCTGGCAGGTACATAAGCTTCGCTTAACACTTTCATCAAGGCATTCTTGAGTGCGTCTGAATTTTGCAACAATGATAAAATAGATATTTGAGCAGGAGTCTTATTCAAGTGGTCAACAACGGAGTATTCCATTGCTTGTATCTTCCTCCAAAGGTCATCAGTGCCAGTCTTAACAACAAGCGGTTTAGGTGTAGCTTATTTACTTGTTCCACCCAGATTCTCAGGTGTGTAAACTCTGCTAGTTCTAGTCATACCTTGTGTGGCACATGTTTCTTCCATTTTGGCTTTTCCCTTTCTTCTTGCTTCCGCAACATAATACCATGGGATGGCATCAGACTTGTACGATGGTGTGGGATCTACCATTACAGTGAAAGGTGTAGCTACCTCAAATTCAAATGGTGCCTGAGTTTGTACCAAAACTGGTGTGAGGGTGACCGGAGATGTTTTAGGAGTGTCCCCCTCTTGAATGGGTCCGATGGACCCTTCCTGATCCTATACCTCATCAGTTTCTATCACGTTCACTCTCTCACCTCTGTGATCCGAGAGAGGGTTTTGCAGACATTCGGTGCAGCTTCCTTTGCTTGTATAACCTTAGTGTTGATCAAAGTCTTTTCTCAATGGTATGACCCTTCATGCTTGAATGATAAGCACATGTTTTGTTGGGGTTGATCCATTAGGTAGGATGTTTCATAACAACTGCAGGAATAGGGGTGACGTAGCCAACGACCTTAGGTCTCTCAAACACTTGGGCTATGGGTTCAGCAATTGGGGTGTATTTTCTATGAGTTTTGTGGTCTAAATTTGGACGTGGCTTTGGGAAGTTTTGGCGGGCGGATGGAGGTGAATGGTAATATGCAGGCTGGGTGTTGTAGGTATGGTAGGTAGTGACAGGGTTTTGATATTTTTGGGGTGAGGGTTGATATGTGAGTGGAGGTGTTTGGTATGTGAGGGGAGACTTAGGCCCTGAGCTACCATCACAGCACCCACTTCTTTCTTCTTTGAAATACCTCCCGATTCAAGGCTTTATTTATGGCTTGCAGCGCCTCAAAATTAGTCACCATCCCGCTCTTGATTCTTTCTTCTATTCTCTCTCCCAACTTGATGATGTCTGAGAACTTGTGATTCTCATAATATTGCGGATCTTGAGCTCTAACAAAGAACTTGTTCATTTGTTCGTCTTCGAGTGCTAGCCTTACCTTTGCGGCCTCTGATCTCTAACGAGTAGCATACTCGTGGAAGGTTTCTGTCATCTTCTACTTGAGGATTTGAATATAGAAAGCGCCTGGCGCATTTTGTGTGTTGAATTTGAATCTGTCCATGAAGTCGGATGCCATACTTACCCAATTTTCCCACTTCTCTTGGTTTTGACTGATATACCAAGACAAGGCGTCTCCTGTAAGACTTTGCATGAACAACTTCATTCGGATTTGTTCATTCTTACCAACTCCCACAAGCTTGTCATAGTATGTTCTTAGATTCACCTTCAAATCACCATTAGCATCGAACATTTTGAACTTTGGAGGTTTGTAACCCTCTGGTAGTTCCACATCTGGTTGAATACACAGATCTTTGTAATTCAGACCTTAAATGCCTTTCCCATCTTCAACACTCTAGGCTCTCCCTGTGAGTTTCTTGAGTTCCTCCGCCATGTTTCTAATGAGCAGGTCCTTCTTAGTCGATTCGGGTTTGTATAGGGTTTGCTGTGGGGTATGAGGTAAGGTTTCCACATATATCGGATTGCTTTGATGAGTTCTTGGAACTTGAATATATGGGTTATCATTGGTTGAGTTTGTGGAACGGGAGTAGGTTGCGGTGTATTTGGGGGAGTGTGATAAGTAGTGATTTATGGGTATTGACTTTGATAATGGTGATGTTGTTGAGGGGTTTGCACTGGTGGTGGGTTAAGGCACTGGGAGGTGCGGGATGATGATACTAGTGTGGTGCAGGAGGATTTGGAGCTATGGGTGGTGGATTATGGTTTTGTGTATTTTGTGGCGGTGTTTGGTTTTGGGTAGTCAGGTTTTGCTGGTTGATGTTGGGAGCATTGAGAGTAAGGGAAAGGTTTGCCAGATTTTGGACCTGCTCAAGCTCGCCCTGTAGTTCCAGGATTTTCTGCACCAAACGTAAGACCAACTCATTCTACCCCAGAGTGCTTCTACCATCTAAAGTTTCAACATTTTTCGCCACAACAACATTATCTTTCCAGATAAAACTTAAATCATTCATTTTCCCTTTTCCCTTGCTTTTGCTTTTTGGGTCGCTAGGTGGAGGAGGAGGTGGAGGATCTCTGGATCTAGTGTGGTATGCTAATGATGCCAATATGCATGAACCAACCTTTGGGGATGGGAATAATCAAAAAGAAAGAAACAACAAAGGTAACCAAGTCAGTAAGGTGAAATAAAAGAATGTTCGCAATATTTAAACATGTTTCACAAAGTCATGCAATAATTCACGCCCTAATTTGGGGGACCTCATTGTGCTTGAGGTAAGTCTAAGCGACACATAGACTTGGAGAAAATTGATGCCAACTTTGCTTCATTTCATTAATGCAAAAATAAGCCAAAACAAACTTTCACTAAATCGACAATAGTAATGAAGTCACTAATGGCATTACGCCTTATTACATCGAAATCTAATCTAAGATAGAAAGCAGTAAAGAACATCATCTCCTAATCTACTTGATCCCTGAAGGACCTTATCCATGCTTGGCTCTCTTGACCCCATCAATCATGTTCCCCAGATCGTGCATGTCCATCAATAAGTAAGCTTTTGCCAGCTTTCCTACTTCATCATTGTCCATGCCCTGACAATCCCAAATTCTCTTCCTCATCTTCCCTTCCAGCTCCATCGGTCCTTGCTCCAAATATTTTAATCTCTCCATCGACTTAGTGGCAATCTCTTTCCATTCTCTTATCACCTCCATGTTTGCCTTATGTTGCCACATACGCTTTGCTTCAGATTTGAACACCCTTTTGTGTAGCCTCTTGTACTTCACCTGTGCCTCAGCCACTTCATCTATGATCTTATCTTTTAGATTGACTCCTGGTTTGACGTCCCCAACTACGTTGTCTTCTAACCATGATAGATAATAGTACATATGGCCGGCGTGATACCTGTCGGGCTCAATGGTTTCTCTTTCCACAATGATCTATTGGTTCCACATGTGTTGTGCTTCGAACTTAACTGGGATGACATCTCCCTTAAAATCTGCCTTGTACTGGACCATGTTGGAAATCCGAGGTATGACTTGTTTGCTTCCCGCCTGCCTCATTACCCTTATAGGAGCATAATGGTAGATGCCTCGCAACCCAATAAGGACCAAGGGAGTAGTCCCTTTTGATCTGATAATGAACTCACTACTAGGAAACCATACAAATATCCAATGCACCTGCTCGTCTGTCAGATTGTTGAAGAAACGCACCCAACCTACAACATTTCTAGGCTTGGCGAACCTGTCTGAAATAAATGTCATTTTATTTGGGTGATGGTTGGCTATGTAGTCATTCAGTGGCCTTCGCAGAAGCTCTTGATGGTACTCTGACCTCTGAAAGTGTTCCGGCAGCCAAACTTGTAGCAATAGATTACAACCCTTAAAGTGTCCGAATCCCTGCTTGTGCAGATCCAAAGCACGGTACATCTCAACTAAGATCATGGGGATGATAGTGTAAGTTTGTCCTTCGATGCCATCCATTAAGGTCCTAAAGACCATGGCTAAGCGAGTATGAATCCTTCCTCCTTGCATCGAAATATCAACAACCCCAAGAAGCAGACAATGAACACATAAACCCGGTTATGCACCCATCCTAAGGAAGTAATAGCTAGTTCGTCATGATGAAGGCGATATTGTTTTCTATGACCATAATGCTCGTAGAGAAACTCAAAAGGGATGTATGACTTCTTTAGACATAGCAACTCATCATTATTCTTAAAACCCAACATTTTTAGAAACCCGTGGGAAGTGTGATTTTCTGGCACCACTACTCCTGGACTATCCCATTGTAACTTGACGAAACCCCCTATTTCTTCTAGGAGATGAGTCATTTCTATATTTTCAAATCAGAAAACAACTCTTTTCTCATCCCAGAACGTAGTAACGTCCTCGATCAGTTCCCTATTTGGTCGAATGTTCATAAAAGATAGCAGGTCATCAAGTACTCTCCTCACATGATTTTTATCACAATGTGCAAGGTATTTCCACTAGTCAAGTAGCAAAGGCAAGATTTTCTGGACCATACCGAACCTGGGGATTTTGTGCTTTAATTTCTGCAAACAAACAAAGGTTAGCTCCTTCCCCCTCCACATTTGACTACTTATGCAGTAATGGTCAACATGTCGGAAATTTTTCTTCAAGTGATGCACATAATATGATAGTGTCCATTGGGATAGCGAAAATCCCGTTAGACTTTAGACAAGATTTTATCTAAGTGGGTTGTTACGTCAATGGCGTCTCAATCTATACTAGGTTTAGCATGATGCATGTACATTTTAAATCAGAGTGTCGTTTCTAGAAGAGTCTAGACTGGTTCTCTCAAGTGGACAACTTGAGAGGGAAAGGAACATGACCGTCGACTGCACCACTGATCGACTAGTCTACAGCAAATAAGCCTTTCCGATTTAAAAAGGTGATTTCAAGAAAGCGTGGACACTCATCAAACGCCGCTATGTTGATAATAGGCACGAGTGGAGTATGATGTGGAGCATGCTTTATGCAAAAATAGTAACATGTTGCCAAGTATTTGCATGATAAGAATACATAAAAGCAATAAATAACATAGTAAATGTGAACATGAAAAGAAGAGAAAAGAAAAGAAAGAAAAAAAGAGAAGTCAGTTTAGCTCATGAAAATGTGCGAGGATGTAATGAAGCAAGTTGAAAATAAAGATGGGAGAATCATGATATAGTAAACTTAGACACAATGAAGGAAATGGAGAGAGTTCATACATGTCATAGAAAATAAAGGAGAATAAAGGGAGGGATGTGCATGTCATATCAATTTAAACAAATAAAGGAGAATAAGGGGAGGGATGTGCATGTCATAGCAATTTAAGCAAATATAGGAAAATAAGGGAAATAATCCACAAAAGTCAAATTCGTTATGGTAAGAGCCTAAGTATATCCCCAACAGAGTCGCCATGCTGGCACACCCCATTTTCTCACCAAAGCAGGCTTCGACGTATGACAACTCTTTTAAAGGGAGGTATTAAAAGAGAAGAGTCGCCACCTAACAATTTTTAAGGTGCATTAGGGCACCTATTTGCAAATAACTTTGTTTGACTAGTTTGTGTCACCAAATATCGGGTAAGGACTCAAATTACCTCAAAGAGAAGGTGTTAGGCACTCTTCAAGGTCCACAACTGTGCATCCCGACCGAATTTTAAACTATGTGGATTGTGTGATTAGGCTGGGTGATCGAATAAACAAAGGGATCTAATTTCCATAGTCATAATTTCTAGGTGATTCTGATTTCCAGTAGTGTACAGGCAACGTTAGAGCTTTACGCTAACGGAGTTGTAGATTAAAATTATTACAATCATATAGGCATGATATCTAAATGTTCATGCAATGATGTAATAAGACTGTTCGAAAGCCTAAGATTAACAACGTTGATCTTATGAATACGCTGTCTAAGATGAGTAATAGCATCATATAGGCAGGATTTCTAACGGATTTATATTTGGGCGGCAAAGTTATTGAAAGCGCAGGTTTGTTTGTTTATTCCTACAAGCATGCTTACTAGGCGAGTCATGTAATGGAAGGAAATATACCAAGGTGATCAGTTTCAATTATTGTGTTGACATGATATCTAGGTGCAAAGATGAGGCAGTTAAACAAGCAACAAACAAGTCCAGTTCAAATCCTATAGGCATGCTCTTCTAACATTGCGAGTTAAGAAACTAAATTAATCCTAAATCATGTTTTCTAAGTGAATAGGTTAATTAACCAACATGTTGTACAGATAATTCCCAAAAGATGAAGCATGGAAAGTAAACAAGACAGTTAAAGCCCTATAGACAGGTTTTCTGCCTATACATGCAAGAAAATAAAATATCTCATCCCCTATTTTCACTAATTCCCCATTGTTTAGTTTTACAAGTTATTACAAACCATATTGAATGATTACAAACCCAAATACAAATATAGAATAACCCAATAACATATTTGGGCCTTCAAATAGGCTTAGAACTTCATGTGAACTGCAAGCCCAGACTCCAGGTGCAGACAATGTGCTTCAGACCCCAAATACCAAAGGCGGGCTCAACATACCAGGGCCAAACGAATAACTTACTCATCCAAATGGATGCCAAACTTAATCATACAAGTGACAACTATATACTAAGTCAAAAAGACATGATTACATTAAATGGGGTAGGCTCATGCTTTATTTCCAGAAACAAGTTCGAAGTGATATGATTGAACATCATAAGCTAGCAACCCAGTCCAAATAGAGTTTCAAAGTAAAGCATGATCCAGAATTAGCATAGAAGAGTTTAGACATAAGAGTTTTAACATGAAGATCTATCATAATAAAAAACAAGAACAAGTGAAATATCAGTCTTCACATGGAAGTTCTAATATGAGAGCCTAGTGAAGGTATGATCACTAACAACATAACAAATAGGCTAGTGGGTACAATCCACAATGGTTCACAAGCAATCACTTAGTTGAACATGGAAAACTTAACATACAGAGCATCAGTCATAACACAAAAGTTCATAAACATTACTAGAACTCATAGTAGGTGAAATATGTCAACTCTAGATTAACCTTATAGGCAGGCATCAGGACTTATACCAGTTAACCACATATAGAATAAGAGGCTATATATTGAAGTCTTAGGCAATATTTGAAGAACACATAATTAAACAAGTCAAAAGAGTACACATTAGAGTTTACAAATAGCAAGAAAACATGTCATGTTTGTTAAGAAGCTCAAGCAATACTGGCATTTAGAAATTACATGAGCATGGATCAATCGTAAGAAAGTTAATAAGTAGTACATGAATGACTCAATAAGAAGTAATGCATTAGAACAAATTCTGGGCACGGATTAGTCTATCACAAGAATCTAAAACAAGCAGAGAGATGAACTCATGACAAGCAACAGATATAAGCATTCAAACATATACAAACACACTAGACTAAGTAGGCTTAAGATAGTCAGAAATCATGGACATACATCAAATCTTAGAGCTTTAGGCAGGTTCTGATGCTAGGAAACACATGGCTACAGGATAACTTCAAAGCAAAGAGGACCACAAACAAAGACGGCATAATAGCATATTGGTCCACCAAAGCTTAAGTGACATAGATATACAGAGCATGAACACAAGCAAAAGAGAATGAAATTGTGAGAGTCAAAGGTACTTACTAGTTACAAATTAACGAACAAGCAAATGAGAAGAGAAATTTCTAGCAACAATTCAAATATTAGTAGCAAAGAGCAGCAGAATCCAAAAATTTTAGTCCGTCAGAGTTTCCAAGGGTTTCAAGTGAACCCCGGGCAGTGCTCGCACTGAGAAACGAACACAATCGAATTCTAATGGCCTTGGCTTTCAGCCGGCCAAGGTCTCAAGTTTAGAACAATAGAATAAGTGAGAGTGAGAGAGTATTTGTAGTGATTTAATGATAGTCGTTGAGACCTAGAAAGGGAACGGGGAAGGGGCTTATATAGTAGTAGAAATTGAACGAACAAACAAGGAAATATAATCAATCAAACACCAATAAGGAAAGAAAATATTACATGCAATCAATAATAGAGCCGTTAAAAGGGATAAATCGAAATCCAAACCCTAATTAGGGTTCAATGTTTGAAAATTAGTCTGATGGTGTGAGAAATCAACCCTTTTTCCGTGTATATGACGAGATATTGTCCAGATCTTAGAGATTGAAGTTGAACGGACCTGATTCTGAGAGATGGTACTTCTTATATTTAGGCAAGTACTAAGTAACACCATTGTTGCGTAGATACTGACGCGATAACACAAATAAAGAAAGTTAAATCACAAGGAAATTCCATTGCCTAGCTAGAATAGGAGAATGGTTAGAGATGAGGCGGCTAGGGTTTTTTAGGGGGTAGAAGGATTTGGAGTGTTTGAGGGTGGCAGAGATGGGAATTGTCTCAAGGGTTTAATGGGGATTGATATAAGGAGAGGGGGTCGACTTAATTTGGATCGTTGATCATTTGAGATCAACAGCCAAAATCGAAAGGGAAGCGGGTTAAAGTCGGGTCGCGACTGGTTTTTGAAGAGGGTCGTTTGGTCTTGGATTGCTGAAGAGTGAACTGGGGATGGGCCAAATGTTTTGGGCCTGGTTTTTGTCCGAAAATTAGCCTAAAATTGGGCTAAGAATTAAATAAATAAAATTATTTAAATAATATAATTAATACATAATAAAATATAACTTATGGAATAAATTGATTGAACATAATAACTTAACATTATAAAAATATAAAAATGCTACTTTAGCTTAAATAATGTAATAAATATAATTATGCATAGCATATAGGCTATTATTGCAAAGTTCTGTAAATAGCTTAAAAAAACCAATATAATTATATATAATGAAGTAAAAATATTATGAAACATATATATGGATGCAAATAATAAATTTGGATGATTAAGCTATCATAAAATAATTTAAAGAGGTAATTAATACATGTTCAAATAATTTAAATGCAAGAAAAATCAATTTTAAAGCTTTAGAAATTATGAAATATTATAGAAAAATACTTATGTGACTCTTGTAAATTGATGATGATACAGGAATTATATTTTAAGAGTATATATGATATTTATAAAAATATGAGGGAAAAATTGGATATCAATAGATGATGATCCCTTAGTGACCTCCCAAGTGTTGGATGAATAGGTGCAGAAGAAGGACCTGAGATGGGAGGGGACTTGTCATCCAAAAAAGAATGTATATGTGTAGTGTGGTAAGGAGAGTGTAAGATAGTGAAAAAGGAGAGTGAGAAGAAATTGTAGTAGAAGGGGAGGGGGAAGTAGGTGAAGGTGAACAAGTTGGTAGGTTGGAAGAAGAAGGAGATGGAGTTCTAGAGTCTGAAAGTTCCTGATATTGATGAGGAATAGGGTGATCTGTTTGAGGTATTGATGAGTTTTTAGGAAAAAAGTGAATGGATTCCTTGGAAGAGAATGTGAATATGTGCTCACGAAAAAATACATTCCTAGAAATGAACACCTTTTTTAACTGTAAAACAAGTAATTTGTATACTTTTTTCCAAAAATATACCCTAAAAATGCACAATTTGGTGATCTAAGATTCAATTATGATTTATTTATAGGTAGGGTAGCGGCATAGCAAGGTGAACCAAAAGCCTTAAGATTAGAATATGAAGGAGGTGTTCCAAATAGGATTTCATAGGGCAACTTTCCATTTAGATCCCTAGAAAGGAATCTATTTATTAGATACGTGGCAGTCAACAAGTATTCTTCCCAGAAAGAATAGGCAAATTTTACTGAAACAATAGTGCTCTACATGTTTCAAGTAGGTGCCTGCGTTTTCTTTTAACAACACCATTATGTTGAGGAGATCAAGGACAAGTTGTTTGATATAAATCCCCTGTGAAGCTAAGAACTCAGAGTGTTGGGAACCAGAACCTAACTCTCAAGCATTATCAGATCTAATAGACTTTACTTTAGTTCCATATTATCTTTCTATCATTCCTAGAAAATTCGTAAGGACCGAAAAAGCATTAGATTTGGTCCTAAGAAGAAAAGTCCAAGTAGCTCTACTATAATAATCCACAACGGTAAGAAAATATTTAAACCCCTTATGAGTGGGAGTTTTATAGGCTCCCCCAAGTGTCAATATGTATAAGATCAAAAGCATGTTTTGTAGTGATAGAGCTAGAAGGAAAAGGTAATTTGACATGTCTTGCTTTAGCACAAATGTCACAAGCATATTTGTTAGAAAAAGAACCAGAATAAGTAATGGAACTAATATTCTTCATATTAGAAAATGGCAAATGCCCCAATTTGGTATGTCGAAAGCTTACATCATTGGAAATTGAAGCTAAAACAAAATTTGTAAATTGACTCCTAATATGCTGATTACAAAGAGAATGGTAAAATGCCTTGATTTTACTAATAACTCCAGCTCTAGACTTGACTTGAATTAAAAATGTAGAGTCCCTGCTTTACTTCACCAAATACTATTGGCCTCTTCATTGAAGGAGCCTGCAATGTAGCACCAAGAGAAGAAAATATTAGGATGGAATTGAATTTAATGCATAGTTTGTGAACAAATAAAACATTCTATAAAGTGAGTTGAGGTAAAAGAGAAACTGAACCATATTGATAAACTAAAACTTTAACAGAATTGGATAGAGTAACATGAACATGATTAGAGAAAGTCTGAATATTAAACAAAAGTCTGGAATCAGAAGTCATATGTTTTGATGCTCCTGAATCTAGTATCCAAGAAATAGAGTTTAAAGAAATACTAATGAATGATCTAGAAGGAATAGATAGCCAGGGAGAATGGAGTATACCAGCATAATTTTCTGAAATTGCTTCCTCATTAATCTGATTTCCTTTGTTCCCAACTTTGACATTTTGAAGTAACTGGTACAGGTTGTGATATTGATCCTGCATCATTGGGTTTTTTCCTAAAGGAAGTGACTAATTGCTATCATCTTCTGCAGGTAAAGTTGTATTACTCTTAAGACCTGGTGAAGATCTCTTGGACTTGGTAAACTTGAAGTCAGACGGGAATCCAATGAGCCTGCAACAATTCTCAATAGTATGATTTGTTTCTTACAATAAGCACAATTCTGAACAAACTTGTTTCCTTGAGAGTTTTTCCTTTCTTCATTAAACTAATTTTCTCCATTATACTGCTTACTAGTTAAGAAAGTCATCTCTCCAGTAGGCTGAGTAATTTGCACCTCCCTTTGCTTCTCATCCCTTATAAGAAGGGAGTAAGCATGGTTTCTGGGGGTAAGGGTGAAGGCATAAAAAAGCTTTTTCTTGGGCCAGAGTAGGCATCATTCAGTCCCATCAGGAACTGAATGAGCCTTTCATCCTATTGAGATTTGTATGTTTTGATCTTTCCTCCACAATTACAATCAAAGGTACAACATTGACAAGTGTCTAAGCTATGAAGATTGTAAGGACCCGACCAGTTGTTTTAATTTCTAGAACCCTGTTCTACTAAATAAGACTTCCTGTACATGCTTTCACTATTTTATCTAGAGCGGGGATGGTTAGTTCGGGATTTGGAAGGGTTCAGGTTGGAATCGGAACACTTGGTTCCTTAAGGTTGGCTTAAAAGGCTAATTTTGACTTTAGTCAACATTTTGAGTAGACGACCTCGGAATCAGAATTTGACGGTTCCAATAGGTTCGTATGATGATTTCGGACTAGGGCGTATGTTTGGATCATATTTTGGATGACCCGGGAATGTTTTGACGTCTAATAGTGAAAGTTGGTTCTTGAAGGTTTTAGAAGTTCCTTAAATCTGGTTGGGAGCGGGTTTTTGTGATATGGAGGTCCAAACGAAATTCAGAGACTGGGAATAGTTCAATAATGTCATTTAAGACTTGCACGCAAAATTTGGTGTCATTCCGAGTAATTTAAGTACGTTTCGGCGCATTGAAAGTAAATTGAAGAACTTGAAGTTCTTAAGTTTGATTCAATAGGTTTTGGGGTGTGATTCTTAGTTTTGATATTGTTTTGGGTGTTCCGAGAGTTCGTGCGAGTCCGTTTTATGATTCCAAACTTGTTGGTATGTTCGGACGGGACCCTGAGGGCCCCCGAGTATCAATTGGACGAGGCTCGGACCAAGATAAGAATTTGGAGCAACAACTGAAGAATCAGGTTTGTCATCATCGTACCTGCGCTTGGCCAACCGCAGGTGCGAGCCAAGCCTCGTAGAAGCGGCCAAGGAAGGCAGCCCAGGTTCCGCAGGTGCAGCCCATCCTCGGCAGAAGCGGGACCGCAGAAGCGGAAACCCATCCGCAGAAGCGACTCCAGCTGGCGCAGAGGAGTTCCGCATAAGCGAGGGCACAGGTGTGGCCCCTATGACCGCAGGTGCGAAAATCGCTGGAGGCAGTGGACTTCATTTAATACGGGACTTAGGCTTTTTTCTCCCATTCTTCACACATTTGGGAGATTTTAGAGCTTCAAAAAGGGAGACTTCAACCTAGCTATTGAGGGTAAGTAATTCCTACCTTAATGTGAGTTTAATACATAGATTATGGGTAGATTTCAACATAAATATTGGTACAAATCATGGGTTTATATGAAAACCTAGGGTTTAATAAAAAAAAATGAGATTTTACCATGAAAATGATTATGAAACTTAGTGAAAACCATATATTTATGTTCCTAAGGTTATGGGTAACAACTTTCTTCAAACATTTTCGGAATCCGGGTATGTAGGCCCGGGGGTGAATTTTAGGAATCTTGCAATTTGGGTTGGGTAGTCACTCTAATAGTGGAGATATGAACTTTTGAGCATAGATTGATTGATTTATGTAATGTTTGACTAGTTTCGAGTCGTTTGGCATCAAATTTGGAGGTATGAGACGAAGTAAGTCTCTTTTCTAACCTTGTAAGAGAGAATTTACTACATAAGTGAACTTAATTAATATGTGTTGTTATTTGTGGGGCCTACGTACGCATGAAGTGACGAGAGTCCGTATGTAGCTATTATTCATGTTTATGTCCGGGTAGTTTTAGGTTTACACCATACTTTGTGGACACCATTATTTGATTATATTTATTAATTGTATCAAATGAAACTATGTCGAGTATTTTTAAGGATTTAAAAGCTTCAAGTTGAATTATCTTTATTTTGAAAAGAATCAAGAAAGGGTTATGATTTATCGATAATTTATATTTGACCGCGTCGCAAGTATATTCCGCGAGCGAGGTAATTCTTTCTACTATCATGGGAGTGGGCCATTCGCCTCGGCAGGTTAATAGATGTATCTATGGTTCATGTTGTTCGACCCTCGGCAGTACACAGTTACATTTATGTTGGATCGGGCCGAACGTCCTCGGCGGAATTTTGTGCGTGATAATAGAACTGGAAGTCCCTTTTATAATTGGTATAAATTCATTATTTGAACGATTATTTGTTTTAAATAAAGGAAGTGATTTGGGTTCTTAAATATGGTAATGAATTGTTCAGTTATTTCTTGTTCTGAGTTTTATTGTTATATATCATGCTTAATTAGAATTTCATATTATCATATTGTTTGCCCTTAGTAAGTGTCGGAGTCGACCCCTCATCACTACTTCTTCGATGTTAGACTAGATACTTAATGGGTACATATTATTTATGTACTCACGCTACACTTTTGTACTTAATTGTACAGGATCTGAGGCAGGTGCATCTGGTTACCAGTCGGGTGCACATATTTGATACCCAACTCGAGACTTCACGGTGAGCTGCCTTCCGAGCCATCCTGCAGCAGTTGGAGTCTCCCTCATGTTTTATTTTCTGTCTATTTTCTTTCAGACAGTAGGCTAGTGTTCTTTTGTATATTCTACTAGATTGCCCACATACTTGTGACACCAGGTCTTGGCACACACACTAGTGGACTTATGAATTTGGATTTGTTTACATGATTACGATTTGTACTCATTTTCTTCCGTTTAATTATGTTACATTTGCAAATTTCAAAATCTTTTTAACAAATGAGGAAATGTTATCCACTTAATAATTTAATTAAACGGGAAACCATTAGTTGATCAATGTTGGCTTGCCTAACAATGGTGTTGGGCGCCACCACGGCCTATGATGGAATTGGGTCGTGACAATATGATATCAGAGCACTATGTTCACGTAGGTCTCACAAGTTATGGGTAGACCTAGTAGAGTGTTGCGGATCGGCGCGGAGACGTCCGTACTTATCTTCGAGAGGCTATAGGGTGTTAGGAAACTACTCTTTATTCATCTCCTATCGTGCAGTTGATGGTAAACTAAAATCCTTTATATAATTATCTCACATATGGTGATACGCGTACGGCAGACATTCCAGACCCGGGAGGAGCTGCTCCCCCCGTTGCTAGAGGCTGAGGCAGAGGCCGGGGGAGGGAACTGACCCGAGGTAGGGGACAAGGGCATCCCAGAGCTGCCCCAGTAGCACCACCAGCAGATCCAGTGGAGGATCACATCATTGAGGAGCAGGGCGAGGCATCCGCCACAGAGCTAGCCCGAGTAGATTTCATGTCAGCACCCGGTTTTCAGGAGGTCATGGGTCGTATGCTACGGTTCATGGACACTATGACTCAGGCTAGTTTATTTCCAGCATCTTAGGCAGGAGAGGGAGCATAGACCCCTACTGCCCAGGCTCCGGGGCATGCAACTGCAGTATATCAGACTCCGGGTACACTACCCGTGGGCGGAGCCCAGCCAGTTACAGCGGCTGCACCTGAGCGTAGACCAGCTGCGGACGGTGATTCGCAGAAGCTATTAGAAAGATGGAATAGGCTACACCCTCCTATTTTCGGGGGTGAGAGGCATGAGGATCCCCAGGACTTCATTGATCGGTGCAGGGGAGGACTGCACAACATGAGGATATTGGAGTCCCATAGTGGATTTCACTACCTTCCAGTTGGAGGGCAGGGCCCGTAGACAGTGGCAGTCTTATCTTCTTGGCAGACTAGTGGGTTCTCCTCCCATGACTTGGGACTAGTTTACACAGCTTTTATTGGACATGCATATTCCACTCTTTCAGAGGGAAGAGTTGCGAGGTCAGTTCGAGCAGCTCGAGCAGGGTCAGATGTCAGTGACCGATTATAAGGCGAGATTCTCTGAGTTGTCTTGCCACACACTTATGATAATTTCTACCGACGCAGAGAGAGTGCGGAGATTTTTTGTGGGGTTGCACCCCAGTATTCGGGCTAGTATGGCCCAGGAGGTTGAGATAGGTACTGATTATCAGCTACTAGTGGAGATTACTCGGAGGATTGAGGGCTACCTTCAGAGGGGTAGAGAGCAGATGTAGCAGGACAAGAGGACCCATTTCTCTGGAGAGTTTAGAGGTGCCCTGGCTAGGGGTAGAGGCCAGTTTGGGAGGGGTCAGCCTAGCAGTTCCACATATCCAACACCACCACCTCCTCGGAGTGCTCCAGCGCGACCCTATTTCAGTGCCATGCCAGAGAGTTCTTATCGCCCACCAGCTCATCAGGGTTCTTCCAGTGCCTATTTCAGTGACATGCCAGAGAGTTTATACCGCCCACCAGCCATCCAGGGTTCTTCTAGTGGGTATTCAGGCCATCAGGGTCAGACTTCGGGGCAGCAGTCTATAGTACCGAGAGGTTGTTACGAGTGTGGACATCTGGGTCACATGAATAAATTTAGTCCCAGACTTCGAGGGAAGGCAGTACATCAGGGTCATAAGCCCATGATTGCAGCACCTGTTGTCCGATCGCCCAGAGGTGGGGGACAGGCGGGTAGGGGTCATCTTAGAGGTGGAGGCCAGGCAGGGGGAGGTCACCTGGCTATTGTTCAGTTAGGTGGAGGCCAGCCAGTCGGTGCACCAGCTAGATTCTATACTTTTTTGGCCAGACCAGAAGTAGTGGCCTTAGATGTCATGATCACAAGTATTATTTCTATATGCAGTAGGGATGCTTTGGTGTTATTTGATCTAGGATCTACCTATTCATATGTATCATCTTTGTTTGCTCATTTCCTGGATATTTCTCGCGAGTCCTTGGTTACTCCTGTTTATATGTCCACTCCTGTAGGTGATTCTGTGGTTGTGGATCGGATCTATCGGTCCTATGTGGTTACATTATGTGGTTACGATACTAGAGCGGACCTTCTATTACTTGATATGACTGACTTTGAGGTCATCCTAGGCATGGACTGGTTATCCCCATATCACGCCATCCTTGATTGCCATGGCAAGACTATTGCCTTAGCAATGCCAGAGTTGCCTAGATTGGAGTAGAAGGGTTCGTTTGTCAGTACATCTAGTCAGGTTATCTCTTTTCTTAATGCTCGACATATGGTCGAGAAGGGGTGTTTGGCTTATCTAGCCTATGTTCGTGATACCACCGCAGAGTCTCCGACTATTGATTCAGTGCCAGTAGTCTGAGAGTTCGCCGATGTGTTTCCTTCTGACCTTCCAGGCATGCCAACAGATCGGGGATGTATACTATGTATTGCGACGCTTCACGTGTTGGCTTAGGTTGTGTATTGATGCAGGAGGGGCGAGTTATTGCATATGCTTCACGTCAACTGAAGCCCCATGAGAAGAATTATCCTGTGCACGATTTGGAGTTGGCCGCGATTGTTCACGCTCTTAAGATATGGAGGCATTATCTATATGAGGTGCCTTGTGAGGTTTACACTGATCACCGCAGTTTGCAGCACTTGTTCAAGTAAAGGGATCTCAATTTGAGGCAACGCAGATGGCTTGAGTTACTGAAGGACTATGACATCACCATTCTTTATCATCTGGGCAAGGCGAACGTGGTCGCGGATGCCTTGAGCAGGAAGGCAGAGAGTATGGGTAGCTTGCCATTTATTTCAGCAGAAGAGAGACCACTAGCTTTGGACATTCAGTCCTTGGCTAACAGACTTGTGAGGTTGGATATTTCATAGCCCAACCGAGTTCTTAGATGTGTTGTTGCCCAATCTTCACTATCGGAGCAGATCAAGGCTCGACAGTTTGATGATCCGCACTTAGCAGTTCTTAGAGAGACAGTACTATAGGATGTTTCCATGGAGGTTTCTATTGTCGAGCATGGTGTCCTACGACTCCAGGGTCGTCTATGTGTTCCTAATGTAGATGGCTTGAGGGAGAGGATTCTAGAGGAGGCACACAGTTCTCTGTATTCCATTCATCTAGGTGCTACAAAGATGTATCGGGACCTGAGAAAGCATTATTGGTGGCGGCGGATGAAGAAAGACATAGTTGAGTATGTAGCTAGGTGCCTAAATTTTCAGCAGGTTAAGTATGAGCACCAGAGGCCAGGTGGCTTACTCTAGCAGATGACTATACCAGAGTGGAAATGGGAACGCATTACTATGGACTTCGTAGTTGGGTTGCCATGGACCATGCGGAAGTTCGATGCAGTTTGGGTCATTGTTGACAGGTTGACCAAGTCAGCACACTTAATTCTAGTTGCAACTACTTATACTTCAGAGAGGTTGGCCCAGATTTACATTCGAGAGTTAGTTCGGTTGCACGGTGTGCCTATTTCCATCATATCAGACAGAGGCCCTCAGTTCACTTCGCATTTCTGGAGATCTGTACAGAGTAAGTTGGGGACCCGTGTAGAGCTCAGCACTGCGTTTCATCCACAGACCGACGGGCAGTCAAAGCGGACAGTTGAGATCTTGGAGGACATGCTCAGAGCATGTGTGATTGACTTTGGGGGACAGTGGGATCAGTTCTTGCTTTTGGCCGAGTTTGCTTACAACAACAGTTATCAGTCCAGTATCGAGATGGCTCCGTTTGAGGCTTTATATGGTCAGCAATGTCGTTCTCCCATCGGGTGGTTTGATCCCGGCGAGGCTAAGTTATATGGTACTGATTTGGTGAAGGATGCCTTGGAAAAGGTAAAGTTGATTCAGGAGCGACTTCGCACAGCACAGTCCAGACAGAAGAGTTACACGGATCAGAAGGCGCCTGATGTATCATTTATGGTAGGCGAGAAGGTTCTCTTGAAAGTCTAGCGGATGAAGGGCATTATGAGATTCGAGAAGAAGGGCAAGTTGAGCCAAAGGTTTGTAGGCCTATTTGAGGTATTGAGGCGGGTTGGGGAGGTTGCTTATGACATTAGGCAGAAATTTAAGGTTGCTTCAGGTAGAGTTGAAATGGGTGTTGAACATAGTGGTAGTGTTATCAATTCTTGTGCAATGTGCAAGCTATGGGGAGAGTCTATAACAAATTTATTTGTATGTTCTTTTGATGATGCTACTACTCAAATTGAGGAGCAATACCTAATTGATCAGTTGAGGTCTTTTCCGATTGAAAGGGCTCTTGAGCTAAGTGAGTTATACCAAGCTTTAACTTTCACAATGGTTTTATGGGTTAATGAAACTGTTATCATTAGAGATGAACCTCTACAACGTGTTCCTGCAATTACAAGGAAGCCTACAGTAGGGATTAATTCTACATTCTCTATTCCCTGTGACATGGACATATTTGGTATTCACAGAAAGATGATGTTGAATGCAAGTATGAGAACTACTGAAGTCGAATATCCATTTGATGGTGCCTTATGTCTTCGCACAATTCCATGTTTGCATAATTTTCTTGAACGAATTATTGTGGGTAATCAAAATAGAGTGTCACTTTCCCTTGAAGTTAGTTTACACAAATATAATTGGGTTGGCATGGGGCAGGAGCGCAATCTTGGTGAAGGGAGAAGAAAATACTGGGAATGCTCCGGCATTTGCTGAAGATTACTCCAAGAAATCTATTATCTTTGATCCTGATCCTTATCTTGATTATGCCACACCCAATACAGTGGAATCTACTTTTGAAGATGTAAAACCTGTAGAGAGCGCCTGGAGGGCGCACTGAAAGTACGATTTGCACTTCTACATGAGAAGTTTCGTACTAGTCAGGTACTCCATCTGCAAAGTGGTATCGCTTTGGATGATTGTCATAGATTTGAGACTTATGACTATTGTCATATAGAAGAATTCACATATTACCATTTGGAGTCTGATGTCGTATAATGGATTGTTCTATTTTGTATTTCTTTGGATAATTGGCTCGACACTGGGAAGAATAAATTAGGTTGTGCGTCTATAGTGAAAGAACATTAAAATATTGCATCAGATGCAGTAGAAATGTTGGAAGAAGTTTTTAAAAGAAGTAGAGGTTTAATTGCAAAGTTTTATGATTGCGGGTGTGTAGGTGGAGTTGACATGGGTATCAAAAGTTATGGTACTTTTAAAACTTCTTGTGCAACTTACAAGTTATTAAGGGGCCTATAGAGAATTCATTGATGTGTCCTTTTGAGTGTGTTATTGTGATGACCCGACCAGTCGTTTTGAGAGTGTTAGCCCCGAACCCCTATTTATTGATCCCTCTATCTCATTTTTTGGATTTTGGGATTCGCCGGGAAGTTTGGTTTTTGGTTTCGGGGTGAAATGGGACACATAGTCCCTAAAATAGAAGTTTAAGTCATAGGAATTGACCGTAGGTTGATTAGTATGAAGACCAAAATAGAGTTGTGATGGTTCCAATAGCTCCGTAGGATAATTTTAGTCTTAGGAGCGTGTCTGGATGTTGATTTGGAGGTCTGTAGGTCATTTCGGCGTTAATTGGCAAAAGTTGGAAATTGGATGATCATTGGAAAGTTTCACTGGGAGTGCACTTTTTGATATCGGGGTCGGATTCCGATTCTGAAAATTGGAGTAGGTCTATAATGTGAATTATGACTTGTGTGCAAAATTTGAGGTCGATCGGACTTGATTTGATAGGTTTCGGTATCGGATGTGGAAGTTTGAAGTTTTAAAATTCGTTAGGCTTGAATCGATGTGCAATTCATGTTGTTAGCATTGTTTGATGTGATTTAAAGACTCAACTAAGTTTGTATGATGTTTTAGGACTGGTTGGTATATTTGGTTGAGGTCCCGGGGGCCTCGGGTGGATTATGGGTGTTTAATAGACTAAATTTGGACTTGAGAATGGCTGAAGTGCACCAGTTCTGGTGCAATCGCACTTGCACAAGATTGACCGCAGATACGAGCTCGTAGAAGGGAGCAGGCAATCGCAGATGCGGGAATGATGAGGATTGCCAGTGGTTGCAGGTGCGACATAAATGCTGCAGAAGCGTAGGGTGATCGCAAAAGCGGAGTGAGTGAGGGAGCTGAGGTGGACAAGGCTTCCGCAGAAGCGGACGAGGGGCCGCAGAAGCACTTTCGAAGATATGGATGATTGTGCGTATGTGTGGAGTCTGGGAGTTTAAGTGAACTCCGCGGATGCGGAGATTTCACCGCAAAAGCAGTACCGCAGAAGCGGATTTTTGACCGCAAAAGTGGAAATGCTGGACAATGTTTAAAATCCGAAGGGTTTCGTGATTTCTCTCATTTTGGACATTGAAAACTTGGTCTAAGGCAATTTTTGAGAGAATTTTCGACGGATTACTTGAGGTAAGCTACTTGTTGACATTTTTATTCAATAATCATGTGTTCCTATTGAATTTTCCACCTAGTTTGTGTGTATTTAAGGTGGAATTTTGGAGTTTGAGGCTAGAGATTTTGAGAGTTTAATTTGGGGATCTGAGTGGTGATTTGGTGTCGGATTTTGATAAATTTGGTATGGTTGAACCCGATATCGAATGAGTGTTCGTATTTTGTGACTTTTACCCGATTCAGAGACGTGGACCCGGGGTCGACTTTTTGGAGCGATTTTTTGATTCTTTGCTAATGTCGTGGATTTATTATCTAAATTAGTTTCTTGTAGTTGTATTTATAGTATGTAATTGCTTTTGGCTAGATTTGGGCCATTCAGAGTCAGAAAGTCGAGAAAAAGGCATTCTTATCGACTGATTGAGCGAGATTTGAGGTAAATGACTTGTCTAACCTTGTGTGGGGCAACTAATCGGGTCCAAGCCTGCACTACTATTGAGTAGCGAGGATGGTCGATGCAGGTTTACCCAACATGGTCGGGATCGGATCCACAGGGAGTTAATTGATTTGGAATTAGGTTTATATCTAAGTGTAGATGCATGTTTTGTTCCTAATTACGCTTCCACACATTTTGGTTTTGATTCTACTTCTAATTTTATTCTATTGTATGCAATGATTAAAACTAAGTAAGATTTTTTTTATGCTGGTTTTCAAGTGTTTAAAAGGACTAGGGTAGTGACTTTTGCCTAGGTGGTTATCTAATAGGTAGCAAGAATCTAGGGCAAGCTTGATTAATTTTGGGTCGTAATATAGCTATCACACCCAAGTACTCACTCTATACCTCTCGATAATTTGAGTGATTTTGCCCAATTTGGCTTTCTCAAGTCCAAATGGGTATTCTTGCAAGTAACGTGATATTAGCTCAAGTCAGGTATTACTATCTCTAGGCTTAACCCTTTAATTGGGGCTATGAATTTCTTAAGTTCACCCCAATTCCTTGTTAGCCTAGTTTTCCTAGACTTGGTCCATTTTTCTCAAGAAGAGACTAAGTCATGAAGGCATGAATCAGTGTTTGCAACCACTAATTCTACAATTCTAGCAAGAACTAGGCTAAATATCACTAACCCATAAACATTCAAGCCTTAAAATTCAATACCCATTAAATACCCACACTAGGGTTGGGTCACAACCCTAGCTATGGGTCTAGCTACTCATAGAAATAGCATAAATCAAAGATAAAAAGAAGATAAAATTCATAATACTAGATTAAAAGATGAAAATATAATATTATAAGGTGAATCTAATACAAAATTGTCCAAAAAGGGAAGTTCCAGCCGTCTCACGTGCTCATCTTTTAAAAATGACAAAAAGTTCTATTTATACTAAGCTAAAATTTTCGGACAAAAATACCCCTACGGAGGTTATGCGGCCAGTAAATCTGACCGTGGCCACACTCTTGCTTTAGGGGCCGCGTAATTCCGATCTCGGTCCGCGTTCTTCACTTCTAGATCTGGGTTGTGCATGGTTTCGCGGACCGCGTAATTTCCATCGCGGTCACGTAGGAGACTTCCGCGACCGCATAATCTTGATGCGGACCGCACTTCTTGTTTTGCTTATAAATCCATCTCTCTGAATCTTCCTTTCGCGGACCGTGAAATAGTGCTCGCGACCGCATTGTAGCTTTGGCGGCCGCACAATATTTGTGTGGTCCGCGTTTCACATCTTATGGCCCAATCTTTGTTTTTGTTCAAGTTTTGTCCCCTTTATGGGTTGATTATGACTCTTTTGGCTCATTTTGAATAATCCCTGTAAGCAAGCATATTACATTAGTTTCCAGGAATACCTTCACGCATTGTTTTCCCTAAATACAAGTAAAAGAGAGCAAATAATAAGTTAAAATCCCCGCTTATTAACTCCCCCAAACTTAAACTTTTGCTTGTCCTCGAGCAAATAAGGTAATTCCCACCTCCACAAGAACAAGAAAAGGATATTTCAACTGGCCTAAGGTGACTCCATCAAGCATCAATTGTGTCTAACAATTACTCTCAACACAAATGAATTATCAACAACACCATGTTATGACCTTTTGAGTACTATAGTTCTAATGTGACACTAGAGCATCAAGAGTTGACTCAATTCATCAAGGACGCTCGCTCTATCAAGTAGGTCATTATGGATCCCAAACTCCTCCACCTCTACTCTCCTTGAGCAAATCTCACTTTTTAGAATGTACCACTCAAAACAAGGATTGTGAAGAAGTGCGCTCATCACTCTCAAAAGAATGCCACAAGTCCGGCTCTAAGTACCATAAGCTTGACCCTTATGTAAATCACCACTAATGTAAGCTCACTCAACTTGAAATCATATAGGGCTTTAATGGGATGTAATGATTGCTTTTGGATCAAGGTAGGACTTATCGAACTATGATGGTTTCATCTTTCCTAAAGCACTCTATTTTCTCATTTCGGTTCATACTTCCTTGACTCTTTGAGTCATTTTCTTCTTCCTTAGGGGAACTAGAGAGACACATCGTCACTCTTTCTTACTCATGACAATCATTTTTCTCCTTTTTTCATCATTCCATGCCTTTCATCATTGCGTTCTTTGAATCCCTTCAACCTTCACTTTCTTTTTGACGTATTTCTTTTTGGATTTTCTTCTTTTTCTTTGCCTTTCCTTTTCATCAATTCTTTTTCTCCTTTGAACTTTTTATCACTTTCAACTTCCTCTTCTCTCCCCCAAACTTATGCTTTTTCCAATTGTTCATCATGAATGCTAAGAAAAGATTGGGTGCTAAGAGAGGGTCATAATAGAACGGATAAAGGCTTGTAATGTGGCTATTGAATGAAAAAGGCTTAGGCTCAAAGGGGTTGACTAGGGATATCATATAGGTAGGCTACGGAAGCTTTCAAAGTTCAAATTGGACCAAGGAGAACCTACAATCATTTTTCAAGTCGAGCTACACTTAGAATTTCGCCCAGACAAACATTTAGGGCAAGTTCTAGACTTATTAGCATGGGACTTGGACTTGCAATTCAATACCTCACCTCTCAATATGCTGGATTGTTAAAGAGAACAAAGTCGAGGGCCCACAACAACCCTAGCTAAGATTGAAAATGACAAATGTCTCAAGGAAACCACTCGATGATTATTTTAGCCAACCCAAGAGTCTAAAGGTCACAACTAGAGCTAATCTTTGCCAATCAACTTGTCTCTAACCATGAGGTCAAAGATAAATGTGTTAATACCAAGTGAAGCTTGCTTGAGACACTTTTATTCATTACTACTACTATATACATCAAAACAAAAAGAAAACAGACTCGATACCTTAACAAGGTTGTCACGCCATCCATCGTTGGGAAGAGCCACCCAGTTCACACAACATCCACCTTTGGAAAGAATCATGGCATTAAGAAAACGAAAGGCTTATTGTTCACACAAAATGTAAAAAAGAAGCTAAAAACTTAAAAAGAATCTACTAGAGGAAATAAGAAGCTAAGCTATTAAGGAAAAATAACGAAAGAAGTTATGAAGTAAACTACGGAAAGTAAACTGAATATGTACAAAATGGAGTAAGCGAATATATACATAATGGAAATGAATATATACATCGAATGGTAAAATTATATACATACCAAAAGTGAAAATAATGGTAAATAAAGATAAATAAAAATAGTATCATAGTTATTACATACCAAATGTCATCTCAAATCAAATCAAAATGGACCACATCACCCCCCCCTCCCCCAAATAAAAAATAGCATTGTCCTCAATGGTAATATCAAAATAAGATCAAGGAAAGGTTAGGGAGTAAAGAGAACTCCCTATGTGGTCTCTGTCTGTATCGGGTCAGGAACATGAGTGGGGTCCTCAGACTACATAGGATCAGCTCCCTCCGTGTCCTCTAACTGAATCTCCACATCCTCAGACTGGGAGACCACGGGGTTTCTGAGCATCTGGATCATCTCCTCATCAATATGTGTAGTGCCAGCCGGCTCCTCAGACTAGCCAGTTGCTGCACCGGATGCCTCATGCACTGGTGCAGGTGCTGCTGGGGTTGTCTCCTCCATGAGCATGTCCAGTGGAATATCACTGGCAGAAGCAATCTTCTGAACCTCTTTGCTCAACTTCTCCACCGAATGCTTAGATGCCTGAGTTTTCCGCATCTTCTTCACCTGCTTCCCCAAATCCTTAATAATCCTCCCATGTGTATCAAGAGTCTCCCGAATCTTCTTCTAGTCGTCCAGAATCTTGTTCTGGTTGTCCAGAATCTTCTTCAAAGTCTTCTCCAATGATGGAGATACCTGAAGCTCTGATGGGGCTGAAGATTGTGCTGCCACTGCACTGGAAATGGCAATCAACTTTGTGGTAGTTGCTTGTATCCAGTTATTGAGGCTGGATAATGTTTGTGGAACCCGCAGTGCAGTATGAGGGTAGGTGGAAGATGACGGCACGGGTAATGGCACTGTGATGGATAGCCCGGAGGAAGAAGGAGGCATGGCAGCTGCTCCGGCAGAAGTACCAGCTGCTGTGGAGGGCTCGGCAACTGACCTAGTGGCCACTACCCCTGGCTCTTTAGACTGGCCAGTGGTTGTAGTGGCTTTACCCTTGAACTTAGGGTTGTCCTCTCCTTGGAGGTGGTACCATGAGAAAGGCTTTTTAGCTTTCACCTCCATGGTACCTTGGTCATGGAAATACTCTGTGAGGAAGTTGGGGTAGGGATATGATCTTTCTTCTTTTTGGACTGCATTGGAGATGTTGTAGGACATCAAGTTTCCTACATTAATAGTATAGCCTGCCGTGATGGAAGCTACCAATACTACCCGGGGGAGTGGAAGGACATTCTCATGCTGGCACGGGTCAAGACGGCTCCACATGAATGTCGCCCACCCTTTTGCTTCAAAGTTAAGGGTGGATCTGACAATTTGAACTCCTGTTGTGTGCCATGCAGGTGTTGTCCCTAGAATAGTAAGTATCTCAGCTAGCCATGGGCGAATTACATCACCCAAGGCTAGCTTCTCTAGGTATTGCACTGCCTAGACCTCCTCAAACCGTACATAATTGTTCAGTGCATTTCCATCAAACCGGATTTTCAAGTTATGGACCTTCGTCACCTTTGTACCCTTTTTGATGTGGGCAACATTGGCATAAAATTTCTTGACGAGGTATTCATTGGCATCTTTCAACCGGAAGGTGAACTATTTCCATCCTTTTCTCTCCATAAATTGCCATAGGACATTCGAATTGTGTTGGCTTAGGTATTTTGTTATGAATTGTCGCTCAAGAGTGAGAGACCTTTGGGGCCACCATTCCCGAAATTTGCCATATGCCTTCTCACTTACAAATCTATCATCCCGCACCTTCGGCTTCTTTGATCTAGCCATGCATCCCATGATTGTGTCACCCTCTCTCCCGTCATCCGGGACCTCGTCATCATCATCAACATTTATTGGGGCAGCTGTTGAGGTAGGTGTTGTAGCAGGTGGAGAAGATGGCTCTGATGCCTCACTACCTCCATCTAAGCCATCAGACGACCCAGAAGAGGAGGTAGGTTCATCGACTAAATAGAATCTGTCGGGGAATTGTTGTGATTATGCCCCCCGGTTGTGGTTGTACAGAATCCTCCTCAGACGTTTCCCAGGATGGGAGGTATTCACTGGTGTCAGAGGAGTCGGCAGGAGGTCTAATGAGGGTAGCCTTTTTGCCTACTACCCTTTGGGATTCAAAGAGTAAGGTTTGCTTTCATTTACCCCGTCGCTTTCATTTACCCCGGCCTCGGTAAGGTTCTGCCCTCCCCTTTGAAGTGTCTCATCTCCCACGAGAATGCACCATTTTTTGCAACACACAAGTAGTGAAAGATAGTTAGAATTGGGGTTCAATCATGTGTTAAAGCGGTACAGATGAAATGAAAAACAATGCTTCTCAAAACAGGGCATTGCGGACCGCACAAAAATGAGTGCGGCCGTGAAATGCCCATCGCGGGCCGCATAAAAGTGAACGCGGTCGCGGAGAGGCCAGGCTCAGACTAATGACTCTCTGAACTTGATCAACCGTGGACCTCACAAAAATGAGTTCAGCCGCGAAAAACCAATCGCGATCCGCGTAAAAGTGAACGCGACGGCGAAGGCAAATGATAGAGTCTCTGAAGTTCAAACGTGCGGACCGCAAAAAATTGGGTGCGGCCGAGAAAGACAAATTGCGGACCGCACAAAAGTGACCACGGCCGTGAATTCTAAACAACCATTAGTGCCCTGAAGCTAGGGTGTCGTGGACCTCATAATTTTGGACGCGGCCGCATGCCCTATCACTGACAGCGAAAAAATGACCAGGTCGCGAAATTCAAGATAAATAGGCACTGATGAATACTTAAAACTAAGGTTTTCACTAATTACCCAAGAATTGTAGCAATTAAACATGCAAAGTTACTAACCTCAACCCCCATTATGCATACAAACACTACCCATATGTTGTTAATCAATAATTAAGCATTAATTTGACATTTTGGCATGATTATAACCCTATCTAAAAAGAAAAATTAAAACAAAGAGAAAAGAAAAGAAAAAGATAAAATCAAATTATTGAAATGAACATACCAGTTGTAAAATGTGGTAGGTAATCGACAATTGATGAGAATAGAATGAGTTTGAAACCAAGTAAGGATGCATAGTGCTTTAGGTAAGTTTGAGAGGTTAGGGTTCGTAAAGTGTGAAAAGTTCTAAGAACTCCTATTTATACTTAGAACCCAGTGACCCCACCGCCTTACCTGAGTGCGGACACGAAATTTTATCGCGGTCTGCACTCTTTACCTTTCTGTAGATCTGCATCAGATGCACGGGTGCGGTCCGCGAAAACTGGCCTCGGCCACACAATTTGTGCGGACCACGAAAATTCGAATGTGGCCGCGAACTCTGAAGGAATTTTGACAGGCCAACTTCAGAGAGTTGGAATTTTTCCCAATTCAGCCACGCGGCCACGCGCAAAATTGTGCGGCCGCGAAGTGCTCATGCGGTCCACGTAATTTTGAGCGCGGTCTGTGAAAGTTCGCCATTTAGCCATATTTTTTCCTTGTTAATTTCCTGCACTGCACAACTAATTCCCACATACACTTTACAACCAGTTAGTCTAAAACAGTGTCTAATCTACGAAAAAAATCAAAAGAAAGAAAAACACATGGGTTGCCTCCCAAGAAGCACCTGATTTAACGTCGCGACACGACGCATGTTACCATCATCATTTGAAATGGATCAATGCCACAACATGTCTATCTTTAATCTTGCCAAGGTAGTGCTTCACTCGGTGCCCATTGACTCTAAAGATCTCACCATTCATGTTTTTTAAATCTAGAGCACCGAAAGGAGTCATATGTACCACTTCGAAAAGACAACTACATTTCAACTTGAGCTTTCCCGGAAACATCCGTAACCGAGAGTTGAATAGAAGAACCAAGTCGCCTTCCTTGAATTCTTTGTTCCGGATATACTTATCATGTAAGTACTTCATCTTGTCCTTATACAAGGACGAGCTAGAATAAGCATGGAACCGGAACTCATCAAGTTCATTTAGTTGCTCTACCCGGAGATTGGCAGCTATATCCCATTCAAGGTTCAATTTCTTCTTCGCCCACATGGCTTTGTGTTCTAATTCAACCGGAAGATGACATGCTTTACCAAATACCAACCGGTACAAAGACATACCAATTGGAGTCTTGTAAGTTGTTCTATAGGCCCATAAAACATTGTCAAATTTCCATGACCAATCAGTTAAGTTTGCATTGACAGTCTTGGATAGAATGCTCTTGATCTCCCTGTTGGAGACTTCAACCTGTCCACTTTCCTGGGGATGATAGGGGGTTGAAACCTTATGATTGACACCATACTTGGAAAGTAAAGTGTCAAAGGCTTTGTTGCAAAAATGAGAACCCCCATCACTAATGATAGCCCTTGGGGTGCCGAACCTTGTGAAGATATTTTTCTTTAAGAAAGCCACCACACTCCGTGCCTCATTGTTGGGCAAAGCCACATCTTCAACCCATTTGGAAACATAATCCACATCAACAAGAATATAAGTGTTCCCACATGAACTCACAAATGGTCTCATAAAGTCAATGCCCCACACGTCGAAAATATCAAAATCAAGGATGGTGGTGAGAGTCATTTCATTCTTCTTGGAAATTCCACCAGCTCTTTGGCACTCATCACAACGCCTAACGAGCTCGCTAGCATCCTTGTACAAGGTAGGCCAACAGAATCCACAACTTAGGACCTTTGTAGAATTTCTCGCCCCACCATGGTGACCACCATAGGAAGAGGAATAGAAAGCTTCAAGAATACTCAATTGCTCTTCTTCCGGAATACATCTCCGGATAACACCATCATTGCAAATTTTGAAAAGATATGGCTCGTCCCAATAATAATCCAAGCAGTCCCGTTTGAGCTTCTTCCTTTGGTTAGAAGAGAGCTTATTCGGGACAATGCCGGTCACAAGAAAGTTAGCCACATCGGCGAACCAAGGTACCCCAGTCAAAAACACGGAGAGGAGTTGTTCATCCGAAAATAAATCATTAATCTCGAGGCCATCATGGTGCCTCCCCTCCTCTTCCAAGCGGGATAAGTGGTCTGCCACTTGATTCTCACTCCCTTTTCGGTCTATGATTTTAAGGTCAAACTCTTGTAAAAGAAGAACCCATCTCATCAACCTAGCCTTAGAGTCCTTTTTACTCATCAAATAATGAAGTGCCGCATGATCCGTGTGCACAATCACTTTGATACCCATGAGGTATGGGTGGAACTTTTCCATGGCGAAGACAATGGCTAATAGCTCTTTCTCGGTCACTGTATAGTTGACTTGGGCATCGTTCATTATTTTGATTTCATAATAGACCGGATGAAATATCTTGTTGATTCTTTGCCCCAATACCGCTCCTACCGTAACGTCGCTAGCATCGCACATGAGCTCAAATGGTAAGCTTCAATTGGGTGTGGTAATGATGGGAGTGGTAGTCAACCTATACTTGAATAGCTCAAAAGGTTTCATTCCATCATCATTTAACACAAACTTGGCATCTTTTTCCAACAACTTGCACAAGGGGTTCACCACTTTTGAGAAATCCTTGATGAACCTACGGTAAAACCCCGCGTGACCAAGAAAGCTCCTCACTTCCTTGATGGAAGTCGGAGGAGGGAGTTGTGATATCATTTCAATTTTTGCTTTGTCCACTTCAATACTGTTCTTGAAGATCTTATGGCCGAGGACAATGTCCGCCTCGACCATAAAGTGGCATTTCTCCCAATTAAGCACTAAGTTGGTCTCTTCATATCGGGTCAATACTTTATCAAGATTATCCAAGCATTCTTCAAAGGAATCTACCATAACACTGAAATCATCCATGAACACCTCGAGGAAGTCCTCCACCATATCCGTAAATATTGCCATCATACACCGCTGAAAAGTAGATGGTGCATTACACAAACCAAACGGCATCCTAGAGAACGCAAATGTGTCATACGGACAAGTGAAGCTGGTTTTCTCTTGGTCTTCAGGTGCAATAAGAATCTGGTTATATCCGAAATACCCATCAAAAAAGAAATAATAAGCACGTCCGGCCAGTTTATCCAACATTTGGTCAAGAAATGACAATGGAAAATGGTCTTTCCGAGTCACTTTGTTCAGCTTCCAATAATCCATGCATACCCTCCAACCGGTGACAGTTCTTGTGGGGATCAATTCATTTCTATCATTTGTGATCACACTCATGCCCCCTTCTTTGGGAACATTGTACCGGCGAAGTCCATGAACTATCAGAAATGGGGTACACAACCCCTGTATCTAGCCACTTGATGATCTCTTTCTTGACTACCTCTTGCATGGCCTCGTTCAACCTCATTTGATGTTCCACGGAGGGTTTGGCATCTTCTTCCAATATGATTTTGTGCATGCAAAATACAGGGCTTATACCCCGAATATCCGCCAATATCCAACCTATTGCCTTCTTCCTTTTTTGAAGCACCGCAAGGGTGGAATCTACCTGCACATTAGTTAAGCACGAAGAGAGAATAGCAGGTAATGTGGAACAAGGGCCTAAGAACTCATACCTGAGGTGTGAAGGCAAGGGCTTCAACTCCAATGTGGGCGGATACTTAATTGAGGGCTTTTTTGGTGGAGTATTCCGGTTCTCAAGGTCTAAGGAAAGTTTTCGGGGTCCATATGTGTAGGATCCCATTCCTTGCAAAGCATTTGCACATTCTACCAAGCCTTCCTTCTCATCCTCATCATGATTCAACAACACAACTTACAAAGGGTCTTCCACATTAATCATAGCACTTGTGTCATCAACAACCACCTTAGTCACAAGATCCACAAACGAACATACTTCGTTGCTATTAGGCTACCTCATTGACTTGCACACGTGGAACACAACCTTTTCATCGCCCACCCGGAAGGTGCTTCCACATCAACTAAGGCCTTCCCTGTAGCTAGGAAAGGTCTCCCCAATATGATTGTCACCTCATAGTCAACCTCACAGTCGAGTATCACAAAATCTGCGGGAAGTATGAACTTGTCGACCCGAACTAGCACATCATCAATTATCCACAATGGCCTCTTCATTGTTCGGTCCGCGATTTGGAACCTCATGGAAGTAGGTCTTGGTTGCCCAATCCCCAATGTCTTGAACACATAATATGGCATCAAATTAATGCTTGCTCCCAAATCACACAAGGCTTTGGTGAAATCGGCACTACCAATAGTGCATGGAATTGTAAAGGCACCGGTATCTTCTAGCTTTGGAGCCATGGAATGCACGATGACACTCACTTGATGTGTCATTTTGATCGTCTCACAGTTCATTGACCTCTTCTTTGTTACCAAGTCCTTCATAAACTTGGCATATCCCGACATTTGTTCAAGAGCTTCAACCAAAGGCATATTTATGGAAAAACTTTTTATCATATCAATGAATTTCTTGAATTGGTTCTCGTTGTTTTGCTTTGCGAGCCTTTGAGGATATGGTGGAGGAGGCCTTGGTAGAGGAGCCTTGGCTTTGGGCACTACCGGATCCGGTATTTCTATCACGTATTCCCTAGACGGGTTCACATCATCTTGTGTCTCCTCCATGTTTTCATCAATGTCTATCCTCACTTCATAGTTCACATTCTCATCATTTCTTGGCTCATCCTCTTCTTCCACAACCACATCATCATTCACAATCTTTCTTGGCTTGGAGGTACTAGCAACTCCATCTCTACCACTATAATATTTCACATGCTTCTGAATATGGCGTGTTCATGAAGTTACCCCCCGCGAGCTGATTCACCACACACTGGTTAGTTGTGTTGATACCCCTATAAAAGGTTTGCTGGATCATTGCTTTAGTCATATCATTGTTGGGGTATTCTTTGACAATTGTTCGGTACCGTTCCCAAATCTCATGTAACGGTTCAGTTGGCTCTTATTTAAAAACAAGGATTTCATCTCTCAATGTTGCCATATGTCCCGGAGAAAAGAACTTTGCTATGAACTTCTCGACCAACTCATCCCAAGTGGTGATGGAATGGTTGGGTAGCCTCTGAAGCCAATCCAAAGCCTTCCCTCTAAGTGAGAAAGGGAAAAGCCTTAACCTCAAAGCGTCCTCAGATACATTCGTCTGCTTGCTCCCTCAGCATGTGTCTACAAAACCTTTGAGATGCTTATATGCGTTTTGATGTGGAGCTCCGGTGAAGAAATCTCTTTGTTCCAATAGAATAAGCATGATATTGGTTATTTGAAAATTGCCCGCCCAAATTCGGGGCGGGACAATTGCACTTGCGTAGCCTTCATTGGGCAACACCCGGTGTGCTGCCCTTGGAGGAGGTGAGGGAGGGTTTGGAATGTTGTGCAGGTACTTTCGCGGCCGCATCCTTCTGACGCGGTCCGCATTTATGTTTTAACCCAAAAATCCATCTCTCTGAATCTTCCTTCCGCAGACCGCAAAATAGTGCTCACGACCGTATTATAGCTTTTGCGGCCGCACAATATTTGTGCGGTCCGCGTTTCACATCTTATGGCCCAATCTTGGTTTTTTGTTCAAGTTTTGACTCCTTTATGAGTTGATTATGATTCATTTGGCTCATTCTGAACAATCCCTGCAAGCAAGCATATTACATTAGTTTTCGGGAATACCTTCACGCATTTTTGGCCCTAAACACAAGTAAAAGAGAGCAAATAATAGGTTAAAATCCCTACTTATCAGCAACCTCCCCTTAGGTTTTGGTATTGTAATGATATTTGCAATACGTGAAGGCCGTGTACGCGAGGTGACGAATACATAGTCGGGTTACATGTGGAAAAATCCAGTTCTTGCTGGGTAGTTTTCTTTTAACTCCTTAACTGAGTTGCTCTAGCCTGTATAGTCATCATGTTTAGCCTAAAGTAGCATGCATACGTATCTTAGCTCTTACTTGCAATTTGTGCAACATGCTTGGTTGAATTACCTGCTTCCTTGGTCTAGCATCCAGTCTTTAACTATAGGATTCCTTGCAATAAATTTGTTGTTCCATAGGTTATGAATTGTGTACTTACTTTTGGGACTACGAGGCGGTACCTCGGGAGTTTTCCTTATTGCATATTTACTTTTGGGACTACGAGACGGTACCTCGGGAGCTCCTCTTGTTGTATAATTACTTTTGGGACTATGAGGCGGTACCTCGGGAGCGCCCATGTTGCATATTTACTTTTGGGACTACGAGGCGGTACCTCGGGAGTTCCCTCTGTTGTGTATTTATATTTGGGACTACGAGGCGGTACCTCGAGAGTGCCCTTGTTGTTTACCGCTATTTGTTGTGTTGTTATCTTTCTGAAATTTCTCATTGTTAAATTCTCAATCATTTCATTATATTATTATTACATCTTCTGTCTTGTTTCCTTTTTATTCCAGTTGGGCCCTGGCTTGACCTCATCACTACTCTACCGAGGTTAAACTTGACACTTACTGGATACCGTTGTGGTGTACTCATACTATACTTCTGCACATTGTTTTGTGCAGATCTATGTTCTTCCTACTAAGCCAAATACCAGTGAGCTAGACCGTACGTGGAGACTTCAAGGTATATCTGCCAGCGTCCACAGACCTTGGAGTTCTCCTCTATCCTTATTATGTTGCTTTCTTTATTTTGCTCGACTCTGATGTATAAAGACACTTAACATATTTTCTTTAGAGCTTGTGACTTATTTCTACCGGGTTTGGGGAGTTTTAATTATTTGAATCGCAGTTCTTATTTATATTTCATGTGTTGAGGTTTGAGTTCAGTTTATATTCAGTTATTCCGCATATTGTTAGGCTTACCTAGTCTTAGAGACTAGGTGCCGTCACGACATCCTACGGAGGGAAATTGGTGTAGTGACCATCACTACTCAACTTATGGAGCAATTCAATGGACCAGTGGGACAGTGTGATATATGTGCTTATAGGAACTGCAACGTTCTATTTTTTGTCTTGGACATGTCAGTTTATTGGGTCGAATAAAGAGTTCAAGGAAGGTTTCTTTAGTTGCCGTCCATTATGCTGATAAAATGGAGCCTATTGTTTGGCTGCTTCACATTTGTCCGAGTAATATTTTAGAGGCTTGTGTGATCTACGACCAAGTTCATGAGTCTTACTGTCAAAGATGTATATATGTCACCAAATCTCCTGCTTTGTGTGCTTCACGAGCTATGGCAGAGAAGAGTATGCTAGCCAAAGTAGGAAAAGTGATGGATTCATACTTTAGTGGTTTAGAATCTGATGTACCTCTGAATTATAGAGTATTTCTTAGCTGGTTAACTATGTTGAAAATGCTAAAGGACACATTGCTTTGGTCAAATTACATCTACAAGGGTGTTTCAGGAGGTTTGTCGCTACGAGGCATGAGAAACTTGAGCAAGGGTCTTTTGGAATTCAAGCTGTCTATAATTTGCGGAGTTCTAAGAGTTTATAACAGCATATGCTTAAGGGTTATGGATACAATTGCAGTTGAAGGTTCATTGTAAAAGTTGCTTTTCCAGATTGCATATAGCTCCAAGTTATGGACAAACGAAAAAGGACCAGGACAAAGACAATGTGCAACAGCTTCTCATTGGAGCTTTTTGGTCTTTGTCAAGAGCAAATTTGTATTTCCCCGATGCTTTGGTTTTCTGCTTTGTGATGTTGCTCCTACACTCAAGCATGTCACGGAGTTTCTCGAGATGATATGTTGTTGCTTTGTGAAGTTGCTCCTACACTCAAGCATGTCACGGAGTTTCTCGAGATGATATGTTGTTGCCCTTTGTCATAAGGATATGTGTTTTGCAAGGCAATAACTATCATGGAACTTCTGAACATACTACTCACCATATCACAATTGGGATTGGCTGCACTTGGGGCCACTCTACTAAAACTATTCTCGAGTTAAATCTTGAGTACAGAGTTCTTATTGAGTACGGGAGTATTGTTATAAACCATCCTCAGCCCAATGTGGGTACCTGCAAGCTATTGGGCCGAGAAATAGGACCTGAGACCTTCACAAAGATTAAGTTGGGATCCAGGTCCAATTATTAACTATTTAAAAAAGGACTAGTGGGTAGAATGAAGGGGTATGCGACTTATGTTGAAGCCTCAGCTCAGTCTATTCTTTTCATCTCCTCTGATGAAGCTGTTTCTCATCCCTTTTCTTCTTAGCTTTAGGTTGCAATTTTTCTTCTCATCTACTCTCTATTTCCTTTAATGTTGTTTTCCTTATGTATTGCTATTTGGTTATTGTAGTTCCGTTTATTAAGTTAATATAATTAATTGGTTTGGGTGTAATATTTAGTTGTTTCGTTTTATCTCATCCTTCATCCTTCATCCTTCTTACCCTTCTTCTGCAAAATCATAATCGAAATACCAAAATAAATCAGTCACTGAGAAAAAACAATAAAAATAACGAAAATGCCATAGGATTTGATTTGCAATTCTTACCTCGCCCATAATTGATTTCTTAAGTAGAACTCTATAGAGAGAATGAAATTGGGAAACATAGCAGAAACTAAAGGCGGAGTGGATTTATAATGGGGAAAGAGTGGAAGAAGGGAGTTATGTGCGGGAGAATGGAGAGTGGACCGTGGTGTACAATGAGCTAACATGGGAATGTGTGAGATATGACATCGTAAGTATATATGCATGTCATGCTATGATGTTATGATGATGCTTTATGCATGGTGGAGGAAATTTATAGGGGGGATATAGGAATTTGAAATGAGTTTAAATTTTAGGAAACTTACATAGGGTCGTTTGTCCATAAAAAAGATTCTTTTAAAAAAAAAATCACTTTTTTTGAAATCAATGTTTGACCATAAAATTTTCGATTTTCACTTGAAGATAAATTTCGAAATTTTTTAAAATTTTGAAAAATTCCAAAAAATTATTTTTGAAAATTTCACTTCAGATCACTCATAAAAAATCAAAAACAAACTAATATTATATTCATGTCCAAACACAACTCTAATTTTCAAATATCATTTTCACTTCAATTTTTCTTTTCACTTTGTTTTTTGAAATTTTATAATTCTTATGTCCAAACGCCCATATTATATACCCATTTATAAAACTCACTTTCACGATATACTTAAGTTTTGAAATTACAAAAAATATTTCAAAAATATTACACTCTATACCTCTAAATCTTTCTATATATTTTGAAACATACCATAAAATTCTACTTTGGAATACAAACCAAAATAAATATACCATAATATTCTGATTTGGAATACAATATTCTAACTAAACATACCATAATATTCTAACTTAGAATACAATATTCAAACTAACTATATCACAATATTTTAATTTGGAAATACAATATTCAAACAAAATATATTATAGTTGTTTACCCTAAAAATGAATAACAATTAATTTGTACGTGGTTTAAAGGATACGAGATTTAATTCAACACGAATGATAAAAAAAATAGTAAGTAATTAAATTAATGGAAAATGAATGATCGAACCAATCGTAATGTGATGATCAAGCCTGATCTTAAGATGAACACTGAAATTCAGCCTTCGATTGGACCCTCGATATAAGCTCAGTTGCAATTAATGAAGAAATAACTAGAGAATACTTTAAATAATAGCTAGAAGACAAAAATAAAATTTTATTGCTTTGGTTTGCATGTCAACAACATATCAAAATAAAAAAAACTTTTTCCTTTATATAGTAGGGGAATTTCAATCTTAATACAAGTCTAAATAAGGTAAAAATATTCTTTTCTGGTAAATGCGGATCCGTAGTTGATATCGGATGAGATTCACGCTGCAATATCCGATTAACGGCGAATATTACGGCTCCCTACTTGTCATGCCTAACTATTCCTCCTTTTCCCATAGTCACGAAACTCTACTTGGTCCGGGTCCATTATTTTGTCGTGCCCGATCCCAGATACATCGTTCACTCCTCCCGGGTTCCGATATGAGGGGTTCTTTATCCCTGCTTGTAGTGGTTTCGATCCGTGCTTCCCTCTTGTTTCCTTATCGGGGAATCGGAAAATATTTTGCCCCCAATTTTACCCGTACACTGATAGTCCCCTCGCTTTTCGGGAATGAATTTATCGGAGCGACGGGAAGCAATTAATTGACCCTGATTCCTTCTTCTGTACGCTATAACCGGGTTGACGGGTCAGTAAAATGTCCCATCAGTCACGTCATTATGACTTCAGACACGTGTTAGCCACCGGTTGAATGTACTAGAATGCGAAACGTCACGTATTGATTACCCCCTCTCTATAAAAGATTCGGTCCTATTTTCACTTTTTTACTTTCTCACTCCAGAACTACTTAATTTACCCTTGAACTTTTCACTTATTCTTAACCTCTTCAATTCTTCATACATTGTTCTATACATCTTCATATCTTCATCTTCCCCTTTTCCAATCTTCATACTCCACCTCAAACCTTCAAGTTTGACCTTCAAACCTTCATCCTTATCTTCAAATCTTCATTCCCTCCTTAAAATCTTCATATTTCCCAGAATTCGATGGCAAAGACTTTGAAATCTGTGCCTCAACAGACCATCCCTTCGAAGGGCAAATGGGAGGCTCATTCCCATAGTGAGTCTTTTTCTCGACCAGACTTACTTATATATTCAACTATCTTTCCTAAATCTCTCTTTTTCTTTTATAGGTTTTCCCAAGACCACTAAGCTCCGTGCATTGGACGAGGACTTCGTCCTCACACGATTAACCCTCTGCTTAGGAACAGTCTGAGGCTCCTGCGAAGAAAGAGGAGAAGAAAAAGAAAGCCTTCGGGCTCCCCGGACGCCGAAGCCAAGAAGAAGAGGGTAGCGGTCGGGCCCCGAAAAAGCAATAAGAAAAGTAACCGCGCTAGGGTACCGAACTCCAACTCCTTCTACCGGCTTAGGGATTACCCTAAAGACAACGACCTAAAGTTCATCGCCCATAGGCCAGCCATTGATGAAGAAGAGTGGGCGACAATCGGGGGAAGTGACTGAGAGTCCGATCCCTCCTTAGTTCAGGAGCCAGAAAAAAAAAATCATAGGCAATGGTCTCCCGAGAATATATCCTTATTTCGAGGGAAGCAGCCGGTATCATTGGCATTGTAGAATCGCCATCCCACACAAGTTCTTTTTCGACGAGGCTCAGAACGTCACAGAGAAGACAAATGAGACGGCATGGGCCGCATATCTCAACATGTTCTTTGACGGTGTGGACATGGGCCCATTGGAGGATTACTCCGGGTTCGGTCACCTGGAGATCCTGAAGAAAGACCTGTCGTCGGAAGCAGGCGAGCCGAGCTTAAGTCCAAAGCCGGTGAAGCAGTTTCCTACCACGAGCGTGGATCCCAGTGGGTGTGGCCACCTATCTTCGCTGCCCGGTGACTGAAAAGGACCAGGCGAAGATGAACGAGGTGAGCATACTGAGCCTCTTCAATGAGGTGCAATAGGCACTGAATTGGGTAAGCTTCCATTTCCTTGCGCCCTTCATGCATATCATTTAATTTGAGCATATCCTATAGATCTTACGGATTTATTTTTAAAGCTTTGGTGCTCCACGATGAAAGCTTTCACTGGTCTCGGATGGAAGTCAGCCAGCTCGAATTTGAGCTCAAGGAGCAAGTCCGACAGAGGGATATCTATAAGGCCCTCAGTGAGCAAAAAGATAAGGCCCTCAAGGATCTCCCAATTCTCCAAGCCGAGCTAGAAAAAGCTCGAATGGAGGCTTCGTCCATAAAACGGGAGCATGTCAAACTGGTTGAGAAGGTAAGGATATTTGAGATTAAAAATGAGAGGTTGATCGTAGTAGCTAACGATGCAGCCTAGCAGGTACAGGAGAAGGTTGACCTGATTGACCAGCTTTGTGTCGAGATGAATGAGCCCAAAGCTTCGGCCGAGACGATGAGGAGCAGAATGGACCTTCTGGCCTCGGAAAAGGAGGCCACCAAAGAAGATTTGGCATTTTTCAAGGACTAGCTCTGGGTGTTGAGGGAAAAGGCCGACAAATGGTCTTGGCTAAATCATGAGCTCTGAGCTCAACTAGGTTCGGTTGTTTCGGAATGGGATGACCTCGACCGGGAGTATACAGCTCTCAAGTCCAGGTTAGAGGCGGATTTGATTGATCCCTATGAGGTCGAGGAGATGCGGGCCCAATACAAAACCAACATGGAAATTTCCTAGGCCCGCTTAATAATTAAGTCTGAGTATATAAAGTGGTTGCCCCGGAGGGAAACCCTCGAGGAGATTCATGCCTGGGGGTTTGATCTGTCGGTCAAGATTTTAGAGGCCAAGAGGCTTGAGGCCGAGGCAAAAGAGCTCTATGAGTCTGAGTGTTACGGTGTTGAGTCGGGCTCTGGTGAAGATTAGGCGGGGATGCCTTAGATTCTCTTTTTTGTTTTCTTTTATATATTTCGTTTTTGTTTATTTTGAGGTTGTTTTATCGTGCCTTTGTAAATATTTTGGAATATATAAAATTTTCATTTAGGCAACACTGTCTTTTATTTTTTAGTATCTATTTGCAACTTTTCATTTGATGATCGTCATTATTACCTTAGCATAGAAATGGACATAATCTAGAGTACCCATTCTCTAAAAACCCTAATGAGGACCAGTTTCTATAGTAACTCCGAGTTGTTTAGGCTTCGAAATCTCGATATAAAAATGAATACCTTTAAGATACTTGAGTGTTTTAGTTGTACACGACAGTATTTTACCATGGGTAACCTTTTAATAGGTTTATATCATATGTAAGGGGCCTTACTTTCTGAGTACAGACTTGGACGTCTCCGAGTCATTTTAAGTTGGCATAGCCTTTCACGTTTGGGCCCTGCCTAATAGGATCAGTGCCTCCGGAATTTCATAGCCCGAGCTATCCGATATTTTTATCGGACGACAGTCCCTGAGTCGAGGTGGCCCGTAGGCTCTAGGATTTAGGATCCGTTATTTGTTCTAAGTAACTCAACGAATGTATCAGTGATATAAAATGCATAGTGATAAAATATAAAGGGCAAATTTCTTTCATTGCTTTGCACGTAGAGTACATAATTGGAGGTGCATGGGTATGGTTTGTTTGACCATTTGACCCTTACAACGAATCCTAATCATCAAAACTTGGCTTTTAATATTAAATAGTAACACCTTCTAAGGATCCTAACTTAGAGGGAAATGGCCCGAGCATTTGAGACCGAACTTGTGAGGGCTCGAATATTGTTGATCTAGTACAAGTGATCAGCTATGCCGACTTTAGTTCGGCCTTCAAAACTAAGGTAGCACATTTTTCTATTGCCTCATTAAAAACCTTGCCTTAAAACCCACTTCGGGAAAAATCGGTTCAAGGAAAAAAGAGTACAACACGTGCTTTCAGACCTAAATATCATATTCGCCCCCACCGAGTACCTGCATAAGGTAGTCCAAAGTTTAACAAACCTCAAAGGGAATTATGTTTGTACCTTAGTCGTAGTACCGCTTTAAGTATGCCACGTTCCAGTTGTTTGGTAGTTGTACATTATTTCCTAACTTGAGTTTATACGAACCTTTCCTGGTTATTTCGTCAACTTTATACGGTCTTTTCCATTTCGGGCCTATTTTTCTGTCATTTGGGTTTATGGTGTGTAGCGTTACTTTTCTTAACACCAAGTCCCCGACTTGAAAATGTCAAAGGTTAGCTCTTAGGTTGTAGTACCTCCCCACTTACTGCTTTTAGGCAGCCAACCGGACCACGGCGGCTTCTCACCTTTTATCCAATAAGTCCAAACTCATGGTCATGGGCTTGCCGTTTGAAATTTCAGTAGCATATTGGAACCTTAGGCTCGGTTCCCCCACCTACCAGGATTAAGGCTTCCATGTCGTAGACTAGAGAGAACGGGGTCGCTCTGGTACTCGACTTCGAAGTCGTTCGGTATGCCCACAAGATTTCGGGCAAGATGTTTTTTCCACTTTCTCTTCGAATCGGTGAGCCTCTTTTTCACGTTTTGGAGTATTGTTTTTTTCGTTGACTCTTCTTTTCCGTTATCACTAGGGTGTAAGGTGTTGATAATATCTTTTTGATTTTATGGTCCTCGAGAAACTTCCTTACTTTGCTACCGATGAATTGCTTTTCGTCGTCGCATACGATCTCGGTCGGTATCCCAAATTGACATATTATGTGATCCTTGATGAAGTCGATGACCCCTTTCTCTCGAACCTTCTCGAACGCTTGAGCTACGACCTACTAGGAGAAATAATCAATCACGAGCAGTATGTATTAGGCTTTACCCGGCGCCCATGGCAGGGGACAAACAATGTCCATCCCCCATTTCATAAATGACCATGGCGATAGGACTGGGTGAATCATCTCTCCCTGTTGCTAAATCATTCGGGTGTGTCTTTGACGATTGTTTCATTTTTGTACGAAGTCTTTTGCATCTTTCTCCATCTCGTTCCAGTAGTAACTGACTCTTATTAACTTCCGAACCAGGGATTTTTCTCTTGAGTGGTTATCATAATTGCCTTCATTGACCTCTCTCATAGCGTAGTCAGTCTCCCCCAGAACCAAGCACCTATCTAGAGGGTCGAAAAAGGATCTTCTAAATAATTTTCCCTCGACCAAGCTGAACCTAGCAGCTTTGGTGCGTAGGGCTCTTAACTCCTTAGGATCTAATGGATATTTTCCTATCTTTAGGTAGTCTATGTATTTGATTCTCCAATCCCAAGTCAAGCTCGTTGAGTTTACCTCGGTGTGACCTTCTTCTACCACCGAGTTCATTAGTATTACCACTGCCCCCAAGTCGAATTCATCGGATTCGACAAACGACCCCAAATTGGCCAGTTCATCGGCCTCGCTATTCTGATCTCGAGGTACGTGTTATAGATTCCATTCCTTAGATTGGTGTAAGGCCACTTGCAACTTATCCATGTACATTAGCATCCATTCCTTTTTCACTTTGAACGTACCGTTAACTTGATTTACGACAAGGAGGGAGTCACATTTGACTTAGATCACTTCGCCCTCAGGCTTTTAGCCAGTTCTATACTTGCAATCATACCCCTATACTCGGCTTCGTCGTAAGTCAATTTTACGGTTCTAATAGACTGCCTAATTACGTTACCTGTAGGTGGTTTCAATACGATACCCAGCCCGGAACCTTTCGCGTTGGAGGCATCGTCTGTGAATATATCCCTGAGTGTAATGACCCGACATATCGTTTTGAGTATTACAACCTCGTTCCCCTATTTACTGCTCAATTTATGCCTTATATTTGTTATGTGACTTGCCGGGGGCAATTGGTTCGGGTCCGATGAGGTTTTTGAATGATTTGGAACACTTAGTTCCAAGGTTTAGAATTTAAATTGAAAAGGTTGGCCGGATGTTGACTTATGTGTAACGACCCCGGAGAATTTTTCTAAGAAAATTAAGGTTTTGTGGTGCCAAGGTAGATCAATTAGTACAAAGGTTAGCTCGGATTTTTTGGGTTAAACAATGCACCTTTTGGTAGAGAAATGCATTCTTGCGGTCCATTATGCGACCGCAGTATCACTCTGCGGACCGCATAATGGCCGCAGAGTGAGGCACGAAAAAGGGGCAGCTTTGGATGCCATTCTACGGTCGACTATGCGACAGCAGAATTGTTCTGCGGTTTATTATGCGACTGCAGAACAAGTCTGAGGGACGCATAGTGAGCGCAAACCCGGGTAGGTTTTTCCTAGTTCTGGAGGCCAATTGTGCGACCGATATGCAGACCGCATGTCCATTCTGTGGTCGCATATGCGATCGCATATCCTGTCCGAAGCTTCATTTTTTGGGTTTTAATAACCCGACCCAACTTCAATTTATAGCCCTTGAAGCTCATTTTGGAGCAAAAAAGGATCTGACATTTTTAGAGAGAAGGGAGAGTGTTCTAGAGAGAGGAAGAAGCTCAAGTGCTTTGTTCATCAAGATCTTGTTCAAGCTTTTAAATCCAACAAGGAAATATCACAAGATCTTCATCCAAGAGTTAAGGTTCTAACCCCTAGTCTTCAATTTCGAGTTTGGGTAAAGGTGGGTGATTAAGAGTATGATTTCTGGGTGTGAAATTATTATTTATACGTATCAATAAGGTTTATGGAAATATTATTGAGTTCAAATGGGTAAAGATTGGGTTGAAAATAGTATAAATCTTCAAAGGCTTTAATTGAAGATTTGAGGGTCGAGTTAATGTCGGAATTTGGTGAAATTTGTATAGTTGGACTCATGGTTGGATGGGCGTTCATATTTTGTAACATTTGTCGGGTTCCGAGACGTGGGGCCCACGAGCGATCTTTGAGTTAATTTCGAATTTTTATTGGAAAATTAGTATTTCCTTATGGAATTAATTACAATAATTGGTATTGACTGAATCGAATTAATTATGGCTAGATACGAGGATTTCGGAGACCGATTCTCGTGGCAAGGGCATAGCGGAATAAAGAATTACAAGGTTTGAGGTAAGTAATAGTTCTAAATTTGGTTCTGAGGGCATGAAACCCCGGATTATGAGTTATTTGATTGGTTTTGAGGTGACGCACATGCTAGGTGACGGGCGTGTGCGCGTGCACCGTAGGAATTGTGACTTGGTAAAATTTCATGGAACTGTGTAGTTGAATTATCTGTTGATATCTGTACATTCTCTACGTGTTAGAGAAAATTGAGCTGAGACTCGTATTAAAAATCATGCTTAGACATATGCTGTTATTATTGGCACCCACTAGGGTCATTTCTGTGGTCGAATTATATGTTCAAATTGTAATTTCACACTTATTCATGTTTATTCATTTCATATCATATCTCAGTCTCTGTTGATATTTATTGATACATCGTATTATCATTTTTGGGCTGATTTTCATGACATCTTGAGCCCGAGAGACTGGAGAGGTTGATGATTGAGTAAGGCCGAGGGCCCAATTATGAGGATATTTATGGGATCGGGTTGCACGGCGCAGCATGTTTCATTGATTTATGCAGTGATTGGCTTGTTATAGCGCTTGGGCTGAAGGAGCCCCTCTGGAGTTTGTACACACCCCCGGTGAGTGCAGGTACCTACTGAGTACGAGTGCTGAGTACGAGTGCTGAGTACGAGTGCTGAGTGCGAGTGCCGAGTGACGAGTGATGAGTGACTGTGAGGAATGAGCGACTGTGGGGAAAGAGTGATTGTGAGGTTGGAGGGAATGGGAGGACTGAGTGACTGTTGCTCTGAGAGGATGCATTGATTTCATTATTTTCTGCATTTTAGCTGTCATATATCACTATTTTGGAAATTTCGGAAAAACATTATTTTATGTTTCAGTCAAATTTGGTATGATATTTCTGTGAAATTTTAAATGTTGAACGTGAGAGCATGCCTACCCTTTTATGTTGGAAAGTACTGTTTTTGGACATAGCTGAGAAGCCCGTCACTACTTTCAGTTCCCTATTTATTATTGTTACTTACTGAGTTGGTTGTACTCATACTACACCCTGCACTTCGTGTGCAGATCCAGGTGATCCCGGACATAGTGGGTGTTGATTCTTTCACACAGTTGATTTTTCGGAGATTCAGAGGTAGCTGCTATGTTTCACAGACCTTGTCTCTCCTTCCATAACCTTTTGTTCATTGTATTTGGTCTCAGATTATTATAGACCGGGTTTCCCAGACTTGTAATGTATAAATGCTCATGTACTCAGTAACAGCAGGTTTTGGGAGTGTGTTTATTTCTAATGTTTGTGGGATTTACTCTTAAACTTAATTATTATGTTTTTAGTATTTAAAAAACATTGTGGGTTATTGATGTTGTCGGCTTGCCTAGTATCGAGATAGGCATCATCACGACGGGTGAGATTTTGGGTTGTGACAAGTTAGTATCAAAGCCTAGGTTACATAGGTCTCACGAGTCATGAGCATGTTTAGTAAAGTCTTGCGGATCGGTACGAAGACGTCTGTACTTATCTTTGAGAGGCTACCGAACCCTTAGAAAAAATAAATCACTTTCTTGTATTCTGCCGAGCGGATTTGTTGATTCCGGAAACTAAATTTTTGTTATTCTATTCTCTCACAGATGGTGAGGACACGTACTACCTGATCGGACGGTCAACCAACAGTGCCACCAGTTAGGGTCGCGAGAGGTCGGGGTCGTGGTAGAGGCTGGGTCAAGGTAGAGGTTGAGGTGTAGCTCGTACAACAGTTGGAGCAGCACCTGTAACACTACTAGTTGTTCCAGCTCAAGAGCAGATTCCAGATATAGTTGAGCCGGCGGGACCAGCTCAGGCACCATCTATGCCTATTGTAATTCCAGACCTTTAGGAGGTTTTGGCCCAGATATTGATAGTTTGCACTGGCCTTGCTCAGGTTGTTTTAGCTCAGGCTGCCCCAGCCACTTCTCAGGCCGGGGGAGGTACTCATACCCCGGTTGCCCGTACTCCAGAGCAAGTAGTGTAGGGACTTCAGATACCGGGGGCACTACCAGCCTAGCCGGCTGCAGTTGCTCAGGCCCCGGTAGTCCCCGTTATGGTAGATGATTAGCAGAGGAGACTTGTGATATTTGGGAGGCTTCGACCTCTATCATTTAGCGGTGTTGAGTCAGATGATGCTCAGTGTTTTTTGGATAAGTGCTAGCGGATGCTTCGGACAACGGGTATTTTGGAGACCAGTGGGGTCTCGTTCACTACTTTTTAGTTATCTGGGGCTGCCTTCATATGGTGGGAGGCTTATGAGAGGCGCAAGCCGGTCAGTGCAGTACCACTTACATGGAAGGAGTTCTCTATTCTCTTTTTGAGAAGTTCGTGCCGCAGTCTCGTAGGGAGGAGCTGCGCAGGCAGTTGGAGTAGCTTCGATAGGATGGCATTTATGTGACCCAGTACGAGATGAGGTTTTCTGAGTTGGCTTGTCACACAGTTTGGTTGGTTCCCACTGATAGGGAAAGGATTAGGAGGTTCATTGATGGCCTCGCGTATCAGCTGCGATTGTTTATGACTAGGGAGAGGGTATCTGGTGCCACTTTTGACGAGGTGGTTGACATTTCTCGGTAAATAGAGGTGGTCCGTAGCTAGGAGCGTGGTGAGAGAGAGGCCAAGAGGCCTCGAGGTTCGGACAGTTTCGGTGGTGTTACACCCTATATTTCGTACATAAAAGTGCATCGTAAGAAAACTAATGTAGGACCAAAAATGAGATAATATTTGAAAGTGTATAAAGTAAGTTAATCATATTACCTCGGAGGTTAAAAATATTGAAGATCATGATCAACAAGTACAAAGAGGGTTGTAAGGTTCAGAAGCTAAAGGAATTGAAGAAAATAATGTTTCATCGAAAGTCGACAAGTTGGGAATATTATAACATGTACTTTTGGGGTGAGACTAGGTTGCTTAACATGATAAGGAGAATATGTTATGATTTATATTAGTCGTATGACAGCTGTGTGTTATGTTTTGAAGTCAAGAGAGTTGTGGAACAAAAGTAGATGAAAGTCATCACAAGTAACGTTCATAAGTTTTACTGAATCTTTTGGTCAAATATAACTATGATGTTCTCCCAATATACTTAGCGTTACGGGGTGTTCCACCCATCAAATTGAAGATCTATGAGTCTAATTTCTAACACAATAAACCATTTGTCAATACAACATAGGAGTAGATAGATATGGGTATTTTTGCGATACTGCGCAGGCTGCTAGGTGACAAGTAGGTGTGTCACCTACTTGCTTAAATGAGAGCCCAAAAATGGGCCATTTCAGGTCGTCCAAAGAGGCCTTTTAAAGGCCTATTTTCTTCATATATTAGACTGAAAATAGGGCATAATAACTATACATAAGCTCTGCAAAAATACTCCCAAATAGTTCCCACAAACCCTAATTGATTTTCTCTCCCTTTCAAGTTCTAATTGGAGGTAAAACCTAGAGTTTGAAGAACCAAGATAGGAGCTGAGTTATCCAACAAATAAGGTGAGTTTACTTCTCTCTTTCATCCATTTGTTCTGCTTTAAATTCATGGTAAGTCGTTCTATACTTGTAAGAACTCACGGGACGGTGATCGGAAGCCGTGAGTTCGAGATATTCACTTGTAGCGGACTGTTTTGTGGACTATTTTGTGTTGTTGTTAGGTGCTTGTTTTACTACTATTTTGTGGGGTTTTGGGGGATTAATAGGGTGGAGAAACACCATATAAATGTAGGGTGGTGGGATGGTCGTTCGTCGTAATATTTTCGGGTCGTTTGACACTACTACGGTGGTCGTTTGTGTATGAAGAGATCGGGGTATGTTGGGCTGTTTTGTAGTATCTGATGGTGCATATAAGGCTGGAAAAAAATGTATATATGTTGTTATTGTTTTTCTCTTGTATTGTTGGTGTTATATTAAATTTGGAGGAAGTAAAGATTATAGGGGAGATGCTGCCCGTTTTAATACAAAATAAGCTTGTCGTTCATTGTACGATAGTTGTACCTTTCGTAACTTAATGATAGTATTATTATGGTTGTTGTAGATTAAGGTGAGAAGAGGTGAGTTCAACTTGGTGATTGGAAAAATTGTGATATGGTATGTTAAGGCTAAGCCCTTCCTTTATTTTGGCATGATCTTGTAATTACATGTGTTTGATAACGAGGCATAAAGAGAAGTTCGTACTCCCGAATTTATATACACTATCCTAGTCTCATAGGTTACAGTATTTTATCTTATCGGGACTTCATATTCAGTTTAGTTTTGTCTTTATTCAGTCAAGAGAGTAGAGGGTCTATATATACAGTATTATAGAATTTTCACCACTATCGAGCTATAATCGGTGGGCAGGCCCCTATTGGGCAACCTCTGATCATATGGTAAGTTATATACCAAGCCTACTATGGTCGAGCGCCTATGACCAAGCCCAGAATGGCCGAGATACAGAGCCTAGTATGGCCGAGCGCCTAGCCTACTATGACGGAGCAGTTAGACGTTTTGAGCCTTATAGGGCCGGACATTTATTTTACTTAATATATTGAGAGAGTTGAGTCAGTATCAGTAGGTAAGTATATCTCCAGATCATCTTTGACTCCCACTTACTTTCAGTTATCATATTATTAGTTCATTTCAGCTTTCAATTATTTTATTACCTTACATACTCGGTACATTATTTTGTACTGACGTCCCTTTTATGGGGGCGCTGCATTTCATGCGTGCAGGTTCAGACAGACAGATAGGTAGACCTCCTCAGTAGGTGTTGCCCGAGTTCAGCCTGATCGGTAAGCTCCACGTTCTTCGAAATTGCCGGGTCTAGAGTTTTGTATATATCTTATGTATATCTATATATATATATATATGATAGGTAGGTCGGGGCCCTGTTATGATCACAGTACATCCATCAGTAGAGGCTTGTAGACATATCCTGTCAATTAGTGCAGTATGTTGGGCTTGTAAGCCTTGTATGTATATTTTATTGGTTTGTCAGTTGTAGTAATTATGATGGCCTTGTCGGCCCAGCATTATATTGATGTTTAGTTAGCGTTAGTTTCCATTCAGTTTTATATTTTGCTTCGCAAATTGGCTTCCAATGTGGCCCCATGGCCAAAGTATGACATTATATGTTCAGATTCCCTTAGTCGCAAGTTGGTACGCAAGGTTAGGTGAGGCACCGGGTGCCGGTCTCGCCCCCCAGGTTCGGGGCGTGACAGGTGGGGTACCTTCTGGGGATAGTCCTACCGCAGTAGGGGTCACCCTTATAGGTACGCTCAGACGACTCGTGCAGCTCATCGTGGTGCATCAGCTAGCCACAGTTCTTACAGTGCTGACTCAGGCCAGTCTTCATTCAGTGCACTACTAGAGTAGAGTTCTCACCATGCCTCGTCCACTCAGGCTTCTACAGGTATTTCCTCGGGTTATCAGGAGCAGCAGTTCCATTAGGGGAGGGGTTGTTTCGAGTGCTGAGAATTTGATCATTTCAAGAGAGATTGTCCTAGGCTGTTGAGTGGGGCTCCACAGTAGAGTTCTCGGCCGATGTCACCAGCACCAGCAGTTACACCACCTGACCAGCCAACGCAGGGTAGGGCTCAGCCAGTTAGGGGTCGCCCAAGAGGGGGGGTGATCAGGTGGCGGACAGGCCCAATTCTATGCTTTTCCTGCCATGCCAGATGTTGTTGCTTCAGATGTAGTGATCACAAGTATTGTCTCAGTGTGCCACAGGGAAGCTTCTATATTATTTGACCCTGGTTCTACTTATTCGTATGTATCATCATGCTTTATTCATTATCTGGATATGCCCCGTGAGTCCTTGGTTTCACTTGTTCGTGTATCTACGCCGGTGGGCAATACTATTATTGTGGATCGTGTGTATCGGTCATGTGTGGTAACTATTGGGGGACTGGAGACTAGAGTTGATCTTTTGTTGCTTAGTATGGTTGATTTTGATGTAATCTTGGGTATGGATTGGTTGTCTCCATGTCATGCTATTTTGGATTGTCCGCAAAAACCATAACGTTAGCGATGACAGGTTTGGCGAAGGTCAAATGGAGAGGTTCTCTAGATTATGTTCCCAGCAGGGTAATTTCTTATTTGAAGGCCCAACGTATGGTTGGGAATGGGTGTTTGTCATATTTGGCCTTTGTGAGAGATGTTGATGCAGATACTCCAACTATTGATTCAGTACCGGTAGTGCGAGACTTTCCGGATGTATTTCTTCCAGAACCTACTGGTTATGACACCCGATAGGGATATTGATTTCGGTATTAACTTGGTGTCGGGCACTCGACCCATTTATATTCCTCCATATCGTATGACATCAGCTGAGTTAAAAGAATTGAAAGAGCAACGTCAGGAACCTTTTGATAAAGGGTTTATTAGGCCTAGTGTGTCACCTTGGGGTGCACCGGTTCTGTTTGTGAAATATAAAGATGGTACTATGCAGATGTGTATCGACTACAGGTAGTTGAACAAAGTTACTATCAAGAATAAGTATCTTTTACCGTGTATTGATGATTTATTTGACCAGCATCAGGGAGCGAAAGTATTCTCCAAAATTGATTTGAGATCTGGGTATCACCAGTTAAAAATTCGGGATTCGGATATTCTAAAGACGACATTCAGGACTCGTTATGGTCACTATGAATTTCTCGTGATGTCTTTTGGGCTGACCAATGCCCCAGGAGCATTATGCACTTGATGAATAGTGTATCCCAGCCATATCTTGATTTGTTTGTCGTAGTATTTATTGATGATACCCTGGTGTACTCACGTAGCCAGGAGGAACATGCACAACATTTGAGTATTGTACTACAGAGGCTGAGGGAAGAGAAACTTTATGCCAAATTCTCTAAGTGTGAGTTCTGGCTTAGTTCGGTGGCATTCTTGGGACACATAGTGTCCAGTGAAGGAACTAAGATGGATCCGAAAAAAATAGAGGCAGTTAAGAGTTGGCACATACCATCTTCAGTTATTGAGATTCAAAGTTTTCTCAGCTTGGCTGGTTATTATCGTCGCTTCGTGGAGGGTTTCTCGTCTATTGCACCGCCTATGACTAAATTGACCCAGAAAGGTGCTCCGTTCAGGTGGTCGGATGAATGTGAAGAGATCTTTCAGAAGCTCAAGACAGCTTTGATTACAGCTCCAGTATTGGTGTTGCCTACAGGTTCAGGGTCTTATATTGTGTATTGTGACGCATCACGTATTGGTCTCGGCGCAGTGCTGATGCAAGATGGTAGGGTCATTGCCTATGTGTCCAGACAGTTAAAGGTACATGAGAAGAATTATCCGGTCCATGACCTTGAATTAGCTGCTATTGTTCATGCCTTGAAGATTTAGCGTCATTATTTGTACGGTGTCCATTGTAAGGTTTACACTGATCACCAGAGTCTACAACATCTGTTTAAACAGAAGGATCTTAATTTGTGGCAGCGAAGGTGGTTAGACTTGCTTAAGGATTATGATATCACTATTCTCTATCATTCCAGAAAGGCCAATGTGGTGGCCGATGCCTTGAGTCATAAGGCGGAGAGTTTGGGCAGCTTAGCATACTTACCGGTAACAGAGAGGCCTTTAGCCTTGGGCGTTCAGGCCTTGGCCAACCAGTTAGTTAGATTGGATGTTTCCAAGCCGAATCGAGTTTTGGCTTGTGTGATTTCTCGGTCTTCTCTTTATGATCGTATCAGAGAACGTCTATATGATGACTTTCATATGCTTGTCCTTAAGGACACGGTTTAGCACGGTGATGCCAAGGAAGTCACTATTGGGGATGACGGTGTATTACGGATGCAGGGCAGGCTATGTGTGCCTAATGTAGATAGTTTGCCTGAGTTGATTCTTCAGGAGGCTTACAGTTCGCGATACTCCATTCACTCAGGTGCCGCGAAGATGTATCGGGATTTGAGGCAGCACTATTGGTGGAGGCGAATGAAGAAAGATATAGTTGGGTATGTAGCTCGGTGTTTAAATTGTCAACAGGTGAAGTATGAGCATCAGAGACTGGGCGGATTGCTTCAGAGACTTGAAATTCCAGAGTGGAAATGGAAGCGTATTACCATAGATTTTGTAGTTGGGATCCCATGGACTTTGAGGAAGTTTGATGATGTTTGGGTGATTGTAGATCGGTTGACCAAGTCCACGCATTTTATTCCAGTTGGTACTACTTATTCTTCGGAGCGGTTGGCTGAGATTTATATCTGCGAGATTGTTCGTCTACATGGGGTGCCAGTGCCCATCATAACGGATCGGGGCACACAGTTTACATCACAGTTTTGGAAAGCAGTGCAGCGAGAATTGGGTACACAAGTCCAATTGAGTACAACATTTTACCCTCAGACGAACGGACAGTCCGAGCGCACTATTCAGATATTGGAGGATATGCTACGTGCCTGTGTCATCGATTTTGGGGGTTCTTGGGATCAATTTCTGCCACTGGCGGAATTTTCTTACAATAATAGCTACCAGTCGAGTATTTAGATGGCTCCGTATGAGGCTTTATATGGGAGACGGTGCCGGTCTCCGGTGGATTGGTTTGAGCCGGGTGAGACTAGGCTATTAGGTGCTGACTTAGTTCAGGATGCTTTGGAGAAGGTTAAATTAATTCAAGAGCGGCTTCGCACGACGCAGTATAAACAGAAGAGTTATGCCGACCGGAAGGTCCGTGATGTTGCTTACATGGTTGGGGAGAAGGTTCTGCTCACGATGTAACCCATGAAGGGTGTGTTGAGGTTTGGGAAGAAGGGCAAGTTGAGCCCTCGATATATTGGTCTTTTTGAAATACTTGAGAAGATTGGAGAGGTGGCTTATGAACTTGCATTGTCACCTAGTCTTTCGAGTGTCCATCCAGTGTTTCATGTATTTATACTCCAGAAGTATGTCGGGGATCCGTCTCCTATTTTAGATTTCAGTATAGTGCAGCTGGACAGTAATTTGACTTATTTTTATAGTCGGTGGTTATTCTATACTGGCAGGCTCGAAAGCTAAGTTCAAAGAACATAGCATCAGTGAAGGTACAATGGAGAGGCTAGCCAGTCAGAGAAGTTACTTGGGAGATTAAGCGGGAGATGCGAAGCAATTATCCACACCTATTTGAGACTCCATGTATAATTCTAAACCCGTTCGAGGACGAACGTTTGTTTAAGAGAGAGAGAATGTAACGACTCGGCCGGTCGTTTTGAGTATTACAACCCCGTTCCCACATTTACTACTCAATTTATGCCTTACATTTGTTATGTGACTTGCCGGGGATAACTGGTTCGGGTCCGGTGAGGTTTTGGAATGATTTGGAACACTTAGTTCCAAGGTTTAGACTTTAAGTTAAAAAGGTTGACCGGATGTTGACTTATGTGTAACGACCCCGGAGAATTTTGCTAAGGAAATTAAGGTTTTGTAGTGCCAAGGTTGATCAATTAGTACAAAGGTTAGCTCGGACTTTTTGGGTTGAACAATGCACCAAGGGGTAAAGGAAAATTTTTGGCAGAGAAATACATTCATGTGGTCCATTATGCAACCGCAGAATCACTCTGTGGACCGCATAATGGCCGCAGAGTGAGGTAGGAAAAAGGGGCAGCTTTGGAAGCCATTCTGCGGTCGACTATGCGATCGCAGAACTGTTCTATGATTCATTATGCGACCGCAGAAAAGGTCTACGGGCCACATAGTGACCGCAAACCCAGGAAGGTGTTTCCCAATTCTAGATGCCAATTGTGCGGCCGATAAGAGGACCTCATGTCCATTCTGCGGCCGCATATGCGACCGCATATCCTGTCCGGAGCTTCGTTTTTTGGGTTTTTATAACCCGACCCAACTTCGATTTATAGCCCTTGAAGCTCATTTTGGAGTGAAAAAAATCTGACATTTTTAGAGAGAAGGGAGAGTGTTCTAGAGAGAGGAAGACAAGTACTTTGTTCATCAAGATCTTGTTCAAGCTTTGAAATCCAACAAGGAAATATCACAAGATCTTCACCCAAGAGTTAAGGTTCTAACCCCTAGTTTTCAATTTTGAGTTTGGGTAAAGATGGGTGATTAAGAGTATGATTCTTCGGTGTAAGAGTACTATTTATACGTATCAATAAGGTTTATGGAAAGATTGTTGAGTTCAAATGGGTAAAGATTGGGTTGAAAATGGTAGAAATCTTCAAATACTTTAATTGAATATTTGAGGGTCGAGTTAATGTTGGAATTTGGTGAAATTTGTATGGTTGGACTCGTGGTTGGATGGGCGTTCATATTTTGTAACTTTTGTCAGGTTCTGAGACGTGGGGTCCACGGGCAAAATTTGAGCTAATTTCGGATTTTTATTGAAAAATTAGTATTTCCTTATGGAATTAATTACAATAATTGGTATTGACTGAATCAAATTAATTGTGGCTAGATACGAGGATTTCAGAGACCAGTTCTCGTGGCAAGGGCATAGCGGAATAAAGAATTACACGGTTTGAGGTAAGTAACAGTTCTACATTTGGTCCTGGGGTATGAAAATTCGGATTATGTAAATGTGATTGGTTTTGAGGTGACGCACATGCAAGGTGACAGGCGTGTGGGCATGCATCGTAGGAATTGTGACTTGGTCAAATTCCATGGAACCGTGTTATTGAATTATCTGTTGATATCCGTACATTCTCTACGTGTTAGAGAAAATTGAGCTGATACTCGTATTAAAAATCATGCTTAGACATATGTTGTTATTATTGGTACCCATTGGGGTCATTTCTGTGGTTGAATTATATGTTCAAATTGTAATTTCATACTTAGTCATGTTCATTCATTTCATATCATGTCTCAGTCTCTGTTGCTATTTTTGATACATCATATTATCATTTTTGGGATGATTTTTATGACATCTTGAGCCCGAGAGACTGGAGAGGGTGATGACTGAGTGAGGCCGAGGGCCTAATTATGAGGATATTTATGGGATCGGGATGCACGCCACAGCATGTTTCATTAATTTATGCCATGATTGGCTTGTTATAGAGCTTGGGCTGAAGGAGCCCCTCTAGAGTCTGTACACACACCCAGTGAGCGCAGGTACCTACTGAGTGTGAGTGTTCAGTGCGAGTGCCGAGTGATGAGTGACTGTGAGGAATAAGCAGCTGTGAGGAAAGAGTGACTGTGAGAAAAGAGTGACTGTGAGGTTGGAGTGAATGGGAGGACTGAGTGACTATTACTCTAAGAGGATGCATTGGTTTCATTGTTTGCTGCATTTCAACTGTTATATATCACTATTTTGGAAATTTCAGAAAAACATTATTTTATGTTTCAGTCAAATTTCATATGATATTTCTGTGAAATTTTAAATGTTGAACTTGAGAGCATGCCTACCCTTTTATGTTGGAAAGTACTGTATTTGGACTTAGATGAGAAGCTCATCACTACTTTCAGTTCCTTATTTATTATTATTACTTACTGAGTTGGTTGTACTCATACTACAACCTGCACTTCGTGTGCAGATCTAGGTGATCCCGGACAGTGGGTGTTGATTCTTTCATACAGTTGATTTTCCAGAGATTCGGAGGTAGTTGCTATGTTTCACAGACCTTGTATCTCCTTCCATATCCTTTTGTTTATTATATTTGGTCTCGGATTATTATAGACCGGGTTTCCCAGACTTGTAATGTATAGATGCTCATGTACTCAGTGACACCGTGTTTTGGGAGAGTGTTTATTTCTAATGTTTTGTGGGATTTACTCTTAAACTTAATTATTATGTTTTCAGTATTTAAAGAAAATTGTGGGTTATTGATGTTGTCAGCTTGCTTAGTATCGAGGTAGACGCCATCACGATGGGTGAGATTTTGGGTCGTGACACCGAGCTAATCCCCAAAGTAAGTAGTAGTTCCTTTTCTACCTCGGGTACCAAGACCGGCGTAAAGTCCGCCACAAAGTCCGCCCAAATATGAGATTTTATAGCAGTCCAGGATTTGTACTTGATATCGTACAAACTAATTTCTACGGCCCATTTGGCCAATCGCCCCGAGATCTCGAGCTTATGCATGACATTCCTCAGTGACTAAGAGGTCACGACACATATGGGGTGGCTTTGAAAGTACGATTTTAATTTCCTAAGAGCGCTTAATAAGGTGAGCGCTAATTTTTCTAAGTGAGGATACCTTGTTTTGGCATCACCTAGGGTTCTACTAACATAATAAATAGGAAATTGTGTACCTTCTTCTTCCCGGACTAAGAAACCACTTACCGCCACTTCAGAAATCGCCAAGTAGAGGCACAGTTGTTCGTCTGCCTTCAGAGTGTGCAGCAAGGGAGGGCTCGATATGTATCGCTTGTGTTCCTCTAAGTCTTGCTGGCATTCTAGGGTCCAAGAGAAGTTCTTCTTCTTTATCAACAGTGAGAAAAACTGATGGCACTTATCCAATGATCTCGAAATAAATCGGCCAAATGAGGCTATCCGCCTAGTCAGTCTTTGTACTGCCTTCACGTTGTTGACTACACTGATGTCTTATATGGCCTTTATTTTGTCCAGGATGATCTCTATTTCTAGGTTAGATACCATAAATCTGAGAAACATGTCTGAGCTGACCTCAAAAGCACATTTATCCGGGTTTATCTTCATGTTGTATTTCCTCAATATGTCGAAGGTCTCCTGCAAATGTTTCAAATGGTCCTCTGCTTACAGCCACTTAGTATCTTTGATGCGTCCTATGGCTGATACTATACTTGCAGCATCTACATTGAAATTATACTCCGATAATCTCGGTGCTTCCCTACTCCTGAGCGACCTGTCAAACCTGCTCTTACTCATCAGGCCCCGGGTGCTCGGTCCTCGATCATTTTTCTTGTCGTTCTTAGTCGGCTAGCAGCCGGATCTGTTTCCCCTCTAATCTGTGTCGTATGGTTGGTATCGATCTCGGACTGGCCTCAAATCCTGATCAATAATTCTCTTAGACATGTCATCGGTTCTAATAGGGTAAACAGATGCCAAAGGGGCCCCGAGTTGGTCGTCCTTGAATCTAATCTTCAATTGATACTTGTTGTGGCCGTTGGACCAGGTGACCACCGGATGCTCCACCAAGTTTTGGTTGAGCTGTAGATAAGCCACATAACTTTAGGGGTTGAGCCCTTGAGTAAATGCATAAATAGCCCAATCATCCGCGGCTGGGGGCAGATCTATCCTTTCCATATCGAACCTCGAAACGAACTTCCTAAGCATCTCATTATCCCTCTACTTGACCTTGAAATGGTCTGACTTCCTCATATCGACCTTGATGGTGCCGACATGCGCCTTTATAAAAGCATCAGCAAGCATAGCAAATAAGTCAATAGAATTCGGAGGCAAGTTGTGATACCATATCATTGCTCCCTTGGACAAAGTTTCTCCAAATATTTTCAACAACACCGACTCAATTTCATCGTCTTGTAGGTCATTCCCTTTGATGGCGCATGTATAGGAGGTTACATGCTCATTTGCATTTGTGGTCCCATTATACTTGGGAATAACGACATTCGAAACTTCTCCGGGATCGATTTCGGTGCCGCACTCGGGGGAAAGGCTTCTGAATAAATGTTTGGAGTCTGGCCCCTTCAATATCGACGGCGCTCTCGATATTTGATCGATCTTGGAGTTATAAGTTTCCACCTTCTTGTAATTGGCCTTAGAAGTTTCCCTAGGCCCAAATTCACCTTCTTGGTAACGTTTTCATCCCTTCAAGTATATTCTTGGGAATGCTCAGGCTCAACCTTGTTAGGGGCGTGGCTCCGGTTCTGTAAATGCACTATCACCACTTGCTGAGCCTGTAATATTTCAAAAATAAACTGCATTCTCACCTCCATCACCTTCACTTCTGGGCGCCTCTCGAGCCGTTGGTCGGGGTCAGTTGTTTTCGAGATCCGTCAGTAGATTGATGTTGATGGCAACCTGTGAGTTAGAATCTACCGGTTCGGCGGCTGGGACAATATTAGGATCAGCAGGGGGGGCATCATTGCTGGGTATCACGTTATTGTTCTCATCATGATTGCCTGACTCATTGTCAATGTTCAAGTGAGCAAACTAATAATTTTACATCCTTTGGCTAACCTGGAATCAAAACTTCAAAGAACAAGCATATAACATGGTGTATATGGAGATACATAACAAACCACCACTATTATCCTTTTTCCCACGGTGGGCGCCAAACTGTTTAACCTAAAAAAAATGAGTAACAATTAAATTTGTACGGTGTTTAAAGGATACATTATTTAATTTAATACGAATGATCAAGAAGCAGTAAGTAACTAAATTTAAAAAAATGAACGATCGAACCAATCGTAATGTGACGATCAAGCTTGATCTTAAGTTGAACACTGAAATTCGTCCTTCGATTGGACCCTCGATATAAGCTCGGTTGCAATTAAAGAAGAGAATAACTAGAGAACATTTTGAATAATAGCTAGAAGAAAAAAATTTATTATTTTGGTTTGCGTGTCAACAATATATCAAAATAAGAGAAACTTTCCCCATTATATAGTAGGGAAATTTCAATCCTAATACAGGTCTAAATAAGGTAAAAATCTTTTTTTTCGGTAAATTCCATTCTGCAATTGATATCGGATGGGATTCGCGTAGCAATATCCGGTTAAGAGTGAATATTACGGCTCCCTACTTGTCATGCCTAACCGTTCCTCCTTTTTCCGAAGTCTCGAAACTCTACTTGATCTGGGTCTGTTATTTTATCGTGCCCGACCCCAAATACATCGTTCACTCCTCCCGGGTTCTGAGACGAGGGGTTCTTCAGTCTTGCTTGTAGTGGTGTCGAGTCGTGCTTCCCTCTTGTTTCCTTATCGGGGAAAACTTTGCACCCGATTTTACCTGTACACAATAGTTTTTCAAATTTGAATACAATACCAAACATAACATAATATTCTAATTTGGAATACAATATTCTAACTAAACATACCACAGTATTCTAATTTGGAACACAATATTCAAACTAAACATAACATAATAATTGTTATTTTAGACTATACTTAGACACAAGAAGGAGGGTTTAATTGTTTCTTGCCTAGTTTTCGCGTTTACAAAGAACTAGGTTCTTTGGGTTATTTATACAGATCCAAAGAAGAAGAATTGCGATAAAGTAATCAACGGAGAAAGTTTTACATGGAAAACCTCTTTGCTCAAGGGAGTAAAAACCATGACCTACCTAGTAAATTTTTTCTCAAATCTCCACTAACTTCAAAAGGCATTTTTAGGTTAAAACTCAATAATTAAGGGGACAAACTCTAGTACCCTAACCCCTACAATCAGCCTAATTGTAGTGAACCCTTTCTAGAATAACTCAACCCTAGAAACCTAACAAAAATAATGTCTCAACAATAACCTATTATTACACTTTTATGAAAGTAGATAGGTTACACTTCAGAATAAAATACATAACATAATAACTAAAGAACTCGAGCAACTTCATTTTCAAGAATCAGTTCTTCAGTTGATTGAGTTGAATCTTCAGAAGTAACTTATTGCTTTACTTTGTATTGTCAGAAGTATTCTCATGATTTCTCTCAATAGCAGTAGTTTTGAATTATGACAAAAAGTCTTCTTTTATAGGTGCAAGGCTGGCCAAAATTCTTCTTCAATTAATGCTCCAAAACCTAGAATATTTCGGTTAAGGCAATATTATCCCGTTTAGACTCGGTTTCCTTATTTAACTCCTTGCAACCTTCTTTCTTCCCATGAGTATTTTTCATATATGCATATTCCTTTGTTGAAACAATTGACTTTGGCGGGTATGAGAAGAGTAAGAGGGCAGCCTAAAAAGTATTGGGGAGAGGTGATCAGATGGAACATGGAGCGACTTCAGCTTACCAAGGACAAGACCATTGATAGGAAGGTGTGGAGATTGGAAATTAGTATTGAAGGTTAGTAGATAGTCGAGCATTTTTCTGTTCCGTACCGAATCTTTTACGGCTTGTCTAATAGTGTCTTCTTATTAGATTGCTAGTATTTCATGTTGTTTCTTACTATTTTTCACTTTGGTTTCCTAGTATCTTGCCATTGTTATTACTAGTGTTATTTATTTCTTCCATCTATTTTTCAGGCTCTTAGATTGGTGGTATTATCTTCTGGCCTTTGTTATTGTTATTGCTTGCTTTTATCGTTTCTTTTCATCTTCTTGAGCGAAGTGTCTATCATAAATAGTCTATCTACCTCCTCAGGATAGGGGTAAGGTGTCACGCCCAAACCTGGAGAGGCGTGGCCGGCACCAGGTACCATACTCGGCCCGAGCGTACCATTCTGTAACTGTAAACTCTAGAGGGGTAACCTTCAACCTAGGCCGATGAGGCCATATTCTGAATGAAAAAAAAATATCGTCTCCCTCATCTGAGGGGTAAACATACCTAAAAACTCATATATATATATATATATATATATATATATATATATATATATATATAAAAATGTGCAGGCTGACAAGGCCGCCATAAATATCTATTGATATACAAACTATACATGACTTGTCTATAAGCCTCTAGAGATAGTTGAACTGTATCATGGTCGGGACAAGGCCTTGACCTACCCATCAAATCTGTACATATAAAACGGACTCCAAGGTCTAGATCTGGTAACTCCGGGGAAGTGGAGCTTACCAACCAAGCTGATATTTGGCTCTGTCTACTGGGAAGGTCTATCCAGCTGTCTATCAGGACCTGCAAGCATGAAAGGCAGCGTCCCCAGCAAAGGGACATTACTACGAAATAATGTACTGAGTATGTAAGGCAACAGAATAACTAAAAGCTGAAACTGAACTGATGATATAATAACTAAATGTAACTGGGAATCAAAAATAATCTGAAGATATGCTTATCTGCTAATACTGACTCAACTCTCTCCATATAGTATGTAAAATAGTTGTCCGGCCCTATAAGGCTAGGTATGTGTAACTGCTCTACTATAGTAGGCTCGCTCATAGGCGCTCGGCCATACTAGGCTCTGTATCTCGTCCATTATGAGCTCTCTCATAGGCGTTCGGCCACAGTAGGCTTGGTATATAACTTACCATCTGATCAGAGGTTGCCCAATAGGGGCCTGCCCACCGATTATAGCTCGATGGTGGTGAAAATACTGTAATACTCTCTCTATATATAGACCTTTTGCTCTCTTGACTGGAAGAAAAAAATACTTAACTGAATATAAAGTCCTGATAAGGGAGAATACTGTAACTTCTGAGACTAGGATAATGTGAATAAATTCATGAATACTAACTTCTCTTTATGTCTCGTTATCAAACATATGTAGTTACGGGATCATGCCAAAATGAAGGAAAGGTTTAGCCTTAACATACCTTATCACAATCTTTCCTATCATCATATTGAACTCGCCTCTTCGTACCTTAATCTACAATAACGATAATAATACTATCATTAAGTTACGAAAGGTACAACTATCGCACAACGAGCGACAAGCTTATTTTGTATTAAAACAGGCAGCATCTCCCCTATAATCCTTACTTCCTCCAAATTCAAGAAAACACCAACAACACAAGAATACAACAATATCAACATGTATAAATTATTTTCCAACCGTATATACACCACAAAATACTACAAAACAGCCCAACACACCCTAATCTCTTCATACACAAAACGACCACCGTAATAGTGTCAAACAGCCCGAAAATGTTACGACGAACGACCAGCCCACCACCCTGAATTTATGTGGTGTTTATCCACACCCTTACTCCTCCAAATCTCCACAAAACAGTAGTAAAACACGCAGCCCAACAGCAACACAAAACAGTCCACAAAACAGTCTGCTACAAGTGAATAACTCGAACTCATGACTTCCAATCACCGTCCCGTGAGTTCTAACTATTATAAAATGAATTTATCAACCTTAATTGATATTTAAACACTTAATTACAGAAATTACACGTTTTTTTAACTAAGAAGTTCCTTCCAAAACTCAAACTACAAGAAAAGGAGAGGCGATATAGCGATACTTACGTCGTAGGGATCGTTTTAATGTTATCGCTTCTTGATTCCATGCCCGGGATGATAATCTTGTTTGAAACTCTTGCAGAGAGCTTAAGAGTAAATTTAGTTTTCTTATTTGTTTGTGTATTCTGGAAAATTGAAGAAACAAACGAGATAAGGATATAAATATCCATTTTGTTTGAAAAGTCAAAAGGTGCTACTTGGCACCCTCGCATTGGTCCTTATTCCAACGCTTATAACCTTTTATCCGGGTGTTGTATGAATGAACGGTTAAGAGAGTTGGAAACTACATTCCAAGACCTTCAATTTGGTATATAATATGTCCAAAAAGACCTTATATATTACACGAAATATATTTCTCAAAAAACTCTATTACAAGGCAAATCCTTAGTCGATTATTCCGCAACTTTAATCCGATTTTTTCCAAACTTCATATTTTCTATCTAAACATCATATATAGCCATATTATGACTTTAAAATCATTTAAATAATGATTAATAAGTCTCATATTCATTACATCACCTTGGGACGCACACGGTGTAACAACCTTCCCCCCTTAGAAACATTCGTCCTCGAATGTTAAACTTCCAGAAATCTATAGAAATTTTGGCAGAATCTCCTCTGTAACGGTACTACTACCAACTTGTCACACAGCAAACCCAACAATACAATTCCACACAAGGCTACAATCATCAATAACACCAATGGCCTCACACGACCAATAACAATAACTAACATAAGAATCAAGTACCATATACATACCTAAAGCTGTGATGTCTCAGTATGATCCTCCTACGGAAGTGTAAACAAGTGAGGATACCTAGTATTCATTTCTTCTTCAGTTTCCAAAGTTATCTCCTCCACATTATTGTTAATCCAAAGTACTTTAACCGAAGCTACATCCATAGTTCTTAATCTCTGAACTTGTCTATCTAGTATAGCAATGGGAGCTTCCTCATATGATAGATGCTCTGTAACCTGAACATCATTAAGTTGAATGACTTTAGAGGGATCTCTAATACACCTACGGAGCATAAACACATGAAGTATTGGATGTACAAACTCCAATTTGGAAGGCAAGTCTAAATCATATGCTACTTGGCCTACTCTGCGTATAATCTTATGAGGTCCAATGTACCGAGGGCAAAGCTTTCCTTTCTTACCAAATCTCATAATGCCTTTCATTAGTTATACCTTTAGGAATACCCAGTCATCTACCTGAAACTCCAAGTCTCGTCATTGATTATTTGCATAGGACTTCTGACGACTCTGAGCTGCTAATAGCCTTTCCCGTATTAGCTTAATCTTCTCAACTTCCTGTTGTACCAACTCTGGTCCTACTAACTTAGTTTCCCCAACCTCGAATCATTCGATAGGTGACCTACACTTCCGTCTGTAAAGAGCTTCGTATGGAGCCATCTGAATGCTGAAATGATAACTATTATTATATGCAAACTCAATAAGTGGAAGATGATCCTCCCAGCTACCCCTGAAGTCCATCACACAAGCCCGTAGCATATCCTCTAGTGTTTGAATAGTACATTCAGCCTGACCGTTTGTCTGGGGATGAAATGTTGTACTAAGACTTACCCGAGTCCCCAACCCTTTTTGGAAGGACCTCCAAAAATTAGCTATAAACTGAGCACCTCTATCTGAGATAATAGATATAGGGACACCATGAAGTCGTACTATCTCCCTAATATAAAGCCTTGCATAATCCTCTGCTGAGTAAGTAGTCTTGACAGATAGAAAATGGGATGCTTTTGTAAGTCTATCAATAATGACCCATATAGCATCGAACTTACGTTGGGTACGAGGTAAGCCTATGATGAAATCCATATTAATCACTTCCTATTTACAAGTCAGAATCTCTATAGCCCGTAATAATCCACAGGGTTTCTGATGCACAATCTTAACCTGTTGACAATTCGGGAACTGAGCAACAAACTCTGCTATATCCTTCTTTATTTCGTCCCACAAGTATATTCCCATGATATCATGATACATATTCATCGCTCCTAGATAAATAGAATAACGAGAATAGTGAGTTTCTACCATAACCTTCTGGCGCACTGCCACATTAGAACACATAATCGACCTCGATATCTGAGGACTCCATCTCTTGTAATCTCAAATGGTGTATTCTCCTTATGATGGGATGTATCTCTGTAATGATCTAGCACAGGAGCCTCATACTGGCGTTCCTTCACTTCAGTTACTAAAGAGGATATTGTCGTATCTTGAATAGTACTCTAGTATCACCTGAGACCAGTAATCGAACTCCAAGACTAGCTAGCTGATGAATCTCATGGGCTATCCCACACGTCTCTGGCTGTAAATATGATAAGCTACTCATAGATCTACGGCTGAGGGAATCGTCTACTACATTCGCTTTTCCTTGATGGTATAAAATATCAACATCATAGTCTTTTAGTAGCTCCAACCATTGCCTCTGACGTAAATTCAATTCCTTTTGCTTGAATATATACTGAAGGCTCTTATGGTCTATATATATATATCAACACGAATGCCATACAAATAGTGCATCCACATCTTTAGTGCATGAATCACCACGGCTAACTCTAAATCGTGGGTCGGATAATTCTTCTCGTGCTTTCTTAGTTGTATTTAAACATAAGCAATTACTTTTCATGGTCTTTCCACCACTTGTTGCATGAATACATGGCTTATTTCATTGCCAACAACTATTGGAATTTCCTGTAACTCGTATGATCTCAAATATCATCTTTTGATTTTTTTTCTTCCCGTTCATTAGCAACGATAGGTGCCACTTTCTTATGGAGTGCATACAATAATGGTGTGAGATTGTTGTTACAAGACCATTTCTTCTTTAGGTTACTATGCTTATGTTGAAGCCTTCTTCCTTATTTCCTCAGCTAGTCTTTCATTGTAGCACTTAGGAAAGACCCTCTAACTCTTGTAAAACTGGGAGCTTTTTACATTGTATACCCGACGAAAATTTTGATGTACTGGCTCGCCAATAATTATCCTTAGTTACTTATTACTGTGCCTTATTCTCGTAGGGTTACTTCTGCACTCAAATTTTGATTATCTCCTTAGTGGAACTCTCATTTTTATTTTTGTAACACTTATACGGTATCTTTTACTACCCCAACTTCTATCAGAATATTTCTCAAGGATTACGATGTTGTATCTACGAGACCGAATTTCCTATGTTGGGTTTCACTTCATTTATCTTGCATGATATAGTGATTTATCTAAGACCTCTTGTCTAGCCATGACTAGGATCATCCTGAATTCCTGAATGAACTACTAACTACTCGTCAGTCCATGCTCCTATTTACATTTTGGGTAACCTCTCTTGGGTTATGTCTTCTGTCTTAACTTAACTTTTGCACTATCTCCTAATGTATCAAATGTTCATTCGCACTTATTTATCAATAACATCTGGTGTGGGAACCCTTACTGCCTCTCCCCGGCGTCGTGCATGCATAATGTTCTGGAGTCGTATCATGTCTGTAGGATCTGAATAAATGCAATATCATTCCTTTCGCTATTTACTACATTCTTTCTTTACTATTCCATAGTTACCTGAACCACTTAACTCTGACTTAATACCATATTACACCATCTTCCCCTTTAGGGGAGTATTAACGTTTAATGCTCTGAAGACTTACTTATAAATATTTTACCTCTTCATCTTCGACGTCTTTTCACGCCTTTATTGACTCTTACTCGCCTTGTAGTAACCTTTATGTACCAAGGATAATTGAATATCTTACACAAGACAGTATCAGATAGCTAGTGTAACTGGAACACTTAGTCCCTTAAGCTTGACTTTGCTCAAAGTACTTCCTTTAGGGAAGCGTCTTCCTAAGTGACCTTTAAAGGTTATTCTTCTATTGTCCATTGTATTATTGTTGGAATGCGATCTTTGAAATTCTCTTGATGTCGACTATCATCACCTTATTAGATCCCTAATTGATGTTCAATTTACCTTGTTCACTAGCCCATGTTGATTTCTATTACTCCGGGGATTTTTTTTTTGTTTTGGTAATCACGTTGGACGCACCAACTCATTCTCGAAATGAGGATATGACTTTTGGCCTATACTCTTTTATTGTCTCAAGGCATGTAACTTCTTGTCTTTTTCTTCATTTGACTATATAATTTGTAGTCCTGTCATATTTTGATTTACCGTTATCATCCATTTATCACATCTTACTCATAATGCTTCATTTACTTTCTTTTAATTCTCCTGCTAATATTTCTGTGTATCACTTTATTATGAAAACTTCTTCAAAACATTCTTTCACTTTTAGCCCCTCTTGATTCAACTCACTGGCTCTTCGGGTCTCCTAACACTCTCTCTTTACTAGGGACGAGAGCCGTACAAAGGTAAATATTTATCCCTTCTAGGATTCCAATGCCAATCTTCTGAAATTTCTGAACATTCTAGTATTCATATCTGATTGTACTATTCTAGAGTGCACCATCTGGGTGTCTCACAAGGAGAACTATTACCACGTTTGCAATATCCCTCGAAAATGCGAGCTAATGATAACAATCCATCCATAAATTTGGGTTACTCTAACCCCAGCTGGATGTTGATATCACATCCTTCTCTTAAACTATATTTGTTAGCTCCCACAGGGCATAACTGAAATGGGTGTTGTCAAGTGCTCAGAATGCTTATATTTCTCTGCCTGAATTGTAATACAAACAATATTCACTAACCGGCTACCTCGTATCCTTCTTCACCTAGCTTCTTTTACTTGTTGAAACTTATACTATTACCTTCTGATACTCCCATGGCCTGCTATTCACGGGGTATGTTAGATATTCCCGTCTTAGGGTAAATGGGAAATTCGCACATATGGTAAGCATAATCTAATAGGGTCTCAAACAGGACCACGTCGTCAAGAATTTTCTCTCTACTAATGCCCTTACTTGCTGTTGTATTAGCCCTCTAGCTAGTTATAATTTTTCTAATTGAAAGAATCTTTATAGCATTAGCAAACATAAGCTTTGGCTCGAACTCTTATGACTCAGCTCTATAGCACGATTTGGATTTCAATGAAGGGTAACAGACTCCTAAATGCCTTGTAGCCTCATGCTTATAAGTGTGGTGAACAACACACCCATAAACAAGACTCTACTAGACACAGCTTGTAGACTCCCTAGGATAGAACTGCTCTGATACCAAGTTTGTCACGCCCAAACCTGGAGAGGCGTGGCCGGCACCCGGTACCATACTCGGCCCGAGCGTACCACTATGTAACTGTGAACTCTAGATGGGTAACCTTCAACCTAGGCCGATGAGGCCATTCAGAATCAAAAAAATATATTGTCTCTCTCATCTGAGGGGTAAACATACCCAAAAACTCATATATATATATATATATATATATATATATATATATATGTGTGTGTGTGTGTGTGTGTGTGTATGTGTGTGTGCAGGCTGACGAGGCTGCCATAAACATCTATTGATATAAAACTATACATGACTTGTCTACAAGCCTCTAGAGATAGTTGAATTGTATCATGGTCGGGACAAGGCCTCGACCTACCCATCAAACCTATATATATAAAACGGACTCCAAGGTCTAGACCTGGTAACTCCGGGGAAGTGTAGCTTACCAACCAAGCTGATATTTAGCTTTGTCTGCTGGGAAGGTCTATCCAGCTATCAATTAGGACTTGCAAGCATGAAATGCAGCGTCCCCAACAAAGGGACGTCAGTACGAAATAATGTACTGAGTATGTAAGGAAACAGAATAACTGAAAGCTGAAACTGAACTGATGATATAATAACTGAATGTAACTGGGAATCAAAAATAATCTGAAGATATGCTTACCTGCTGATACTGACTCAACTCTCTCTATATAGTATGTAAAATAGTTGTCCGGCCCTATAAGGCTCGGTATGTGTAACTGCTCTACTATAGTAGGCACGCTCATAGGCGCTCGGCCATACTAGGCTCTGTATCTCGGCCATTCTGAGCTTTCTCATAGGCGTTCGGCCACAGTAGGCTTGGTATATAACTTACCATCTGATCAGAGGTTGCCCAATAGGTGCCTGCCCACCGATTATAGCTCGATGGTGGTGAAAATACTATAATACTCTCTCTATATATAGACCTTTTGCTCTCTTGACTGGAAGAAAATAATACTTAACTGAATATAACGTCCTGATAAGGGAGAATACTGTAACTTCTGAGACTAGGATAATATGAATAAATTCATGAATACTAACTTCTCTTTATGTCTCGTTATCAAACATATGTAGTTACGGGATCATGCCAAAATGAAGGAAAGGTTTAGCCTTAACATACCTTATCACAATCTTTCCTATCATCATGTTGAACTCACCTCTTCGTACCTTAAATTACAACAACGATAATAATATTATCATTAAGTTACGAAAGGTACAACTATCGCACAACGAATGATAAGCTTATTTTGTATTAAAACGGGCAGTATCTCCCCTATAATCCTTACTTCCTCCAAATTCAAGATAACACCAACAACACAAGAATACAATAATATCAACATGTATACATTATTTTCTAACCTTATATACACTACAAAATACTATAAAACATCCCAACACACCCCAATCTCTTCATACACAAAACGACCATCATAGTAGTGTCAAACAGCCTGAAAATATTACGACAAACGACCAGACCACCACCCTGAATTTATGTGGTGTTTCTCCACACCATTACTCCTCCAAATCTGCACAAAACAGTAGTAAAACACGCAGCCCAACAGCAACACAAAACAGTCCACAAAACAGTCCGCTACAAGTGAATAACTCGAACCCACGGCTTCCAATCACCGTGCCGTGAGTTCTAACTATTAGAAAACGAATTTATCAACCTTCATTAATATTTAAATACTTAATTACAGAAAGTACACGTGTTCTTAACTATGAAGTACCTTCCAAACCTCAAACTACAAAGAAAAGGAGAGGCGATATAGCGATACTTACGTAGTAGGAATCGTTTTAATGTTATCGCTTCTTAATTCCATACCCGGGATGATAAACTTGTTTGAAACTCTTGAAGAGAGCTTAAGAGTAAAGTTAGGGGTCTTATTTGATTGTGTATTCTGGAAAATGGAAGAAAAAAATGAGATAAGGATATAAATATCCATTTTGTTTGAAAAGTCAAAAGGTGCTACTTGGCACCCTCGCATTGGTCCTTCTTCCAATACTTATAACTTTTTATCCGGGTGTCGTATGAATGAACGGTTAAGAGCGTTGGAAACTACATTATAAGACCTTCAATTTGGTATATAATGTGTCCCAAAAGACCTTATATAGTACACGAAATTTATTTCTTGAAAAGTTCTGTTACAAGGCAAATTCTTAGTCGATTTTTCCGCAACTTTAATCCGATTTTTCCCAAAACTTCATATTTTATATCCAAACATCATATATAGCCATATTATGACTTTAAAATTATTGAAATCATGATTAACAAGTCTCATATTCAATACGTGACTTTGGGACGCATAGGGTGTAACATAAGATCTGTGTACATATTATCCTACCTAGAACCCACTTGTGGGACTCTATTGGGTTTGTTGTTATTACTTTTGGCCTGACGAAGCGTGGTGAAACAACTATATGATTCTCTCGTCTTTAATGTTCTTTTTGTAAATTATAATTGTATAGGAAAGATTATTAGTTAAAAAGATTATGATGGTTATTACCTGATAGTGTAAAAAGAAGTTTTTTGACACGTCACTGATAGTTTTAAGATAGTTACGGTGGTTAAACATAAAATTGATGTTTTATTTGTGAATGTTTAAAGTAGCTTGTAAAACGTTTTTTATGGGATTATTGGTGGTGGTGCTATTTTGATGATATTTTGTAATAATTATTCTGCTGGTAAGTAGTTATTTGTTTTGTTTGACCCAAAATTTAGATCCGGGTTCGAGCAAGTAGATTTACATAAAGTAAAGTCAATTTTAGCCAATATTAATATCCAAAAGATAAAATAACCGATTTTGTAGTAGATAATGTGTATGTTTGACCGAATGACAGTACATGTGGATACCACTAATAATATTCAATGACCCCAAAGGTAGAAGATAGCATTAAATAATAATAAATGGCAATAAATAGAATTTATGTAAATAAGAACGTGCGAGTCACCCAAAAAAGGGTAAGATTTGTGGATATTTCTTATGACAATGATGAATGATTGATGAGCCTTCGAATGCTCAAGTAGTTCTTGGATCCAGTGAAAAGGTTATGCAAGAATCTTAGTGAAAAGTTATTTTTCGTGTGCTTACCATAAAGCCAGATTTCCTTTATAAAGTCAATGTGTTTTCTTACAAGTGAATATCTTATGTCCCCTAACATTACATCTCATTCTATTTATAGGGAACACATACCTAAAAACCTGTCACGCCCCAAAAACCGAGGAGCGCGACCGGCGCTCAACCGAGTGAACCCGACCGAGCAAGTCTATTAGATTCCTTTTACCCAAACTCATTTATGAATAAAGAGAATATATGTTTTCCTTAATTAAACAATAAAGTGGTCATGTCTGCAATTACTAATTTCTTACTAATAGTTTCATCATTTTTAGTCTCAAATGGACAAGTAATACAACCACAACATAACATAGTTTGTCTTTTCCCAACACCAATACACAACCCACACTATGTCTACAGAGCTTCTATAGATAAAGAAGAGTACAATGATAATGTCGGCAACAAGGCCCCGGCTATACCTCAACCATAATACATAAATATCAAAAGATACATGACCCCGGGATGAAGTGGGGCTCACCAAGTCAGCAGGGAAGAAGGTGTACTACTATTACTGATCAATGTCTCCTGCTGTGGAACCACCTGCATCCATTTAAAGATGCAGCACCCCCGATAAAAGGGACGTTAGTACCATCGAATAGTACTAGTATGAAAACTAAACACCAATTTAAGAATTTAGAAATACAAGATAATTATGATGAACCAGTGCGACAATAGAATAATATAGATAACTGTCTCAACCATAGCAAGCTTATTAAAAGCTATCAACAACATTTATAGGATTTAAGATGAGATCCTATGTAAACATCTTCACACAAAGCGGCCCTGCCGCCTCACCTGATGTATGCAGGTGGAGGTGTACGTACAATACCACAACTCTCATCAAGCGGCCCTGCCGCCTCACCCCAATGTATGCGGGTGGATATATAACCACAATACTAAGAACTTACACAAAGCGGCTATGCCGCCTCACCCCAATGTATGTGGGTGGTGGTGCCACAACAATACCAAAACTATACACAAAGAGGTCGTACCGCCTCACCCCAATGTAAGCGGGTAGAGGTGCAGTCCCACAATATCATAATTCCTACACAAAACGATCATGCCGCCTCACCCCAATATATATACGGATGGAGGTGTATCACAATCACGATCTCTCTACCATAATCCCCACATAAAGCGGTCATGCCGCCTCACTCCAATGTATGCGGGTGGAGTTGTATCACAATCACAATCTCTACACAACTTGGCATAATACCTTTCACATAAATCACGACTAGAAATTATAACATGTGGATACGTAATCCATAGTTTGGGATACATCCTCAATTTATAATGCAATACGATAAGAGCATTTGAAATATGAATTGAACATATATCTTCATCACAAAGCTGATTGGAATACTCGATTTATAATCAACATCTCGGAACTCACAAGGATAATGAGAATTCCAATTCTTAAAGAAGAGTTTAACCAACATACCTCAATTGAGCTTCCTTAAACTCTAAAGCGTTCCGGAATTCTTAGCAACTTCAATCTATTTTAGAAATATAACAAATTGAACCACAATTAGGAAGATAATTATAGTTCTAGCTCATTTGAGCATTTTATCAAACACTAGGTGTGCATTAAGGTTCAAGGTCCTTTTATGGAGGATTCCATCATCCCACAACCCAACCTTTACCATTTTTAGATCAACAATCTTTCTATACCCTTTGATAACACATGCATATAAAATAACCAATCCTCTTGCCCAGAAATTGATTTGCTTATTATCCATTTCCACATAAAATTCGAAATTGAGGGTTAGGGTGTAGAATCTTACCTCTAGGATAAAGACCTAGTGAGTTTCCCTTCTCAATCTTCCAAAACTTGGGCAAGAATTGAAGAACAATTATTGGATAACACCTTCTCACTCTAGGGCACCTTCACTCACTCTAAAATGTCAGATTATCTCTCAAAAATAGCCCAAAACGTGTATTTAACGAAGTAGGATCGGGTTTTAAAAATTCAAAAATCAAGCTCCGGAACAGGTTCTGCGGTCGCATATGCGACCACATAATGGTTATGCGGACCGCATATCGGTCGCATATTGGTGTCCAAAGTTGGACAAATTCTGTCTGTGTATGCGGTCCGCATTACTGTTATGCGATCGCATAATGCACCGCAAAACAGTTATGCGGTCACATAATCGACCGCATAATTTCCCCGGACTGGCCCTTCTCCTGCTCACTTCTGCGGCCATTATGCGGCCCGCAGAGTGATTCTGCGGTCGCATAATGGACAGCAGAATTATATTTTTCTGCCAAAAATTTTCCTTTTCATTCTCGTGCATTGTTCAACCCAAAAAGTCCGACCCTCAAACACGTAAGCCTAGTCCGGCACCATAAAATATTATTTTCTTTGCAAATTTTACCATGCCTTACACTTAAGTCTTTGAAATTTTTTCGGGGTGTTACATTCTCCCCCGCTTAGGATCATTCGTCCTCGAATGGGGGTCAAATTCTGTTATTAACATCTTATGCAACTTAGTCTTTCATACCACACACCAGCAACCCAAAATTTGACTAACTCCCTAAATTTTCAAAAATTTCGCCAGAGTTTCCTTTGTAATTAGGCCTATCCACCTGTCAGAGAGCCCAAGAAACACATCCTAACAGCATATACATAATCCAACAACGTAACATAATACAAAACAACATCAACTATGGCCTCACAAGTAACTATTACCAGAACGGAACGCCCTTAACACCAAATGTACAAGTCATACATATTTCATAGGAATATCCCTTAGCATTTTCTTAAGGCACAACTCATAATTACATGGTTATTCAAATAAATAAGGATACTTTTTCTTCATTTCTTCTTCGGCCTCCCAAGTAGCCTCTTCAACCTGTTGGTTTCTCCAAAGCACTTTCACGGATGCAATTTCTTTGTTTCTCAACTTTCGGACTTGCCGATCAATAATAGAAACTGGAATCTCTTCATAAGTCAATTCTTCATTTACCTCAATAGTCTCAACCAGAACAATAGTTGTCAGGTCTCCAACTACTTTCCTTAACATAGACACATGAAACACTGGGTGTACTAATGGCATCTCAGGTGGTAGCTCAAGCTTGTATGCTACCTCACCGATCCTCTGAATGATTTTGTACGGTCCAACATACCTCGGACTCAATTTCCCTTTCTTACCAAATCGCATTACCCCTTTCATGGGGGAAACTTTTAAGAATACTCAATCATCTTCTTTGAACTCCAAATCCCTACGACGAACATCCGAATAGGATTTCTGACAACTCTGAGCAGTCTTCAACCGCTCCTTAATGATTTTAACTTTTTCCATAGCCTGATGCACGAGGTCTGGCCCTATCAACTCTGCTTCTCCAATTTCGTACCACTCAATGGGAGATCTACATCTCCTACCATATAAAGCCTCGAACCATGCCATTTGAATGCTAGCATGATAGCTATTATTGTATGCAAATTCTATGAGTGGTAATAGTCATCCCAGCTACCTTTGAAGTCCAAAACACAAGCACGCAACATATCCTCAAGCGTTTGAATAGTCTACTCTGCCTTCCCGTCAGTTTGCGGGTGAAAGGTTGTACTGAGATTCACCTGAGTACCCAAACCTTGCTGAAATTTCTTTCCAAATATTTGTAGTGAATTGTGCTCCCCGATCAGAAATGATGGAAACTGGGGTGCCATGCAACCTGACTATTTCTTTGATATACAACTGAGCATACTGCTCCGCTGTGTTAGTGGACTTAACCGGCAAAAAGTGTGCCGACTTCGTGAGTCGATCCACAATCACCCAAATTGAGTCACACTTGCGCGGAGTGTGCGGTAATCCTACCACAAAGTCCATATTAATCATTTCCCATTTCCACATTGGAATTTCTATATTCTGTGCCAATCCACCGGGCCTTTGGTGTTCGGCCTTCACTTGCTGACAATTTGGACATCTTGCCACAAAGTCTGCCACATTCCTCTTCATATCATTCCACCAATAGACTTTCTTAAGATCATGATACATTTTTGTAGAACCTAGGTGCACGGAATACCTAGTAGTGTGAGCTTCAGTCAAAAAATTTTCACGGAGATCATCCACATTTGGAACACATAGTCGCCCTTGGTACCTTAGTTTACCATCATCCATGCCAAGAGAAAAGGCCATGATCTTATGTTTATGAATCCCCTCTTTCAATTGCAACAACAATGGATCGTTGTATTATTTTTCTTTGACTTCCACTACAAGTGATGATTCAAACCTATTTTGCACAATTACCCCTCCTTCACTAGAGTCCGCAAGACGAACTCCCAAACTAGCCAATCGGTGAACTTCTTTGGCCAATGGCCTTTTATATGCCTCCAAGTGTGTTAAGCTACCCATAGATTTTCGGCTAAGAGCATCCGCCACAACATTAGCCTTCCCCGGATGGTATAAAATATCAATGTCATAATCCTTGAGTAATTTAACCCATCCTCTCTGCCTCAGATTCAATTCCTTCTGTTTGAAAATATATTGAAGACTCTTATGGTCTGTGAATATATCCACATGGACCCCATATAAATAATGACGCCAAATTTTCAATGCAAATACCACTGCCGAAAGTTCTAAATCATGTGTTGGATAGTTCTTTTCATGATTCTTTAGTTGCCTAGAAGCATAAGCTATCACCTTCCCATGTTGCATTAATACACACCCAAGCCTGATTCTTGAAGCATTACAATACACCACAAATCCATCTATACCCTCTGGTAGAGTCAACACCGATACCGTAGTCAATCTTGCTTTCAATTCCTGGAAATTCTTTTCACAAGCATCTGACCATTGGAATTTAATTATCTTCTGCGTCAATTTAGTCAATGGAGAGGCAAGAGTAGAAAACCCCTCCACAAACTTTCTGTAATACCCAGCTAAGCCTAAGAAACTGCGAATCTCTGTTGGAGTTGTAGGCCTCGGCCAATTCTTCACAGCTGAAATCTTCTGAGGATCAACCTTAATTCCCTCACTAGAAACTACATGACCCAAGAATATGACTGATTCAAGCCAAAATTCACACTTTGAAAACTTTGCATACAACTGGTGCCAATGCAGGGTTTGCAGAACTACCCTGAGATGATCGGCATGGTCCTCCTGACTTCGTGAATATACAAGAATATCGTCAATGAACACTATCACAAAGGAGTCGAGGAATGGCTTAAAAACTCGATTCATAAGATCCATGAAGGCTGCTGGGGCATTTGTTAGCCCAAACGACATCACCAGAAATTCAAATTGCCCATACCGCGTCCCAAAAGCTGTTTTCGGAATATCCCGCTCCCTGTTCTTCAATTGGTGATACCCCGATCTTAAATCAATTTTGGAGAAGTACCTAGCACCTTGCAATTGATCAAACAAGTCATTTATCCTTGGCAGTGGGTACTTATTCTTGATTGTGACCTTATTAAGCTGCCGATAGTCAATACACATTCTCAGCGACCCATCTTTCTTTCTTACAAAAAGGACCGGTGCGCCCCAAGGTGACACACTTGGCCGGATAAAACCCTTTTCTAACAAATCTCTCAATTTCTCCTTTAGCTCTTTCAATTCTGCAGGTGCCATTCTGTAGGGTGGAATAGATATAGGATGCGTGTCTGGCATCACATCAATCCCAAAATCAAGCTCCCTGTCTGGTGGGATCCTAGGGAGTTCATCCGAAAATACTCCCGGAAATTCATTCACAACAGGCACGGACTCAAGTGTAGGTGCCTCAGCATCGGTGTCCATAACCCAGGCCAAATAGTAAATACATCCTTTGTTGATCATTTTCGTGGCCTTAAGGTAAGAAATAAACCTATCCTTCGGCACTACATCATCACCCTTCCACTCAATAACTGGCTCATTTGGAAATTCGAACCTAACAGTTTTGGTTCGGCAATCAAGCTTGGCAAAACAAGAGTAAAGCCAATCCATACCCATTATCACATCAAAATCGACCATTCTCAATTCAATAAGATCGGCCATGGTACCCCGACCACACAACGTGACAACACAATCCCTATAAACCCGCGCGGCCAAAATAAACTCACCAACTGGAGTAGATACAGAGAACGGCTCATGAAGCTGTTCTGGTTCTATCCCAAATTCCATAGCAACATAACGAGTGACATATGACAAAGTGGAACCGGGATCAATAAGAGCATATACATCATGAGATTGGACAGTCAATATACCTGTGATAACATCTGGAGAAGCCTCTGATTCCCGATATCTCTGCATAGCATAAACTCTGTTGGGTCCTCCCGAATTTTGTGCGCCACCCCTAGCTGCACCACACCCCGCGGATGCTGGGGGTACCTCGAGCTGGAGGTGCTGTGGATGTAGTAGCTGCAGAATTAGCTGGTTTTGCCACACCTCTACCCATATTTCGGCGTGATGAGCGGCAATCTCTCTGAATGTGACGCCTCACACCACACCCATAGCATACTGGTAGGTCCATGAAGCAGGACCCAAAGTGCATCCTCCCACACTTAGGGCATGGAAGCCTCCGCTGCTAAAACCTTCTGTCGGGCCGACCTTGTTGGTGGGGTCCCCTATTGCCCTGACTGGGTCCAGATGACTGTGCACCCATCGAAGACTGGGCAAATGATTGGCATGGTCCTGATGACACTCCCCTGAACACCGACCTACCACCACCACCATTGGAAGAACCACCAAAGTTGCTCGTGGACCGGGCCTTGCTTCTACTCTGACGCTCCATTCTATTCTTCAATTTAGAGGTCTCTGTGGCTTGAGAAAATGCCACCATCTTACCATAGTTTATATCGGAATTCAAGGCAGCTGTAGAGGCCTCATTGATATCCAAGGGGATAAGGCCCTGTACAAACCGGCGCACTCTAGCCTCCATAGTGGGCAACATGTGAATAGCATACTTGGACAGGCGCGCAAACTCCATATGGTACTCCCACACATTCATACTACCCTGCTTCAGGCTTTCAAACTCAGTGGCACGAGCTGCCTTAGTTTTGGCAGGCAAGAAATGATCCATAAAGGCATCTGTGAACTCACCCCACCTTGTCGAAGGGCTTCCCTCCTCACGGGATTCCTCCCACAACTCAAACCAAGAGTAGGCCACCCCTTTCAGGCGGTAGGAGACCAATTCTACTCCCTCCGTCTCTGTAGCATGCATAACCCGGAGAGTTTTGTGCATCTCATCAATGAAGTCCTGGGGATCCACCTCGGGATCAGCACCTGTAAACATTGGAGGATCTAACTGAAGAAACTTGGTCACCCTGGAACTAGCAGATTCCCCTGGATGACTAGAAGAAGTAGGCCCAACACTCAATCTCTAGTCCTGAGAAGCCACTAACTGTGTCAACATTTGTATGGCTCCCCTAATATCAATATCAAACACACCAGAATCGGAAGCTGGAGCTAGAAGTGGAACTGGTATATCAGTTGGAGGAACTGTTGCACCTTCAGTGGGTATAGGGACAGGTGCGGTCTGATCAGTTGTAGTAGAGTCAGGTAGTGTAGTAACTGGAGGAATATTCTCACTCCTAGGGTGCTCACCCGCATCATCAATTATAGGGTCAACTGTCACTCCTGGGGTGACATTGGCTCTTTGGCTAGTTCTTGCCTTCTTCTTAGGTGCCATGTACTGAAAATTAGAGCAACGTAGGAGTTAAAGGAGGAACAATCTTACAACCAGCTTTATCGCACGATCAAGAACATGAAAGAAGGGTATTATTACTAAATGCCCATGTAGCATCCTAATTATAGATGTAGTCGACAACACACCAATAATAAGGACTCTACTAGACATGGCTCCAAGACATCCTAGGACACTTTAAAACCTTAGGCTCTGATACCAAAATTATCATGCTCCAAAAACCGAGGAGCGCGACCGGCGCTCAACCAAGTGAACCCGACCGAGCAAGCCTATTAGATTCCTTCTACCCAAACTCATTCATGAATAAAGAGAATATATGTTTTCCTTAATTAAACAATAAAGTGGTCATGTCTGCAATTACCAATTTCTTACTAATAGTTTCATCATTTTTAAAGTCTCAAATGGACAAGTAATACAACCACAACATAACATAGTTTATCTTTCCCCAACACCAATACGCAACCCACACTATGTCTACAGAGCCTCTATGGATAAAGAAGAGTAAAATGATAATGCCGGCAATAAGGCCCCAGCTATACCTCAACCATAATACATAAAGATCAAAAGATACATGACCCCGGGATGAAGTGGGGCTCACCAAGTCAACTGGGAAGAAGGTGTACTACTATCACGGATCAATGTCTCCTGTTGTGGAACCACCTGCATCCATTTAAAGATGCAGCACCCCCGGTAAAAGGGACGTTAGTACCATCGAATAGTACTAGTATGAAAACTAAACACCAATTTAAGAATTTAGAAATACAAGATAATTATGATGAACCAGTGCGACAATAGAATAATATAGATAACTGTCTCAACCATAGCAAGCTTATTAAAAGCTATCAACAACATTTATAGGATTTAAGATGAGATCCTATGTAAACATCTTCACACAAAGCGGCCCTGCCGCCTCACCTGATGTATGCAGGTGGAGGTGTACGTACAATACCACAACTCTCATCAAGCGGCCCTGCCGCCTCACCCCAATGTATGCGGGTGGATATATAACCACAATACTAAGAACTTACACAAAGCGGCTATGCCGCCTCACCCCAATGTATGTGGGTGGTGGTGCCACAACAATACCAAAACTATACACAAAGAGGTCGTACCGCCTCACCCCAATGTAAGCGGGTAGAGGTGCAGTCCCACAATATCATAATTCCTACACAAAGTGGTCATACCGCCTCATCCTAATATATATGCGGGTGGAGGTATATCACAATCACAATCTCTCTACCATAATCCCCACACAAAGTGGTCAGGTTGCCTCACCCCAATGTATGCGGGTGGAAGTGTATCACAATCGCAATCTCTACACAACTTGGCATAATACCTTTCACATAAATCACGACTAGAAATTATAACATGTGGATACGTAATCCATAGTTTGGGACACATCCTCAATTTATAATGCAATATGATAAGAGCATTTGAAATACGAATTGAACATATATCTTCATCATAAAGCTGATTGGAATACTCGATTTATAATCAACATCTCGGAACTCACAAGGATAATGAGAATTCCAATTCTTAAAGAAGAGTTTAGCCAACATACCTCAATTGAGCTTCCTTAAACTCTAAAGCGTTCCGGATTTCTTAGCAACTTCAATCTATTTTAGAAATATAACAAATTGAACCACAATTAGGAAGATGATTATGGTTCTAGCTCATTTGAGCATTTTATCAAACATTAGGTGTGCATTAAGGTTCAAGGTCCTTTTGTGGAGGATTCCATCATTCCACAACCCAACCTTTACCATTTTTAGCTCAACAATCTTTTTACACCCTTTGATAACACATGCATGTAAAATAACCAACCCTCTTGCCCAGAAATTATCTTTCTTATTATCCATTTCCATATAAAATTCGAAATTGAGGGTTAGGGTGTAGAATCTTACCTCTAGGATGAAGACCTAGTGAGTTTCCCTTCTCAATCTTTCAAAACTTGGGCAAGAATTGAAGAACAATTATTGGATAACACCTTCTCACTCTAGGGCACCTTCTCTCACTCTAAAATTCCAGATTATCTCTCAAAAATGGCCCAAAACGTGTATTTAACGAAGTAGGGTCGGGTTTTAAAAACTCAAAAATGAAGCTCCGGAACAGGTTCTGCGGTCGCATATGCTACCGCATAATGGTTATGCGGACCGCATAATGGTTATGCGAACCGTATATCAGTCGCATATTGTGTCCAAAGTTGGAAAAAATCTGTTTGTATATGCGGTCACTATGCGGTCTGCATAACTGTTATGCGATCGCATAATGCACCGCAAAACAGTTATGCGGTCACATAATCGACCGCATAATTTCCTCGGACTGGCCCTTCTCCTGCTCACTTCTGCGGCCATTATGCGGCCCGCAGAGTGATTCTGCGGTCGTATAATGGACCGCAGAATTATATCTTTCTGCCAAAAATTTTCCTTTTCATTCTCATGCATTGTTCAACCCAAAAAGTCCGACCCTCAAACACGTAAGCCTAGTCCGGTACCATAAAACATTATTTTCTTTGCAAATTTTACCAGGCCTTACACTTAAGTCTTTGAAATTTTTCCGGGGTGTTACAAAACCCTAATAGTACAGGTACAGAGAGTATCTACTAGAATATTCTTCTCTGTGTACTTTCCTTAAACTAGTCGTTATAACTCTATCTAAGATGTTCGACCTCGATCTTGATCTACGATGACTTCTCGTTCTTGGTCTACACTGACTCTACGACTGCATCCTTCATCTTTAAGGGATCACTTCGACCTTGGGCAGGTCTTTATCGAAGTCGTACTGGCAACACGTGGCAGTCCGTGAGTGCCTCCTCAATATTAACATGCTTTGATTATATCAAAGGTGATTTTTGACCCATACAGTTAGTCCCTCGACTTATTGAGGTCGCCTACGCAAGTGAGTTTTATAAGCGAATAATGTCGTTTGTGGTTGAACTTATTGAGTAGGTTGCAATAGTCATAAATGTCATGGCGAATAGGCAACGTGGCCTTATGCAGGCCGCATACTTCATATACTTTAGGTTTCCCAGGCAATTTGCTGGAGTTATCTTGTCCAAGGATTAAAGTGATATCATGACATCATGCGCCATTATGACGCGTATTCTCGATGCGTTGCTTCGAATCGTGTGTGACCCTTGATTGGATTTACCATTTCAATTCCGGTGCCAATTATAACTTTTTGTAGCACTAACCTTCTTCTTTGCATTCTTCTTCTCTGAACTTTCTTTCCTTGTTTTGTTACCTTATATCATTCCCCATTCTTTCCCGTTTGTATTCTTCTTCATCACCTTGAATCATGTCAAACTTGCCCTCAGACGCTGGTGAAGGGAGTCGCATAGCTCTTGTGGCAGTTGTGTTACCCTCCCATGGGGAGAGCATTTCTACCATTGCTGAAGATAAAGCTTTTCCGTTGGTGGAGGAAATAATCTCCCATAACCCTGACGTCAGGTCTAATCTCAACCGATCACCGGACGCTGCTCCCAGGACCAGGATTTTCCTGTTGACGATGACGTCTAAAGAGTTGGCGTAATTTAAGGCCAAGTTCGGTCTTCCGAATCACGTCGAATTGATCCCCGCCAAAGGGGACGTGGTGTAGGTTCATCGTCATGGATACTATGATCTATATGCCTATCCCTTCCTCATCGACTATTCGTTCCCCCTTCTTCCGTTGGTGGACGAATTTTGTCATCATTACGGCGTCTGTCCTGCTTAGCTTGCGCCATACACCTACAAGATTATTAGAATGCTGATCAAGTTTGTCGAGCTGCCAGGGTCGAACTAACGCTGCAGCATTTGGTGCATCTATTCGCCCCTAGCTTCTATAGGGGAACAATGTTGAACCTTCGCCACCGTGGAGGCAAATACTTGGTGGTGAAGGTGGACGACAAGGCTAGTCGTCAGTTCTGGCTCAACTTCTTTTACGCCAGAACTGAGGACATTATGGCTAATGTCGATGGCTTTCCTAAGGCTTGGAACTATACACGTAAGTGCCCAGTTTAAATTTTTATTAGTATTATTAGTATTTTTTCTTTGCTTGCCATAATTAGTTGAAGGATGTTTCTTTTCTTGCAACCAACAACTAGCCTCCTCTTTTAGTCACGCGTATTTCTGATTTGGTCGAGCAAATCCTCCCCCATGTCGTTGGAATCCGCAATTGACTGAGCATCTTCAAGAAGTTCAAACCGACTCTTCCTTGGACAGGTAACTCCTTCTCTTTGGCCGTGGTCATTTCACTTTCATTGTCGATTCATCATATTAATTTGGCGTTGTCCCTTTCCCAGGTGTTGATACCCAATTTTGCCCTAATATTTTATAAAGTATTCTATATGCTTTCAAAATATAATATTTTACATTATTACCCAATTTACAAGAGTTATTTTCTATAATTTTTAAAGCTTTAAAATTTAATTTTCTTGAATTTAAATTATTCAAATATTTATTAATTATCCCTTCAAACTATTTTGGGATGATTTAATCATCCAAATTTATTATTTACACCCACATGTACGTTGTATAATATTTTACTTCATTTTATATAATTACATTTTATTTTCGGGCTATCTATACAGTTTTTGGAATTATAGCCTACATTCTATACATAATAATATTTATCATATTATTTATGCTAAAATAGTTTTTTTTATGTTAAGCTATTATTTTTAAATATTTTATTGCATAATTAATATTTTTATTATTTATTAATTACTTTTTATAAATTATTATTTAACAAATTTCGTGTATTTAAACTACGTCCCATATTTAAGTTGATTTCGTACCAAATTATGGCCCAACACCCTTAGCCCAATTCCCAGTCCAAACCAGACGAACCCTTTTAATGAACCCGGTCGGTACCCGTTTTAAATGACCCACCCACTATTTCCTTCTATCTCAACTGTTGATCTTAGATATCAACGGCCCACAAACCATCTCTCATCTTTAGTTAACCAACCCCAAAACCTAATACCCATTTCCTCCGAACCGCCGCCCCCAAACACTCTCAACTTTCCCCTTCTCTCTTTTGAGAAATCCTAGCAGCTGCCTCTGATTCTCTCTTTTTCCAATCTAAACATGGAGTCAATCCATGGTTTACTTACCTATTATGAGGTATTACGATGTTGTGCACGCGCATGCGGTGTTACTTAAGTTATTGCATTATTTTTGGCAAGAACTATCTTCCGCGATTTGGCTTAGTTGACTCTGAATTTGTGGAGATATGGACAATACTTTGTATATATACATCATACAAGGAAGGATCCTTGATTCTTGGTTCGATTATCAGATGCTTGGACCCAACTAGGGTTTGAGAATCTCATTCTCCTTTGCCGATTTTGATTGCATGAGATATATTCTTTCCTTCTTTGTGTTTGATTGATAAATTTCCATGTTTGTCTGCTTAATTTGAACACTATAAAAACCCCTTTACATGTTACCCTTTTAGTACCAAACAACTGTGGCTACAACTACTGTTATTCTCTCACTCTCACTCATTCTATACAATTCTGAGACTTTTGATTTTGGCCGGCTGGAAGCGAAGGCCACCGAAATCCGTTCATTAGACTCCTCCGGTGCAAGCACTGCTCGGAGCCCACTTCGAGGCTTTTGTGAACTCTGAAGATTTGAGGTTTCATTGTTCTCCTTCAATCGCCGCTATTTTTGAGATTTTGAGTTTCTCAAACTTTGTTCGCTTTGTTTGCAACTGGTTAATTTAGGTCAATATTATAATTGTTAGGCTTGATATGAGTCCATTAGTGGCTTTGGGTTATGCAAAGGGACATACACTCCAATGCTTGAGTTGAGTTTGGGTCTGGGTCTGCTACTTGTGTGAGAAACGAGTATGTTAAAGGCCCAGGCAGCGTTGGATTATCTCTTCTTGGGTCTGCTCTATGTTGGACATGTAGTCATCTCGATTCTGTAATATTTGAGTTTTTCCTCTTTTATCTTTGGGCATGTAATAATTTATAAAACTTGTGGGGGAGATTAGTGAAAAGGGATTGGGTTATCCTAATTCTTGCACAAATGGGTAGAAAACCTGTCCATAGGATCTAATTGTCTTGCTTACTGTTTGTTTGACGTGCTACACATAGAAATCATGCCTATAAGAAATCATACAGCTCACTTAACTTGGATAATACTTGTACACTATTTAAAGCATGTTGGTTTGAGTAAATATTGTACCTATTTCCATGTCTACTGTTGTGCGCTATTAGACAGCATGTTTATAGGAACCAAACGCCAATAATTAATTGTTTAGTTATTAGACAACATGCCTATATGATGCAATAATACATGCATTCGCTAATGTTCACCTAGATACCATGACTATAGGGCAGTAACTAATTGACTACTTCTGGGTTTTTTATTATACTGCCCTCCTAGATGACATGCCTATAGGAACAAGCATGATAAAATTGAGATCAAACACTAATTAATAAAAATTCTGCCTATAGGATATTATTACTCACCTAGGAAGCATGTCTATAAAATAAAACTTTGATAATTCTGAGGTTTCGAACACTTTTACTACCTCATTTGAAAACAATTTAGAGTTAATGCCTATAGAGTTTTGTGATACTTGTAATCTACAAATAGCAACACTGCATGTACGACACTCAAAATCAGAATCATGTAGAAGACATGTCCATAGGACTTAATGATTCTGATCCATCTTAATTCTGAAATTGTCTACTACCTAATATAAGAATCTGCATGCGTGCCTTTGTTGCTATGAGCAGGAGATGATAGTATGTGTCCGTTGAATGATATGAGTAACCCCTACCCTAAGGGAGTTGCGAAGTATTATTTATGTTGCACGGGGTGATCCTTTAGGCTAAAAAACTTAGGACCCCTTCCTTTATATGTTTATTGTCCGAACTGTGTCTCTTGAACTTAGAATAATTAAGTTGTATCATGTAACCTCTAAAGAATTGTACTGATTATTTATATAGTATAATTTTTGTGCGATTTTCTTTACACTTATTTATATTATAGAAGAACTTTTAAATTACATATCTTGCCTACTTACGATTACATGGGACAATTATAATCCAATAATCCTACATAGTGTAAATTTTGGACGGGACTCATAGGTGTGGACCTCAAAGAGTGCCTAACATCTTCTGTTTGAGGTAATTTGAGCTCTTACCCGATTTTTGGTGACGCAAACTATTCAAACAGAGTTATTTGCAAACAGGTTCCTTAACGCACCTTAAAAATCATTAGGTGGCTACTTTTCTCTTTTGATACCCATTTAAAAGAGTTATCACATGTCGAAACTCGCTTTCGCGAGAAAAACGGGCGCGACAGCATGGCGACTCTGCTGGGGAGTACTTAGGCTCTTACCATGATGAAGTTGACTTATGTGGCTTGATTGATTTAATGACATATACTTCCCTTCCCTTATTTTCCTTTATTTGTTTAAATTTATATGACATGTACACACATTCCCTGATTCCCTTTACCTAAATTACTATGACATGTACACCCCATCATTGCTTCCGTTTGTTTAAATTGCTATGACATGTACATCCCCTCCCCATTTCCTTCCTCTTGCTTAAGAATGCTACATCATGTTTCTCCTGTCCCCATCTCCCTATTTGCTTCCTTTAATTATGTTCTTTCACACTTTTATGAGTTTAACTAACTTCTCTCTTTTGTCTTCCCTTTTTCTTTCCTTTCTCATGTTCACCTTTATCATATTATTTACTATTCTTACACACTTTTATCATGAAAATATCTGGAAACGTGTTACTATTTTTGCATAAATCATGCTTCTAGTATCATACTCCACTCGTGCTTATTATCAACATAGTGGCGCTTGATGAGTGTTTGTACTTTCCCAAAAACACTCATTTTAAATCAGAAAGGCTTATTAGTGGTAGACTAGTCGATCAGCAGTGTAGTCGACTGTCCCGTGCTTTCCCTCTCAAGTTGTCCACTTGATAGTACTGGTCTAGACCCTTATAGAAACCACACTCTGATTTGAAATGTACATGCATCATGCTAAACCTAGTATGGATTGAGACATCATTGACGCATCAACCCGCTTAGATAAACCTTGTCCAACGGGATCTCCATAATCCCAAAGGACACCATCATATTATGTGCATTACTTGGAGAAAACGTACCAACATGTTGACCATTATTGTGCAAATAGTTGAATCTGGAGGGGGGAAAGGGCTAACTTTTATTTGTTTACAGAAAATGAAGCTCGAAATCACCAGGTTTGGTATGGTCCAGAATATTCCACCTCTGCTAATTGACTGGTGGAACGACCTTTCACCATGTGAAAGAAATCATGTGAGAAGAGTACTAGGTAACTTGCCATCTTTACTGAATATTCAACCCAACATGGGACTAATTGAGGCATCCACCATGTTTTGGGATGAAAAGAGAGTTGTTTTCCGATTTGGCAATATATAAATGACTCCTCTCTTGGAAGAAATAGGGGGCTTCACTAAGTTACCATGGGATAGTCCGGGTCTACTAGTACCAGAAAATTGCACCCCACACAGTTTTCTGAAGATGCTAGGTTTTAAGAAGAACGACGAACTGGTCTTCCTGAAGAAATCATACATCCCCTTTGAATTTATCTATGAGCGGTATGGTCACAACAAATCATATCTCCTGCATCATGAGGAGCTAGCCATTACTTCTTTGGGATGGGTACACCGGCGGGTCCATGTCTTCATAGTCTATTTCTTGGGTTTGTTGATCATTCCAATGCAAGGGGGAAGGATTCACAATCACTTAGCCATGGTCGCCAGGACCTTAATGGAGGGTATCGAGGGGCAAAAATATACTATCATCCTGATGATCTTAGCTGAGATGTACAGTGCTTTGGATCGGTGCAAGCATGGGTTCAGACACTTCGAGGGTTGTAATATCTTACTACAATTTTGGCTGCTAGAACACTTTCAGAGGGGTGATTATTGCCAGGAGCTTCTATGCAGTCCACTGAACAACTACATAGCCAGTCATCATCCAAAGAAGATGACATTCATTCCAAATAGGTTTGCAAAGCCTGGAAATATTGTAGGTTGGGTGCATTTCTTTAGTAATCTGACAGACGAGCAAGTGCATTGGATGTTCGAGTAGTTTCCTAGTAGCGAGTTCATCATCAAGTCCAAAGGAACCACTCACTTAGTACTGATCGGGCTGAGAGACATCTACCCTTAAGCTCATGTAAGGGTAATGAGGCAAGCTGGGAGAAAATAAGTCATACCTCGGGTTTCTAATATGGCTCGGTATAAAGTAGATTTCAAAGGAGATGTCATCCCATTCAAGTTTGAAGCCCAACACATGTGGAATCAAAAGATCAACGTGGAGAGAGAGACTATTGACCTAGACAAGTATCACGCTGGTAATATGTACTACTACCTCTTATGCTTAGAAGATGACATAGCCAGGGACGTCAAACTGGGGGTCAATCTGAAAGATAGGATCATAGATGAGATGGTTGAGGCATAGGTGAAGTACAAGAGTCTACGTAAAAGAGTTTTCGAATCTGAAGCTAAGAATCTAGAACAACAAAAGGTGGATATGGAGGCGATTAGGGAATGGAAGGAGATTGCAAATAAATCGATAGAAAGGTTAGAAAATCTAGAGCAAGGATTGATAGAACTGGAGGGGAAGATGAGAAAGAGGCTTTGGGATTGTCAAGGCATGGACTATGATGAAGGAGGGAAGCTGGCAATGGCTCACTTGCTACTTGACATGCGCAGTCTCGGAAATGTGATTGATGGAGTCAAAAGAGCCAAGCACGGAGAAGGTCCTTCGGGGACCAAGTAGACTAGGAGATAATGTTCTTTACTGCTTTCTAGAATAGATTTCGTTAGATTTTGATGTAATAAGACTTAATGCCAATAGTGACATTATAATTATTATTTCAATTTAGTGAAATATTGATTTGGCTTGTTTTCACATTAATGGAATGAGGCAATATTGGCATAAATTTTTTCCAAGTCTGTGTGTCGCTTAGGCTTACCTCAGGCACAATGAGGCCCCCAAATTAGGACGCGAATTATTGCACGACCTTACATGATACCTTCTTAAATATTGCAAACAGTATTTTACACTGCCATACTGACTCGGTTACCTTTTGTTTTCTTTCTTTTGATTATTTTTATTCCCAAAGGTTGGTTTTTGCATTCTGGCATCATCAGTATACCACACCAGATCCAGAGGTCCTCCACCTCCTCCTCCACCTAGCAACCCGAAAAGGAAAGGCAAAGGCAAAGGAAGATGGATGATCTTAGTGGTAACCGAAAAGGCAATGCTACCATGGAAGAGAATGTTGAAACCTCATATGGAAAAAGTACGCCATGACAGAATGAGTTGGTCCTACGTTTGGAACAGAAAATCTTGGAGCTACAAGGTGAGCTTGAGCAGGTCCGAAATCTCGCAAACCTCTCCATTTATCTAAATGTTCCTAACATCAACCAACAAAACACAACCACTCAGAACCAAACACCACTGCAAATCACCCAGGCCCAAAGTTCACCACCTATAGCTCCACAAAATCCTCTCGCAAAGCACCAGTATCACAATCCCGCACCTCCTCAAAACCTTAACCCCCGACTAATACAAACCCCTCAACAATACCAACATCACCCAACCAGTATCCGCAAACCACCACTTATCATACCCCCTCCCCCCCCCCCAAAAAATGCACCATAATTTACCCCTGATCTCCCTCAAACCTCAATCAATGATTACCCATATACCCAAGTCCCAGGAACACACCAAGGCAACCCGATATACTTGAAAGCCTCACCCCATACCCCGTAACAAACCCTATACATACCTGAACTGAATGAGAAGGGCCTGCTCATCCGAAACATAGTAGAAGAGCTAAAGAAACTGATAGGGAGAGTCTAGAGTGTCGAAGGCGGGAAGGGCGTTGAAGGTTTGAACTACGAAGACTTGTGTATTCAGTCAGATATAGAACTGTCAGAGGGTTACAAACCTCCTAAGTTTGATATGTTTGATGGAACCGGTGATCCTAAAGTGCATTTGAGAACCTACAGTGACAAGCTTGTAAGAGTGGGTAAGAATAAGCAAATTCGCATGAAACTGTTCATGCGAAGTCTAACAGGAGATGCCTTATCTTGGTATATAAGCCAGAATCCGAAGAAATGGACAAACTGGGTAAGCATGGAATTTGATTTAATGGATGGATTCAGGTTTAACACAGAGAATATGCCAGACGTTTTCTATATCCAGAACCTCAAGAAGAAGCCAACAGAAACCTTTTGTGAGTATGCTACTCGTTGGATATCGGAGGCCGCCAAGGTGAGGCCACCACTTTAATAAGAACAAATAAACATGTTCTTCATCAGAGCTCAGGATCCACAATATTATGAAAGATTGATGGTTATAGAGAATCACAAGTTCTCACAACATCATCAAATTGGTAGAAAGGATAGAAGAAGGGATCAAAAGCGGTATGGTGACAAACTTCGAGGCACTATAAGCCACCAACAAAGCTTTATAGTCAGGCGGTATTTCGAAGAAGAAGGAAGTGGGTGCCATAATGGTAGCCCAGGGCACTATGTCTCCCCTTACATACCAAACACCTCCACCCACAAATCAACCCCCACCTCCGAAATACCAATACCCAGCCACCACCTACCATACCTATAACACCCAACCTGCATATTACCGTTCAGATCTTTCCGCCCGCCAAAACTACCCAAAGCCACCACCAAACTTTGATCGCAGAGCTCCCAGATAATACACCTCTATTGCTGAACCCATAGCAAAACTTTATGAGAGACTAAAGGTCGTTGGTTACATCACCCTCATTCCTATTGTTGTTGTTGAAAACCCTTCCCAGTGGGTTAACCCTGACAAAACATGTGCCTACCATTCAGGTATGAAGGGTCATACCATTGAGGAATGTTTCATGTTGATGGACAAGATCCAAACATTGATTGACACCAAAGTTATACAAGCACAGGAGGTCGCACCAAATGTTCGCAATAACCCTCTTCCTGATCATAGGGGAGAGGGAGTGAATGTGATAGACTCTGATGAAGAATGGGATCATGAGGGATCCATCGAACTTATTCAAGAGGGGGATTCTCCCAAAACATCTGTTGTCACTCGTTGATTGTAGTGCAAACCCAGACACCGTTTGAGGTCGAGGTAGCTACACCTTTCACTGTGAAGGTGGCTCCAACACCGTCTTATAAGTCTGATGATGTCCCATGAGATTATGTGGCGGAGGCAAGAATAAAAGGAAAAGCCAAGATGGAAGAGACAGGTGATGCGCAAGGAATGACCAGAACTGGCAGAGTTTATATACCAGAGAATCTTGGAGGAACCAGCAAAGAAACCATATCTAAGCCACATATCATGGGGACAGGCACTGATGATATTTGAAGGAAGGTACAGGCGAGAGAATACTCTATTGTTGATCACCTGAACAAAACTCCCTCCCAGATATCCATCTTATCGTTGTTGCAAAATTTAGATGCGCACAAGAATGACTTGATAAAAGTATTAAGTGAAGCTTATGTGTCTACCGGTATCACTAGTGGATAGATGGCTAATATGGTAGGGCAAGTACTGGAGAGTCACAAGATTAGTTTCCACGAAGACGAGCTACTACCAGAAGGGTTGAGTCACAACAAAGCGTTTCACATCACTGTGTAATACGAAGACAAGTTCATTGCTAGGGTTCTGAGTAGATGGGAGTTCAAGTCTGAACATATCCCCGCTGACTACTTTGAAAAGACTGGGTAAAGGCCTGCATAAGATACAGATGGGAAGCATGAATGTGAAGGCATTCGATGGGTCTTAGAGAGCCACTATTGGAGAAATTTCTTATTGCTCCACCATGGGCCTGACCTAGTTCGATGTTGAATTCTAAGTGCTAGACATATCCGCCACTTAAAATTTATTATTGGGATGCCCATGGATACACGCAACTGGGGCAGTCACATTTACAATGCACCAGGATATGAAGTTTAAGTGGAATCATGAAGAGGTGATTATTCACGGAGATGGAAGTAAACCTATCTACACCGACCAGACTGTGCCAACTATTAAGAATAGGAGGAAATGGGGAGGGGAAACATACCACAACGTTGAGCGAGTAAACACCGTTTAGAAAGGTCGACGGTGGAGCAATAAGATAAAAAGCATACTAATGTGGTTAGCATATGAACCAGGCAAGAGTCTTGGTCCAAAGCGTCAAGGGATCACGGAACCAATATGACCACAATATTATGGAACAACATTTGTATGAATATACCATGCAAGAATATCAGGATTGGATACAAATGTGGCAAGCCTCCTGATATCCATTGGAATAACCCATACCACTGTTGCACCAGACATTCTGCCAGACTAATGTGATTTGGGGATCCGAGGAAGACAAGGTTTTAGCCGGTATGATGAAGTTGTTTCTAGACGAGGAAGATATGGACTGTAGTGCAATAGAGGGGGAGGAAGAGGAGGAGGAGGAAGACCTTACTATTCAGACAATGGGAGAAGGATTTGTTCTCAGGAACTGGACTGTTGTACCATCCCGGGCTCACCGAGTACTTGGGTAGCCTTGGCAGAATTAGAATGATTTAATTTTAAAATTCATTTTGGGAATTTAAGACATTTTCAGTATTTTGTATTGAAATAATTACTCGAGATATCGAGTCGTACTTGTCGACAATTTTAAGTTTTATTAATGCATTATTGCTTTTCGTTTATTTATTATTATCTTTCTACATTCTTTTTTCAACATAATTATTACATATCCTGATGAACCTACGACTGTGGCACGGAATGAGACAACGCAACATAAGAAAAGTGATTCGGAAGATTTGGAGGATGCTATGATACTAGAGGAAATTGTCATAGAGGTAAGAATTATGAGAATAAACCAAACTCCAATCTGGAAGAAACTGCCGCAGTTAACTTAGGGGATTCTGAAACAGTCAAAGAAACTCGCATTACCATTCATCTATTGCCATCAGAGAAGGAAGAGTACATCAGATTTCTAAGAGAATATGAGGATATTATTGCATGGTCCTACAACGACATGACTGGATTAAGCATGTCCATAGTGGCTCAGAATCTACCTACCAACCCCATGTGTCCGCCGGTAAAATAGAAGCTCAGGAAATTCAAGCCAGATATGAGTCTAAAGATAAAGGAAGAGGTTACCAAGCAAATACAAGCCAACGTCCTTCAAGTGGTCGAATACCCAACCTGGCTAGCCAACATTGTGCCGGTTCCAAAGAAAGATTTGAAACTCAAGGTCTGCATTGACTATCAAGATCTGAACAGAGCAAGTCCTAAGGATGATTTTCCACTGCCCAACATACACATACTGATTGACAACTGCGCTAAGCATGAACTCCAATCCTTTTTGGATTGTTTTGCAGGATACCACCAGATTTGGATGGATGAAGAGGACACCGAAAAGACAGCCTTCATCATGCCATGGGGATATATTGTTCCAAAATGATGCCAATTGGTTTGAAGAACGCTGGGGCTACCTACATGAGGGACATGACAACTCTTTTCCATGATATGATATCCTCCCCTCAACCATACATCCTTTTTTTTTATTTTGGCCATTTTTGTTAGACATTGAACCCCACGGAGAACAAGGAAATATAACTGTACGTGGATGACATCATCATTAAGTCTAAAAGAAGTTCAGATCACGTAGCATACCTGAGGAAGTTTTTTGACCGAAGATGAAAGTACAATCTAAAGTTGAATCCTACAAAATGTGCTTTTGGAGTCCCCGCTAGAAACTTATTGGGTTTCATCGCTATTCGTCGCGGCATTGAGCTAGACCCCTTAAAAATCAAATCTATTCAGGAGTTTCCATAGCTAGAGAACAAGAAGGACGAGATGAATTTTCTGGGACGCCTCAATTACATCAGCCAGTTTATAGCACAGTCAACGATGATATGTGAGTCGATTTTCAAAATGCTGAGGAAAGATGTTGCGACAAGATGGACCGAAGAATATCATAGGGCTTTCGATAAAATCAAAAAGTACTTGTCTAAGCTGCTCGTGTTGGTCCCACCAGAGCCCAGAAGACATTTACTATTGTACCTATCCATGTTGGATGGAGCCTTTGGTTGCATCCTGGAGCAATATAATAAAACCGGGAGAAAAGAGCAGGCAATATACGATATGTGCAAGAAGTTTACATCTTATGAGGCTCCGTACTCTTTGTTGGAGCGCACATGTTATGCTTTGACATGGATAGCCCACAAATTGAGACACTACTTCTGCGCATACACTACAAATCTCATATCAATAATTGATCCACTGAAATACATCTTTTAGAAACCCATGCCTATGGGTAAGCTAGCAAAGTGGAAAATATTGCTAAATGAGTTCGACATCGTCTATGTGACTCAAAAGATAGTCAAGGGGCAAGCATTAGTTGATCCCCTGGCAGAGATCCCCATAGACAAAGAGTACCAACCACTGAAAACTTATTTTCCCAAAGAGGAAGTAGCATTTGTGGGGGGGAGATATTGCCAAAACATATGATGGTTGGAGGATGTTTTTCGACGGAACCGCAAACTTTAAAGGAATGGGTATCACAGTTGTTTTAGTATCAGAAACTGGTCAACATTACCCGGTGTCTGCCAAGATCAGGTTTCCATGCACCAACAATATGGCAGAATACGAGGCTTGCATCTTGGGACTCAGATTGGCCATCGACATGAATATTCAAGAGTTGATGATAATCGGAGATTCAGATCTCCTAGTATATCAAATACTTGGAGAATGGCCTACCAAGAACACTAAAATATTTCCATACTTGCATTGTGTACAAGATTTGATCAAGAGGTTCACAAATATAGAATTCAAACACATTTTGAGGATTCAGAACGAGTTCGCAAATGCGGTGGCCACCTTGTATTCCATGATACAACATCCAGATAAGAATTTCATTGATCCGATCTCGATAGAGATTCGTAAGCAGCCAACTTATTTTGTTAATGTTGAAGAAGAGTTTGATTGGAATCCATGGTTTCACGATATTAAAGAGTATCTGGAGAAAGGAGAATACCTAGGAAATGCTACATACACTCAGAAGCGCACTCTTTGAAGATTGGCTAACCATTTCTTCCAAAGAGAAGGAATTTTGTATAGAAGGACTCCTGACTTGGGATTGCTGCGATGTGTCGATGCCAAGGAAGCATCTATATTGCTCGAAGAAATAAACGCCGGAACTTGCGAACCTCACATGAATGGGTTCATTCTAGCCAAGAAGATATTAAGTGCAGGGTATTTATGGATCACTATGAAGACATACTGCATCAAATATGTACAGAAGTGCCACCAATTCCAGGTACATGCTGATATGATACGGGTGCCACCCAACAAACTCAATGCAACGAATTCACCTTGGCCTTTCCCTGCTTGGGGCATGGACGCCATCAAACCAATTGAGCCCGGTGCTTCAAACGGACACAGGTTCATTTTAGTGGCTGTAGATTACTTCACAAAATGGGTCGAAGCTGCTTCTTATAAAGTTGTGACTAAGAAAGTTGTAGCATACTTCGTTCGGGATCGTATTGTTGGTCGATTTGGAGTACCTGAGTCAATATTATCGACAATGCAGTCAATCTCAATAGTGATCTGATGAAAGCTATGTATGAAACATTCAAGATCAAGCAAAAACATTCCACAGCGTATAGGCCGCAGATGAATGGAGTCGTGGAAGCTGCCAACAAGAACATCAAGAAGATATTAAGGAAGATGGTGGACAACTACAAGTAATGGCATGAGAAACTACCATTTTCTTTGCTCGGGTACCGCACCATAGTTCGTATGTCAACTAGGGAAACCCCATATTTACTGGTCTACAGTACTGAGGTTGTACTACCCGCTGGGGTGGATATTCTTTCCCATAGAATCATGCGGGAGGCCGAAATCAGCGATGCGGAATGGATATAGAGCCGGTATGAGCAACTGGCTCTCATTGACGGTAAGAGAATGAATGCAGTGTGTCACGATCAACTCTACCAAAATAGAATGGTAAGGGATTTCAACAAAAATTTAGATCGAGGCAATTCACACTGGGCAATTAGTGTTGAAACGAATCTTCCCTCATTAGGACGAAGCAAAAGGAAAATTATCACCTAATTGGCAAAGCACTTACATGGTTCATCGAGCATTGACAGGAGGAGTGCTTATACTTGCAGAAATGGATGGGTAAATATAGCCAAAACCTATCAATTCGGATGCCTTCAAGAGATATTATGTTTAAGATTGTATTTGCACTTTCTTTAATGTAACCTTAACTACGCTTGACCTGATTCCTGTTTAAGATGGGACACGTAGGCAGCCTTGTAGGTTCGGTCACATCGTAATAAAATCTTCATTCCCCTCTAGGGTCAGTAACTGGGGCAAGATTTTGAGTTTTTTTCAATCTCATTACGTCAAGGATCGCCAAGAAGTGTATCGCCGTAAGTATGCATTTAAATTGGGGAATAATTTTGAGGAGGGTCCTCAAAGTTCTGAGTTGAGAATGATGCAATGTCTTAAAGCATGTAACAGTCTCCGATTTAACAAAATTATATATTTTATGCATCATCACATATTTTGAACAATTGCTTCTCTCACAATTGATTTATCACAAATACATATTTTCGAAAACTTACATTTCTGTAGTAGCCAGATGTTACCCGGGGTGACTCAAACAAGGCATCAAGATGAGGAGCAAAAGCAAAATGAGGAATCAAATACACGAACCAACCAAACCCCCCCCCCCCCCCAAAAAACAAAACCTCACAATCTTTCTTTGGTTGTAAGCATAACATGACATAGCAAGCACACTGACAGAAGTCACCAAGCACAAACGCGTCAAGGTAAGGATCACTTTCCCTCCCACATTTAATCGTTGCTTTATATGCATAGGACTAAGTACTGCCCTCATTATTGCATAAGGCTAAACACTGCCTTCCTATACATAAGTCTAAACCCTGATTTTCTCTGCATAGGGCTAAGCATTGCCCTCATTCTTTGCATAAGGCTAAGCATTACCTCTATTATTGCATAGGGCTAAGCACTGCCCTCATTGTTTGCATAGGGCTAAGCATTGCCCTCATTTTTTATATAAGGCTAAGCATTGCCTTTCTCTGCATAAAGCTAAGCACCGCCCTCATTCTTTGCATAAGGCTAAGCACTGCCTTCCTCCGCATGAGACTAAACACTATTTCCATCATATTGCATGAGGCTAAGCATTGACTCCACCATTGCACAAGTCTAAAAGTTGTCTTTCCTCACATGACACCAAGCACTGTATCCATTACATTGCATGAGGCTAAGCATTGCCTCCACTATTTCATAAGGCTAAACATTGCCTTTCCCCGTATAAGAATATGCACTGTCTCCATTACATTTGTATGAGGCTACGCACTGCCTCCATTATTGCATAAGGCTAAATTTTGCCTTCCTCTACATAGGGCTAAGTACTGCTCTCATCACATACAAGGCTAAGTGTTGCCTTGTCGCGTTCTCGCATATGACTACGCACCACCTACTCACCACATCAAATGATCGATATCGCTGCATCTTTGCATTTCATGGGCGGAACATCGCCACATTGTCCGAAGGTGTCATAGTCTGAAGACATCATCCTCATAGCCCGAAGACATCATGCCATGGCCTGAGGATCTCTCGAAACTGCATACCATTACTCAAAGGTGTCATATCCCAAAAGCACCATCCTCATGGCCCGAGGACACCATTTCATGGCCTACGAATCCCTTATTATACGCTTCATGGCCCAGGACATCATTCTCGAAGGACATCATCCTCATCGTCCAAAGACAACTCTCAAGGTCCGAAGGGAATTTGCATCATGTTTAAATTTCCGCAATAACCCTATACATTCGCGTGCAATGTATTTTAAGTTTTGCAGGTAGCTCGGGAGGTAACCATTCTACAAACAGGAGCAATTCTCGCTCTGATTTCCATTCACAATTATCACATCCTTTGTTTATCTCAAACATAACCAATGACAGGCAATTGATCACTCTTTGTTTCGCAACCGCCCAAACATTTATCTCGAATATCTGTAACATTCATAGCTCCATCTGAAATTATTTATTACTCATGACACTATCATATCTAAGAGATCCTTTTTCAAAACGCACGACCATTCTTATAACAACTATATCAGTTTCGTTCGTCGTTGGATCCAGAACTACACACGACCTGATATCCGTTACACCAAGAATATGTAGGCAACTCAAGAACTAGGTTTCAGCCCCGATGTTTTCAAGTATACATCATCTTCGTTCATTTCGGACAAAATTGGTCATTATTTTCTTTACCCGATAACTCTTTCATCATTATCGGATAAAATGAAGCAGCTATTGATACCCAATTTTGCCCTCATATCATATAAAGTATTCTATATACTTTTAAAATATCATTGTTTGCATTATTACCCAATTTACAAGAGTCATATAAGTTTTTTCTATAATTTTTAAGTTTTAAAATTAATTTTCATACATTTAAATTATTCAAATATTTATTAATTATCCCTTCAAACTATTTTGGGATGATTTATTCATCCAAATTTATTATTTACACACGTTTTAGAATATTTTACTTCATTTCATATAATTACATTTGTATTTTTTGGGCTATTTACACAGTTTTTGCAAACATACCCTACATTCTATACATAATTATATTTATCACATTATTTATGCTAAAATAGCATTATTTTTTAATGTTAAGCTATTATTTTCAAATATTTTACTGCATAAATAATATTTTTATTATTTATTAATTGCTTTTTAAAAATTATTTTTTAACAAATTTCGTGTATTTAAACTATATCCCAAATTTGAGTTGATTTCGGACCAAATTATGGCCCAAAACCCTAATCCTAATTCCCCAGCCCAAACCAGATGAGCCCTTTTAATGAACTTGGTCGATACCAATTTTAAACGACCCGCCACACTCTTTCCTTCTATCTCAGCCGTTGATCTCATAGATCAATGGCCCACAAATCATCTCCCATCATTAATTAACCAACCCCAAACCCTAATACATATTTCCTCCAACCCCTCCCCCCCCCCCCCAAACACTCTCAATTCTCCCCATCTCTCTACTGAGAAACCCTAGGAGCTACCTCCGACTCTCTTCGATTCCTACCTAAACATGGAGTCAATCCATTATTTACTTACCTATTTTGAGGTACTACGATGTTGTATTCGTGCATGTGGTGTTACTTACGTTCTTTTCTTATTTTTGGCAAGAACTATCTTCCCAGATCTGGCTTGGTTGACTCTGATTCTATGGAGATCTGGACAATGCCTTGTCTATATACATCATACAAGGAAGGATCCTTGATTCTTGGTTCGATTCTCAGATGCCTAGACCAACTAGGGTTTAAGAATCTCCTTCTCCTTTGCCAATTTTGATTGCATGAGATATATTCTTTCATTCTTTGTGTTTGATTGATAATTATCCGTGTTTGTCTTCTTAATTTGAACACTATATGAACCCTTTCCATGTTCCCCTTCTAGTACCTAACAACTACGGCTACAACTAATGTTATCACCATTGCTATACTCTCACTCTCACTCATTCTATACTATTTTGAGACTTTTGAGTTTGGCCGGCTGAAAGCCAAGGCCAGCGAAATCTGTTTATTAGCCTCCTCCGGTGCAAGTAATGCTCGGAGTCTACTTCGAGGCTCTTGTGAACTCTGAAGCACTAGAGATTTGGGGTTTCATTGTTCTCTTGCAATCGCCGCTATTTTCGAGATTTTGAGTTTCTCGTTCTTTGTTCGGTTTGTTTGTAACAGGTTAGTACTTTATACCCTCGTAATTCTACTTCCTTTTGTCTATGTTTGCAATATGTGCACTAGTACTACTTGGATTTCTTTGAGTTATTGTAATTTCAATATTATGCCACTTCGTATACAACCCTATTTATCTTAATACCATTCTGCAATGTCAATAGCTTCAACTCTGTTCAAGTCCTGATTTTAATTCATGCATAGTTAGCTAAGTTGACTCATGACGTTTGCTTGGTTCGTAATTAAACTTGATTGATGTTTGTTGCACCTTGTTTTGATTTCTTGTACTAAAACCCTTAGGAAACTATATTCCTGCTCAGAATTTTTCTATTCATGTTGAATCCTTTATGCATAACTGGTTGTTTCTCTTCAAATCATATGATAATACTATCTAAATGCTTAACCTAATGTGCTCTTCTGCCACTACTAGCCTTAATGCATGCCCATTATATGTGTCCAACATGAATGATTTCTAATCATTATGTTTATGTATAGCTAGTTACTTATACATGTTGCTTGTTATAAGTCTATGCCTTAGATTTTTGTGAGGAACTAATTTGTGTCCAGAATTTGTCCAAATGAACTACTTTCTGTCGAGTCCTTCATGTACAGTCTGTTATTTTTGTAGAGTCAATTCATGAGGAATCTATATGCTAATACTATCCCAACTATGTCTCTTTGTTTTTTGTAAACTCTAATGTTATGCTATCAGCATGTGCTTATTGATTGCTTAAGACTACTAGGAGTAATCTCAATATATTCAAGCAATTCTTCCTATATTGTCAACAGGGATAGCCCCAATGACTGTTTGACATGTTAGTTTGGAGTTAATGTGCCTTTCTACCATGATTCCTTTAGACTTGAGAATCTTTGTGTTATACTCAGCATGATTTGGCTTCTTATTGATTGATTGTTCGCCTGTTTGTTATGTGTAATTGCCACTCCCTATCTATGACTCTGCCTGACTTGCATGACTTAGACTCCTAGCTTTAAAATCCCTTTTGGACCAATTCAAATCCATGATCCACCTTAGAATCACTCTAGAAAGCTTAACATATGCATCTTATGTATGTTTGGTATGATACCCTGCTAACTCTAAGTGGCATATCTCCTCAACTCTCCTAATGTTGTATCTAACATTTATGCATGCTATCACCTGCTTAATGATTCAACATATGATGTTAGTTTGCCATGACAAATTTACTATGTTGGAAATTAAATCTATTAATTTTCCTAGTTTCTTGTTCTTTGCTTAGTCAATCATGTCACTCTTGCTTTTTAAAATGCCACTGTGGTTATGAATCCTTCTAAATGTCACACAATCCTGTCTCTATAAGGTATTGCTTTAGGGCTTTGTTAGTTGATTTCTATGTGTGGTCCATTAACTTAGTTGGTTAAGCAGTCAATATTATAATTGTTGGGCTTGATATGAGTCCATGTGTGGCTTTGGGTTGTGCAAAGGGACATACTCTCCAATGCTTGAGCTATGTTTGGGTCCGAGTCTGCTACTTGTGTGAGGAACTAGCCTATTGAAGGCCTAGCCAGCATTGCGTTATCTCTTCTTGGGTTTGCTCTATTTATTGGGCCTGTAGTCATCTCAATTCTGTAATATTTGAGTTTTTCCTCTTTTATCTTTGGGCATATAATAATTTGTAAACAAACGATAGGGGAGATTAGTGAAAAGGGACTGAAGTATCCTAATTCTTGCATAAACGGATAAAACACCTATGCATAGGATCTAATTACCTTGCTTGTTGTTTGCTTGACATGCTACACATAGAAATCATGTCTATAAGAAATCGCATACCTCACTTAACTTGTCTAATACCTATACACTATTTAAAGTATGTTGGTTTGAGTAAATGTTGTACTTGTTTCCATGTCTAATGTTGTGCACTATTATACAACATGTCTATAGGAACCAAACGCCAATAACTACTTGTTTAGTTATTATACAGCATGCCTATAGGATGTAATAATACATGCATTCGCTAATGTTCACCTAGATACCATGACTATAGGGCATTAACTAATTTACTAATTGACCACTTCTATTTTATTATTATTCTGCCCGCCTAGATGACATGCCTATAGGAACAAGCATGATAAAATTGAGTTCAAACACCAACTATTAGAAATCCTGCATATAGGATATTGCTACTCACATAGGAAGCATGTCTATAAAATCAAACGATGGTAATTCTAAGTTTTCGAACTGTTTTACTGCCTCATTATGCAAACAATTTAGAGATCATTCCTACAGGGTTTTGTAATACTTGTAATCTGCAAACAGCAACATTGCATGTACGACACTTGAAATCAGAATCACGTAGAAGCCATGTCTATAAGACTTAATAACTTTGATCTGTCTTAATTCTAAAATTGCCTACTGCCTAATATAAGAATCTGCATGCATACCTTTGTTGCTTATGTGTGGAGGCTGACTTGAGCCCTCTATTGTCTTTATGTGTAGTCCTATATGTTTTGAAATGTTCATCTAGTTTTTTCTTTTAAGCACCCTAAGTAAAGTCTTGAACCACACAAATAGTGGGTCCAAAGCCTCCTGGACCATAGGCATGAGACGGGTAGTGCACGCATAGGACATGGTCTAGAATTAAATTAGAGTGCTTTAGGTAAACAACTTTAACATAGTAATTGGGTAACATGAGATGATAGTTTGTGGCCGCTGAATAATATGAGCAGCCCCTACCCTAAGGGAGTTGCGAAGTATTATTTATGTTGCACGAGGTGTTCCATTAGGCTAAAAAACTTAGGGCCCCCTCATTTATATGTTTATTGTCTGAACTGTGTCTCTTGAACTTAGAATTATTAAGTTGTATCATGTAACCTCTAAAGACTTGTACTGATTATTTATATAGTGTAATTCTTGTGCGATTTTCTTTACACTTGTTTATATTATAGAAGAACTTTTAAATTCTATGCCTTCCCTCACTTACGATCACATAGGACAATTATAATTCAGTAATCCCTCTTACTGTAAATTTTGGCAAGGACCCATAGTTGCGGACCTCGAAGAGTGCCTAACACCTTCTATTTGAGGTAATTTCAGCCCTTACCCTATCTTTGAGGATAAAAACTAGTCAAACAGAGTTATTTGCAAACAGGTGCCCTAACACGCCTTAAAAATTATTAGGTGGTGACTCTTCTCTTTTGATACACATTTAAAAGAGTTGTCACATGTCAAAATCCGCTTTCGTTAGAAAACGTGGCTCGACACCTGGCAGGGGGTCTTCTAGGAGGAGCTGGGTGCGGTGCCCCCTTTTTAGAGAAAGGTTGTTATGCCTTCAGCTTTTGCCCCTGTTACGACTGTTGCACCTTCCGTACCGGCCCATGCCTTGGCTGCCGCAGCCTTAGGGCCTGTATCCATTCCGTCTACTGCTTCGGCCCCTTAACTCTTTTTGTTGGTTGATGAGGATGATGATGTCTCCCCTAATGACGGTGGTCTAATGCCCCTTAAGAGGAGAGTCATATACACGGGGGAAGAAAGGCCAATAGTCATTGACATAAAAGAGGGCGACTTCACTCTTCAAGAGACTGTTGTAGTACATGTTGGAGAGAGAACTGGGGTGGACTTCAAGGCCCTTCACTTGGAGGAGATGAACGTGGATGCATTGTCGCGTCCCGCGGGTGAGACGGTCGAAGGAGGGATGCCTAATGACAGCCTCGCACTTTTGAGACAAGAGGATGCTTTGTCCTCTAGTGCTGCAATGGATGTCCCCTCGTCTGCTGGTGACATATAAAAGATTGTTGCTGCGAAGGATGCCGGGTCTGACTTTTCTATGGACCTGGATGAGTTGAGGATGATCGATGAAGGGCTTACTCAACTTGAGGTGAGATTGGAAGAGGGCTCCAAGACTAGTACGATCCTAATGGATCGTAATCTACTTGTATATATCGAGGAGGTAGTCCCTACCCTCGGTTCTCTTTGTTCTGAGATTAAGCGTACGACCCTCGAGACGATAAACAATGGCACTCTATCGAATAATATTGTTGGTCTCACTCTCAGGATAAGTACAGCTATCGTTTGTTCCTATCCTTATGCCTTAGTTTCTTTGCAAGTTCTAACACATTTTCTTCATTTTGTAGATGGTTATTCTGGAGATTGAGAGTGCTCGACGGGAGAGAAGACATAAATAAATTTATGTGAAGCTTAAAAATAAGTATACAACGTTCCTTAGAAAGTACCAGGAGCTTTGGTGTTAGTTTCGCGAAGGCGATGATGTGCGGGTCCTAAGGGAGTACTTAAAGAAGAGGGACGAAGAGCAAAGAGAAGGAGCTCGAGCTTAATAGGGACGTAGAGGCCCAATGCAGTGATCTCCAAGACCAAGTGGCAAACTTGAAGAGTGTCAGTTCAAGGTAGAGGATCTCATTGGGGAGGTAGCCGAGAAGCCAGATGAGCACGATAAGGCAGAATCTGCTCGATCGGAGGCTCGGATGAGGGTGGAGTTTCTTGAGTTGGCGAACCAGACCCTTCGTTCTAATCAAGAAAATGACATGTTGAAGGTGAGGGCAAAAGAGGAATGGCTTGATGAAAGGAATGGGGAGTTGGAAAAAGAAACCTCTGATCTTTATGATCAAGTTGCTGCTTTGGAGGTCGAGAAGGCCCAACCTCTTGCACAGCCTTCTTCGTCTACTGCTTCTAGCTTCCCCAACGACCCCTATGAGTTGTATGAAGAATCGATTCATACCGAGGCCCAATTAAATGTGCTTCGTGAGTTGCATGCGGCGGGCTCCATTTCTAGGGTTGTCTTTGAGGATGCTCGGGTCAAGGGTCGCGAGGCTCGGATTGTTTGTGGCTACAACCCTGCTACGCCTTGTCCTGGATAAGAAGAGGAGAACAGGGATGATTTCATAGATCATCTTGAGGAGGATGCCTGGCACGATGATATTTACCCTCATGGCGAGGATGGAGAGGACACTAAAGGTCGGGATAGTGGCGGTGTCGATGGTCAGGTAGGTGACGTTATTGAGGATCAGGCTAGTAAGGATATTGTGGGTCATGATGGCGGTGGCCTGTAGTTCCTTAGAATGTTTTGTGTATTTTTCTCGGCGTCTTAAAGAGCCTTTGTAAAAACTTGTATATGACTATCAAAGTTGATTTTTGCTATCATCTGTGCTTTTCTTATTTGCTGTGATTTGTTTCTGTACTTGTATGTTTTGCTTCTTCATATTTTTATTATTGTCCTTTAGTTGATCATAATCCTTGGGTTGAATAGCCATAGACCGAATCATTTATGTCTATATAGATCGAGGATCTCATTAGTTGAGGATCAATGGGTTAAGTTTGAACTAGGTTGGACTTAGCCTTTTGTTTAGCTGAATTTGACCTTCTATCGAGATGTGGCCGAGGGCCAGTAGGTGTTGTTCGAACTTGGTCGAACTTTAACATTTAATTAGATCTCAACTGTGGGCCAGTAGTTGTTAATCGAAATTAACCTTTAATTAAATCGTGGCTAAGGGCTGGTGGGTGTTGTTCGAACTTGATCGAACTTAACCTTTAATTAAATCGCGGTCGAGGGCCGGTAGGTATTGTTTGAACTTGGTCAAACTTAACCGTTAATTAAATTACGGGCGAGGGCCGGTAGGTGTTGTTCGAACTCGGTCGAACTTAACCTTTAATTAAATCGCGGTCAAGGGTCGGTAGGTGTTGCTCGAACTTGGTCAAACTTAACCCTTAATTAAATCACGAACGAGGGTCGGTAGGTGTTATTTGATCTTGGTCGAACCTAACCTTTTGCTAAGGCAGTTTTGATAATCGTAAATTTCTATTACCTTGACGTTGTTGCTATGATTACATAATTGGAGAATGTTACAACTTTGGGCATTGGCTGGCGTTCCAGTCCCAGTTCTGGTATATCTAGTCCCTTTATTTTTTGACTTGGAAAGTTACTGCCTCATTGTGCAAATAATTTAGAGATCATGCCTATAGAATTTTGTAATACATGTAATCTGCAAATAGCAACATTGCATGCACGTCACTTGAAATCAGAATCACGTAGAAGCCATGTCAATAGGATTTAATAAGTCTGATCTGTCTTAATTCTGAAATTGCCTACTGCCTAATATAAAAATCTGCATACATATATTTGTTGCTTATGTGTGGAGGCTGACTTGAACCCTCTATTATCTTTATGTGTAGTCTTATATGTTTTGAAATGTGCACCTAGTTTTATCTTTTGAGCACCCTAAGTAAAGTCTTGAACCACCCAAATAGTGGGTCCAAAGCCTCCTGGACCATATGCATGGGACGGGTAATGCATGCATAGGACATGATCTAGAACTGAATTAGAGTGCTTTAGGTAAACAACTTTAACATAGTAATTGGGTAACATGAGATGTAGTTTGTGCCCGTTGAATAATATGAGCAACCCCTACCCTAAGGGAGTTGCCAAGTATTATTTATGTTGCACAAGGTGATCCTTTAGGCTAAAATACTTAGGACCCCCTCCTTTATATGTTTATTGTCCGAACTGTGTCTCTTGAACTTAGAATAATTAAGTTGTATCATTTAACCTCTAAAGACTTGTACTGATTATTTATATAGTGTAATTCTTATGTGATTTTCTCTACACGTGTTTATATTAAGGTGCCCTAACATGCCTTAAAAAATGTTAGGTGGCAACTCTTCTCTTTTGATACCCATTTAAAAGAGTTGTCACATGTCTAAATCCGCTTTTGTTATAAAATGTGGCACGACACCTGGCAAGGGGTCTTCTCGTAGGAGCCGGGCGTGGTGCCCCCTTTTCGTAGAAAGGTTGTTCCGCCTTCGACTTCTGCCCCTATTACGACTGTTGCACCTTCCGTACCAGCCCATGCCTTGGTTGTCGCAGCCTGAGGGCCTGTATCCGTTCTGTCTACTACTTCGGCCCCTTAACTCTTTTTGTTGGTTGATGAGGTTGATGATGTCTCCCCTAATGACGGTGGTCTAATGCCCCTTAAGAGGAGAGTCGTAGACACGGGGGAAGAAAGGCCAATAGTCATTGACATAGAAGAGGGCGACTTCACTCTTCAAGAGACGGTTGTAGTGCATGTTGGAGAGAGAACTGGGGTGGACTTCAAGGCCCCACACTTGGAGGAGATAAGCGTGGATGCATCGTCGTGTCCCGCGGGTGAGACGGTCGAAGGGGGGATGCCTAACGACGGCCTCGCACTTTTGAGATAAGAGGATACTTCGTCCTCTAGTGCCGCAATGGATGTCCCCTCGTCTGCTGGTGATATATGAAAGACTTTTGCTACGAAGGATGTCAGGTCTGACTTTGATATGGACCTGGATAAGTTGAGGATGATCGATGAAGGGCTTACTCAACTTGAGGTGAGATTGGAAGGGGGCTCCAAGACTAGTACGATCCTAATGGATCGTAATCTGCTTGTATATACTGAGGGGGTAGTCCCTACCCTCAGTTCTCTTTGTTATGAGATTGAGGGTACGACCCTCAAGACAATAAACAATGGTACTATGTCGAATAATATTGTTGGTCTCACTCTCAGGGTGTGTAAGGTTATCGCTTGTTCTTATCCTTATGCCTTAGTTTCTTTGCAAGTTCTAACACATTTTCTTCATTTTGTAAGTGGTTATTCTAGAGATTGAGAGTGCTCGACGGGAGAGAAGACATAAAGAAATTTACGTGAAGCTAAAAAAAAGAGTATACAACGTTCCTTAGAAAGTACCGTGAACTTTGGTGTTAGTTTCACAAAGGCGACGATGTGCGAGTCCTAAGGGAGGACTTGAAGAAGAGGGACGAATAGTTAATACAGGCCGTGGAGAAATGTAGCATCCTTGAAAGGACGTAAGGAGAGAAGAAGAAGAGCTCAAGATTAGTAGGGGCGTAGAGGCCCAAAGCAGCGATCTCCAAACCCAAGTGGCCAACTTGAAAAGTGTGAGTTCAAGGTAGAAGATCTCAGTGGCGAGGTCACCGAGAAGCCAGAGGAGCTTGATAAGGTAGAATCTGCTCGGTCGGAGGCTTGGAGGATGGTGGAGTTCCTTGAGTTGGCGAACCAGACCCTTCGTTCTGAGCAAGAAAATGACATGTCGGCGGTGAGGGCCAAATAGAAACGGCTTGATGAAAGGATTGGGGAGTTGGAAAAAAAAACCTCCGATCAATATGATCCAGTTGTTGCTTTGGAGGCCGAGAAGGCCCAAATTCTTGCATGGCCTTCTTCTTCTACTGCTTCTAGCTTCCCAACGTCCCCTATGAGTTGTATGAAGAATGGATTCATCCCGAAGCCCGACTAAATGTGCTTCGTGAGTTGTATGCGGCGAGCTTCATTTCTAGGGTTGCCTTTGAGGATGCTCAGGTCAAGGATCGCGAGGCTCGGATTGCTTGTAGCTACGACACTGCTATGCCTTATCCTAGATAATAAGAGGAGAACGGGGATGATGCCATGGATCATCTTGAGGAGGATGCCTGGCACGATGATATTTACCCTCAAGGTGATGAAGGTGAGGACACTAAAGGTCGGGACGGTGGCGGTGTCAATGGTCAGGGAGGCAACGTTATTGAGGATCGGGTTGGTGAGGACGTTGTGGATCCTGATGGCGGTGGCTAGTAGTTCCTTAGCATTTTTTGTGTATTTTTCTCGACGTCTTAAAGAGCTTTGTATAGACTTGTATATGACTATCAAAGTTGATTTTTGCTATCATCTGTGCTTTTCTTATTTTCCGTGATTTGTTTTTGTACTTGTATGTTTTGCTTCTTCATATTTTTGTTATCGTCATTTAGTTGATCGTAATCCTTGGGTTGAATAGCCATAGGCTGAATCATCCCTTTGTCTATATAGATCGAGTATCTCCTTAGTTAAGGATCAATGGGTTAAGTCTGAACTTGGTCGGACTTTAGCCTTTTGTTTGGGTGAATTTGACCTTCTATCGAGACGTGGCCGAGGGCCAGTAGGTGTTGTTCGTAGTTGGTCGAACTTTAACATTTAACTAGATCGCAGATGTGGGCCAGTAGATGTTGGTCGAACTTAACCTTTAATTAAATCGCGGTCGAGGGTTGGTGGGTGTTGTTCGAACTTGATCGAATTTAACCTTTAATTAAATCGCGGTCGAGGGCCGGCAGGTATTGTTCGATCTTGGATGAACTTAATCATTAATTAAATTGCGGATGAGGGCCGGTAGGTATTTTTCGAACTCGGTCGAACTTAACCTTTAATTAAATCGCGATCGAGGGCCGGTAGGTATTGCTCAAACTTGGTCAAACTTAACCCTTAATTAAATTGCGACCGAGGGTCGGTAGGTGTTATTTGAGCTTGGTCAAAATTAATCTTTTGCTAAGGCAGTTTTGATAATCATAAATTTCTATTACTTTGACGTTGTTGCTATGATTACATAATTGGAGAAAGTTACAACTTTGGGCATTGGTTGGCATTCCAGTCCCAGTTCCGGTATATCTAGTCCCTTTATTATTTGACTTGGAGAGTATTGAGGAGTCGGGCAATGAAAAGAAACAAGTCCGTTCTTTGCATACTTTGACTCAAACTGTCCCTTTTGTCGCCTCATTAAAAACCTCCTTGAGAAAACCCTAATGGGACAAAACTCAAGTGAGGGAAAAAGAGTACGACTCGGGGGGGGCGCTTCTTCCTGAGGGGGCTTCTTCCTTTTTAGAAGTTGAAGTGTTTGAGGTGGCTGATGTTCCAATTGTTTGGTAGTTGTTTTCCTTCCATTGTCTCTAATTGGAATGAACCCTGGTTTGCTTTGACTATAATTTTGTACGAACCGTCCCACTTTGTCCCTAGTTTTCCTTCCCTTGGATCTCTGCTCGCTTGGGTTTTGGCTTTGAATATATAGTCTCCGACTTTGAGAGACCGGACCTTTGCCTTCTTGTTGTAGTAAAGTTCTACTTGCTTCTTTTGGGCGACCATCCTTATGTACGCCATATCTCTTTGTTCGTCGATCTCATTGAGCTCTTGCCTTCTACTCTCGTTATTTCTAATGCCGCTTTCATGGGAGTACCTTAGGGTGGGTTCTCCGACTTTGACTGGTATGACTGCTTCGGTTCTATAGCCCAGAGAATAAGGCGTCTCTCTTGTGCTTGTCTTCAGGGTGGTTCTATATGCCCAAAATACTTCTGGGAGTATTTCTGGCCACAGTCACCTCTCCATGGCTTCCTTTTTGTCGTTTGGGAGCGCGTCGTCCTACAAGTAGGTGACAATATTATTACTCTAATCCCAAGTTAAACTTACAGACCTTACCTCGATTTGGTCCAATGACGAGTTGAGGAGGCAGACTACACTTTTGTCCACGATCGTGATACTTTTGGTGGTTGCGGCCAATTTAGTAAGGTCGTCCGCTTCGACATTCTAGGTACGTGGGATCTGGTCGAGCTGGCATTCATCGAACTTGGGCAGCAGTTTACAGATCTTGGTCTGATATTTTTGCAACCTTTGTTCCTTGATTTGGAAAGTCCCTCTGACTTGGTTGACTACGAGCTATGAATCATAATGGAGCTTCAACTGTTTCACCACATATTTGAGTGCTAGTCTCTATTGTGCAATTACGGCCTCATACTCTGCCTCATTGTTAGTCATATCTGGGCATCTTATGGACTGGCGAATAACTTCATCGGTAGGGACCTCGAGTACGAGTCCCAATTTGTATCTGGAAGCATTAGAGGGCTTCCTTCTCGACCTCGGGCATTATCTTTGCGCTGAAGTCTACGACAAAGTCGGCGAACACTTGCGACTTTATCATTATTCACGGCTGATATATGATATCGTGCTCGCTCATCTCGATGGTCTACTTGGCCAGCCTCCGCAATGATTCGGGTCTATGTAAAATGCTTCTTAGAGGGAAGGTGGTAACAACCGAGATAGGGTGGCACAGAAAATAGGGTCTAAGCTTTCGTGAAGCTACGACCAGTGCTATGCCCAGTTTTTCGAGATGTGGGTACCTCATCTGCACATCAACAAATTTTTTGTTAATGTAATAAATGGGAGCTTACGTACCTTTACTTTCCCAGATCGGGACTGCACTTACTGCCACTTCAGCGATACAGCGCGAAAGATGAGGAGGTGTTCCCCGGGTTCGGGCTTCGAGAGCAGAGATGGTGATGACAGATACGCCTTCAGTTCTCGCAGATCTTTCACACAATCGGGCATCCACTCGAGGTCGTTATCCTCTTTGAGTACGTTGAAACATCTGTGACATCTATCGGATGATTGCGAAATGAATCTCGATAGGGCAGCGATTCGACCAGTCAACCTTTGGACTTGCTTCTTAGTAGTTAGGAGCTTCGATATCCCTTCGATAGCTTTGATTTGGTCCAGATTGACTTCTATCCCCTGTTGTGACACTAAGAAACCCAAAAACCTCCCTGAGGCTACGCCAAATGCTCATTTCTCTAGGTTTAGTTTCATCCCATATCGTCTTAGTATGTCGAAAGCTTCCCTCAAATGGTTAATATGGTTCTCCTCCCTTACAAATTTGAACAGCATGTCATCGATATATACCTCAATGGTATCCTTGAACATATTTGTGACCAATCTTTGATAAGTGGCTTCTTCGTTTTTCAACCCGAACGACATGACCTTGTAACAGTATGTTCCTCGGTAGGTAATGAATGTGTTTTTTTCCTAGCCCTCTTCTTCCATAAGTATCTAGTTGTAGCCCCAGTATGCGTCCAGGAAACTCAGCAGATCGTGCCCGGCTGTAGCGTCATTAAGTTGGTCGATATGTGGCAATGTAAATGAATTCTTCGGGCATGCTTTATTTAAGTCTGTGAAGTCTACACACATCCTCCATTTCCCATTTTTCTTTTTTACCATCACTACGTTGGCGATCCACTTTGGGTATTTCGACTCCCGGATGGAGCCATTTTCCAATAGCTTATCCACCTCCTCGTGAACGGCATCATTGATGGCGGGGTTGAATTTTTGTCTGGCCTACCTTATCGAGAGATAGAATGGATTTACGTTCAGTTTGTGTGCGGTGATCTGCTTGGGGATGCCCGACATATCTGCATGGCTGAAGGAAAATAAATCGGCGTTTGGTATTAAAAATTGGCTAAATGTACCTGGTTCTCAGAGTTTGCAGCCGATGTAGGCCTTTTTGCTAGGGTTGTTGGAATCTAATTGAACAGGGTCAAGATCCTCTATAGTTGAGTCCGCGGCTTCCACCATTTCAGGGTCCATGATGACGTCTCTGGTCTCTTCTGGCGTCTACCTCAACCATGTTGATTTTTATGCCTCTTTTTTCTTGTCTTTCTTCTGTTGGGTTGTCATGCTATCCAAGGCAATACAGTAGCATTCTCGGGATGTGCGATGTTCTCCCTGTATTTTGAATATTCCCCAAGGTGTTAGGAACTTGAGTACTTGGTACAGGCTGGAGGGAATGACTCTCATGGGATATATCCATGGTCATCCTACTATGGTATTGTAGGTGGTGGAATGATCCATGATGTGGAACATTGTCTCCAAAGTTATGCCGTCGGCCAAGACGGGGAGTGTGATTTCATCTGATGTCTATTCAACTACATTATTAAAATCGATTAGTGTGATGCAGCGTGGAACTATTTTTTCCTCGAGTCTCATCTGGTCGAGGACTTGGGAATGGATAATGCACACTCCTCTCCCATCATCTACCATGATACGTTTGACATTAGTATCTAAAATTCATAAAGTAATGACGAGAGCATCGTTGTGAGGGAAAGTCAAACCGTCGACATCTAACTCGTCGAAGATGATCCTTTCTTCGAGTCCATCATATTGTTCATGGGTGATGGATCTTTTGAGCTTGTGAGTGGAGCTGAACTTAACGTTGTTGGTGGAGGCATCATCGCTGCCAGTGATAATCATATTGATAGTACGAATTGGTGATGGAAGCTTCAGCGGACCTTGGCGTTCACGACCTCTGGCGAAGTTGTTCCTCCCCCTATCGCTCAACAACTCTTTGAGGTGTCCTTGATGCAGTATGTTCACAACGTCTTGCCTTAGGGCGATGCAATCTTCTATCTTGTCTCTATGTTCCTGGTAATTCGCAAAGGGCATCTGACTTTCTGGTGCTTGGGTCAGACCTCATCTTTGGCGGCCTCTTCACCTTTGTTCCAAGTTTCTCCAAGGCATAGACTATTTCTATATGTGACACACAAAATTTGTGAGTAGACAACAAGGGGGCATACCTCTCTCGTTTCTATAAGTCCGTGTTTTTTTCCTAGATGGGTCATCATCATAGCAGAGGGAAGAAAGGGCGGGGGTCCTGACGTATGAATGATGTCATTCCCTATTTGGCCGTGAGACTGGGTGATCCCTCCTTATGTTATCTCTTAGTTCTCTCTTGGGCTCGGTTTTTACTGAGATGAGCCGTCGAGTTGGCCCATTGAGGTCATTATCGTCTACTCGGACTTCAGCGCAATGAGCATTTTAGATTTCGTCCCAAGTGGTCGGGGGTACTTCATATGTCGGCTCAGCAACTTTCTGGTCACTCTTGAACCCTCTCAACTCAACTCGTTCTGAAAGGCCGTGATTGCCATCCCTTCGGACACATTTGGTAAGGTTATCCTTATCCTATTGAATCGGGTGAGGAAGTACCTCAGTCCCTCTCCTAGGGTTTTCCTGAAATCGAAGATGTCGTTCACTCTTGTTTCGGCCTTCTTGGCTTTGGCGTGTGCCATTATGAACTTGTCGACTTTCTTTGAAGGTTTCTATGTAGTGGGTTGGTAGTTGTGAATACCATGATAACGCCTCTCCAGTGAGGGTTTCGCCAAATTTCTTCAGCAAAATAGAGGACACGTGTTCCTTGGTGAGATCATTGTCCTTCACGGCGGTGACGTAATGAGTCACGTTATCCTCGAGGTCGGTTGTTCCGTCGTATATCCTAAGATACAATGGTATTTTGAAGGTCTTTGGTATGGAGTGTGAGGCTGCTCCCTTATTGTACGGTTGCTCTACGAGCCTGTCGGCATCCTCTTTGGTAGTAGCTTGGGGGCACCTAGTATCTTATCGACCCGTTCTTAGTATTCTTTCATTTGATCTCTTAGAGATTTGTTTTTATTTTACATTTCTTCCATTCTCTTCAGAACAACAGTGAGGACGTCGTCACTTGCACTATTAATAACATTATGAGGTATACCTGGAGTTGGAGGGTCTGGTTGGCTGCCTTGATCGTCTACTCGTTGGACGTATGGGCTCATGCGGTCTCTATGGTCGTGCATTGAACTTGTTTGTTGAGCACGCTTACTAATGTATTAGTCAACCACGCTTCATGAAGCCTTTTCATGGTCGGTGGCGTTCCTTCTCCTGTGGACGTAGAGACCCATTTTCCATTTGGTTTTGTCGTGCTACAATAGGGGGGAGGCGATCTCTCGTGCTTGGGGGAGGAAGTGGGTGTCACATCATTGCCTAGCATTTCATAGCTCTTGTTAATAGTGTTCATGAGGGTGTTGGGGATATCACCTGTTACTTTGGTTCTATCTTCTTGATTACCTGCCATGTATACTTCCGTACGTGCAGAGAAAATAGAAAACCCTTGTGGTTTGTTAGGTTAACAACTCACGTGAGTTGTAAATCTAAAGGAAACTAAAAGATTAGCTAAGAAATATCCACAGACGGCGCCAAGCTATTTGACCTAAAATTTAAATCCAGATTCAAGCAATTAGATTTAAATAAAGTAGAATCAATCTTAGCTAATATCAATATCCAAAAGATAAAATAACCGATTTTGTAGTAGATAATATGTATATTTGACCGAATAGCAGTAAATGTGGGCAACACTAACAATATTCAATGACCCTAGAGGTAGAAGATAGCATTAAATAATAATAAATAGCAATAAATGATATTTATGTAAATAAGAATGTGCGAGTCACCCAAAAAGGGGTGAGATTTGTAGATATTCCTTCTAACAATGATAAATGATTGATGAGCCTTCAAATGTTCAAATAGTTCTTGGATCCAGTGGAAATATTATGCAAGAATCTTAGTGAAAATGTATCTCTCGTGTGCTTGTAATAAAGCCAGATTCTCTCTATAAAGCCAATGTATTTTCTTACAGGTGAATATCTTATGTCCTTTATCATTGCGTCTCTTTCTATTTATAGGGAACACATACCTAAAAACCCTAATAGTACAGGTACAGAGAATATCCATTAGAATATTCTCCTTTGTGTCTTGTCCTAAAACTAGCCGTTATAAATCTGTCTAAGATGCTCGACCTTGACCTTGATCTACGATGACGTCTCGACCTTGGGATTCACTGACTCTTCGACCGCATCTTTCATCTTTTAAGGGATCACTTCGACCTTGGGCATATCTTTATCGAAGTCGAACTGGCGACACGTGGCAGTCCGTGAGTGCCTCCTCAATATTAACATGCTTTGATTGTATCAAAGGTGATTTTTGACCCATACAAGCTTGTCTTTTTATGTATACTGTTTGCCCCTGTTCTCTTGAGGTGACAAAGGGGGAGAAAGAAACAAGAGCCAACTGCCGAGGAGAGTAGCTAGCTAACTTGCTGAAAGTAAGGGGAGCAATTCAAATTCACTAAAACGAAAGCCTAATTCGAATTTGTTTCATACATTTATTTTTATGAAGACATTAACAACATATACGAGCTTTTATTTTGCTTGTTTAGCAACTGCGTCACATTCACAAATTATATTATTTGTCTTAAGTTAATTATTTATAGACAAAGTTTATTATTTTTCTTGGGACGAACTTTTAAAGTATGGTATTTGTTTGAAACAATTTTTTTTTTAAATTATTATCGTTTTCGTAAAGATTTAATATTGCGTCTAATGTACATTGTGATCTTTTAAAAGATTTTTTGGATTATTCGGTCATACACTTGATAATAGTTCTACTTTTCACCAAGTAGAATTACTTAAATATAACTAACTAAAATAATAATAATTTGTTAGTGCAAGAAATATAAAAATGTATAGAGTAAAGTCAGTTCACATTAAATACTCTAATAATAGAGCGACAAGTGGAACTGGAGACAGACGAAAAACGAAGCAAGTGGAAACAAAGACCGGAGACAGCAGCTTCGGTTGGCACCGGGCAGACCCCGAAAGGAATATTGCTAACGAGGACAAACGAATATTTGCAACCCTATAACATTCAATGAATGATATTCCTCAATATTAAATGCGCAATCCGCTATAGAAAATTTTGGCATTCATAGCATGTCATTATACATTTATCAATGGCTCGCGTAATTGTCATTTAAGAGGGGTTTGATCCTAGGGACTTATTCCCTAGGTGTAGCTATAAATAGTGACTTCAACAGCCATTGTAAGAGACGAAAACTCTGACAAAATTATGCTACACATTATTCTAAGCTCAATAGTACTTTATTTCATATCTATCAATATTCTTATTATTGTCTTCGGAAGCCTTGCTCCTGGAATCAAGCTGCTTGTCGTCTTATCTCGATTTCAATGCTAAGTCTTATATTTTTATTTAATTTATTTATCATTTTGGGATCAAATTGATTCACTTGTCTATAAATCATATTATAAATTCAACTGTACCATTTTACGGGTAAACAAAAAATAAATAGTATTTGTCTATTTCAAACAAGAATGTTAATCACAATAGATTGATAATTCACATAAACTTGTAGTATGTTATTGGTTCAACTATAATTATTTATTTAAGTTTTTGTTTTAATAGTAATAATATTATTTTACAGAATCGTATTACAACCGAATCGATTTTTAGGTTTTTTTAATAAAATCGTAGTTTTCTAATAAATCTATAACTGTATCGATAATTATGGTAGGTTTTTTATTTTATAAAAATAAACAGAAAAAAAAAATCGAATCGTACCGAATAAATTTATATGAAAAAATATATTTATATATTAAGTTTAAAAATAATAAAATATTAAATTTTTTTGGAACCTTGATATTATGAAAACGGTTACAAGCCAACAAGCAATTAAACTCAAAATCCTAATTCCAAAACCTATTATACTACTATTGAAACTAAATTATTTCCGGCATATTCATTAGCAAGACACAAGGTATTCTAGTGATTACGAGTAGCAAACTAGTACAATGTATTGAATATTTTTTCTTTCATATGATTAAAACGTATACTTTCAAATATTTAATCTTCTATAGACTTTATTCTTGAGTTCCAACTTACTTAATATCTTTCCACTCGTGTGATTTATATTTTTTTTTTTTTTGTCTTTGCTTAGTTTCTTTTATGTTTCTGTAGAATAATTGATGGATCTATACTCTAGTCATCTTTCAGATTTTCTTAATTCATTACCTTTTAAATAGTAAAAATGGCTAGAGAGTTTTGTTAACTCCTATAAAAATATGTATGATGTTGCATTCTGGTTCTACTAGTGATTTTTATGTGATATTTAAAAAATACCGAAAATTAACCAAACCGTACCGAAGAGAAATTGACATGATTAGTACGATTTCTAAAAATCTAATTTTGATTATACATAATAGAATAATCGAAAAATTACAACAACAACAACCCAATGAAATCCCACTAATGGGGCCTGGGGAGGGTAGTGTGTACGCAGACCTTATCCCTACCCCGAAGGAGTAGAGAGGTTGTTTCTGAAAGACCCTCGGCTCAAGAAAATAAAAAGGCAAAAGGACAAAAAGGAGACAATATTAATATCATCACAGCAATCATAGGAAAAATAAGAACATCATGAAATCCAGAAAAAAGATACAGAGCAAAAGGAGACAATATTAGTATCACCGAAGCAATCTAGAAGAAAGATGCAAAGCAAAAGCGATAGCTAGTAAATAGGACCGGCACTGAAACGCGAAATAGTAAAACACAACATTGCCACTAGATATCTTAGACAAAACCCCTACATGGCTAGTCCCACAATGGTACGAAATAAGGCACGACTCAACTACCTCTTAACCTACAACCCTAATACTCGACCTCCACATCTTCCTATCAAATGTCATGTCCTCGAAAATCTTGAGCCTCGCCATATCATGCCTGATCACCTCTCCCCAATACTTTTTAGGCCGCCCTCTACCTCTTCTCGTGCCCTCCACAACCAGCCGCTCACACCTCCGTACAGGAGCATCTGGGCTTCTCCTCTGAACATGTCTGAACCATCTAAACCTCGCTTCCCGTATTTTGTCATCAATGGGAGCCACGTGTACCTTCTCCCGAATATCATCATTCCTAATCTTATCTATCCTAGTGTGCCCGCACATCCACCGCAACATCCTCATTTATGCTACTTTTATCTTCTGGATATGTGAGTTCTTAACGGGCCAACACTCAACCCCATACATCATGGCCGGTCTAACCACCGCTCTATAGAACTTACCTTTGAATATTGGTGGCACTCTCTTGTCACACAGGACTCCAGACTAACCTCCATTTCATTCATCCTACCCCAATACGATGTGTCACATCCTCGTCGATATCCCCTCCCCCTGGATAACCGAACCATGGTACTTGAAGCTGCCTCTATTCGGGATGACCTGCGAATCAAGCCTCACATCCATGCCCATTTTCCCTGGCTCAGCGCTGAACTTACACTCCAGGTATTCCGTCTTCGTCCTGCTCAGCTTGAAACCCTTAGACTCAAGAGTCTGTCTCCAAACCTCCAGCTCTCGTTAACACCGGCTCGCGACTCATCAATTAGAACTATGTCATCGGCGAATAGCATGCACCATGGCACATCCCCTTGAATATGGTGTGTTAACGCGTCCATCACCGGGGCGAATAAGAACGGACTGAGCGCAGAACCTTGGTGTAACCTCATTACAACCGAAAAAATGCTCAGAGTCGCCTCCTACTATCCTAACCCTAGTCTTAGCCCCATCATACATGTCCTTAATCGCCATAATGTAGGGAACCGACACACCTTTTGCCTCCAGGCATCTCCAGAGAACTTCTCTAGGAACCTTATCATATGCTTTCTCTTGGTCAATAAACACCATGTGCAGATCCATCTTCCTCTCTATGTACAGTTCCACCAACCTTCTAACAAGGTATATAGCTTCTGTAGTCGAATGACCCGGCATAAACCCGAACTAGTTGTCGGATACAGACACTGTCATCCTCACCCTCGCTTCAACCACCCTCTCCCACACTTTCATGGTATGACTCAGTAATTTGATACCCCTATAATTTTTACAACTCTGGATATCACCTTTGTTATTATACAATGGAACCCCCGTACACCTCCACTCATCCGGCATCCTCTTCGCCTTAAAAATAACATTAAACAACCTAGTCAACCACTTCAAACCTGCTCTCCCCACACACTTCTAAAGTTCTACTGGAATCTCGTCTGGCCCCGTCGCTCTGCCCCTACTCATCTTATGCATAGCTCCCGCGACCTCCTCAACCTCAATACGCCCGCAGTACCCAAAGTTGCGGTGACTCTCGGAATGCTCCAATTCACCTAGCACAATATCCCGATTCCCTTCTTCATTTAGAAGTTTATGAAAGTAAGTGTGTCATCTCCTTTTAATCTGGGCATCTTCCAACAATACTCTACCATCTTCGTCCTTGATGCATCTCACTTGGTCCAAATCCCGAGCCTTCCTCTCTCTCAACTTGGCCAGCCGGAATAACTTCTTCTCCCCACCCTTTTTCCCCAATTCCTCGCACATACGACCATAAGCCGCAGTCTTAGCCTCTGTGACCGCCAGCTTAGCCTCCTTCCTAACTGAATATACCTCTCCATGCACGCTCGCCTCTCCTCCTCACCTATGCTCCCCACTAACTTCAGGTACGCCGCCTTCTTCACTTCCACTTTACCTTGGACCACTTCATTCCACCGCCAGTCTCATTTGTGCCTACCAGAGACGCCCGTTGAGACCCCTAACACCTCTCTCGCAGCCTCCCTAATATAGTCTGTTGTCGCTCACCACATAGTACTCGTGTCACCACTGATCCTCCAAGCTCCCATAGCAAACAATCGCCCTTCCAACTCTTGGGCTTTATCTTTAGTTAAGGCTCCCCACCTGATTCTCGGTCTTCCTCGAGTAGACATTTTCCTCCTCTTTAACATAATCGAAAAATTAGTATGGTACAAATTTTATAAAATGACTGGCCGAACCGAACCGTTGACTGTTGACATCTCTAATTACATGCATGACTTGCCATATATGTGCCTTTAATAATGTTATAGTGTATATATATATGCATGACTTGCCATATATGTGCCTTTAATAATGTTATAGTGTGTGTATATATATATATATATATATATATATATATATATATATATATATATATATATATATAACATAAATGACGGTTGAGCCTTCAAATATTTGTTCAATTGTATTACAGGTCATCACATTGAGTTTGGACACGGCATCAAATCAAAGTCCCACTAGGAGCCAAATCGCTTCAGCCACCAAGTTTTTACCAACCAAGTTCCTTCTTTCTGAAAACTGATTGCTGCAAAAACAAACACCCCTTAGGTTTGAATTTGATCACAACAGCAAAAAAAATGTCTCACTCTGTGTTTCAAATCATGCCTATGGATATCCGTACCTTCTCCAAACCTTTATTGCCACTGCCGGCCGTACGGCGAGCTTTTCCGTTTAAAACTAAGGCGTCACAACTTTTATGGCGAGCTTTTCCGTTAAAAACTAGGGCGTCACAACATTTATTGCCGGCCGTTGGGCGAGTTTTTCCGTCAAAAACTAACGTTATCAAGGCGTCAATTGATTCTCGGTCTTCTGTGATGTACGCTCCGGTAATGAAAGGGGAAAAGTACGGCGCTCTTGGTGCAGATACGTTAGAAATATCGAAACTTGGTTTGACCCAGACACAGACGAATTCTAGCCCTGAGCCCCAGGTTTGTGCTTTATTACCGAAAATACTCCTTTAACGTGTGGTTTTAAACATGTGATGTAATTTCAATTAATGATCTTCACTAAAGATAACAAATATTTGTGTCTTAATTTGATTGATTGAACTACCATTTTTCTGCTATGTTGTAATTGTAAGTCTTCTGCATATTGTTGTGATAATTACACGCCCAATAAATGGATTCATATGCTGACTCCAACTAGCTAGCTTGACTTACTTCTGTTGTGTCGTTGTATGCTAATTATTTTTTGTACCTTAATTTTTAAAATTGAATTAAATTTTCATGGTGGATGTAGTTAAGATAGAAATACGACACTAAGGGTTAAAAAGATACAAGTGACCATTGTAATGTATAGATGGCTTCTGCGAATGGAACTGAAACTGTTGTTGTATTCTCGACTTGCCATTTCTTTATGGGCAAAAAATGAAGATTGATCGGATATAAGTGACCATTTGTGTCAAAATTGTTTAATCTGAATTCTGAAGTTGATTACTGGATCCTAGATGTGTCTTATGTGCTTTCTTTGCTATTTTGGTTCTCTCTTTCTCAATGAAATGGAAAAGGCGAGTGGAGAAAAAAAAAGTTGATTTGCTTCGATTAGCCTAGATGGTGTGAAATTTCGGCATGTGCTTGCTTTTCATAATGACAGATAATTCCATCTATGTTTAAGAATCTCGCGCTCTGTGTTTTACCTGAACTTGAGCTTTCATGGTAGACCTACTGGTACAATCTGGCAACTCTTGGTATTAAGAGAACTGGCTAATGTTGTGCAAAATCACAGCTTTCGACTGATGGAGGAGGTGGAAATATGGGAAACAATGTCAGGGAGACTCGGAACTTTTTCAAAGAGATGTCGTTAAATTCCAGTACCACTATGAGTGCACCTACATTGCCAATAGGTATGTTTATGTATATTCCTTGACTGATTCCTTTTAATAAGTACCTACAACAACAACAATTCGGTGTATTCCACAAAGTGGGATATGGGGAAGGTAGTGTGCGTGCAGACCTTGCCCTTACCCTTTGGAGGTAGAGAGGTATGTTTCCGATAGATCCTCGACTCAGGGTTAGATGGCAAAGCAGCAGAAACAACAAGATAAAATGATAAAACTACCAAAGCGAAAGAAATAACATGTATAAAAACAATCTACCGATAAGAAAATATGAAAATACAAGACTAATCCTACTACCGCGGGCAAGAAACAAAGACCCACACGACTACATACTAATCCTCTACCTTAATCCTCGACCTCCGCACCCTTCTATCATGGGTCATGTTCTCCGTAAGCTGAAGTTGCGCCATGTCTTGCCTAATCACCTTTCTCCAATACTTCCTACATCTACCTCTCCTCAACTCCACCGTGGCCAACCTCTCACACCTCCTTTCCGGAGTATCTATGCACTCTTCCCGTGCCCGTACCATCTCAGTATCGCTTCCCGCATTTTGTCCTCCACGGAGGCCACTCTATCCCCTCCCGAATATTTCTTTCCTAATCTTATCTCTCCTAATACGCCCACACATTCATCTCCGCATTCTCATTTCCTCTACTTTCATCTTCTGGACATAGGATTTCTTGACAGGCCAACATTCCGCCCCATACAACATAGTCGGGCAAACCCACCACTTTGTAGAACTTAACTTCAAGTCTCTGTGGCACATTCTTATCACATAAAATCTCGGATGCGAACCACCATTTCATCCATCCCGCCCAATACGATGTTCGACATTCTCGTCAATATCCCCGTTATCTGGATTATTGATTCGAGGTACTTGACTCTTGGGAATGACTTGTGTATCGAGCCTCACCTCCACGTTCGCTTCATGAGTCATGTTGTTAAACTTGCACTCCAAGTGTTCTGTCTTAGTCATGCTCAACTTGAAACCCTTCGACTCTAGCGTTGACCCCCCTCGTGTCTCATCAATTAGAATTATATTACCCTCAAATAACATGCATCATGGCACCTCCCCTGAATGGGACACGTCAGCACATCCATCACCAAGACAAATAAAAACGGGCTAAGAACTGATCTTTGCTGCAACCCCATCATGACTCGAAAATGTTCCGGTCTCATCCCACTATCCTAACTTGAGTCTTAGCGCCATCATACATATCATGAATCACCCTAGTGTATACTACAGGCACACCTCTAGCCTCCAAACATCTCCAAATAACCTCAAAATAACCTCTATAGGGACTTTGTCGTAAGCTTTTTAGGTCAATGAATACCATATGCAAGTCTCTCTTCCTCTCTCGATATTGCTCCACCAACCTCCTCACAAGGTGAATGGCTTCCATAGTCGATCACCCCGGCATAAATTCTTGCACCCGTACTTCCACCATCTGCTCCCAAGCTTTCATAGTGTGGTTTAGCAACTTGATACCCATATAGTTGATACAATTTTGGATATCATCTTTGTTTTTGTACAACGGAATCATCATACTCCACCTTTGTTCTTCGGGCATCTTTGTCAACTTACACATAACCCCCTCCACCTATTTAACCTTTATATGCCTACAAAACCCAAAATCATGACGACTCTCGAAGTGCTCTAAATCACCCAACACAATTTTCCTTTCCACCTCATCGTTCAAGAGACCATGGAAGTAAGTCTGCGATCTTTGTTGAGAATATGTGCTTCTTTCGCCAATTTTTTGCCCTCCTCATCTTTGATGCACTTCATTTGGTCCAGGTCACGGTCCTTCCTCTCTCTCACCTTGCTTAGCTTGTACAATTTCTTGTCCTCGCCTTTGGCCCAAAGTTCTTCATACAAACGGCCAAACGCTGCAGTTTTAGCTATTGTTACCTCTAACTTTGCCTCTTTCTCAACCTTATACCATACATGACCCTTTGTTTCCTCTTCCTCCTAATCTCTAAGTCCATTACCAAGAGCCTATGTTGAGTCGAGAGATTCTCGCTCGGAATAACCTTGCAATCCGTGCATAAACCTCTATTGCACTTCCTGAGGAGTAGTAATCAATTTGGGTCTTGGTTGACGAGCTCTGGAAGGTGACTAGGTGCTCATCCCTCTTCTGAAAATCCTATCACTAAATCAAATGCTTTAGCGAAATCCAACAGCGAAGTACCTCCGTCGTTTCTATCTCCAAAATCGAAGCTCCCATCCGCAACGTCATATCCCCTCGAGGACGTCCTGATGTGGCTATTGAAATTCCCCCGAGGAATAACTTCTCGGTGTGCGGGATACCGTGCAACACCTCATCCAAATCCTCCCAAAATTGCGTCTTGACCTAAGTTGCGCGGACTCTCATTTTTGGTGCCGCACCCGTCTCGACACGGGACGAGAGCGGGAGCGGGCTACGTCTCAGATTCGGTCAATTAACTTCGGATACTTTGACCTGAGTTCATCGACAAATTTGGGGGGAAATTGAGATTTTGATTTCTCAAAATTAAAAATAAACATATTTAAGACATGCGAAATGGCATACCTTCAATATTGTAGTACTTTTGTCTCATATTTGCTGCTTTGTTTTCTAGAAAAAACAAGAATTCAAGGGGTCATGTTCTGAGTTCGGACTTATAGCTCTATTCTTATAATTTTGTATTTTTTTAGCCGAATCCCCGCACCCGTATCCATACTTGGATTCGCACTCCCGAATCTTAAAATTTAGATTTTGCCGAATCCGTGCTTATATCGGATGGCCGCACCCGAGTCCGTGCAACTTAGGTCTTGACCTCCACGTACAAGCCCGCTTGAGGAGCGTATGCACTAATGACATTTAAAGTAAGCCCACCGACAACTAGCTTAATAACCATCAGCATGTCGTTCACCCTCCTAACCTCCACCACTAGCTCGCTGAGTTCCTTATACACCAAACTACCTACTCCATTCTTGTCCCTCACGCCTCCTGAGTATCGCAGTTTAAACCCGTCAACATCCCGTGCCTTGGTTCTCACCCGCCTAGTTTCCTGGACGCAGGTTATATTGGTCTTCCGCTTCCGGAGAATCTTTACCAACTCTATAGACTTATCCGTTAAAGTCCCTATATTCCAGGACCCATCTCTCAGGTTAGAGGCTACCTTGCCTCCCTTACCCCCCTACCACTCGCCCCCTTGCCTGACCCGAGGACATGACCTTACTCTACCATCATGCACTACAGTCGCTATAATCTAGGATATACTAAGCTAACACTATCACTATGGCAGGCAAAGAGTCAAAAAAGAATAAAGACTAAAGTTAAGTGGCACTAGTAGTAGTCGGTAATACAGATAAGTACGCAGACACTGCACTTTAACTAGCGCAATTTTAATTGGCTACAAGGAAAGAGACAAGATCGACAAGTGAATAGGAGGTACTCAGGTACCAACTCCCGAAAGGTAGAACCTGGAATGTAATCGGAGGTGACAAGGCGATGTTGTAGCTCCAGCCTTGAAAGATTCCCAGCTACCCACGCTCCGCCACGCGGCGTCACTGACGCAACCAGAGCTCCCCTCTAGCGCAACTTCGTAGACCCCTGTAAATGTGTACCTAAAACACATACACCACACAAAAGAACAAAACAGAAGAACAGGCGGACGGGAATTGCTGCCGGCGCCTGTCGTTGGACAGAAAGGAAAAGGGGGAAGCGAGGAAGAGGGAGAGAGAAGAAAAAGAGAAATTAGGAGAAAGAAAGAGGGGACAGCAGCGGCGACGCGGTACTACACCGGGGCCGGACGCTGACCAGAGAAGGTGGAGAAGAAAGAAGAGAGAGAAGAAGAAGAAGAGAAGGAAGGAGAAGTCAGACGCCAGCGACGGGGATTGTCGCTGGCACCGAGTCTCTGACCAGAAAAGGGGTAGAGAGAGAAGAAGAAGAAGGGGAGAGAGAGAGAGAGAAGGAAAGTCAGAAGGAAGGGAAAGGGGGACCTCACCTGGCCGGAGAGTCGTCGCCGGCGGTCTGTCTTGTGACCATTAGAAGTAGAAAGAAGAAGGTACAGAAGGGGGAAGAGAGAGAGAGAGTACTATTAAATTGAAGAATTGGTTAAAAGTACCTCCGCGTGTATTTTAAAGGAATGTATTTTCCATGTAATTAGGAGCACACGGTGAAAACTTTCATATCTTTTGATCATGTCAAACACTATATATCAGCTTCTCTTGTTGTTATCTCGCTGAGAAGCCTTTGCCGCATTAGATGTAAGAGTATCTGAATAGCCATTGCTACGTATGTGCTGTAGGAATTACGTCAGTCAGAACGTAACATGAAGCAATGATCCTTTAGTAATATTGGAGTTGCTGTTCTGCATATAATTTTTGACTGTTTTAGCACTCTCTTTCTCTCTCCATGGAAACATAAATTTGCAGTCACCAACATGATGAAATACTTTCTTACTGCAAATCAGCAAAAGTGGAAATTTTGGCTTATGATTTATCATCTAGATTTCTTGTATTTGGTGTTGTTCAACTCCTTGGAAGTCTAAGATGCATCCTTTGCCTATAAGTCAAAAGCTTTTGTCTTTGAGTTTACTTGTTAAAAGAAACACTTAAAATTTTAAAAAACTCATGTTTGATTTTCTGGTTGACTTGATGTGATGGTGTTAGGTTTTGAAGTAACTGAATCGGACATTTATGCTTAAGGTTTGACAACAATGTCGTCAAAAGATTTGATACTTTAAAATCCATTGTTGGCAAAACCATTTGAAGAATTGCTGCTCATCCTGCAGCTTGTGCTGTCTATGTTGTTAATCGTTGAATGTCGTTTTCACAGTGAGAGCAGAGGCTGAATACCTGAAGCAATTCAAGCCAATAGTATCTGTTGGCCTCCAGCCGCTTGGCATGCAGTCTCAATTTATTAACAATGGAAGACACTTGATATGAACTGTTCAAGAAAAGCGTGCTTTAATAGTATGTGCTGCTGCTCTGGTAACATTTCTTTGGGTACTACTGTTTGTGTAACTGCTAGCATTGCCCGGTTTAGATAATTTAATGCCCCTAATGATTTTAGTGGGTCAGTCTTGTTATGTCTTATATATTTATTTTGTGCGATTTTTTCTGTGAGAAGCTTCAGAATGCTAGCAAGTCGCTGCTCATGGCATAAGTTATCACATTGGACTATGTCTCCTTCAGCATGCCAAGCAGGATTCTGCAGTCAGTATATTGGAAACAACTGCACTCATTAAAACAAGGACCCTAAACTCAAGTTGATTAGCCTCTCTACTTGCCACTCGTTTATAGATATGGATTGGTAAAATGCGGAAATATATCCTTGTTTGTTACTTGAAAGTGGTAGTTTAATGCATTTCTTGTTACAGACAATTGGAAATAGGATCTACCAAACATTTAATCTAAGCACCCAAGGGTGTGGCCTAGTGGTCAATGAAGTGGGTGAGAACCATGAGGTCTCAGGTTCAAATCCCAGCGGATGCAAATACTAGGTGATTTCTTCTCATCTATCCAAGCCTTGGTGGATAGAGTTACCTGGTACCTGTTGCGGGTGGGAGGTGGCAGGTATCCCGTGGAGTTAGTCGAGGTGCGCGCAAGCTGGCCCGGACACCACGATTATCAAAAAAAAAAAAAAAAAAAATTTAATCTAAAAATAACAATGGGAATTAGGACCTCATCACTTATCTATATTGATGTTCTTGATGCTGCTGCTGCGATTACTACTGCTTGCATTCAGTTTTTGGTTTTCCATTTACCTGTTCAACCTTTCAATTTTGCATTTAATGCAGAATGCCAGATGTGCAACTGAAGGCCAGACGCAGACTCTTACAAGGGAAAATTCAACCATTACAGTTGCACCAGGTAATTTTTTCAAGTTCTTTACATAAACTGGTGGAACAAAATGAACGGAAATAAAACAATCTATATATTACCTTTTAGCTGTCTTCACTGTTACCTTTTTTAAATTTTCATTGTGCACTTTATTTCAAAGAAGCATGGGCTTCATCTCGCTTCTCGTTCTTATCAGAAAGGAACTTCTCGCTTTGTGCTGCTGGCCCGTTGGACCTTATCACTTTTTTGAGCTTTTCGCTTTTTGAAAAACTGGTAGAAAGATCATAACATCAGTTTATCCCTTAACCAATCTTTTTCAGCAATTTTCAGTTTCAAATTTTTTTTTCTAGATAGACCCTTGTGGTCCGTCCCTTCCCCGGACCCCACGCATAGCGGGAGCTTAGTGTACCGGGCTGCCCTTTAATTTTATCCCCCAAAAATGAGCAGCCATGCTTATATTCTGTATAACGATCCTGTGCAAAGTATCATTTGAAGTTGATATGTCTGGGTTGAATGCAGGGAAGGTAAAATCTCCTGATCTAGACGGTGGTGGGGCTGGATTTACCCCTCGTGATGATGGCGGCGGCATGGGTGGGTGTGGAGGTGGGGGTTGGGGTGGGGGTGGGGGTGGCGGAGGCCATTGGGCAGGTGGGGGTGGCGGAGTCCATTGGGCAGGTGGGTTCTTCCTTTTCGTCTTTCTTGTCATCCTAGGCTTCTTGAAGGATAAGGAGGAGGAAGGACCCTACGGGGACCAAAGAAGAAGAAGACCAGCGTATTGATAATCGGGGATTTGCAACTTGTCCGCCCTCACTATTCTCCAGCCATGGCTTCAAGCAATCTGTAATGGGATGATAATATCCCTTAGCTTATGTATATTTTGAGTATAACATTACTTGTAGTTCCGCAGAAAATACTATGCACTTAGAAGTGAAGGTTTCTTCTCAACTCTTCTTATATCATGGATGGTTGGATAAGTTGCTATGATAGCCTTAATTTGTTTTAGTGGTAGAATGTCATACTTTTCATTCTTTGTTGTTTCTTTTTCTTTGGAGTGGGGACAGGATTAGAATGTTGTGGAATGCGATCTAATCACATAGTTATTTTCCCAAATGAAAGAGATTAAAGTTGTAACAAGTTCTCCGCGGGTTTCGTGGTTGTATAGCTCGTTACAAATGTTCTTTTAGTTATAAGGCTTATTTCACCTAAAGATACTTAGGCATATGAGATTAGTAATATGAGGGGGAAATCATGCGATCTACCTATACAAAGCAAAATAATTATCCGGTTTCTACCCACTTTTCATTTATACCTATGCGGCCCAAAATATTTATATCGCTATAATATATGTGATACTATTAAAAGTATATAATTATACTTTACCTATACTGTAATAGTATACAAATATACCGAAATGGGTATATTGTAATATGGGTAGGTCTACAGTATATAATATATTGTAAGGGCTCATTTGGTACAAGGGATATGGAATAACTAATTTCGAATTAAATTTGAGATGAAGTTATCCCGCGTGTGGTTGAGATAAAATTATAGTATAACTAATTTCGGGATTAGTTATTCCGGGTTGTAGTATTATTTTTATCCCTATGGGAGGGTAAATACCGGGATTACTAATCATGTGATAACTGTTTCCCAACCAAACGACCCTCTAAAAGTATATATTATACTGCAACAGTGTATATACTAGAATTAATTAACCTAATTCTACCCATACAAAATAATTTCCCTGACCCTACCCATCTACCGTTTTGATATATATGTATACTATTATATTATACTGTTGCAATACGCTCTTGCAGTGTATGGTGATACTGTTTCGGCATATGTATATTATTATAATATAGTGTTGCAGTATAGTTGTATATGTTAGTCCCGCCAATATTGCTGTATTTGTAAATAATAATTTTGCAAAATATAAGTTATCGTAATGAAACAGTAATTAATTCGAGCCCACTGAATTCACAGTGTTTCCTTAAGAAATTTAATCCCCTCCTAGTACCCAAGGTAATGGATTATTTCCTCCCAGGATAGAACGAATCACACACTGGTGTAGCGGTACTTCAAACCTCAGTGTTTCAGCGAACACAAAGTTCGGTAGCAAATCACACTTACAGTTACTTTGTTTGAAGTTAAAACAATGCAGATCGAAGGAGTAGAAACTCAAAAAATCGTATGGAAATGCTGAGAGGAAGGAGTGCAATGTATAGCCAAATCTGTTGAGCGTTTTCAGTTTTGTGTCTTGTGTATTGTGTGTGTCTTTCTTCAACAGCTGTTGCACATATATATAGTAGTCAGTGTTAAAGAAGAACAATCGTCCACCCTCCATGGTGGAGCATGCATTAGCTTGTTTGTGGAGCAAGCACTTGTTTGTGGAGCAAGCACATTCATGGTGGGAAGAGCATTAGGCGGCTGCTATTGCAGCTGGTGGTCAATACACGGATTGAAAAATATCCGTTACAAATGCGGATAATCTTACGTTAATATTTACTATTAACAAATAAATTTGGTCCAAAAAATTAATCAATCAATCGATCATTTGACCGAATCCGAATCCGAATCCGAATCCGAAGCCGTAGCCGAAGCCGAGCGAGCGACGACGACGACGGCGCGAGGCTTGCTTTCTTCTTAACTCTTTAAGAGCTACAAGAAGAGCAATTATATATATACCCACCAAAAATCTTTTCATCTTCCAATATGGGACAATGTCTCATTGTCAAGAGGGGAAAACTTAAAATTTTACTCAAAAATTTTATTTTTCCTCTATTTCCGATTCACCCTCATTTTAAGACTATTTTATCTTAAATAACAAAACCTTCAACAATCCCCCACATGAATGGGGAATGGCTATATCACGGAAGTATGCATGGAAAAACTGTGTGATTTACAAGCAAGGATTAATCGCATCTAGATAAGTAGGTTTCCCTTTGAACTTTCCGTAGTAAACTTATGTCGGATATACTCGGTCAATCGGTAGATTTGATATCTTTAAACCGTCGTTCTTTGGTGTATACCTAGACAACCATAAGTCACACAATCAACCCTTAACCGTCTTTGGTTCTCATTGTTGTGTTCGTTTCAGCCATGAACACCGCCTGGTTTCATAAGTGCGTAGAGAACTGACCTTACAAAGTTCTCCTTGAAGCGGCTAACACTTCACACTTACATAGGTGATTCCTAAACGTGTCATCCTGTAGATACACTATTTGATATACCCCGTATCAAATTTAGAAATCATTAAAAAGCCTTAATGCTTTATCCTTGGTACTGAACATTGTCTCATCACGAGAACGGACTAAAATTTTATTTGACAATGTTGAACCATCATTAATGACTTTGTTTGATCTCCTTGAACCTAGATCTTGGGATCTCTAGTCTTCTAGGTAGAGTTACCGCCACAATGACTTGTTCTCGGCCATAGCCCCATTCCCCTTGATGATTTCTCAACTACCTCTCTAGTTAGGCCTTTTGTAAGTGGATCCGACACATTATCACTTGACTTTACATAGTCAATCGTGATAATTCCTCTAGAGAGTAATTGCCTAACGGTTTTATGTCTTCGTCGTATATGACGAGATTTACCGTTATACATAATGCTCCCAGCCCTTCCAATTGCCGCTTGACTATCACAATGTATGCATATTGGTGCCAACGGTTTGGGCCAAAATGGAATGTCTTCCAAGAAATTCCGGAGCCATTCAGCTTCTTCACCGGCTTTATCTAAGGCTATGAATTCAGCCTCCATTGTAGAGCGGGCAATACATGTTTGTTTGGACGACTTCCAAGATACCGCTCCTCCACCAATAGTGAATACATATCCACTCGTGGACTTAGAATCAGTTGAACCGGTGATCCAATTTGCATCACAGTATCCCTCAATCACCGCAGGAAAATTACTGTAGTGCAATTCAAAGTTCTGGGTATGTTCTAAATATCCCAAAACTCGTTTCATTGCCATCCAATGAGATTGGCCTGGATTGCTCGTATATCGACTCAGTTTACTTATAGCACAAGCTATATCTGGTCGTGTACAATTCATGATATACATTAAGCATCCCAACACACGAGCATAATCCAATTGTGATATGCTTTGGCCTTTATTCTTTGCTAATGCAAGATTCACGTCAATTGGAGTCTTTGCAACTTTAAAGCCCAAGTGCTTGAATTTTTCAAGTACTGTCTTAATATAATGAGATTGTGACAATGCCAGACCTTGAGGAGTCTTATGGATCTTAATTTCCAGAATTAAATCAGCAACTCCCAAGTCTTTCATATCAAACTTGCTATTGAGCATACGCTTAGTAGCATTTATGTTGGCAATGTCATTACTCATTATCAACATATCATCCACATATAGGCAAACAATGACTATGTGATTTGGAACAATTTTAATGTACACATATTTATCACATTCATTTATCTTAAAACCATTTGACAACATTGTTTGGTCAAATTTCGCATGCCATTATTTGGGTGCTTGTTTTAGTCCGTAAAGAAACTTAACAAGTCTACATACCTTCTTTTCTTTACCTGAAACCACAAACCCTTCAGGTTGTTCCATGTAAATTTCTTCCTCCAACTCTCCATTTAAGAAGGCCGTCTTAACATCCATTTGATGAATTTCAAGACCATACACTGCAGCTAATGCTACTAACATCCGTATGGACATAATTCTTATAACTGGAGAGTATGTATCAAAGTAGTCTAGACCTTCTTGTTGTCTATACCCTTTGACTACGAGTCTTGCCTTGAATTTATCAATAGTGCCATCATCTTTAATTTTTCTTTTAAAAATCCATTTAGAACCCAAAGGTTTATTTCCAGGAGGAAGATCAACCAATTCCCATGTATGGTTGTTCAATATGGATTCTATTTCATTATTGACTGCCTCTTTCCAAAACAATGATTCGGAAGAAGTCATAGCTTCTTTAAATGTTTGAGGCTCATTCTCCAATAAGAAAGTCACAAAATCTGGTCCAAATGAAGTAGACGTTCTTTGACGTTTACTACGTCTTGGATCCTCCTGATTACATATACTTTCTTTTGTTTCTTCCCGAGGTCGTTTAGATCCTTCACCAAACGACTCACATTCCTTTTTATACGGATATATATTTTCAAAGAACTCAGCATTATCTGATTCTATAACCGTATTATTATGAATGTCGGGATTTTCTGATTTATGAACCAGAAATCGATATGCTTTACTATTTGTCGCATATCCTATGAAAACACAATCAACGGTTTTCGGTCCTATCTTTACCCTTTTGGGTTTAGGAACTTGCACTTTTGCCAAACACCCCCACACTTTAAAATAATTCAAGTTGGGCTTCCTTCCTTTCCATTTTTTATATGGAATGGATTGTGTTTTGCTATGGGGCACTCGATTTAATATTCGATTAGTCGTAAGAATGGCTTCCCCCCACAAGTTCTATGGCAAACCAGAACTTATCAACAATGCGTTCATCATCTCCTTTAATGTGCGATTCTTTCTTTCCGCAATCCCATTAGATTGGGGCGTGTAAGGGGCTGTTGTTTGATGAATAATTCCATATTCTAAACATATTTCTTCAAAAGGAGATTCATATTCACCACCCCTATCACTTCTTATCATTTTTACTTTCTTGTTAAGTTGCGTTTCAACTTCATTTTTGTATTGCCTGAATGCATCTATTGCTTCATCTTTACTATTCAGTAAGTAAACATAGCAATATCGAGTACCATCGTCAATAAAAGTTATGAAATACTTCTTTCCACCGCGAGATGGTATTGAATTCATGTCACAAATATCTGTGTGAATTAAGTCTAAAGGATTTGAATTCCTTTCAACTGACTTATAAGGATGTTTAACATACTTAGATTCCACATATGTTTGACATTTTGATTTTTCGCATTCAAACTTAGGCAGTACTTCCAAGTTAATCATTTTCCGCAAGGTTTTATAATTGACATGACCCAAACGTACATGCCATAAATTATTTGACTCAAGTAAGTAAGAAGAAGCTGAAATATTATTATTGTTTTCCACAACCATTACATTTAGATTGAAAAGACCCTCGGTGAGGTAACCTTTTCCTACAAATATTTCATTCTTACTTATGACAACCTTGTTGGACACAAAAATGCACTTAAAACCGTGCTTAACAAGAAGTCCAGTAGAGACTAAATTCTTTCTCATTTCGGGAACATGAAGGACATTGTTCAAAGTCATGACCTTGCCAGAAGTCATTTTCAGAAATATCTTCCCATATCCTTCAACTTTTGCTGTTGAAGTATTTCCCATATAAACTGTCTCTCCGGGTCCAGCAAGAGCATAAGTAGCAAAAGCTTCTCTAACTGCACAAATATGGCGAGTGGCTCCTGAATCAAATCACCACAGTTTAGGATTTCCTACCAAGTTACATTCAGAAAGCATGGCACACAAGTTATCAACATCATCATGCTTTACTACCATGTTTGCTTGACCCCTTTTCTTGTCTTTCTTCGGAGCACGACACTCCGTAGATTTGTGTCCGATTTTTTTACAGTTGTAGCAGTTTCCACTGAACCGCTTCTTGCTTGGGTTGTATTTCGGACCAGAAGCCTTCTTCCTCTTTTTGTTATCTTCAACAATATTTGCTCCCATTATTGTTGAATTTCCACGGCCTCTCCTTTCAGCAGCTTTATTGTCCTCTTCGATTCTCAACCGAACAATGAGATCTTCAAGGGACATTTCCTTTCGTTTGTGTTTCAAATAATTTTTGAAGTCCTTCCACAACGGAGGCAACTTCTCAATCATTGCTGCTACTTGGAATGCTTCATTGATGACAAGACCTTCAGCAAGTAGATCATGAATAATCACTTGCAATTCCTGGACTTGGGTAATAACAGACTTGCTATCTACCATTTTGTAGTCCAAAAATTTTGCGGCAACGAATTTCTTCATCCCGGCATCTTCAGTTTTATATTTCTTTTCAAGCGCATTCCACAATTCTTTTGACGTCTCCACGCTACTGTATACATTATACAGATTATCATCCAGTCCGCTAAGAATATAATTCTTGCATAAAAAATCAGAATGCTTTCACGCTTCAATCACGATAAAGCGTTCATTCTCTGGCTTTATCTGGCAGATCAGGAACATCTTCCTTGATGAACTTCTGTAGACATAACGTAGTTAAGTAGAAGAACATCTTCTGCTGCCACCGCTTGAAATCAATCCCAAAAAAATTTTCGGGTTTTTCTACCGGTGTTCGGCTTGTCGATGCGTTGGCAGTCACCGTCGGAACAGCTTGGTTTTCGCTTTCAGTCGTCATTTTTTTTTTTACTGTAAAAAAGAAATGACACAAACAAACGTTTAATATACGTTTTCAAACTGGAGTAAAAATCACGTAGATTTTAATCTCCAACAAAACGCCACGAAGGCTTTACTCTCCAAAACGGGAGTACACAAAACCACAAAGGTTTTAGTTTGCAGAATAATAAGAATAACACAAATACAGAAATAAATATTAAATTCCTTAAGATTGTTAGTCCCGCCAATATTGCTGTATTTGTAAATAATAATTCTGCAAAATATAAGTTATCGTAATGAAACAGTAATTAATTCGAGTGTTTTCTTAAAGAATTTAATCCCCTCCTAGTACCCAAGGTAATGGATTATTTCCTCCCAGGATAGAATGAATCACACACTGGTGTAAACAATGCAGAACGAAGGAGTAGAAACTCAGAAAATCTGTTAATCAAATCCGAAGCCGAGCGACGACGACGGCGCGAGGCTTGCTTTCTTCTTAACTCTTTAAGAGCTACAAGAAGAGCAATTATATATATACCCACCAAAAATCTTTTCCTCTTCCAATATGGGACAATGTCTCATTGTCAAGAGGGAGAAACTTAAAATTTTACTCAAAAATTTTATTTTCCCTCCATTTCCCATTCACCCTCATTTTAAGACTATTTCATCTTAAATAACAAAACCTTCAACCGTATACTCTGACAGTATAGTTTCGATATAAATGTATACAATATTACAATTACAGTAGCAGCAGTAAAACGCAGCTGTTGAGCAAACTCCATAGCTTCGTCTTCACCTCCATAGATAGGTGTCGAGCAAAACGCAACTAGCTATCACCTTCACATCCACGTGTCCATATTTGAAAAGGAAAGATACAAAATTACAAAGATTTGAGGGGCGGCCGCCTGTGTATTTGGCCATCCAAAAATTCAAGGAAATCAAACATAAGCTTCGACATAAGATATTTAAGATGCACCCCGCTCATCATAAAAATCCATGCATTCCTAGACTTTTAAATGAACCACATATAGATATAAATATAGATAAAGATACCTAGCAAAGTAAATTTTTGTAGATTCTCAGATGTGGCTTACTTTCTGGATTTACGTTGGCTTGAAGTCCGTGGCAAGATTGGAGGTAATTGTGTTGGACCGCATGGGTATATATTGTAGTAATAAGTTTGGGGGCGGGTAATTAGTTTGGTCCAAATGGGAATTTTGTGTAGATTTCACAAAAAGAAAGCTTCGTTTTGATATTGGGGGTTTAACATAATAACATCACAACAGGAGCTTCATTCAACTTCTATGAAACCAATAGCAAAATTCAAAATGCCACCCACCCATTATATGAAGTTTGGCAAGGAAAATGACTGCAATTTTAATAGATAGATTGGAGGAAAAGCAGTGGTTATTCCATTTATAATATACATTGCGTGTATATGTTATCTTTCTTAATATATATATATATATATATATATATATATATATATATATATATACACACAAGCTTCTCTGCACATAACATATATATACATATTTAGTTAATGCATACATATCCCAAAAATATTTGATTTAGTTATAAATTACTAATTTAAGTATACTAATATCTAGCATTCTCACGTAGCATGGGAGCTTTTATGAGTAAAGTCAAAAGGCATACTCTCCAACAAAGTATCTCCATTCTTCTTCTAGCAATAACACTATCAATTAAATGTTGGTATATTGCTCCAATATAGACTCCATATTCTTCAACTATGACAATATCAATTGTTCTTTGGTTGGTATAATTGTCTTCTTAATGTTGATTACTCTTTTACATAAAATTCAAGCCTCACTTTTTCTATTCTAATGTTCATGTCACGCACAAAAAGTTTTAGCTTCATAATGCATCATTTTTAATCTAGTTAATGAAAATTAAGTAATCAAATATTCAAAATTGGTATACTTTTTATTTTTCAAAAACAAAATAGAACTTGAAATCTTCGATGACCATGATTCTTTCTTTTCAAATCAGCCTTATCACACCAAGGAGCTGTCATTTCTCTTCCCCAATTACTAAATGGGGATTAGACAGAGAAAAAATACCAACAAAGAAACATAAAAGAAGTGAAATCAAATTAAAGTGGGACTTAGAGGAAAGTGTAAGAAGGAATTAATATATTTATCAAAATGGTGGACTTTAGTATTGCTTTTTTCCTTTACTTTCCTGAAATGATCCAGATGTAGTTAAAATGTATCACTCCAACTTGTAAGAAGTATACTACCTATATTAATGTAACTTTAGGAATACAACAAACTAAAAGCGTAGAAGAGGACTCACAGAACTGTGGGTAAATAATTAATTTCAGCTTTTATATATATATATATATATATATATATATATATATATATATATATATATTCTGCAAGAGCAAGAGGGAGTTTTACGGCATATGAAAATATCTTTTATCGGTACATCCATATTCTAGAGTTATTTATGTTACGAAAATTTTTACGACAAAGTTTTTCAATACTTCAGTGGAATTGTCATGTAATCATGTTTCACATGAGGAAGCTTGGGATATGTTAGAAAGATAGCTGAAGAAGAAAGAGTCAAATATCAATAAAAAGAAGAAGAAAGGGATGCTAGTTAAAGTTCCAACTGAACTTACATGTGGAATCTTTTGCTTTTATATGAAGTTATTTCACTCAAGGTCAAGTCAAATTTCATAATTTTTTTTTGCATAATGTCCAGATATTATTAACCTCTCCATGTAGAAAAATAAGTATAGCATTCGTAACACATGGTTTTAAATACATAATATGACAAATATTAATTTTTCTGAATTTAAAATAGCATTTACATACTTCAAACTACGTAAAAAATGTATTATAACTCTAGTACTTCAATTGTTTTTGCAAAATCTATAGTCTAATAAAATTATTATTTGACTGACAAAAAGGTAAATAGAACTCCATCACCACTAACAAAATAGTAAAAATCTAACACACGTATAATTCGTAAGTGTTCATTTTGTTTTTAAAAAAAAAAAAAAATTGTTCATTCTTGAACATATCAATATCATGCATATGCACTATCTTATATCATTGAAAGATTATTGTACACAGAGTAGATTCCATGAGAAGAAATACGTTAGAAAAATCAATATTGAGTAAACTGACAGTTTGAAAAATAGAAAAGAAAGAGCATCGTCATATATAATGCAGATTCAAGTGGTAGAAATAATACCATTCGAAGCTAATGTTCAACTCTTTAATTCGAGATATATCCATAACGGTTATACCATGGACTATTGACATAGAGCTCTAAACAAAAATCCTACCGAATTACTATCCATCAAGTTATGCTACCGAAAATAGCTATAAAAAATTACTAATGATACACAACATTCACAATACCTAGGCAAAAAATAATATTTTAAAATAAGTACGGTTGAAATTCGTTGAAAATAAGCAATATACAAGATTTGAAAGAGATTGGAGGTGGTGATTTGGACAGTTTGAATTCAACAAAAAGAGTTTTTTATGGATAATGGTTGAAATTTGAGCAAAATTCATTTATAGCCCCTCTGGCCAAACTTATAATATCCGATAGCAAAAAATTATAATATACATTTTATAGCCCAAAAATAATTCTAGCGGCTAGCCACCGAAATTAACAAACTGGAGTTTGTCGGAATGGACAGCAGCTGCCTACCGATATTGACAAACAAAGGATTTAACTATGTCCTTTCTCTTTCCCCTGTTTTCTCATCAATTGGAGTAAGAAAAATTTATAAGAAAAAACATGTTTTTCTTCAACAAATTTTCTATTTTTTCCCAAAAATTTCAAATATCCCACAAAATAAGAATGATCAACAAGATGATCGGAGCAGAAGGGGGTGGAAGACGTAGTTTTATTTGAGGATTATAAAGATATTTTCTTTATTGGTTATAGGTAAAATCTTGCAGAAAAATATCTTGAGGTTTTATGAATTTTCTGGTGAAATCTTAAGGCTTGTTCTGCTTTTCAGTGAAACAAGTAGTTGTGGAGTTCTATTTTTAAGAATTTTGCTCTTTTTATTTGTTTGTTTAACCATGAAGCACGGCAATTTGCCAGAGGACACGTATAACCATTTACATTATTTTTCATTTGCAAGAATTTTGGGTTTTAGTGTCAATAAATAATACTCCCACCGAAAACATTGGAAGTATGAGTTAAGGAGAATTACATCAATCACCAATGTTGCCAATTGGCAAATTTTGTGAGGGACCATACAATTATTTTCATTATTTTCTTGACAAACTATAATCTTTTTTGGCTTTCATGGTTTCATCAAATTAGAAAAAAAAGGAAATTTATGAAAAGAAGATATAATTCTGGTTATAACTTTTAAATTCATATATCAATTGGTCATTTGATTTTTCAATTATGTCTTGGTAAGTGGTAGTGTACAAGGCAGGAATATGGTGGAAGGTATATACAAAATAGACTGTCACTTACAAAAAAATATACAAAATAGACTATTATTGTACAATTTATATACAATAGATTGTCACTATACAAAATATATGCAAAAAATATACTAAATAGACTGTCACTATACAAAATATATACTAAATAAACTGTCAGTATACAATTTATATACAATAGACTGTGACTATACAAAATAGATTGTCATTATACAAAAAATATACTAAATAGATTGTCACTATACAAAATATATACAAAATAGACTGTTACTATACAGAAAATATACAAAATAGACATTTCGGGCTATTAGATGTCTCATGTCAATAGAGAAAAATATGGGCTATTAAAATTTTGAAGGGCTAAAGAGGGTCATTTTCCCAGTTGAAAACATATAAATGAAACAATATACAAAAATTGAGGAAGATTGGAGGTGATTTGGGCTAGTTTAGAGTCAAAGTTCGTAGTTGAAATCGAGTTTAAAAATTTCTCTACGACACATGTATCTTATAGGATTCATAGAGTGGAGTTTCCCTTTAAGGTTGGATTCCACAGATCTAATCAGCGGAAAGAAGCACTGGCTAATACTTTAATGGAGATGGGGCCTACAGGGCAATCAGATAGCAGATTCCCCTTTACTGTCTTCAATGTCTTGACTTTAGGAATGATTGACTGTAAGAGAAGTATCTGAGATGTATCCAATCTATTTTTACAACACTCTGCTCGAAATGAATGTTATTTTGGAGAACTCAAAATTTTAAATTCAACCTTAAATGAGCCTCAATGGCGCAACCAATGGAGGGTTATAAAATAAGTTGTTACCATGATCACGTGGAGTTTTATAAAAAAAAATGTATTACAATCTTTCATGCTCTTAATCTTGAGGCGATGAATCTTCTTTCATTGCAAACTTTAATCACAAGTTGATCCTAATTGACTTGTATTTATATGCACATTCATTGATTGCTTAACTTCGTATGTGCTTTAGTTACTGTGAGAGGAAAGTGTAATCCCAAATAACCTGTTTTTGGCATTTGCTGTGCGCGAACCAGGAATTATTATTTGAATGAAAACTTATGACTCAAAAGAAAATCTGTACCAATTAGAGTTTTAAGCTAGTTTTCTCCTGCAAGCTCAAAACGCACAATCTACATCCCCTGCTCCGATGATTAAGAATTTGATTTTCAATTTATTTAAAAATTAGATGCATTGAACAGTACAAACCAATTTATTTTACAATCTACATCCTTATATTTTTCAGTGCTAATATTTTAGGTATGGGAGGGCAGCTAACGGAACAATGAAGAGCTGGTTGAAAGTGGTTTTGTTCTTTTTCTGCCAATACGTGAGCGGGAAAGAGGAAAGAGGGAGAGACTGTACAACGGGACGGAACGGGACGGTTCACGGGCCAAAATTAATTATTTAAGCATTAAGTTTGGCAATAGCTAGTTTTTTTATAATGACTACGATTTTAAAGTTTGCAACGGCTAGTTTTTTGACTTATTTAATAAACTTAAAACTTAATAAATGATTAAAAAAACTAAGTAAAGAATTATAAAATATTAAAAAAAAGATTTGTAATGAAATATTTTAGTAATTGTAATAGAGTTGTATTTTATTTAATATAATTTCAAGCCATTAAGTAACTAAGTAAGAGTGTAAGACAATTCATAAAAAGAATTCAAGGCTTAGAATCTTTTATTTTATTAATAGAACTTTAAAATTTCACATACAAATATAATTCTTTTGAAGAGCACCTAATCTACGCAGCCACTTTCTAGGAAGGGTTCTGTTTGAACTAGTAGCCAATTACAAATCATCATACTAATATTTGTAAGCTTCTATATAGTTTCGTTGTAACTTATCTATAATTTCTCTCAGACATTGTTCTGGAATTGGCAATGTTGATTGATGTTCCATGAGTTCCATGCCGTCATCGCTCCCAGTGCTAAGTATCTCATTGTATTCTTCTTCTTCCTTAGTGGTTAATTTTTCAAAAACAAGATTTCTTCTTTCTGAATTAATCCAATCGCTGAATAATACGAAAATCTCTAGGCTGTCATCCGCTAATGAATGTCTATGATCTCCGATTTGAAATCTTACCACGCTAAAAGCACTCTCTGATACTACTGATGATGCTTGAATGGTCAGAATATCTCGGGCCATTATTGAAAGTGTTGGAAAAGCCTTGTCACACTCCCTCCAGCATGCCAAAAGTTGTTTGTTGCCTTCTTCATCTTTAATACTTTCCAAACCTTGATTAAGATAAGAATCAAGTTCATCACCAATAGAGGAATCAAAACATATTATATCATACATACCTTCCTATAGAACTTCTACTCTAGCCATAGAAGTAGAAGGAGCAGTTTCACTACTTGTTGTTTCCATAGATTTATATTTATCAAATATTGATCTAGCATAAGAATATATGTTAACTTGACAGGCTTCGAGAGATGGTTGTTCATTTTCTTGAATTGCTAAATTCTCATAAATTTTACGAACAAGTCCCTTTAAACCTCCCGTCCCACCACTTTTGGTATGTACAAATTGTTACTTACATTTTTCACATATAGCACGTTCATTGACTTTATCATGTTTAAAAAATTTCTACACAAATGATATTTTGGTACGTTCAACCTTACGCCTATCTCTTACAGGAGATACAGGGGGTAAAGCTCCAGACCGAGATTGACTCTGAGTTGGAGCTTGTGTTGCGGGACTAGTGGGTGTTTCATCGAATTCTTCTTCCTCAGTTTCTTCATCCTCATTTTCTTCGTCCTCAATAAAAATATCATTGCCAAATTGTCTTTGTAAAGTTTCATGATCTAGTTGTTCTCCGAAATTAATATTATAACATGCGGGGTTGGAAAAATAAAATTTCATCAACATGAGTCATTTCATCTATATGTTTTCTAATTCTAGGAGAGGGATTAGGATTAGGACTAGGATAAGGATTACTACTACTATCACATTTACTACTTTTTTAAAACATGCTAAATACATTTTTAGGAGCCATAATTTAAATACGAAATTAAATTTAAAAAGTTAACATAAAAATTAAACACATAAATGAAATACGAAAATAGAACCCGTAAAGTAAACACAAAAATTAAGTACTAAAATGATACGCAAAAATTATATATTAAAATTAGGAGATGGAACGAGTGCACCATGATTAAATATTGAAACTTGAAGAAATTGTTCCAAATACTTGACGAATTAATTTGAAGCTTGAAAGTTGCTCCAAAAATTTGCCTAAATACTTGAAACTTATTTTGATTGTGAGAAAATAGAGAGAATAATATAGAGAGAATGTAAGAGATTTGAGAAAGAATGATTGATTTTTGTGGGAAAAAATGAAGAAGGATGGGGTATTTATAGTTAAAAATAGAGCCAAAGTGTAATTTAAAAAACATAAGGGTTAAATTAAATTTTAGGGGGTAGGGGTGTTTTTTTTGGGGGGTGCGGGGCAAATATGGCCGTTTATAGCGGTTAGCCAACGGCTCTATTTAAAAAAAAAATAACACGCGGGACAGACGGGATAAACGGGACGAAATGATCATCCTGTCCCATCCTGTGTACCGTTTAATATGGGATAAATGAGACGGGACAGCCTTAGAGAGAGGTAGACTAAAGTGAGGAAAAAGTATACAAATAGCTAATTGGGCTAATATTGGTAGCATTTGACATTCTCCACTGATGTTCAAGTACTTCTTTCTTCAGACATTTCCTTGAGCTAATTTGCTTTGAATTGAATTCAAAAAAAAAAAGGGGGGGGGGGGGGGGGGGTGTGCATTGCTTCAATCAAATACGAATTTTCTGGTTAAAACTTTAAAAGAGAGAAAAGACATTGATAGGCATCAAGCAAGACCATCAAAAGAGGCATAAGGGAGTAGACAATGGCAAGATATACTAAAGCAAAACACCTACTCCTGACTGCTGAAAGTGATTTACAAACTTCAGTCTCAATTCTCTTCCTGATAGCACAATATCTTTCAACCAAAATAATCTCACATATTTCACTAACTTACTATGATCTAGAAATGAATGAGGAAATGTTTAAGAGAGCTCCCCCAGGATCCTAATAAAGTTAATCATCTTCTGCTATAGTGCACATGGCAATGCTCATGATAAAACTTGCATTTTTCAGCTGTCTTCATTTGGTGCTCCAACCAAAAACTAATTCTCAGGCTGCAAAATTGAACGATGACGGCTACTCGTTACTTTTTTCCTGACTATTCTTTTTCTTCGAGCCGTAGGATCTGTTGTTTCGGCCTCAGGAGACTAGTCAGTTTGATCCCAAGAAGCCCAAGCTCGAAAACAATGGCAATTCTAGGATGTGAACCTTTCTGAAGAAGGCTGATCAAGACCCTCGGTGGGTCGACTACAAGCCTTCAAGAGATCATCTGAATGGGCCAGTGGATCCACCTCTATACCAAGCCAAGCTAGCCTTGATGCCTCTCCTACTTGAACATTCAAGACCCTGCATACATTTAACTGATTATTAAGCAGGAAAAAATCGAATCATCTCCAAATCTACAGACATCGTATCCTTTATCCACCAGTTCTTAGGATAACAGAAAATACATTTCAATAATTAAAGCTAATCTAGTTCTACTGGACACTTAAATTGTGCAGACCGTACAAACGTTAAGCACTATGAGAAGCATCAACAAATACTACAAGTGCAAATCATAAACAGCAATGTCATTTTGGCAATTGCATTACTATTATTACTTTAAAAGGGGAAAGGGTCAAATTTGAGCCTGTACTATAAAAAAATGAGCAACTTTGTACTCCGTTAAACTTTTGGTCCAATATAATCCAACGTCGAAAGTAAAAGTATCATTGTGTGCCCTTGGCTTCCAACTCAGCACAGCCTGGGGGTAGTTTTAAACCATACTTAAAAGCCCATAGCAAAAATATGCTTCAAAAACGGCTTTGAATATATGGTCAGGAGGAAACTGGGCTATGGAAGGAAGTTATTGATGCTAAATATGGCGTACAAAATCACCCATATGCTTAAAAAAATAGCATCCCCTTATGGTGTAGGGCCTTGGAAAAGTATCAGCAGAGTTTAAATAACAACTACTACTACACGCCTCAATCCCAAACAAGTTGGGGTCAGCTATATGAATCTTCACTGCCATGTTTCTCCATCTAAGCCCAACTCATATCATCATCATACCAAATAAAAGAGAGTGATGCACAAGTTTAATACATATAAAAATAGTAGAATAATAATCAAAGAAAAGCAACTGAACCAAATCAAGGTGATTGGCTTAATGTGTCTAAGAGTTATACTAAAGGCTTGTTTCATCCATGTTCTGAAATTTTGAGAAAGCCATAAGGCCTCCATGGCTGAAACAAGCTCTCCCCAGCTTCAAGCTGCGGGAGAGTTATCCAAAAACCCTACTTATGCAACCCGATTGCATGCTAAACCATATACCCCACCCACTAGCCAAAACGAATTTGAAACGGATTGAAAGTCTCCATGATGAACCAACAATTAAATTTACTGCAGAAAACTTGATGCTTTTTCCATGGAATGCTTTTTCGGGTGGAAGAGGGATTACACCAAGCAATTGTTATGAAGTTTTCTCCTGGAAAACCGGATTTACATGTGCTTCGCAAGTTGATTCCAGTGCAATTGAGCATTAAGGGACAGTGCAATATCCGACAATTTGAATTCCAGCACCTCTTGCTAAGGTTTGATCTCTATGATGATTATGTTCAAGTTCTGTCAAGATCCTTTAGATATATATTCATGTGAATGGGGAGCACATCGATTTAGATTACTTTCATGGCCTCTACTCTTTAATCCGAAGGAGGAGACTTCAAGAGCATCTGTGTGGATTTCGTTTCCCGATCTGCCGCCAAATTTGTCTGCCAAGAAAGCACTGTTACCTATCGCCTCTGCTGCAGGTAAACCATTAGCTGTAGATAAAGCTACTCCAGAAAGGTCGAGGCCAAGCACAGCAACGGTTAAGGTAGTTCTCGATCTTCTTGACAAGCAACCAAAGCAGATTAGATTACTTCATGTGGATGAGAAATCTGGGAAAACTATTGAACATTACCAGGAGATTGTTTACGATAACCTTCCTAAGTATTGCAACTATTGTAAACGACAGGGACATGATGAAAATAATTGCCCTTTGATCTTAAAGATATCTAACGACAATGATCAATAGATTCTGTGATGATCGACAACATTGATGAATCACAGGTGGAAAAGTTTCAAGGTGATTCACGGAATATGTTGAAGGAAAAGAGGAGGTAACTGGCGGGTTTAATAAAGAGAAACCTATTGATGATAATCCTACTGGGCAGAAACAAAGTTCTCTGGAGGCTGGACATACAAATAATATGGATTTAGCATTGGTTCCCAGCTCTTCGAAAGTTCAGAATTTGCACAAAGAGCTTCAAGTAGGCTGCAGTCGATGCCTCAAAATCTGGGAACGGTCAGGTTTTATCTAGTCCTTGTCGTGAAACTAGTAAGGATGGATCAAAAAGGCATCGTCATGATCAACAAGAAAATAATTTTGTGCAGCAAGTTGAAAACTCAAGTAGTGTTGACACTTCAATGAGACGTGAATTTAAAGACTTGGGCAAGGGTGTAGAGACAAATAATGAGGAAGGTTGGACTGCTGTATCAGGGAAAAAAACTGCAGGAATTCATATTGGCTCTCCAACTCGCATTAATGTGCAGCAAACAGTGGATATGCCAAGTGATCGAGCTACGGACTTTGTTGGTCCAAATTCTTATGATGTTTTGATAGCACCTCCTGGTGATGAGACTGTTTCTGGTGGGAATACAGAGCTTCAGGTGGTGCATGGTGTAGCTGGGCAGCGAACAAATGATGAAAATAATAAGGGAGAATGTCACGGGCCCGAATCCTCACATTGGGTAGCGGCACCTGCTCGCCCGTGCGGCGCCCGCGGACTCCCCTTCGGCGCGGGCCAGCCTGTCTTCCTGTCCCAGGATTTCCCAAGCACGATCCTGTGCCTGTCGGTTGGGGCTCGCCCCAACGTGTGCCGCCCGTAAGATGCCTAGGCCCTTGGCCCTAGACATGTCGTGGCGCTCCATCTTAGGATCACAATCCATGCGCGCCCTGGGGACTTGGCTTTGGACATGCCTTGTCCTTAGCCCAAGACTGAGCATCGCTCCCGCGTGCACAGCCCAATCCTCAAGCTTGACACTCGCCTAGTGCATCCGCGACTAGCTCGTGCCTCGCCCGAGTTAGGCAACCTTTAGCCCTTGGCCGTTGTCATGCGCCTCTTTCGTGCCATGCCCATACATAGCCCTCTTGCAGCACGCTTCCATTCCGAAGTAGTGCAGTGTCGCCCACACTTGCACCTTTAGGCCAACGGACCCTTGCTTGCATGGCTGAACCAAAGCCATGCTCACAAGTCGACACATGATGCCCCTATGACAGGTGCATCAAGTATCCAATCGGCGTGGAGGTCTCTTTCCAACACTCGGCAGCCCGCGGGGCTGGCCGTTCCACAATAGCAGCCTCCACTGCCCTTTTGATGCCCAACGCAGGCCCTAAGGCGTTGCGCAGCCCATACGAGTTCCCAAACTCGTGTGGATACCTTTGACACTCCCTTGAGTCATCTAGGCAGGCCCTTGGGGTTCGCCCCCAAGGCAGCTCGTTCTATACGGCTCGGTGGCAGCACGCATGGGGGAGGCAGGTCGGAACTTTCATCACCTATACCCCCTATATATGCTTAAAATTAAAAAGCCCAAGTTGCCCGAGTAGACTGCTCTACGTCAGACCATCAGAAGACTCCTTTCTCACCAGTTCTTGGCCGAAATTACAACCCCAAAGTGCGGGTTGTAACATCCTCCCACACTCATAATGTCATCACCCCGATGACACATCATGGCTTAAGACATCCCGGAGTCTGCCCCCTCAGGTATGCCCATTCAAGCTCCCTTGGTCCTGTGGGTTGGACTTCCTCGAAGTCCTTTCTCAAAAGGAGTCGTGCCCCATGCACTTCTCCCCCAAGTATCTTCCAAGCGTGCCTCTGCACTTCACCTCCATTCGGTGTTCACTTGGAAAGTGCCTCCGCACTTGCACCCTCTGGTGTCTAACTTTGTGATTGACCCACACTAGTCAAATCACACCATGACCCCCACGGTCTTCATGTCCGTCTGAAGCTTTCCTTCACAGGTAAGCACATCATGTGCTCTTTTGACGTCGCTCCCGTAGCCTTTCGCTCACGTAGCCCTAAGATGCCCTCTTTGGCATAGCTCCCGCAGCCTTTCGCTCACGTAGCCCTAAGATGCCTTTGGCATGGCTCCCGTAGCCTTTCGCTCCCGTAGCATTAAGACGCCCTCTTTGGCACGGCCCTAAGTAGCTCACTCGCTCACATGGCCTTCAAACGCCTCTGGCATAGCTCACGTAGCATTCCGTTCCCGTAGCTCTCTTTGCCTTCACTACCTTGAAGATGTGTTCGCTTCCAGACCCACGACTTTGTCCTTATGCCTCTCGCATAGGCGGGATCCTCCCACACTAAATGTGGAGGATACATCTTAGCTCGTCGTCTCACTTGGCATTCGGCCAGCTCTTGAGACGACCTTTGGTGAGTACTACATTCCTAAAGTCGTAGCATCGCCGCCTTTCCGAACAAAGTTCTTTGTTTTCCAGTTGTCACTTCCTCAGCAAGTAGCCAATGCTCCCGGTAGTACTTCAATACTCACCCTATAGACAGGTACTCTCTTGGTCTTGCTAGCACGACTTCCCGGTTCGGTGTGCCTCGCACCTGGACACTCTCGGTCCCCGATCATTCGACATACCCCTTTCCAGAATGATGACACCTTCTAACTTGGAAACTCGCCCCATTTCGAAGCTTCGCTATACCCTCGAATCTATTTCCTCACCTTGGCAATGCCCTCAGGCAACCCAAAGTCTTCTCCCGAAGGAAAGACACTCAACATGATGCGTCGCACGCATCCTTGGCAAGATCTCCGCTATGATCATGCCCAAGTTCATAGTCCATGGCTCCCACTCTTCGTAATATGGTTGCACGACCTGGCAAACATGGCATTCTCTTGGCCATCCGACTCGTCGGCATATCACCTCATTCAGTAGCACCTTAGACTCACGAATAACAATGGAATCACCCATTTCCTTCGTCGACCATTAGTATCGGGTTCTCGATCTTTGGTGGCATATGAACATCAATCTCTGCTTTGACGTGATCTCGGCACTGACATCCAAAATGCACTCGCCATATCCACCCTTTGCCTTGACGTTGTGCCATGGCATAGTATGGCCTTAATCAGCTCTGATACCAAGTGTCACGGGCCCGAATCCTCACATTGGGTAGCGGCACCTGCTCGCCCGTGCGGCGCCCGCGGACTCCCCTTCGGCGCGGGCCAGCCTGTCTTCCTGTCCCAGGATTTCCCAAGCACGATCCTGTGCCTGTCGGTTGGGGCTCGCCCCAACGTGTGCCGCCCGTAAGATGCCTAGGCCCTTGGCCCTAGACATGTCGTGGCGCTCCATCTTAGGATCACAATCCATGCGCGCCCTGGGGACTTGGCTTTGGACATGCCTTGTCCTTAGCCCAAGACTGAGCATCGCTCCCGCGTGCACAGCCCAATCCTCAAACTTGACACTCGCCTAGTGCATCCGCGACTAGCTCGTGCCTCGCCCGAGTTAGGCAACCTTTAGCCCTTGGCCGTTGTCATGCGCCTCTTTCGTGCCATGCCCATACATAGCCCTCTTGCAGCACGCTTCCATTCCGAAGTAGTGCAGTGTCGCCCACGCCTGCACCTTTAGGCCAACGGACCCTTGCTTGCATGGCTGAACCAAAGCCATGCTCACAAGTCGATACATGATGCCCCTATGACAGGTGCGTCAAGTATCCAATCGGCGTGGAGGTCTCTTTCCAACATTCGGCAGCCCGCGGGGCTGGCCGTTCCACAATAGCAGCCTCCACTGCCCTGTTGATGCCCAACGCAGGCCCTAAGGCGTTGCGCAGCCCATACGAGTTCCCAAACTCGTGTGGATACCTTTGACACTCCCTTGAGTCATCTAGGCAGGCCCTTGGGGTTCGCCCCCAAGGCAGCTCCTTCTATACGGCTCGGTGGCAGCACGCATGGGGGAGGCAGGTCGGAGCTTTCATCACCTATACCCCTCTTATATATGCTTAAAATTAAAAAGCCCAAGTTGCCCGAGTAGACTGCTCTACGTCAGACCATCAGAAGGCCTTTTCTCAGCCTTTTCTCACCAGTTCTTGGCCGAAATTACAACCCCAAAGTGCGGGTTGTAACAAGAAGCTGTTATTGGAGATTCTGTGCAGTTTCAAACTTTAGGAGAGGCACACCAGGATGTTGAAGGTGTGGTTGAGGTCAATAACAAGTTGGCTTTGGCTATGGCTGGTGATATTTCTACATCTCAGTCATATACAGTTATTAATGGATGCCAAATATTGGAGAGTTTGAGTCCACTTCAAGCTTAGAATGGTGCATTGGTGTCCACTGATATTATGCCCGAGAAAATGAGGCCAGGTACAGGTGCAAATGTTCAAGATTATGTTGGCTTGAATACATCGGTACAGGAGGTCCCTTCTCAGACACGAGACATCTCCTCGGACAATAATGATGCTCAATCTATGCTCTCCTCAGCTGCTAATAAGCCCCATGCGTCGGGTTACAGATTGCGCAAGGTCACGAGGTTGGTACAAAGGAACAGGATAAACATTTAAACAAGGAGCAAGGAGTTGAGCAAACTTCACCTATCTGGGCATTAAGAAGAAGACGAACAGGAAGCTGACAATATTGACAATATTGCTAACCAAAGTGATGCACACCCCAAAGATAATCAGGGAGGTACTTTGGCTTCTCCAAATTCTGGCATGAAGAGAAAGTTTAATCCGAATGCACCAGCAGACAATATGGAAGTACATACGACTCAAGCTACTACAAAAGAAAAGGAAATTACTTTGGCACAGCAGAGTCAAAGTGCTTCGGCAGTAAACTGAATCACAATGCTCCTGTTCTCCAAATGGGGCTTTAATTTTGGTGATCAATTGGCATTACAACATGCCAAGGAACCTCATGGTAGTAGCTCAAAATCTGGACAGTGTTTGGTGTTAACAGGCAGTGGAACAATAGCTCATGGGCAAGGTTTGATGGTAACAGGATCAAACTCAAGTGCTTCAAAATTTAAGTTGGCTAATAGAGATCTTCTTAATGTTTTAGTCTCTCATGATGTGGAAAAATTGAAGGCTCTTGATGAGCCGGTTACTACAAATACCTTAGCCATTACATCCAAGTCTATTGTTGTAGTGGAAAAGAGATAGGAACCGGGTGCGTTAGTGTCAGGACATAGTCCAACCAAAACAATTGGTGTTGATACAGATATCTATGAGGAAGGAGAAGAAGATGACATGCTGGATACTTGCTTTGCAAATGTAGCTAGGGATGGAGATCTTTCACCTCGACTACAAATGACTTGAGCAAACAAAGGCACAAAGAAGAACTCTCATAGACGTCAGCATAGTTGGGATGGAAAGGTGATTGAGGAGGTTACTATTCAGTATCTTCCAATGAGAATTGCAAAGCAAAAGGTGGCAGCTTCTACCACTTCAACAAGGTCCACTAGATCAAAGAAAAATTAATGAAATTTCAAGATATTTTGGAAAGGTTGGAGGAAAAAGACAAGAAGGGGACCCTTGGCGTAACTGGTTAAGTTGTTGCCATGTGACCAGGAGGTCACGGGTTCGAGCCGTGAAAACAACCTCTTCCAGAAATGCAGGGTAAAGCTGCGTACAATATACCCTTGTGATCCGGCCCTTTCCCGGACCCGCGCATAGTGGGAGCTTAGTGCACCGGGCTGCCCTTTTTGAAGGAAAAAGACAAGGTACATAATCAAATTGCTACTAGGCTACAAGTTTTTGAAGATGTCACAAGTTCAAAGAAGAAGGGGCTTCGCTCAATTCTCTTTCTTGTTTTATTTTATCAATTTATTAGTATCATCACATGTAATATCATCCCAGAGTGTGTAATAAACTTTGTGATGATCATAGACTACTTGGTTCTTTCTAGTTCCTACGTTTTTTACATGCTTGCTAGTAACAGAGACAGTTCATACCTCATAGAATTGTAAGGTCTAGCTCAGTAGTTGTCATTTATCCACTTTTGCCTCAGGGAATTCACCTGAGTTGGCTTTGAGGTCATCGCACCTGGTGAAAGCCAAGGCCTTTGGATACTACACTACTGGAGCTTTTGCTCCCCTAGCTTGTACTTTTCCTTTTGCAGTTTTTCGTATTAATAAGATTAGCCACTAAGCACTCTGCGTAGTGGTATATTCGCCTAAAAAACAAATCAAGGTCCTAACATGACTAAAGCTATTCCTAACTAAATGCATCAGCAAAGTTTGGAATGATCTTTTTCATTTTTTTCAGAACATATCTTTTAAAGCTGGCAATGGCGCACATATCAAGTTTTGGAAAGATAAATGGCATGGAACTCCCCCGGGTGGAAACATTCACTGGCCTCTGGGCTCTCCTGATAGAACATAGACTCAGCCATCTCCAAAAATAGAGAAGATAACTCCTGGAACCCAAAATTCAGAAGAAACCTCCAGAACTGGGAATTGAATGATCTGCTAACTCTCTTGAGTGCTCTTGAAGAATAGAACATTGATGATCAACAGGCAGATAGAAAAATATGGGACAATAATAAAGCAAGTATACAGTTAAGGATGGCTACGACCAAATCTGCTCTGAATGGTATGCTAGTAGATTGGCCATGGAAGCACATTTGTAGGACAAAATTACCATTTAAGGTGGCCAGCTTCACCTGGACAACACTTAAAGGGGCATGTCTCACCCAAGACAATCTATGCAGGAGAAACATTATACTAGTAAACAGATGTTATAAACTATCTGACTTGTGGAGCCTTTGTCATGCCTCATACTCTTAGGCTTTACTTGTTTGCACTTGAGGGAGGTCTGGACCTCAATGGTTCATACCTTACACCATTAAGTGCATTTATTTTTATTAAAATTTAGTCACTTAATGGGTTTGAACAGATATTTCATTAAAACTTTGAACAAAGTCTTAATATCATTAAGAGATATTTCATTAAAACTTTGAACAAAGTCTTAATATCATTAAGAGGTTATTCAAAATGTTTTGTGAATATGACTTTTCGCCACCACTCTGTCCACAATAATCACCACCACTACAGCCAACTACTAGCACCACCAACCACTACATCAGTTACTACCACGCCAACCACCTCTACCCCACTATAACTATAACCACTGCCAACCACCATTACTACCGTCGTTGGTGCCATTTCGTCACCACTATTGGCCACGAGCACCACCATCACTACTACCACCGCCCCCAACCACTACTACCAGCCACCTCTATCATCACAATCGCCACCGATGCCAATCACCAAACATTCCACCACCGCCACTACTAACATCAACCAACTCCACCATCACAACCACCAACACCATAGCGCCAATCACTACCACACCAACCACCCCTATCATCACCAACTATCACCACCACCACCAAACACAACTACCAACAATCCCCGCATCATTGCCAAACATAACATTCATTTATAACTTCAAAAGTTTTTATTTTCTTATCAAATAATGATTTTATTTATTATTTACATTTTTCTAATATTTTATTATATTATTCTAATTATTCTTATATTTAATTTACTTTTTATCTGAATTGTATATTATTATGTTTAAATATTAATAAATTATACACATTCAGATATTAAAAAATAATAATTTTAAACATAATAGAAAGCAACACTTAAATTGGAATGGATGGAATATATCGTTCTAGTTGGGTTAACCTCATCCCTATAAATAATGCTAATTTTTGTTTTGGATTTTGTTAGCTCCCTGATCCTAGCATATTCTCATGTATTGGAGCTAACTCTCTCTCTTTCTTTTGTAACTATTGCATCTTCTTAATCCTGTTAATTAATTCTTCCTACTTCATAAACAAACGAAAAATTTAACCATTCAAAAGTTGATGGATAAATTAGAAAGAGACACTCTTCGGAACAGACTAAAAATAAAAGTGAGACACTTAAATTGGAATGGATGGAGTATATCTTTTTAGTTGAGTTTACCTCACCCCTATAAATAATGCTAATCTTTGTTTTGGGTTTTGTTAGCTCCTTGATCTTAGCATATTCTCATGTATTGGTGCTAACTCTCTCCTACTTTTATAACTATTGCATCTTCTCAATCCATTTAATGAAATCGTCTTACTTCATACAATAAAAATAAAAATTAACTTTTCAAAAGTTTAGGGATACATTTGGACATTTTATCCCGAAGAATTGGACATCTGGAGTCCACCTATTTCACACCAGAGCTCCGTTAGTGACAAGGGAAAGCATGAGACGATGTGCTAACAGCAATGGTATCAACGGATCAAAAGCTTAACGAGAACAAAAAATAAGCAATTTCGAATAGTGCAAGGGCAAATTTGAGCAATCAAGATAAATTGCTTCTACATGACTCATACTCCTAGGTTTCTTCCTCATAAGATTATATCATTTTTGTGTCAATATTGCACGAAGAATCTTGCTATCTCTAAGCTCTGTACGCTTACACGTACAACCAAAACGTGAACTATCGCTGTAAAATGATGTTTGCACTCGTACAAAAAAAGGGAAAAAATTAAGTCTTGCATATACTACCACCATATGTTTATAGACGGTATACCTCAAGGCAGTGCTGCTGAAGAAAAGAGCCAAGCCAATAATACCAAAGTAGTTTCTGTCAAATCCACACAAAAGCTGATAACGTATGTTTGTGTAAAGGCCAAGAAAGGCACCATAACCAAGTGCATAATTGATCACACATGGGGTAGTCACCGACAACCTAGCAAAATAGTAGTAGTAAAAAATGAGTCTACCGTGAACATAAGGTGTCATCAATTGTATTTTAGCTTTATAAAAATAACTAAATGGAAATTAAATTACACGAGGAAATAACAAAATGGTTTGTTATTTTGGGGTAAATCTGAAATAGTCCCAAAAATATACCCCTAAACAATTTTGGTCCCTTCAAGTTTGCCAAAAGTAAGCATTTTTTGTATCCATATTTAACATAAGTTTGTCAAAAGTGAGCATTTTTGGTATCCATCAATTATTTCACATACTTTGATCGTTAGTGTTGAGTTGTCCCGCATCGGAGGGATTTTTGAGGTCCTTGGTCTCCTTATATGGTCTTGGACAATGCTCACCTCATAAGCTAGCTCTTAGGATTGAGTTAGGCCCAAGATCCATTTATCATGGTATCAGAGCCAGGCTCATCCCAATTATTGTTAGTTTGTTACCAATGTTGGACCCCCATTTATGTTGTCCATACTCCAGTTTGTAGGCCTGGGTGTGAGGGAGGGTGTTGAGTTGTCCCACATCGGAGGGCTTTGAGGTCCTTGGTCTCCTTATATGGTCTTGGGCAATCCTCACCACATAAGCTAATTTTTCGAGTTGAGTTAGGCCCAAGGTCCATTTATAGAAGTGTTAAAATCAAATTTAACGGGAACCCATATTAGAAGGTATATTTTTTTTAGTTTCTACTATTTTGATCTATTTATGTTGTCGGGTGTAGTTTTGAGGTGCAATATTTAATATTTTTGGTCTATTCCCGGTGTTTGCAATTTGTAGTGCTGCAATTGATTATCTTTGACGGACTTTCCTAGTGTTTCTGGCTAATAATTTTTCTTTTGAAGTTCTTGTTAAACCTAACCGTCAGAGTAAGTTAAATATTTGACAACCATAAAAAATGCTATTTTTTGGCAAACTTAAGGAACCAAAACTGCTCAGGAGTAGGAGTATATTTCAAGGACTATTTTAGACCTTAAACTTAACCATAAGGGACCATTTCTATCATTTTTCTAAATTTCTACCTTCCCTCCTTTTTAGCGGCAAGAAGTTTCCATAGAGACCCTTGGACAGCTCCTACAGTGAGTCCAACCATACACAGTTCCACAGCCTTATAGAAAAAAGAATGAATTCTCTTCTGCAAGTCAAATTTTCTTAGTAGATAACTCTTCTCGAAGATATTGTTTGGAAGAATTTGTAACCTATTTCGCCAATCAAAGTAGAATTTGTTTCCAAATGAGTAACAAGGAGCAAGCGACCAAACGACAATAGCATTGCAAGCCATTACAGTAAGCACGTTAAGAAGGGCAAGATCCCACTCCTGCTTGATCCTAGATCAAAATAAAAAGTAAACATGTAAGTTTGTTTAATATACTGCATGAGCAATTTAATGAACTTTATTTCCTTGAACTGAATAAAATATACCTTTCCTTACGGTTTTTGATCTCCCATGAAACTGAGCAACCAATTGTAACGGCCTGCTCTAGAAGCAGCTTGTACAAAAATGTTGGATCTGCAACCATCCTGTGTCAAAAATTCATAGAAAATCAGGCAACTAGAAGCATCATTCACAATCAGCACAAAAACTTTGAATGGTCAAGATATATTGATACAACAATAATCAAGGACAAGAAAATTATATTGCACAATTGTACACCGGTTTCGGGTTTCACAATTATCAGAGGATTGCATAATTATGTTACCAAAAAATAAAATTAGAGCACCGATCATATTCTGATTGCCATTAATGATTGGTTGCTCTTCTGGAGAATCATAAAAATTTCCAGAAATTCTTTACCTTGTGTATACTCCTTTTATAAGGGATTTTCCGTTTTGTCAATAAAACCATTTAACTTATCAGGAACAAAAAGGGTTCAGGTTCACAAGCTTATATAAGAGAACTAAGAGAAAGTTCAATAGCTCCCTTTAGCCGATGATTTCTTCATCAACAAAGAGAATTAAGAGAAAAGTACGACAATGCAGGCTACAGAGATAAAAAGCATGTCTAGTAGAAAGGCTTCTGCCCGGCACTTTTTCCCTCGCCAAGTGTTTTGAGTATTGCAGTAGTGTTGTACTTACCTGCGAATATATGCCCTTGATAATACTTTAAGAAATGACCCGGAAATAAATATATGCATATATCTCCCGTCACCGTCATCAAAGTCATCAAAGTAATCATCGTCTCCAGCACCACCCTCACTGCCTCCACCACCACCACCAAGATTGACATTATTTCCCATATTTCCACCTCCTCCATCAGTCGAAAGCTGTGATTTTGCACAACATTAGCCAGTTCTCTTAATACCCAAGAGTTGCCAGATTGTACCAGTAGGTCTACCATGAAAGCTCAAGTTCAGGTAAAACACAGAGCGCGAGATTCTTAAACATAGATGGAATTATCTGTCATTATGAAAAGCAAGCACATGCCGAAATTTCACACCATCTAGGCTAATCGAGGCAAATCAACTTTTTTTTTCTCCACTCGCCTTTCCCATTTCATTGAGAAAGAGAGAACCAAAATAGCAAAGAAAGCACATAAGACACATCTAGGATCCAGTAATCAACGTCAGAATTCAGATTAAACAATTTTGACACAAATGGTCACTTATATCCGATCAATCTTCATTTTTTGCCCATATAGAAATGGCAAGTCGAGAATACAACAACAGTTTCAGTTCCATTCGCAGAAGCCATCTATACATTACAATGGTCACTTGTATCTTTTTAACCCTTAGTGTCGTATTTCTATCTTAACTACATCCACCATGAAAATTTAATTCAATTTTAAAAATTAAGGTATAAAAAATAATTAGCATACAACAACACAACAGAAGTAAGTCAAGCTAGCTAGTTGGAGTCAGCATATGAATCCATTTATTGGGCATGTAATTATCACAACAATATGCAGAAGACTTACAATTACAACATAGCAGAAAAATGGTAGTTCAATCAATCAAATTAAGACACAAATATTTGTTATCTTTAGTGAAGATCATTAATTGAAATTACATCACATGTTTAAAACCACACGTTAAAGGAGTATTTTCGGTAATAAAGCACAAACCTGGGGCTCAGGGCTAGAATTCGTCTGTGTCTGGGTCAAACCAAGTTTCGATATTTCTAACGTATCTGCACCAAGAGCGCCGTACTTTTCCCCTTTCATTACCGGAGCGTACATCACAGAAGACCGAGAATCAATTGACGCCTTGATAACGTTAGTTTTTGACGGAAAAACTCGCCCAACGGCCGGCAATAAATGTTGTGACGCCCTAGTTTTTAACGGAAAAGCTCGCCATAAAAGTTGTGACGCCTTAGTTTTAAACGGAAAAGCTCGCCGTACGGCCGGCAGTGGCAATAAAGGTTTGGAGAAGGTACGGATATCCATAGGCATGATTTGAAACACAGAGTGAGACATTTTTTTTGCTGTTGTGATCAAATTCAAACCTAAGGGGTGTTTGTTTTTGCAGCAATCAGTTTTCAGAAAGAAGGAACTTGGTTGGTAAAAACTTGGTGGCTGAAGCGATTTGGCTCCTAGTGGGACTTTGATTTGATGCCGTGTCCAAACTCAATGTGATGACCTGTAATACAATTGAACAAATATTTGAAGGCTCAACCGTCATTTATGTTTATATATATATATATATATATATATATATATATATATATATATATACACTATAACATTATTAAAGGCACATATATGGCAAGTCATGCATGTAATTAGAGATGTAAACGGTTCGGTTCGGCCAGTTATTTTATAAAATTTGTACCATACTAATTTTTCGATTATTCTATTATGTATAATCAAAATTAGATTTTTAGAAATCGTACTAATCATGTCAATTTTTCTTCGGTACGGTTCGGTTAATTTTCGCTATTTTTTAAATATCACATAAAAATCACTAGTAGAACCAGAATGCAACAACATACATATTTTTATAGGAGTTAACAAAACTCTCAAGACATTTTTACTATTTAAAGAGTAATGAATTAAGAAGACCTGAAAGATAACTAGAGTATAGATCCATCAACTATTCTACAGAAACGTAAAAGAAACTAAGCAAAGACAAAGAAAATATAAATCACACGAGTGGAAAGATATTAAGTAAGTTGGAACTCAAGAATAAAGTCTATAGAAGATTAAATATTCAAAAATATATATTTTAATCATATGAAAGAAAAAATATTCAATACATTATACTAGTTTGCTACTCGTAATCATTAGAATACCTTGTGTCTTACTAGTGAATATGCCTGAAATAATTTAGTTTCAATAGTAGTATAATAGGTTTGAAATTAGGATTTTGAGTTTAATTACTTGTTAGCTTGTAACCGTTTTCATAATATCTAGGCTCCAAAAAAATTAATGTTTTATTATTTTTAAACTTAATATATAAATATATTTTTTCATGTAAATTTATTCGGTACGATTCGATATTTTTTCTTTTTATTTTCATAAAATAAAAAACCTACCCTAATTATCGGTACGGTTATAGATTTATTAGAAAACTACGATTTTATTAAAGAAACCTAAAAATCGATTCGGTTGTAATACGATTCTATAAAATAATATTATTACTATTAAAACAAAAATTTAAATAAATAATTATAGTTGAACCAATAACATGCTATAAGTTTATGTGAATTATCAATCTATTGTGATTAACATTCTTGTTTGAAATAGACAAATACTATTTATTTTTTGTTTACCCTTAAAATGGTACAGTTGAATTTATAATATGGTTTATAGACAAGCGAATCAATTTGATCCCAAAATGATAAATAAATTAAATAAAAATGTAAGACTTAGCATTGAAATCGAGATAAGACAACAAGCAGCTTGATTCCAGGAGCAAGGCTTCCGAAGACAACAATAAGAATATTGATAGATATGAAATAAAGTATTATTGAGCTTAGAATAATGTGTAGCATAATTTTGTTAGAGTTTTCGTCTCTTACGATGGTTGTTGAAGTCATTATTTATAGCTACACCTAGGGAACAAGTCCCTAGGATCAAGTCCCTCTTAAATGACAATTAGCAATATTCCTTTCGGAGTCTGCCCGGTGCCAACCGAAGCTGCTGTCTCCGGTCTTGGTTTCCACTTGCTTCGTTTTTCGTCTGTCTCCAGTTCCACTTGTCGCTCTATTATTAGAGTATTTAATGTGAACCGACTTTACCCTGTACATTTTTATTTTTCTTGCACTAACAAATTATTATTATTTTAGTTAGTTATATTTAAGTAATTCTACTTAGTGAAAGGTAGAACTATTATCAAGTATATGACCGAATAATCCAAAAAATCTTTTAAAAGATCACAATGTACATTAGACGCAATATTAAATCTTTACGAAAACGATAATAATTTTTAGAATAAAAATTTGTTTCAAACAAATACCATACTTTAAAAGTTCGTCCCAAGAAAAATAATAAACTTTGTCTATAAATAATTAACTTAAGTCAAATAATATAATTTGTGAATGTGACGCAGTGGCTAAACAAGCAAAATAAAAGCTCATATATGTTGTTAATGTCTTCATAAAAATAAATGTATGAAAACAAATTCGAATTAGGTTTTCCTTTTAGTGAATTTGAATTGCTCCCCCTAACTTTCAGCCAGTTAGCTAGCTACTCTCCTCAGCAGTTGGCTCTTGTTTCTTTCTCCCCCTTTGTCACCTCAAGAGAACATGGGCAGAGAGTATACATAAAAAGACAAGCATGTATGGGTCAAAAATCACCTTTGATATAATCAAAGCATGTTAATATTGAGGAGGCACTCGCGGACTGCCACGTATCGCCAGTTCGACTTCGATAAAGATATGCCCAAGGTCGAAGTGATCCCTTAAAAGATAAAGGATGCGGTCGAAGAGTCAGTGAAGCCCAAGGTCGAGAAGTCATCATAGATCAAGGTCAAGGTCGAGCATCTTAGACAGATTTATAACGGCTAGTTTTAGGACAAGACACAAAGGAGGATATTCTAATAGATGTTCTCTGTACCTGTACTATTAGAGTTTTTAGGTATGTGTTCCCTATAAATAGAAAGAGACGCAATGATAAAGGACATAAGATATTCACTTGTAAGAAAACACATTGGCTTTATAGAGAGAATCTGGCCTTATTGCAAGCACACGAGAAATACCTTTTCACTAAGATTCTTGCATAATTTTTCCACTGGATCCAAGAACTATTTGAACATTCGAAGGCTCATCAATTATTCATCATTGTTAGAAGGAATATCTACAAATCTCACCCCTTTTTGGGTGACTCGCACATTCTTATTTATATAAATGTCATTTATTGCTATTTATTATTACTTAATGATATCTTCTACCTCTAGGGTCATTGAATATTGTTAGTGTTGTCCACATTTACTGCTATTAGGTCAAGTATACACATTATCTACTACAAAATCGGTTATTTTATCTTTTGGATATTGATATTGGCTAAGATTGATTCTACTTTATTTAAATCTAATTGCTTGAATCTGGATTTAAATTTTGGGTCAAACAGTTTGGCGTCGTCTGTAGATATTTCTTAGCTAATCTTTTAGTTTCCTTTGGATCTACAACTCACGTGAGTTGTTAACCTAACAAACCATAAGGGTTTTCTATTTTCTCTGCACGTACGGAAGTATACATGGCAGGTAACCAAGAAGATAGAACTAAAGTGACAGGTGACATCACGACACCCTCATGAACGCTATTAATGAGAGCTATGAAATGCTAGGCAATGATGTGACACCCATTGCCTCCCCCAAGCGCGAGAGATCGCCTCCCCCCATTGTAGCACGACAAAACCAAATGGAAAATGGGCCCCCACGTCCACAGGAGAAGGAACGCCACCGACTATGAAAAGGCTTCCTGAAGCGTGGTTGACTGATACATTAGTAAGTGTGCTCAACAAACAAGTTCAATGCACCACCATAGCGACTGCATGAGCCCACACGTCCAACGAGTAGACGATCAAGGCGACCAACCAGACCCTCCAACGCCAGGTATACCTCACAATGTTATTAATAGTGCAGGTGACGACGTCCTCACTGTTGTTCTGAAGAGAATAGAAGAAATGGAAAATGAGAACAAAGCTTTAAGAGACCAAATGAAATAACACTAAGAACGGGTCAACAAGATACTGGGTGCCCCCAAGCTACTACCAAAGAGGATGCCGACAGGTTCGTAGAGCAACCCCACACTCCATACCAAAGACCTTCAAAATACCGCTGTATCTCAGGATATACGACGGAACAACTGACCTCGAGGATAACGTGACTCATTACGTCACTGCCGTGAAGGGCAACGATCTCACCAAGGAACATGTGTCCTCTATTTTGCTGAAGAAATTTGGCGAAACCCTCACTGGAGGGGCGTTACCATGGTATTCACAACTACCAACCCGCTCCACAGAAATATTCGATGAAAGCCGACAAGTTCGTAACGTCACACGCCGAGGCCAAGAAGGCCGAAATAAGAGTGAACAATATCTCCGAATTTAGGAAAACCCTAGGAGAGAGACTGAGGGACTTCCTCACCCGATTAAATAGGATAAGGATAACCTTACAAAATATGTCCGAAGGGATGGCAATCGCGGCCTTTCAGAACGGGTTGAGTAGAGAGGGTTCAAGAGTGACCAGAAAGTTGTTGAGCCGACACATGAAGTACCGACCACTTGGGACGAAATACATAATGCTCATTGCGCTGAAGTCCGAGTAGACGATGACGACCTCAACGGACCAACTCGACGGCTCATCTCAGTACAAGGCGAGCCCAGGAGAGAACGAAGAGATAACATAAGGAGGGATCACCCAGTCTCACAGCCAAATAGGGAATGACATCATTCATACGTCAGGACCCCCGCCCTTTCTTCCCTCCGGTATGATGATGACCCATCTAGGCAAAAACACGGACTTATAGGAACGAGAGAGGTATGCCCCCTTGTTGTCTACTCATAATTTTTGTGTGTCACATACAGAAATAGTCTATGCCTTGGAGAAACTTGGAACGAAGGTGAAGTAGCCGCCAAATATGAGGTCCGACCCAAGCACCAAAAAGTCAGATGCCCTTTGCAAATTCCACCAGGAACACGGACACAAGATAGAAGATTGCATCACCCTAAGGCAAAACGTTGTGAACATACTGCATCAAGGACACCTCAAAGAGTTGTTGAGTGACAGGGGGAGGAACAACTTCGCCAGAGGTCGTGAGCGCCAAGGTCCGCCGAAGCTGCCATCACCAGTTCGTACCATCAATATGATTATCGATGGCAACGATGATGCCTCCATCAACGGCATTAAGTTAAGCTCTACTCACAATCTCAAAAGATCCATCACCTACGAACAATATGATGGACTCGAAGAAAGTATCATTTTCGACGAGTCAGATGTCGACGGTTTGACTTTCCCTCACAATGATGCTCTCATCATTACTTTATGAATTTTAGATACTAATGTCAAACGTATCATGGTAGATGATGGGAGAGGAGTGTGCATTATCCATACCCGAGTCCTCAACCAGATGAGACTCGAGGACAAGATAGTGCCACGCTGTATCACACTAATCGATTTTAATAATGTAGTTGAACGGACATCAGATGAAATCACACTCTCTGTCTTGGCCGACGGCATAACTTTGGAGACAATGTTCCACATCATGGACCATGCCACCACCTACAATGCCATAGTAGGACGACCATGGATACATTCCATAAGAGTCGTCCCCTCCAACCTATACCAAGTACTCAAGTTCCCAACACCTTGGGGAATATTCAACATACAGGGAGAAAATCGCACATCCCGAGAATGTTATTGTATTGCCTTGGATAGCACGACAACCCAACAAAAGAAAGACAAGGAAAAAGAGGCATAACAATCAACATAGTTGAGGTCGATGCCAGAAGAGAACAGAGACGTCATCATGGACCCTGAAATGGTCGAAGCCGCGGACTCAACTATAGAGGACCTTGATCCCGTTCAATTAGATTCCAACAACCCTAGCAAAAAGGCCTACATCGGCTGTAAACTCTGAGAACCAGGTACATTTAGCCAATTTTTAATAACTAACGCCGATTTATTTGCCTTCAACCATGCAGATATGTCGAGCATCCCCAAGCAGATCACCACACACAAACTGAACGTCAATCCATTCTATCCCTCGGTAAGGCAGGTCAAACAGAAATTCAACCCCACCATCAATGATACCGTCCACGAGGAGGTGGATAAGCTATTGGAAAATGGATCCATTCGAGAGTCGAAATACCAAAAGTGGATCGCGAACATAGTGATGGTCAAAAAGAAAAATGGGATATGGAGGATGTGTGTAGACTTCACAGACTTAAATAAAGCATGCCCGAAGAATTCATTTAGTTTTCCGGTCCCTTGTCATTTTTCTTGGACTCTTGTCCGTTATGGGATGGCCCCTTGCCATGCACTTGTATACCTTGACTATGTCTTTCATGTTGTCCTTGTCATGATCTCCCCCACCCCAATCGGCGCCTTTTTTGGACTTGACAGGCTCCATCTTGAAGTCAATGAGTGACTCGGCTACCGCTATGGCCTCGTCCATGCTGGCTATTTGATGTCTTCTTAACGCTTGCTTTGCCCAATTTTTCAACCCATCCATGAAGTAGAAGAGGGAATCTTTCTCGGACAATGACATGATTTGTAGCAATAAGGTAGTGAACTCGCGCACGTACTCCTGAATTGTGGTTGTATGTCGGAGCTCCCTTAGTTTCCGCCTAGCCTCGTACACCACATTCATCGGTTATAATTTCTTTTTCAACTACTTGAACTTCTCCTACGTGTCAATCTTGCATATCCCCTTCTCCATGTCAGTACACTTTCGATGCCACCATAACGTTGGAACCTCGGTCAAGTACATTGAGGCGTTGCGTACCTTAACAACTTCCTCATCCTCCTTGACTACCTCAAAGTACTTGTTCATCCTCCAAAGTAAGTCTGCCACCTCACGTGCATCCCGTGCACCGCCATACTGATTTCTATTAGGACCTTCACATTGGTCCCTTTTGCAAGTACCACGCCTTTGGTAATTCTGACCATGGTTCCCCACAAAGCTTCCTTCTAGCAATCTCTTGTATTCTTTCTAACATTCATTTAGTCATAACCTTTGCTTTGATACCACGTTATCACGTCCTTAGTCTTTAACTAAGTACACGTGCGGCACTTGACAACCCACTCACGATTTTACATAACTTGCTCACGTTATTGCTATGCCAAGTCAGCCTTACTACATTAAAGATCGCTAAGGGAATGTTAGAACACAAGAGAATTGCCAGATGAAGATTTTGTATCAGAGAGAAATTGATTGTTTTGCTTTATGAATTATAAATGAATTGCCCCCTTTATATACTAGTCTCTTAGGGGCTAGTATGTAAATATTAATTATTATACAAGTCCTTAATATTTACAAGTAAGACCCCTCTCTAGAATTCTGTACATAGCTAGAATCTTCCAAGGACTTTCCTACCAAATCCATAGGGCTCGAGGGTCTTCCTAGGGAGACCTCTATATTTCTCCAGAACTTTCCTACAAGTTCTTGCCTCTTTCCTATATAAGCTTTAGTCACGACCCAAAATTCTACCACATATGTCGTGATGGCACTTAGTCTCTAAGACAAAGTAATCCGATTATAATTACAATTCAAGCCATTTTTTTTAATTCAATACAAGTGCCAGAAACCAACAACGGAAATAATTACAAACAATATCCCAAGACTGGTAATACTAAGTCACGAACTCTAACTGAATATATGAAATGATCTCAAGGATCGAATACTCAATACTGTTTGAATAATGATTTAACAGTACGATAAAACGGAAAGACTCCAAGGGACTGCAGCGACCAAATAGCTCTACCTCGAATCCTTGCGATCCCACTCTAACTCTATCCGAGTCCGATATCTCCAATACTTGGCTCTGCACAAAAATGTACAGAAGTGTAGTATGAGCATACCACAGTCGGTATCCAGTAAGTATCAAGACTAACCTCGGTGGAGTAGTGACGATGTACAGTCAAGACACTTACTAGTCTAATAATCTGTGCAATATAATTTACAAAAATAAAAGAAAACAAATAGTAGTGATAGCAACAATAATCAACTAGTGATATAAACAACAAGGCAACAAGAACTCCATAAATATTGCTCAAACAGGTAATGAATACAAGTATAACCAATAATCAAGTCCTTCAAAATATACATCTTTCATCTATAAGTTTTTCAATAGAAATCTATAGAATATAATCCTTTCCAATAAATATATTTCGAACATACTTCTTTCAATTAAATATCCTTCAAATATAATTCTTTCAAATAATTATCTTTCGAATATAATTCTTTCAAATAATATCCTTCAAATATAATTTTTTCAAATAAATGTCTTTCAAATATAACTCTTTCAAATAATATCCTTCAAATAAAAGTCACCTTGTGACACCTCATCTCATAATCATAAAATACGTGTCTCAGCCCACTTTCATATTTCCACGGCTCCTCGTGTCAATATCTCTATCACAATCGCACAAACAACTCACGTGTCAATATCATCATCATATTTTCCCCGCCACCCTGTGCCTACATTTTATATCTGTTGCGGCGTACAACCCGATCCCATATAACATTAATCATACATGTTGTGGCGTGTAACCCGATCCCATATAACATTAATCATACATATTGTGGCGTGCAACCCGATCCTATATAACAGTAATCATACCTGTTGTGGCATGCAACCCGATCCCATATAACATAATCCGCATGGCAATAGCCACATGCTCTCAATTTCAACATAGATCAGACTATTATCAAGTTTTGCCGAAACAACAAGACAAGTTGCACAATATATAAAAATAAATACAAGAAAAATTACAACATCCCATGAAAATTACCAACGCAAGAACCCTACATCATCACATAAAAATTACCAACATCATAACTCCATATCAGTCACTCTTATCTCTCCTATAGCCACCCTTATCACTCCTATAATAGCCTCACTTATCCCTTCACCCTGACAATATCAATAACCACCCTTATCTCTCCTATAATAGCCTCCCTTATCACTCTGCCGAGATAATATCCCAACACACATAACTACAGTGAAATGCCACCCTTATACCCACATAATATCAACAGTGAAATGCCACCTTTATATCATCATAATAATAAGTCAAATCACACAACAATTTACACGGAATATTATCACGACAACAAAAGACAATCAATTCATATCACAATTTGCCCAATGACCACAACCAATTTCAATGATATAGTAAAATCAATAAATTTCTCAAAAATAGCCCAAGGCTCCACACAAACATATATAAAATCTCAAAACAACAACAAAGATGAAAAAGTAACTCTGCATAGGACAACGCCTTCTTTAATCCAGATTTTAATAAATATAAATTAATGCCTCATTTTAAACTTATTTAATAATTATTTGCAGATAAGGATTCAATAATGAATTTAATTCTAAGAAAAAAATATCAAATCAACAAGCACACATAATTGACATAAAAATTCAAGTGGCAATAATACCAAATTATCATATAAAATACAATTTCGACAAACAAGGAACGAGGCATGACAATTCAAGGATTTACTAAGTTCCAACAATTTTTTAATTTAATACATAAGAGTGTCTACGAATTTTAACCGATATAATTTGCACATATAAACCAAGTACGTACTCGTCACCTTGCGTACACGGCTTTCAATCACACAATTTCCACATAAGACTCAATGCCTAAGGGGTAATTCCCCCACTCAAGGTTAGGTAAGATACTTACCTTTTTTAAGTTAGGCCGATATTCCAAAATAGCCTTCCTGCTTGAATTGACCTCCGGACAGTTCAAATCTATCCAAATTAATTCAATCCAGTCAATACTAATTATAGGAATTAATTCCATATGAAAATACTAATTTTCCAACAAAATCTTAAATTTAACTCAAAAATTGCCCGTGGAGCCCACGTCTCAGAATTCGATGAAACTCATACAATTCGACAACCCATTCAATTACGAGTCCACCCATACCAATTTTATCAAATTTCGATAACAACTCGACCTCCAAATCTAAAATTTTCGTTCTTCAAAAGTTTTGCAAAAATCTTGATTTTTTCTATTTAAATCCGAAATAACTGATAAATATAACCATGGATTTATGAAATATAATCACTTTTGGATATAGGATACTTACCCAAGTCGAAGTCGTGAAGAAATCCTCAAAATCGCCCAAGAACCGTGCTCCAAAAATTCAAAAACGAAATAAAGGAAATGACCATTTTTGGTCCTTAAGTTTCTGCCTATCCGTTACTAAAAGTCCATTTTCCGTCACTAAAAATCCATTTTTCGTCACTAAAAGTCCACACCAGAACTTGCATGCACCAGCAGTTATTATTTTTTACTAAAAAGGCTCCAACTCCATCATACGAACTCGGAATTCAACGATTCTTGTTCCTACGAGTCACAAATAATAATACAAACCTAGTCGTTCAATCAAAACTGAATTCAGATCTCATTTGCTCAATGCGATACCAATTTAGCTCGTTAAATAATTTACTCATATTTCACGCTAAAAAGCTAATCGCGACTTGATGAAATTAGACCAAACTTTCCAGATCACTCCTATAATTCATTATCAAAATTCCTGAAGTCTTGAAATCGAATTTCGATCTCTAGAACTAAAAATGGACATTTTGATTATTACATACTTATGCTGAAAACATCAAACTCTTCCAAAACTCTTCCCCAACAGCCTGTAGTGTATCAATCATAACTTTTTGTACTCAACTCCAACTGCTAAACGGTTTAAATTTCTGTAAACTAGATACAAAGGGCTACAACTTTTATGTTTTGTTCTTCGCCTAACTACTTATATATTGTGAGATATAAGCTCCCAAACTCAGCCTTATGCCGTAAAATTTTTTGGTGATGCACACTACTGTAGCCAAAATCTCTAGTACCAGCATCAGTCAATCGATCATATATTTTTGTACAAATGACCGAATGATGAATGATTTATCATTCTGGAAACTAGAATCAAAGAGATACAACTTTCATGTTTTGATAATTTCCCAGATTCCTTATAGATTTTGAGATATAAGCTTCCATAGTCAGCTCTGCGCATCAGAAATTTTGCACATTGCTGTAAAAAACAACATCAGTTAAAAACTACTCTGAAACTCACCTGAGGCTCTCGGGACCTCAACCCAATACAAAAACAAGTCCTAAAACATCATACGGACTTAGTTGAAACCTCAAATCACATAAAACAACGCTAAAACTACGAATCATACCCCAATTCAAGCTTAAGGAACTTAAGAATTTCCAACTTCTACATTCGATGTCGAAACCTATCAAATAAATTCCGATTGACCTCAAATTTTGCACACAAGTCATAAATGACATAACGGATCTATGAAAATTTTCAGAATTGGATTCTGACTCCGATATCAAAAAGTCAACTCCACGGTCAAACTTCCCAAAAATTCAACTTTCGCCATTTCAAGCAAAATTTCACTACGGACTTCCAAAAAAAAATTCGGACATGCTCCTAAGTCCAAAATCACCATACGGAGATATTAGAATCATCAAAACTCCATTTCGGAGTCGTTTACACATAATTCACCATCCGGTCAATTATTTCAACTTAAGCTTCCAAAACAAGAATTGTTCTTTCAATTAAATCCTGAATCATACGAAAACCAAACTTGACCACCTCGCAAGTCATAATATACATTTCAAAGCTGCTCGAGACCTTAAGCCACCGAACGGAATGTAAATTCTTAAAATGACAAGTCGGGTCGTTACATCTTTCCACATGGCAAAAATATATGCCAAGTGGCAAAATACGACCAGTCGTGATGGCACCTAACCCAACCCGTTAGGTAATCCAAGTAACTACAATCCAATTTAATTAGGTTATCGAGGAAAATAAATGATAAAATAACTGAACCTTTCTACTTTTCCTAAGGACCGGTAGTATAAATCATGAACTTCTAAGATTTAGAATTTGCAAAGCTGATATGAAATAAAATACATCATCTGTTTGAAATATACATGAACAGATTAATAATTCTAAAGGTACCAAGAACAAAAAGCAGCTATGACCGGATTGCGAAAACATCTTCAATGCTAGCTCCATCCATACACGGCAACATCAGCATCCAAAATTTGCACACAAGGTGCAGAAGTGTAGTATGAGTACAACCGACCCCATGTACTCAGTAAGTATTTTGTCTAACCTCGTCGAAGTAGTGACGAGGATTTTTAGTAAAATGATACTCACTGTTATAACCTTGCAGTATACTAACAATAGAAAAAATTATAGAACATAACAGATAAGGGTACAATGAAACAAATATGCAAGGCAGAAAAAGATTACTAGGAGAAATCACAATAGCAAATTCATAATTTTCTTGGTGTGAGAAATATATTCAAGATATCACATCGAATAGCATAGTAATACCTTCGTGCACTTGTCTCATTCACACCCATATATATATATATATATATATATATATATATATATATATATATATATATATATATATATATATATATATATATATATATATATATGCATTTATCTCTTTCTCACCGAGTATACATATAACAATACCGACTGGGTGGGAGAAATACCAATACCAATAAAAGAAATAAAGTGGGAGACACACGGGAAGCAACAACGAATAAAGCATTACATAGGCATAGAAATTATGACAATAATTAGGAAGGAAAAATATAAATTTCACTAATTAGCATGGTAGAAGGCTTGGATGCAAATATAACAAACAAGAAGAAAATCATAATATTTGCAAGTTAAATAGATAGAAGGCATGGATAACATAACAACACTTGGGGTAGAGGACACAGAAAGAATAACGACTACAAGTCACATAGAAAATATAGGTGCACAATAACAGCTCAAGATAAAGGCATGAAATTATACACAACGAAAAGATATCACAATATAATGTATGTCTCTTGTCCTCGCCTGCACGGAAACTCCCTTCGTGCCATGAACATATGATAATATAAAAATAATGACACGACATCACCCTTTGTGCTTTTACTCTCATCCTAACATGATAATGTAAATGAAATGGCACGGCATTATCCTTCGTGCATATTAATGTATATGAATGCCACGACATAACCCTTCATGCTTTATACTTTTCTTCACATGATAATATAATTGAAATGGCATGGCATCACCCTTCGTGCTTTACACTCTCCCTCACATGTTAATGTATATGAAATAGCGCGGCATTACCCTTCGTTGCTTTATACTTTTCCTTACCAAGCGCATGTATATCATTAACAAGCAAAGTAAGAAGCATAAATAACATCAAGGAGAGTGTTTAAACAAATGTTCCAAATTGAACATCAATCACGGATTTCAAGCCAATAACAATTCAATAAACTTCAAGTACTTTATTATTCCATTATTTCAACAAGTCTCAAAAATGATCTTCCACTCATGTATAGAATTCAAAATCTCAAGAATAACTGTCGTAGTATCATATTTGTGATTAAGTATAATAATGACCGGATTTAGCACATCAATAACTTTCACAAAAGTCCGTCAGATTTTTAATCAAATTATAATAAGCCAAATCAGGGTTTCTAGCATTTAATGTCATATTCATAGAAATCTAGAAGTCAAAGAAGACATGAAACAAGAGTGTCACATAATTCTACAAAGCACAATAAATTGTATAATTTACTCCGAGCATGATTAAACCTGGCACATACATATATGCTCGTCACCTCATATATGTATCACGCCCGCATGTAACAAACAATGGCAATTAGTAGGGAAAATTCCCTCAACAAAGTTATCCAAAACTCTTACGTTAAACAAGTTGAATCCTCTGCCGATCAAGCTAAACAATACTCCGAAAATTTCATTCCGCATGTACCAACCTACAAACGCCTTCCTATTGCCTCAATTCCAAGCCAAACGATTCGAAACTACCCAAATATCGTGCAAATTAATCAAAATATATTCCAATGCTTGCAATTTAACAATTATAAAAATTCTCAACTTTGTTCGAAAAGCCAACCAAAAGTCAATGGTGGGGCCCACATCTCGAAATCCGACAAAAATTACAAAATTTGAACCCCCATTCAACCACGAGTCCAATCATACCAAAATTACTCAAATTCGATCCCAACTCGGTCTTCAAATCCTCAATTAAAATTTATAAAATTTTCTACCATTTTCAATCCAAAGCACTAATTTAATGATGAAAACAACAATATATTCATGTAATTTAACCAAAACTGAGTTAGAATCACTTGCCCCAATCAATATGATGAAAATTGCCTAAACAATAGCTTCAATCTGAGCTCCATAGCTCCAAATATGTTAAAATGGCCGAAATCTCGGAATATAGCTTATGTCTAGGGATTTACTCTTCGCAATCGCGAAACACAAAATTTTTCAGTCCAAAATTTTCCTTCGCGATCGCGAAGAACAAACTCCCCAACTCTTCCAGACACCCTCTAGTGTAATGGTCATAACTTTTTGTATAAACTCTAAATGACAAATGGTTTGACTGTCTCAAAACTAGACATCAAGGTCTACAACTTTCATTTTTGGATCATTTCCAAATTCCTTATAGATTACAAGATATAAGCATCCAAAGTAGGGTCACTGCAACAAAGATTTTGTTCTACGCGATAGCGAAAAAGTGTCACGACCCAAAAATTCTACCACATGCGTCATGATGGCACTTAGTCTCTAAGACTAGGTAAGCCGATTACAACAACAATTCAAGCTATTTTTTTTAATATGAATTAAATAGGTAATCAATACCAGCAGCGGAAACAAATATGAAAACCTCCCAATACTGGTAATACTGAGTCACGAACTCTAACTGAATACATTAAATGATCTCAAGGATCGAATACTAAATATTTTTTGAATAATAATTAACAGTACAATACAATAAAAAGGCTCCAAGGAATCGCGACGACCAAGCAGCTCTACCTTGAATCCTTGCGATCCCACTTTAATTATGTCCGAGTCCGATAGCTCTAATATCTGGCTCCGCATAAAAATGTGCAGAAGTATAGTATGAGTACACCACGGTCGGTACCCAGTAAGTATCAAGACTAACCTCAGTGGAGTAGTGACGAGGTACAGTAAAAACACTCACTAGTCTAATAACATGTGCAATATAGTATACAAAATAATAGGAAACAAATAACAATAAAGGCAACACAAATCAACCAGTGATATGCAGAGCAGGGCAACAAGAACACCATTAATATTGTCCAACAAATAATAAATACAAGTATACCCAATTAAATCAATTCCTTCAAATATATATCTTTCGAATAAAATTCTTTCAAATATATCTCTTTCTAATATAATTCCTTCATATAAATATCTTTCGAATAAAAGTCACCCCGTGACACCTCATTTCAAAATCATAAAGTACGAGTCTCGGCCTAATTTCATATTTTCACGACACCTCGTGCCAATTTCTCTATCACAACCGCACGGACAACTCACGTGCCAAATATCATCATCATTTAATCACGGCACCGCTTGCCCACATTTCATATCACAACTGCACGGATAAATCACGTGCCAATATTATTATTATTTACTCACGGCACCTCATGCCCACATTTCTCATCATAATCCGCCTGGCAATAGCCACAGGCCCCCAATCTCAACATAAATCAAATTATTATCAATTTACTAACAACAAGACAAATTGCACAAGGTATAAAAATAAACACAAAAAAAAATCACAACATCACATAAAAATTACCAAACGCAACAACTCCACACCATCACATATCATCCCTGATAATAGCCACCCTTATCTCTCCTATAGTCACTCTTATCACTCCTATAATAGCCTCTCTTATCTCTCCGCCCTGACAATATCAATAGTCATCCTTATCGCTCCTATAGCCACCCTTATTGCTCCGCCCAAATAATATCACAACACACATAACAACAGTGAAATGCCACCCTTATACCCACATAATATCAACAGTGAAATGCCACCCTTATATTCTCAAAATAATAACTCAATTAACACAATAATTTATACGGAATATTATCACGGCAACATAACAAACTCAATTCATATCACAATTTGCCTAATGGCCATAACTAATTCCAAAGATATAATAAAATTAATTAATTTACAACAAATAGCCCAAGGCTCCACACAATGTATATAAAACCTCAAAAACAATCAACATAGATAGAAAATAAATCAGTATAGGGCAACGCCTTCATTAATTCAAATTTTGATAATTATATTAACACTTCTTATTAAGCTTGTTTAATTAATTATTGGCAGATGGAGAATCCATAATGAAATTAAATTTCAAGAAATATCAAATCATTAAAATCCACATAAATATACAAGTAATAATCACATCAAATTATCATATAAAAACAAATTCAACAAATGCGAATTGAGGCATGACAAATAGATGATTAACTAAATGCCAACAATTATTCAATTTACTACATAATATGCCCAAGACTTTAACTCAATAAATTTTGCACATATAAGCCCGAGTACGTACTCGTCACCTCGTGTATACAGTTTTTTACATTTCACATATGACACATAAGACTCGATGCCTAAGGGATAATTTTCCTTACTCAAGGTTAGGCAAGATACTTACCTTTTTAAAATTATGCCGATATTCCAAAATTTCCTTCTTGCTTGAATTGACCTATGAATCGCACTTCATTAAAATTCATCGAAAATAATTTCGGATAATAAAACGTCAACTTAAAAATTTATTCTAAAAAGTCAGCAAAAATCAACACGGGGCTCGCCTCTCGGAACCCGACAAAATTTTCATGAAATTCGAACACCCATTCTGATACGATTTCAATCATACCAATTTTATCAAATTCCGATAATAACTGGTCCTCCAAATCTTAAATTTTTGTTTTTTGAAGATTTTGCAAAAATCTTGATTTCTTGCATTTACATCCGAAATAAATGATGAATATAATCATAGATTCATAAAATATAATCACTTTAGGATATAGAACACTTACCCCAACCAAGCTTGTGAAAAATCGCTCTAGAATCGCCTAAATCCGAGCTCCAAAAATTCCAAAACAAAAATGGCAAAAATGACCAAGTTCAGTCCTTATGTTTCTGCCCAGTTTCGCACCTGCAGAGTGCTTCCACGCTTCTGCGTGCTCGCTTTTGCGAGAAAAATACCTCTTCTCTGAAAGTGTACTACCCATTCGACCCTTGCATCTACGGAAGCATTTTCGCTTCTGCAAGAATCGCAGGTGCGAGGCAGTGTCCGCTTCTGCAGTTGCCTTTGCGCTTCTGCGCACCAGTTGCCGCTTCTGTGACCTTCTCAGCTCCCCCTTTTCAGTCGCTTCTGCGAGAAGAATCTCGCTTCTACCATGGTCGCACCTGCGCCCATAATTCCGCAGGTGCGATTCCAACAACTCCTGCCATTTTCCAGCAGCTTTCCTCAAGTCCAATTTACTCCGTTAATCTTCCGAAATCCACACGAGGCCCTCGGGACATTAACCAAATATACCAACATGTCCAAAAATTTAGTCGAGGCTTCAAACCATGTCAAACAACGCCGAAATTACGAATCGCGCATTGAATTGAATTATGAGTTTTCAAATCTTCCAACTTTTATATTTTGCGCCGAAACATATCAAATCAATCCGGAATGACTTCAAATTTTGAACACAAGTCATAAATGACGTAATGAAGTTATTCCAATTTTCGGAATCAAAATCCGACCTCGTTATCAAAATTTCAACCTTTGGTCGGACTTTCCAAAAATCTTCTATTTTCCAACTTTCGCCAAATGCGTCGAATTGCCTTACGGACTTCTAAATCTATATCCGAACATACGCCTAAGTCTGAAATCATCATACGGAGCTATTGCCATCATCAAAATTCCATTACGGGGTTGTTTACGCAAAAGTCAACTCTCTGGTCAACTCTTTCCATTTAAGCTTCTAAATAAGAATTGTTCTTTTAATTTAATTCTAAATCTTCCGAAAATCAAACTAGAACACACCCCGGGTCATAATACATATTACGAAGTTGCTCGAGACCTTAAGTCACTGGACGGGCATTAATTCTTAAAATGACAAGTCGGGTCATTACAAAAAGCTTCTGCGATCGCGATTCACAAGGCCCCAAACTGTTGTTTGCTCTTCGCGAACGCGACCACATGTTCGCGATCGCGATGCACATCTCTGTAGCCAAAAACCAGGAATTAAAAATGGCTTGGAAATAGTCTGAAACCACCCCGAGACTCACTCGAGCCTCCGGGACCCGTCCGAACATACCAACAAGTCCACAACACTTACCCAAACCAAGCTTGTGAAAAATACCTCCCGAATAGCCCAAATCTGAGATGCAAAAATTCCAAAACGAAAATGGCAAAAATGACCAAGTTCAATCCTTATGTTTCCGCCCAGTTTCGCACCTGCAGAGTGCTTCCACGCTTCTGCGTGCTCGCTTTTGCGAGAAAAATCCCGCTTTTGCGAAAGTGTACTGCCCAGTCGACCCTCGCATATGCGGAAGCATTTCCGCTTTTGCAAAAATAGCAGGTGCGGGGCAGTGTTCGCTTCTGCACAAATGGCCGCTACTGCGGTTGCCTTTGCGCTTCTGCGCACCAGTTGCTGCTTCTGCAGTTGTCTTTGCGCTTCTGCGCACCAGTTGCCGCTTCTGCGGCCTTCTTAGCTTCCCCTCATCAGTCGCTTCTGCGAGAAGCATCTCGCTTCTGCGATGGTCGCACCTGCGCCCATAATTCCGCAGGTGCGATTCCAACAGCTACTGCCATTTTCCAGCAGCTTTCTTTAAGTCCAATTTACTCCGTTAACCTTCCGAAATCCACCTGAGGCCCTCGCGACCTTAATTAAATATACCAACATGTCCTAAAATATAATACGAACTTAGTCGAGGCTTAAAACTACGTCAAACAACGTCGAAATTACGAATCACACATCGAATCGAATTATAAGTTTTCAAATCTTCCAACTTCTATATCTTGCGCCGAAACGTACCAAATTAGTCTGGAATGACTTTAAATTTTGCACACAAGTCATAAATAACGTAATGGAGCTATTTCAATTTCCGGAATCGAGATCCGACTTCGTTATCAAAATTTCAACCTTCGGTCGGTCTTTTCAAAAAATAATTATTTTCCAACTTTCGCCAAAATGCGTCGAATTGCCTTACAGACATCCAAATCCAAATCCGAACATACGCCTAAGTATGAAATCATCATACGAAACTATTGCCATCATCGAAATTTCATTCCGGGGTCGTTTGCTCAAAAGTCAACTCTCCGGTCAACGCTTTCCATTTAAGCTTCTAAATAAGGATTGTTCTTTTAATTTAATTCTGAATCTTCCGAAAATCAAACTCGACCTCACCCCGGGTCATAATATATATTACGAACCTGCTCGAGACCTTAAGTCACTGAACATGGCATTAATTCTTAAAACGATAAGTCAGGTCGTTACAAAAAGCTTCTGCGATCGCGATTCACAAGGCCCCAAACTGCTGTTTGCTCTTCGCGAACGCGACCACATGTTCGCGATCGCGATGCATATCTCTGTAGCCAAAAACTAGGAATTAAAAATGGCCTATAAATGGTCTGAAATCACCCCGAGACTCACCCAAGCCTCCGGGACCCGTCCGAACATACCAACAAGTCCCAGAACACTTACCCAAACCAAGCTTGTGAAAAATCCCTCCCGAATGTCCCAAATCCGAGATGCAAAAATTCCAAAACGAAAATGGCAAAAATGACCAAGTTTAATCCTTATGTTTCCGCCCAGTTTCGCACCTGCAAAGTGCTTCCACGCTTCTGTGTGCTCGCTTTTGCGAGAAAAATCCCGCTTTTGCGAAAGTGTATTGCCCAGTCGACCCTTGCATCTGCGGAAGCATTTTCGCTTTTGCGAGAATAGCAGGTGCGAGGCAATGTTCGCTTCTGCACAAATGGCCACTTCTGCGGTTGCCTTTGCGCTTCTGCGCACCAGTTGCCGCTTTTGCGACCTTCTTAGCTTCCCCTCTTCAGTCGCTTCTGCGAGAAGCATCTCGCTTCTGCGATGGTCGCACTTGCGCTCATAATTCCGTAGGTGCGATTCCAACAGCTACTGCCATTTTCTAGCAGCTTCCTTCAAGTCTAATTTACTCAATTAACCTTCCGAAATCCACCAAAGGCCCTCGCGACCTTAATTAAATATACCAACATGTCCCAAAATACAATACGAACTTAGTCGAGGCTTAAAACCACGTCAAACAATGTCGAAATTACGAATCGCGCATCGTATCGAATTATGAGTTTTCAAATCTTCCAACTTCTATATCTTGCACCGAAACGTATCAAATCAGTCCGGAATGACTTCAAATTTTGCACACAAGTCATAAATGACGTAATGGAGCTATTTCAATTTTCAGAATTGAGATCCGACTTCGTTATCAAAATTTCAACCTTCGGTCGGTTTTTAAAAAAAATATTATTTTCCAACTTTCACCAAAATGCGTCGAATTGCATTACAAACATCCAAATCCAAATCCGAACATACGCCTAAGTCTGAAATAATCATATGAAGCTATTTCCATCATCGAAATTTTATTCCGGGGTCGTTTGCTCAAAAGTTAACTCTCCGGTCAACTCTTTCCATTTAAACTTCTAAATAAGAATTGTTCTTTTAATTTAATTCTGAATCTTCCAAAAATCAAACTCGATCTCACCCCCGGGTCATAATACATATTACGAAGCTGCTCGAGACCTTAAGTCACTGAACAGGGCGTTAATTCTTAAAACGACAAGTCAGGTTGTTACAAAAAGCTTCCGCGATCGCGATTCACAAGGCTCCAAACTGTTGTTTGCTCTTCGCGAACGTGACCAAATGTCCGCGATCGCGATGCACACCTCTATAGCCAAAAACCAGCAATTAAAAATGGTTTAGAAATGGTCTGAAACCACCCTGAGACTCACCCGATCCCCCGGGACCCATTTGAACATACCAACAAGTTCTAGAACACTTACCCCAACCAAGCTTGTGAAAAATCCCTCTAGAAACGCCCAAATTCGAGCTCCAAAAATTTCAAAATGAAAATGGCAAAAATGACCAAGTTCAATCCTTATGTTTCTGCCCAGTTTCGCACATGCAAAGTGCTTCCACGCTTCTGCATGCTCGCTTTTGCAAGAAAAATCCCGCTTCTGCGAAAGTGTACTGCCCAGTCGACCCTCGCATATGCGGAAGCATTTCTGCTTCTGCGAGAATCGCACGTGCGAGGCAGTGTCCGCTTCTGCGTGAATGGCCGCTTCTGCGGTTGCCTTTGCGCTTCTACACTTGCGTTTCTGCGCACCAGTTGCCGCTTCTGCGGCCTTCTCAGCTCCCCCTCTTCAGTTGCTTCTGCGAGAAGCATCTCGCTTCTACGATGGTCGCACCTGCACCCATAATTCTGCACGTGCGATTCCAACAGCTGCTGCCATTTTTCAACTCCTTCCTTCAAGTCCAATTTACTCCGTTAATCTTCCGAAGTCCACCCGAGGCCCTCGGGACCTTAATTAAATATATCAACATGTCTCAAAATACAATACGAATTTAGTCGAGGTTTAAAACCACGTCAAACAACGTCAAAATTACGAATCACGCATCGAATCGAATTATGAGTTTTCAAATCTTCCAACTTCTATATTTTGCGTCGAAACGTATCAAATCAATTCGGAATGACTTCAAATTTTGCATACAAGTCATAAATGACGTAATGGAGCTATTCCAATATCCGGAATCGAGATCCGACCTCATTATCAAAATTTTAACTTTCAGTCGGACTTTCAAAAAAAAATTTATTTTCCAACTTTCGCCAAAATGCATCGAATTGCCGTACGGACTTCCAAATCCAAATCTGAACATACGCCTAAGTCGAAATCATCATACGAAGCTATTGCCATTATCGAAATTCCATCCTGGGGTCGTTTTCTCAAAATTCAACTCTCCGGTCAAATCTTTCCATTTAAGCTTCTAAATAAGAATTGTTCTTTTAATTTAATTCTGAATCTTCCAAAAATCAAACTCGACCACACCCACGGGTCATAATACATATTACGGAGCTGCTCGAGACCTTAAGTCACTGAACGAGGCGTTAGTTCTTAAAACGACAAGTCGGATCGCTACAAAAAACTTTCGCGGTCGCGATTCACAAGGCCCCAAACTGTTGTTTGCTCTTCGCGAACGCGACCAAATGTCCGCGATCGCGATGCACACCTCTGTAGCAAAAAACCAGCAATTAAAAATGGCTTAGAAATGGTCTAAAGTCACCCCAAGACTCACCCGAGCCTCGGGACCCGTTCAAACATACCAACAAGTCCCAAAACATATTACGGACCTACTCGAGGCCTCAAATCACATATAACAACATCGAAACGACGAATCACACCTCAATTTAAACTTAATGAACTTTAAATCTTTCAACTTCTAAATCTCGCGCTCAAACATATCAAGTCAATCCGGAATGAACTCAAATTTTGCATACAAGTCATAAATGACATAACGAAGCTACTGAAATTTTCGGAATCATAATCCGGACTCGATATCATAAAAGTCAACTTCCGGTCAAACTTTCAAACCTTAAATTTCTTACTTTCACCATTTCAAGCCAAATTCAACTATGGACTTCAAAATAAATACTCATACACACTCCTAAATCCGAAATCATCATACAGAGCTATTGGAACTATCAAAACTCCATTCCGTAGTCGTTTGCACAAAAGTCAAACTCCGGTCAACCCTCTTCATTTAAACTTCCAACATAAATTTTATTCATCCGAACGAATCCCGAAACACCTGAAAATCAAATCCGACAATACACACTGGTCATAATACATCATATGAAACTATTCAAGACTTCAAATAGTTGAAAGGAGCGTAAATACTCAAAATGACCGGTCGGGTCGTTACAGTTGTATACTAACGTTGTGTGAAATTTGAATCCTAGAGTCAGTTTGTACAAACTTATAAATTATTATTATATTAAATTTATTTATTCAACTAATTTTATGAAGTCTCGTATTAAAGTAAAACCGCACTATATGCTATCCAATTAGGTATTCTCAATTCCGCACCAGAAAAAAAAAAAATGCTAAAGCGATACCCAAAAATCAAGGTATCTTTCACACAATAAAATCTTGCAACTCATAGAGATAAAGTTTTCTTTTTCTCATTATTTTGATAAGCTAATCATTCAAACAACTATAAAAATGGTTACAATTAACATTTAATGTTTGTAGTCCTCACTGTAAGTACGATGTTATACTTCACATGTAAAATATTTTGTCATACTATTATTCTTTCAACTTAAGTTGCTACTTTTTTTTATTTTTCATTTTTCTATTTTGGTTTAACTATGTTTTTCCACTTTTTCGAGCTTTTAAGCATATATATTATAAATTTTTGAGTTGTAGTGAACTTCTGAAATCTCATTAGCTGAACATATTAATGCATACATTTTTATTTCCAACTAAAATAAGGCCCTAAGAAATCAACGGTAGATAAAAACTTTAATCAATAAGAATACAAATATAATTAAAAAACTATATCCGATACTTAAATGGGACGAAGGGCGTATTATACATGCACATATATATGCTGGTTTATTATGTATATTACCTATGTTTTTCAATTTCACTTGGGATAGAAACATGGGACATGGCATTGATTATAAAGAAGATTTTCCAAATTTTCACCTCTATCTTATTGATGATTAGTTTCCTCGAGAAGGGGTTGTTTTCTCAATTTCATACTTTGTTATAAAATTATCTAACACTATTTTAGTATTCAAAAAAGCACCTCACTGGTTTTAATCGAGTAGAATAATAGTGATTAAGTGAGAGACTCTAACTTGTAGTATAACTCAAATTATGATTCTTAATAGTTTAAGTTGTGTTGTATATTTTCCTTTTTATTCTCAAATTTTCTAATAAAAATAGCTCAATGATTAAGTCTTATCTTGCCCACATCGATGCGTATTCGTTGCAACCCTGTAATAGCGTTGCAACTGCAGTGAGTACTTCTTCCCTTACAAAATAATTTAATTAAGGAGTAACCTTAATTAAACTTAATTTGTTAGTCCTCAAAAAAATAATATACAAACTGAGGTTTTTTGTTTTATGATCTTAAATCTGCACTAAATCAAAGAGGACACGTGTGACATGATAATGAGGACAGTAAGAAGAAAGTAAACAAGTTGGGTTGGGAAAGTGGGTCTGGCTTGATGATTGTTTATGAAGGAGCTACGGTAATCTATTTTTTCAGCCAATAAAATTGCTCAGTTTTGTTACAATTACAAGAATATACTCGTGGGCCCAGATTTTAAGCAAACTGCTCAAGCAGGCCTGTTGACTGGAGCTCCTCAAACTCCCTCTTATTAATATTAATAGTAGGAATGAATCGATGCTGTAATACAATTGAACAAATATTTCAAGGCTCAACCGTCATTTATATTTATGCATAATATTATAGTATAGTTTATTATGTAATATATGATTCTGCATAATAATAATAATAATATTATTATTATTAAAACAAAAACTTAAATAAATAATTATAGTTGAACCAATAACATATAAGTTTTTGTGAATAATTATCAATCTATTACGATTAACATTCTTGTTTGAAAGAGACAAAACTAATATTAAAAACTTTTTTCTTGCACTAACAAATTATTATTATTATTATTATTTTAGTTTGTTATATTTAAGTAATTCTACTTAGTAAAAAGTAGGAAGTATTACCAATTGTATGATCGAGTAAAAGATCACAGTGTACATTAGATGCAATATTAAATCTTTACGGAAAAGATAATAATTTTAAAATAAAAATTTATTTCAAACAAATATCATGCTTTAAAAGTTCGTCCCAAGAAAAATAACAAACTTTGCCTATAAATTAACTTAATTCAAACAATATAATTTGTGAATGTGATGCCGTGGCTAAACAAGCAAAATATAAGCTTATCGACACGTCCATTTTACGCGTATGACAAAATATGTTAGCACGTTTATGCAATCCCGACCCCATCTTATCCTAACAGAAGCCTAGAAGGCCCATTTGGGCTTGTGAAATCCCGACACCAAATACTTTTAGGATCCGCAATATATTTACTAATGATGACATGTCTATGCAAAGTATTATTGTAATATCATCTTATTCTTACTTATATATTGCGTCTTATGTCCTAAGAAAGAAATAGTGCAGTTGAGAATATCAGAATCATCAAATCTGGTTTCTTAGGTTATATACTTATTTTTACACCATTTGTGCATTAACCATATTGATGGTAGGTTATAATCTTATGTTTTAGTCGCTTATCGCACTTTAATTCACTGCACTTTAATTGAGTTGAAGCTTTTAATCGCTAGTGTTTTGCATTAATTGTGTATTTTATGCCTTGTATGAGTGATTCCGATCTATGTAAATGTTATGGAATGGATTCAAGCTATTCTAGAGCTTTGAAGTCTAAGTAAAGGCCCAAGGATTAAGTCGGGGTCGAATTCGGGGATCAACGGATGATAGTGGAACGAAACGAAGAATCGAGCAGGCATACTGCACATTGTCCAGTAAAATACACATAACTTTTCGTTTATAAATCCGTTTGGGATCCACAATATATCATTGAAAAGCTATTTAAAAGGGCTATAACTTTCATGTTTTACGTTTTCCCCAAATTCCCAATTTACCACCCAGGTATGTGACCAAGTGCGCGATCGCGCACGTGGGAGCGCATTTGGGGCAGAACAATGTGCAAAATGTGCGACCAAGTGCGCGAGCAGGTCTCCAGGTGCGCGACCGCGCATGTCCTGTCCGGGAAAAGTCCTATTTCGCTAAGAAAATGATAGTTTCGTTCGGAATTTATTTTGGGGAAATTTATTTTGGGGGCAGATTAAATGCCCCAAAACACTATTTTTAACACACTTTTTAGATACCTTAGACCTAGGGAAGCTAAGGAAAAGAAGGAGAAGTAAGAGCATAAGGATTTCATCCTTCCTTCCTTACTCAAGATCCGGGTTTGGATTGTATTTATGTTTTCCTTTACTTTTATTTCATTTGTAAAGAACTCCTCCATGTCTATGGAGTAAAACCATTTGGATTTTGATAGATTTGGTGTATTGATAGTTATTTGTGGATTATAACTCTATGTTTATGTATTTAAATCATTTTTGGAAGATTTAATTGTTGCATCTATGTTCATTTATTCTTGTTATCGAAAGAGGCATAATTTGTGATATATTTGCACTATGTTGTTGGTTGAGTTCATAGATTCTTCTAAGTAATCGAAAGAGGCTAGTTGAATCCTTGATTAAACCTAGTTAGGAGGATAATCGAAAGAGGTTCTCCTAAAGACCAATCCATTACGAATTCTTGCATATCTTCACCGAGTTTAAATTGGTTCATATTGTGAGGTTGAAACTTAATCGAGAGGAGTTTCTACTAAACATTTGTACTGATAATTAAGTGAATTCGAGAGACTCACTTGAACATTAGAAGTGAATTATCTAGAATTAGATCCCGAACAATTATCTTGCACCTATCCTATCAACTAATATTTTCTCCCATTGATAACTTCTTTGCTTACTTTTGTTGAGATTGTCATTAGTCAATAGTTTAGGTTCTTATTTAGTTTCAATTCTTAATTGTATAAATCTCCATTGTTGATCATCCTAGATAGCGATCGAGCTACGAACTACGAGAATACTGTTTAAATCCAATCCATGTGGAGACGATAATTATACTATACTATCTTTGACTAACGAGCATAATTTAAGTGTGTGTTTTGCGCTCGTCACATATCATAGTAGACAGAGGCGGACCTACATGGGGTGTAGAGGAGTCACCGAAACCCGCTAGCCTTGGCAAAAACTGTGTATATATTTGTATATACAACAAGGACCCCTTAAATAATTTTGAGGTGCCCCCACAAACAAAAGATTGATTGCTCCGTTCCTGGGTTCGAGACCCAGCACTAGCACGTTTTTTCATTTTATTTTTCTTCTTCTTTGAATTCAAGATAAAACAGTATCCTGTATTTAGTGCTTAACTTGCTTTTTTTCTTTATCTTTTCTAAGTTTATGAGCAATTATTTAGCACTAGTACATAGTAGTCAACTTCTACACAAAATAGTTTGAAATTCCTTTTGAGAAATATCTTTCTAGACATCGAAAAGATAAAGAGAGACATAAAAATATATCAAAGGAAATTGGAAGGGGAAGAAGATATTCTGTTAGCAAAAAGCCAATCACCTTCTTTATCCTGATAATTAAATTTAGAAGTATTACCATTTTCTTGACATGTATAAAAATAAGTAATTCAATAAATCTTTTCCCAAAACAGTAATAAAAAACTTCAAAAATTCTTCCGCCTTCAAGGATCACTTCGGCAAAGTAGCCAACATCCGTCGATTCAACAACAATGACTAAGACTCTGCTTGAATTGCTTAACAGATCTTTAATCTTGATTTTATTAGACTAAGTTTTTGATATTTTTGAACATCACTTGACTCAAAGTCACTAAGTTTTCAAGGAGTTAGCATATCAGATTTTGCCATTACTAGCAGACATATCTATGTCAATAGCGGTGCCCCGCTGCGCTCAAATCCTGGATCCGCCTTTGATAGTAGATTACTTATATATTTTTTCTGCTTATCAGATCAAGCTTATTATAGAGTTTAAGTTATAATAGGGTTCCAAATAAGTTTCTGCAACATGTATAGGGCTTTATTTTAACATTGTCCTACGGCTGCTTCCAAAAAATAACTGTAGAAAATATTCAAACAACACAAGTTTCAGAAATTTCAACTACTATATATGTCACTTTTCATACATTTTCTTGGTCACATTATTACTATTTAAAGAGTCAAGTAAGTCAAACCCCTAATCAAAATGTTAACTTACATTTCACATTTTGGACTTGATAGTCTGTTAAGAATATATTCACATGGTTTCCAAAATTAATGTCTTTTATTTATAATAAAAAAGGACTTGATATATGAATCATATTGGATGACCCAAAATTTAGATCTAGGTTTATACAATCAGATTTTATAATAAAGTAAGATTAATTTTAGCCAATATTAATATCCAAAAGATGACCAAATATTTTTGTAGTAGGATTCTACGTATGCTATTGAGTAGCAATAAATGACTACAATAATGATATGGCAAATGATTCAAGAATATAGGAGATAACAATAAATAATAATAAATGATACTTAAGTAAATTGATGGGTGGAGGTCACCCGAAAAGGGTGAGATTACCCAATAGTTCTTCTCACACGGATAGATAATGATAAACCCTTGAATATTCGGATCCTCCTTAGATTGTGGAAGAAAAGGTAGATAAAGATAAGAGAAAAAGGTAAGCCTTGTATGTATATAATAAAGGAAGAATCTTCGGAGAATGTCGATGTCTTGTTCTTTACAATGAATGTCTGATGGCCTCTATAACTACATATCTTTCTATTTATAAGGGTACATTGGCCACAAAACCCTAAATAATACAACTAGGAGGAATATTCGCAAGAATATTCTCTGGGGAACCGTCCACACAACACTAGTCGTTACTGCTTTAATAGAAGGAATGCTAGTCCTCGTCCTCGTCCTCTATTGCGCCACCTCGACCTCGCCGGCGACATGTTTTCTCATGACATCGACCTTTTAAAGCCAAATCATTTTAATCGGTTGACAACACACATGCTTTCTTAGTATCGGCTTGGCCCACATATAATTATGATAATTTTAGCCCATACACATGTAATATGATGATAATAGATCACAATTCAAGAGATTAAAAGACATAAAGTTTACTCTGATTATGGTGAAGTGATAAATACTCTTTGATAAAGAGTATCCTTAACCAAAATGCCACAAAAGTCAAAACAAGTGTGAGAGGTTCTAATTTCATATAATAATGATACTAAACCGAGAATAGTAATTGATGACACTTTAACCGTGTCGCTCTTGTATTCTGCTCAGAAGCATCAACTTTGATGCATGGCTAATTCTGTAGTCGATGAAATATCCAATGTCGCTGGGCATGATTTGTATTCAAATCTAGTGTATACAAGTAAGAAAACTATGACCTTTTAGAATATATTGGAGTTAGCGGTGTTAAAAGGGTCCACAAAGATTATCACTTAGTGCTATTATGAAAATTTTACACCCAAGTTATGCGTTTGGGGTTTGCAAGAAGTTGCAAAGTTTTTGAAGTTTGTTCTGTTATTCCCGGTCAATATTGCTGTATTTGTAAATATTAATTCTGCAAAATATAAGTTAACGTAATGAAACAATAATAATAAATTCGAGCCCACTGAATTCACAGTGTTTCCTTAAGGAATTTAATCCCCTCCTAGTACCCAAGGTAATGGATTATTTCCTCCCAGGATAGAACGAATAACACACTGGTGTAGCGGTACTTCAAACCCCAGTGTTTCGGCGAACACAAAGTTCGGTAGCAAATCACACTTACAGTTGCTTTGTTTGAAGTTAAAAACAATGCAGAACGAAGGAGTATATACTCAGAAAAACGTATGGAAGTTCTGAGAGGAAGAAATGCAATGTATAGCCAATTGTATGTTGAGTTTTTGGTATCTTTCTTCAACATTTGCTGCTCATATATATAGCAGCCAAGAAGGAGTGCAAGACCAAACGTCCACCCTTCATGGTGGATCAAGCATTACATATTTGTGGAGCAAGCACTTCAAGCACTTCATGGTGGGAAGACCATTATCAGGCTGCCAAATTATCAATACACGGATTGGAAAATATCCGTTTACAAATACGGATAATCTTACGTTAATATTTACTATTAACAAATAAATTTGGTCCAAAAAATTAATCAATCAATTGATCATTTGACCAAATCCAAATCCAAATCCAAATCCGAAGCCGAAGCCGAAGCCGAAGCCGAAGCCGTAGCCGTAGCCGTAGCCGAAGCCGAGCCGAGCGAGCGACGACGACGACGGCGCGAGACTTGCTTTATTCTTAACTCTTTAAGAGCTACAAGAAGAGCAATTATATATATACCCACCAAAAATATCTTCCACTTCCAATATGGGACAATGTCTCATTGTTAAGAGGGGGAAACTTAAAATTTTACTCAAAATTTTATTTTCCCTCCATTTCCCATTCACCCTCATTTTAAGAATATTACATCTTAAAATAAAACCTCAACAATCCCCCACATGAATGGGGAATGGCTATATCACGGAAGTATGCATGAAAAAACTGTGTGATTTACAAGCAAGGATTAATTGCATCTGGATAAGTAGGTTTCCCTTTGAACTTTCCGTAGTAAACTTATGTCGGATATACTCGGTCAATCGGTAGATTTGATATCTTTGAACCGTCGATCTTTGGTGTATACCTAGACAACCATAAGTCACACAATCAACCCTTAACCGTCTTTGGTTCTCATTGTTGTGTTCGTTTCAGCCATGAACACCGCCTGGTTTCATAAGTGCGTAGAGAACTGGCCTTACAAAGTTCTCCTTGAAGCGGCTCACACTTCACACTTAAATAGGTGATTCCTAAACGTGTCATCCTGTAGATACACTATTTGATATACCCCGTATCAAATTTAGAAATTATTAAAAAGCCTTAATGCTTTATCCTTGGTACTGAACATTGTCTCATCACGAGAATGGACTAAAATTTTATTTGACAATGTTGAACCGTCATTAATGACTTTGTTTGATCTCTTTGAACCTAGATCTTGGGATCTCCAGTCTTCTAGGTAGAGTTACCGCCACAATGACTTGTTCTCGGCCATAGCCCCATTCCCCTTGATGATTTCTCAACTACCTCTCTAGTTAGGCCTTTTGTAAGTGGATCCGACACATTATCACTTGACTTTACATAGTCAATTGTGATAATTCCTCTAGAGAGTAATTGCCTAACGGTTTTATGTCTTCGTCGTATATGACGAGATTTACCGTTATACATGACGCTCCCAGCCCTTCCAATTGCCGCTTGACTATCACAATGTATGCATATTGGTGCCAACGGTTTGGGCCAAAATGGAATGTCTTCCAAGAAATTCCGGAGCCATTCAGCTTCTTCACCGGCTTTATCTAAGGCTATGAATTCAGCCTCCATTGTAGAGCGGGCAATACATGTTTGTTTGGACGACTTCCAAGATACCGCTCCTCCACCAATAGTGAATACATATCCACTCGTGGACTTAGAATCAGTTGAACCGGTGATCCAATTTGCATCACAGTATCCCTCAATCACCGCAGGAAAATTATTGTAGTGCAATTCAAAGTTCTGGGTATGTTCTAAATATCCCAAAACTCGTTTCATTGCCATCCAATGAGATTGGCCTGGATTGCTCGTATATCGACTCAGTTTACTTATAGCACAAGCTATGTCTGGTCGTGTACAATTCATGATATACATTAAGCATCCCAATACACGAGCATAATCCAATTGTGATATGCTTTGGCCTTTGTTCTTTGCTAATGCAAGATTCACGTCAATTGGAGTCTTTGCAACTTTAAAGCCCAAGTGCTTGAATTTTTCAAGTACTGTCTTAATATAATGAGATTGTGACAATGCCAGACCTTGAGGAGTCTTATTGATCTTAATTCCCAGAATTAAATCAGCAACTCCCAAGTCTTTCATATCAAACTTGCTATTGAGCATACGCTTAGTAGCATTTATGTTGGCAATGTCATTACTCATTATCAACATATCATCCACATATAGGCAAACAATGACTATGTGATTTGGAACATTTTTAATGTACACGCATTTATCACATTCATTTATCTTAAAACCATTTGACAACATTGTTTGGTCAAATTTCGCATGCCATTGTTTGGGTGCTTGTTTTAGTCTGTAAAGAGACTTAACAAGTCTACATACCTTCTTTTCTTTACCTGGAACCACAAACCCTTCAGGTTGTTCCATGTAAATTTCTTCCTCCAACTCTCCATTTAAGAAGGCCGTCTTAACATCCATTTGATGAATTTCAAGACCATACACTGCAGCTAATGCTACTAACATCCGTATGGACGTAATTCTTGTAACTGGAGAGTATGTATCAAAGTAGTCTAGACCTTCTCGTTGTCTATACCCTTTGACTACGAGCCTTGCCTTGAATTTATCAATAGTGCCATCATCTTTGATTTTTCTCTTAAAAATCCATTTAGAACCCAAAGGTTTATTTCCAGGAGGAAGATCAACCAATTCCCATGTATGGTTGTTCAATATGGATTCTATTTCACTATTGACTGCCTCTTTCCAAAACAATGATTCCGAAGAAGTCATAACTTCTTTAAATGTTTGAGGCTCATTCTCCAATAAGAAAGTCACAAAATCTGGTCTAAATGAAGTAGACGTTCTTTGACGTTTACTACGTCTTGGATTCTCCTGATTATATGTACTTTCTTTTGTTTCTTCCCGAGGTCGTTTAGATCCTTCACCAAACGACTCACATTCCTTTTTATACGGATATATATTTTCAAAAAACTCAGCATTATCTGATTCTATAACCGTATTATTATGAATGTCGGGATTTTCTGATTTATGAACCAGAAATCGATATGCTTTACTATTTGTCGCATATCCTATGAAAACACAATCAACGGTTTTCGGTCCTATCTTTACCCTTTTGGGTTTAGGAACTTGCACTTTTACCAAACACCCCCACACTTTAAAATAATTCAAGTTGGGCTTCCTTCCTTTCCATTGTTCATAAGGAATGGATTGTGTTTTGCTATGGGGCACTCGATTTAATATTCGATTAGCCGTAAGAATGGCTTCCCCCCACAAGTTCTGTGGCAAACCAGAACTTATCAACAACGCATTCATCATCTCCTTTAATGTGCGATTCTTTCTTTCCGCAATCCCATTAGATTGGGGCGTGTAAGGGGCTGTTGTTTGATGAATAATTCCATATTCTAAACATATTTCTTCAAAAGGAGATTCATATTCACCACCCCTATCACTTCTTATCATTTTTACTTTCTTGTTAAGTTGCGTTTCAACTTCATTTTTGTATTGCCTGAATGCGTCTATTGCTTCATCTTTACTATTCAGTAAGTAAACATAGCAATATCGAGTACCATCGTCAATAAAAGTTATGAAATACTTCTTTCCACCGCGAGATGGTATTGACTTCATGTCACAAATATCTGTGTGAATTAAGTCTAAAGGATTTGAATTCCTTTCAACTGACTTATAAGGATGTTTAACATACTTACATTCCACACATATTTGACATTTTGATTTTTCGCATTCAAACTTGGGCAGTACTTCCAAGTTAATCATTTTCCGCAAGGTTTTATAATTGACATGACCCAAACGTACATGCCATAAATCATTTGACTCAAGTAAGTAAGAAGAAGCTGAAATATTATTATTATTTTCAACAACCATTACATTTAGGTTGAAAAGGCCCTCGGTGAGGTAACCTTTTCCCACAAATATTTCATTCTTACTAATTACAACCTTGTTGGATACAAAAACGCACTTAAAACCGTGCTTAACAAGAAGTCCAGTAGAGACTAAATTCTTTCTCATTTCGGGAACATGAAGGACATTGTTCAAAGTCATGACCTTGCTAGAAGTCATTTTTAGAAATACCTTCCCATATCCTTCAACTTTTGCTGTTGAAGCATTTCCCATATAAACTGTCTCTCCGGGTTCAGCAAGAGCATAGGTAGCAAAAGCCTCTCTAACTGCACAAACATGGCGAGTGGCTCCTGAATCAAACCACCACAGTTTAGGATTTCCCACCAAGTTACATTCAGAGAGCATGGCACACAAGTTATCAACATCATCATGGTTTACTACCATGTTTGCTTGACCCCTTTTCTTGTCTTTCTTCGGAGCACGACACTCCGTAGATTTGTGTCCGGTTTTCCCACAGTTGTAGCAGTTTCCACTGAACCGCTTCTTGCTTGGGTTGTATTTCGGACCAGAAGCCTTCTTCCTCTTTTTGTTAGCTTCAACAATATTTGCTCCCATTATTGTTGAATTTCCACGGCCTCTCCTTTCAGCAGCTTTATTGTCCTCTTCGATTCTCAACCGAACAATGAGATCTTCAAGGGACATTTCCTTTCGTTTGTGTTTCAAATAATTTTTGAAGTCCTTCCACAACGGAGGCAACTTCTCAATCATTGCTGCTACTTGGAATGCTTCGTTGATTACAAGACCTTCAGCAAGTAGATCATGAATAATCACTTGCAATTCCTGGACTTGAGTAATAACAGACTTGCTATCTATCATTTTGTAGTCCAGAAATTTTACGGCAACGAATTTCTTCATCCCGGCATCTTCAGTCTTATATTTCTTTTCAAGCGCATTCCACAATTCTTTGGATGTCTCCATGCTACTGTATACATTATACAGATTATCATCCAGTCCGCTAAGAATATAATTCTTGCATAAAAAATCAGAATGCTTCCACGCTTCAATCACGAGAAAGCGTTCATTATCTGGAGTTTTATCCGGCAGATCAGGAACATCTTCCTTGATGAACTTCTGTAGACATAACGTAGTTAAGTAGAAGAACATCTTCTGCTGCCAGCGTTTGAAATCAATCCCGGAAAATTTTCCGGGTTTTTCTGCCGGTGCCAACGCCGGTGTTCGGCTTGTCGTTGCGTTGGCAGTCGCCATCGGAACAGCTTGGTTTTCGTTTTCAGTCATCATCTTTTCTGTAAAAGAATGACACAAACAAACGTTTAATACACGTTTTCAAACTGGAGTAAAAATCACGTAGATTTTAATATCCAACAAAACGCCACGAAGGCTTAACTCTCCAAAACGGGAGTACACAAACCACAAAGGTTTTAGTTTGCAAAATAATAAGAATAACACAAGTACAGAAATAAATATTAAATTCCTTAAGATTGTTATTCCCGGTCAATATTGCTGTATTTGTAAATATTAATTCTGCAAAATATAAGTTAACGTAATGAAACAATAATAATAAATTCGAGCCCACTGAATTCACAGTGTTTCCTTAAGGAATTTAATCCCCTCCTAGTACCCAAGGTAATGGATTATTTCCTCCCAGGATAGAACGAATAACACACTGGTGTAGCGGTACTTCAAACCCCAGTGTTTCGGCGAACACAAAGTTCGGTAGCAAATCACACTTACAGTTGCTTTGTTTGAAGTTAAAAACAATGCAGAACGAAGGAGTATATACTCAGAAAAACGTATGGAAGTTCTGAGAGGAAGAAATGCAATGTATAGCCAATTGTATGTTGAGTTTTTGGTATCTTTCTTCAACATTTGCTGCTCATATATATAGCAGCCAAGAAGGAGTGCAAGACCAAACGTCCACCCTTCATGGTGGATCAAGCATTACATATTTGTGGAGCAAGCACTTCATATTTGTGGAGCAAGCACTTCATGGTGGGAAGACCATTATCCGGCTGCCAAATTATCAATACACGGATTGGAAAATATCCGTTTACAATTACGGATAATCTTACGTTAATATTTACTATTAACAAATAAATTTGGTCCAAAAAATTAATCAATCAATCGATCATTTGACCAAATCCAAATCCAAATCCAAATCCAAATCCGAAGCCGAAGCCGAAGCCGAAGCCGAAGCCGAAGCCGAAGCCGAAGCCGTAGCCGTAGCCGTAGCCGAAGCCGAGCCGAGCGAGCGACGACGACGACGGCGCGAGGCTTGCTTTCTTCTTAACTCTTTAAGAGCTACAAGAAGAGCAATTATATATATACCCACCAAAAATGTCTTCCACTTCCAATATGGGACAATGTCTCATTGTTAAGAGGGGGAAACTTAAAATTTTACTCAAAATTTCATTTTCCCTCCATTTCCCATTCACCCTCATTTTAAGAATATTACATCTTAAAATAAAACCTCAACAATCCCCCACATGAATGGGGAATGGCTATATCACGGAAGTATGCATGAAAAAACTGTGTGATTTACAAGCAAGGATTAATTGCATCTGGATAAGTAGGTTTCCCTTTGAACTTTCCGTAGTAAACTTATGTCGGATATACTCGGTCAATCGGTAGATTTGATATCTTTGAACCGTCGATCTTTGGTGTATACCTAGACAACCATAAGTCACACAATCAACCCTTAACCGTCTTTGGTTCTCATTGTTGTGTTCGTTTCAGCCATGAACACCGCCTGGTTTCATAAGTGCGTAGAGAACTGGCCTTACAAAGTTCTCCTTGAAGCGGCTCACACTTCACACTTAAATAGGTGATTCCTAAACGTGTCATCCTGTAGATACACTATTTGATATACCCCGTATCAAATTTAGAAATCATTAAAAAGCCTTAATGCTTTATCCTTGGTACTGAACATTGTCTCATCACGAGAATGGACTAAAATTTTATTTGACAATGTTGAACCGTCATTAATGACTTTGTTTGATCTCTTTGAACCTAGATCTTGGGATCTCCAGTCTTCTAGGTAGAGTTACCGCCACAATGACTTGTTCTCGGCCATAGCCCCATTCCCCTTGATGATTTCTCAACTACCTCTCTAGTTAGGCCTTTTGTAAGTGGATCCGACACATTATCACTTGACTTTACATAGTCAATTGTGATAATTCCTCTAGAGAGTAATTGCCTAACGGTTTTATGTCTTCGTCGTATATGACGAGATTTACCGTTATACATGACGCTCCCAGCCCTTCCAATTGCCGCTTGACTATCACAATGTATGCATATTGGTGCCAACGGTTTGGGCCAAAATGGAATGTCTTCCAAGAAATTCCGGAGCCATTCAACTTCTTCACCGGCTTTATCTAAGGCTATGAATTCAGCCTCCATTGTAGAGCGGGCAATACATGTTTGTTTGGACGACTTCCAAGATACCGCTCCTCCACCAATAGTGAATACATATCCACTCGTGGACTTAGAATCAGTTGAACCGGTGATCCAATTTGCATCACAGTATCCCTCAATCACCGCAGGAAAATTATTGTAGTGCAATTCAAAGTTCTGGGTATGTTCTAAATATCCCAAAACTCGTTTCATTGCCATCCAATGAGATTGGCCTGGATTGCTCGTATATCGACTCAGTTTACTTATAGCACAAGCTATGTCTGGTCGTGTACAATTCATGATATACATTAAGCATCCCAATACACGAGCATAATCCAATTGTGATATGCTTTGGCCTTTGTTCTTTGCTAATGCAAGATTCACGTCAATTGGAGTCTTTGCAACTTTAAAGCCCAAGTGCTTGAATTTTTCAAGTACTGTCTTAATATAATGAGATTGTGACAATGCCAGACCTTGAGGAGTCTTATTGATCTTAATTCCCAGAATTAAATCAGCAACTCCCAAGTCTTTCATATCAAACTTGCTATTGAGCATACGCTTAGTAGCATTTATGTTGGCAATGTCATTACTCATTATCAACATATCATCCACATATAGGCAAACAATGACTATGTGATTTGGAACATTTTTAATGTACACGCATTTATCACATTCATTTATCTTAAAACCATTTGACAACATTGTTTGGTCAAATTTCGCATGCTATTGTTTGGGTGCTTGTTTTAGTCCGTAAAGAGACTTAACAAGTCTACATACCTTCTTTTCTTTACCTGGAACCACAAACCCTTCAGGTTGTTCCATGTAAATTTCTTCCTCCAACTCTCCATTTAAGAAGGCCGTCTTAACATCCATTTGATGAATTTCAAGACCATACACTGCAGCTAATGCTACTAACATCCGTATGGACGTAATTCTTGTAACTGGAGAGTATGTATCAAAGTAGTCTAGACCTTCTCGTTGTCTATACCCTTTGACTATGAGCCTTGCCTTGAATTTATCAATAGTGCCATCATCTTTGATTTTTCTCTTAAAAATCCATTTAGAACCCAAAGGTTTATTTCCAGGAGGAAGATCAACCAATTCCCATGTATGGTTGTTCAATATGGATTCTATTTCACTATTGACTGCCTCTTTCCAAAACAATGATTCCGAAGAAGTCATAACTTCTTTAAATGTTTGAGGCTCATTCTCCAATAAGAAAGTCACAAAATCTGGTCTAAATGAAGTAGACGTTCTTTGACGTTTACTACGTCTTGGATTCTCCTGATTATATGTACTTTCTTTTGTTTCTTCCCGAGGTCGTTTAGATCCTTCACCAAACGACTCACATTCCTTTTTATACGGATATATATTTTCAAAAAACTCAGCATTATCTGATTCTATAACCGTATTATTATGAATGTCGGGATTTTCTGATTTATGAACCAGAAATCGATATGCTTTACTATTTGTCGCATATCCTATGAAAACACAATCAACGGTTTTCGGTCCTATCTTTACCCTTTTGGGTTTAGGAACTTGCACTTTTGCCAAACACCCCCACACTTTAAAATAATTCAAGTTGGGCTTCCTTCCTTTCCATTGTTCATAAGGAATGGATTGTGTTTTGCTATGGGGCACTCGATTTAATATTCGATTAGCCGTAAGAATGGCTTCCCCCACAAGTTCTGTGGCAAACCAGAACTTATCAACAACGCATTCATCATCTCCTTTAATGTGCGATTCTTTCTTTCCGCAATCCCATTAGATTGGGGCGTGTAAGGGGCTGTTGTTTGATGAATAATTCCATATTCTAAACATATTTCTTCAAAAGGAGATTCATATTCACCACCCCTATCACTTCTTATCATTTTTACTTTCTTGTTAAGTTGCGTTTCAACTTCATTTTTGTATTGCCTGAATGCGTCTATTGCTTCATCTTTACTATTCAGTAAGTAAACATAGCAATATCGAGTACCATCGTCAATAAAAGTTATGAAATACTTCTTTCCACCGCGAGATGGTATTGACTTCATGTCACAAATATCTGTGTGAATTAAGTCTAAAGGATTTGAATTCCTTTCAACTGACTTATAAGGATGTTTAACATACTTACATTCCACACATATTTGACATTTTGATTTTTCGCATTCAAACTTGGGCAGTACTTCCAAGTTAATCATTTTCCGTAAGGTTTTATAATTGACATGACCCAAACGTACATGCCATAAATCATTTGACTCAAGTAAGTAAGAAGAAGCTGAAATATTATTATTATTTTCAACAACCATTACATTTAGGTTGAAAAGGCCCTCGGTGAGGTAACCTTTTCCCACAAATATTTCATTCTTACTAATTACAACCTTGTTGGATACAAAAACGCACTTAAAACCGTGCTTAACAAGAAGTCCAGTAGAGACTAAATTCTTTCTCATTTCGGGAACATGAAGGACATTGTTCAAAGTCATGACCTTGCCAGAAGTCATTTTTAGAAATACCTTCCCATATCCTTCAACTTTTGCTGTTGAAGCATTTCCCATATAAACTGTCTCTCCGGGTTCAGCAAGAGCATAGGTAGCAAAAGCCTCTCTAACTGCACAAACATGGCGAGTGGCTCCTGAATCAAACCACCACAGTTTAGGATTTCCCACCAAGTTACATTCAGAGAGCATGGCACACAAGTTATCAACATCATCATGGTTTACTACCATGTTTGCTTGACCCCTTTTCTTGTCTTTCTTCGGAGCACGACACTCCGTAGATTTGTGTCCGGTTTTCCCACAGTTGTAGCAGTTTCCACTGAACCGCTTCTTGCTTGGGTTGTATTTCGGACCAGAAGCCTTCTTCCTCTTTTTGTTAGCTTCAACAATATTTGCTCCCATTATTGTTGAATTTCCACGGCCTCTCCTTTCAGCAGCTTTATTGTCCTCTTCGATTCTCAACCGAACAATGAGATCTTCAAGGGACATTTCCTTTCGTTTGTGTTTCAAATAATTTTTGAAGTCCTTCCACAACGGAGGCAACTTCTCAATCATTGCTGCTACTTGGAATGCTTCGTTGATTACAAGACCTTCAACAAGTAGATCATGAATAATCACTTGCAATTCCTGGACTTGAGTAATAACAGACTTGCTATCTATCATTTTGTAGTCCAGAAATTTTGCGGCAACGAATTTCTTCATCCCGGCATCTTCAGTCTTATATTTCTTTTCAAGCACATTCCACAATTCTTTGGATGTCTCCATGCTACTGTATACATTATACAGATTATCATCCAGTCCGCTAAGAATATAATTCTTGCATAAAAAATCAGAATGCTTCCACGCTTCAATCACGAGAAAACGTTCATTATCTGGAGTTTTATCCGGCAGATCAGGAACATCTTCCTTGATGAACTTCTGTAGACATAACGTAGTTAAGTAGAAGAACATCTTCTGCTGCCAGCGTTTGAAATCAATCCCGGAAAATTTTCCGGGTTTTTCTGCCGGTGCCAACGCCGGTGTTCGGCTTGTCGTTGCGTTGGCAGTCGCCATCGGAACAGCTTGGTTTTCGTTTTCAGTCATCATCTTTTCTGTAAAAGAATGACACAAACAAACGTTTAATACACGTTTTCAAACTGGAGTAAAAATCACGTAGATTTTAATATCCAACAAAACGCCACGAAGGCTTAACTCTCCAAAACGGGAGTACACAAACCACAAAGGTTTTAGTTTGCAAAATAATAAGAATAACACAAGTACAGAAATAAATATTAAATTCCTTAAGATTGTTATTCCCGGTCAATATTGCTGTATTTGTAAATATTAATTCTGCAAAATATAAGTTAACGTAATGAAACAATAATAATAAATTCGAGCCCACTGAATTCACAGTGTTTCCTTAAGGAATTTAATCCCCTCCTAGTACCCAAGGTAATGGATTATTTCCTCCCAGGATAGAACGAATAACACACTGGTGTAGCGGTACTTCAAACCCCAGTGTTTCGGCGAACACAAAGTTCGGTAGCAAATCACACTTACAGTTGCTTTGTTTGAAGTTAAAAACAATGCAGAACGAAGGAGTATATACTCAGAAAAACGTATGGAAGTTCTGAGAGGAAGAAATGCAATGTATAGCCAATTGTATGTTGAGTTTTTGGTATCTTTCTTCAATATTTGCTGCTCATATATATAGCAGCCAAGAAGGAGTACAAGACCAAACGTCCACCCTTCATGGTGGATCAAGCATTACATATTTGTGGAGCAAGCACTTCATATTTGTGGAGCAAGCACTTCATGGTGGGAAGACCATTATCCGGCTGCCAAATTATCAATACACGGATTGGAAAATATCCGTTTACAAATACGGATAATCTTACGTTAATATTTACTATTAACAAATAAATTTGGTCCAAAAAATTAATCAATCAATCGATCATTTGACCAAATCCAAATCCAAATCCGAAGCCGAAGCCGAAGCCGAAGCCGTAGCCGTAGCCGTAGCCGAAGCCGAGCCGAGCGAGCGACGACGACGACGGCGCGAGGCTTGCTTTCTTCTTAACTCTTTAAGAGCTACAAGAAGAGCAATTATATATATACCCACCAAAAATGTCTTCCACTTCCAATATGGGACAATGTCTCATTGTTAAGAGGGGGAAACTTAAAATTTTACTCAAAATTTCATTTTCCCTCCATTTCCCATTCACCCTCATTTTAAGAATATTACATCTTAAAATAAAACCTCAACAATCCCCCACATGAATGGGGAATGGCTATATCACGGAAGTATGCATGAAAAAACTGTGTGATTTACAAGCAAGGATTAATTGCATCTGGATAAGTAGGTTTCCCTTTGAACTTTCCGTAGTAAACTTATGTCGGATATACTCGGTCAATCGGTAGATTTGATATCTTTGAACCGTCGATCTTTGGTGTATACCTAGACAACCATAAGTCACACAATCAACCCTTAACCGTCTTTGGTTCTCATTGTTGTGTTCGTTTCAGCCATGAACACCGCCTGGTTTCATAAGTGCGTAGAGAACTGGCCTTACAAAGTTCTCCTTGAAGCGGCTCACACTTCACACTTAAATAGGTGATTCCTAAACGTGTCATCCTGTAGATACACTATTTGATATACCCCGTATCAAATTTAGAAATCATTAAAAAGCCTTAATGCTTTATCCTTGGTACTGAACATTGTCTCATCACGAGAATGGACTAAAATTTTATTTGACAATGTTGAACCGTCATTAATGACTTTGTTTGATCTCTTTGAACCTAGATCTTGGGATCTCCAGTCTTCTAGGTAGAGTTACCGCCACAATGACTTGTTCTCGGCCATAGCCCCATTCCCCTTGATGATTTCTCAACTACCTCTCTAGTTAGGCCTTTTGTAAGTGGATCCGACACATTATCACTTGACTTTACATAGTCAATTGTGATAATTCCTCTAGAGAGTAATTGCCTAACGGTTTTATGTCTTCGTCGTATATGACGAGATTTACCGTTATACATGACGCTCCCAGCCCTTCCAATTGCCGCTTGACTATCACAATGTATGCATATTGGTGCCAACGGTTTGGGCCAAAATGGAATGTCTTCCAAGAAATTCCGGAGCCATTCAGCTTCTTCACCGGCTTTATCTAAGGCTATGAATTCAGCCTCCATTGTAGAGCGGGCAATACATGTTTGTTTGGACGACTTCCAAGATACCGCTCCTCCACCAATAGTGAATACATATCCACTCGTGGACTTAGAATCAGTTGAACCGGTGATCCAATTTGCATCACAGTATCCCTCAATCACCGCAGGAAAATTATTGTAGTGCAATTCAAAGTTCTGGGTATGTTCTAAATATCCCAAAACTCGTTTCATTGCCATCCAATGAGATTGGCCTGGATTGCTCGTATATCGACTCAGTTTACTTATAGCACAAGCTATGTCTGGTCGTGTACAATTCATGATATACATTAAGCATCCCAATACACGAGCATAATCCAATTGTGATATGCTTTGGCCTTTGTTCTTTGCTAATGCAAGATTCACGTCAATTGGAGTCTTTGCAACTTTAAAGCCCAAGTGCTTGAATTTTTCAAGTACTGTCTTAATATAATGAGATTGTGACAATGCCAGACCTTGAGGAGTCTTATTGATCTTAATTCCCAGAATTAAATCAGCAACTCCCAAGTCTTTCATATCAAACTTGCTATTGAGCATACGCTTAGTAGCATTTATGTTGGCAATGTCATTACTCATTATCAACATATCATCCACATATAGGCAAACAATGACTATGTGATTTGGAACATTTTTAATGTACACGCATTTATCACATTCATTTATCTTAAAACCATTTGACAACATTGTTTGGTCAAATTTCGCATGCCATTGTTTGGGTGCTTGTTTTAGTCCGTAAAGAGACTTAACAAGTCTACATACCTTCTTTTCTTTACTTGGAACCACAAACCCTTCAGGTTGTTCCATGTAAATTTCTTCCTCCAACTCTCCATTTAAGAAGGCCGTCTTAACACCCATTTGATGAATTTCAAGACCATACACTGCAGCTAATGCTACTAACATCCGTATGGACGTAATTCTTGTAACTGGAGAGTATGTATCAAAGTAGTCTAGACCTTCTCGTTGTCTATACCCTTTGACTATGAGCCTTGCCTTGAATTTATCAATAGTGCCATCATCTTTGATTTTTCTCTTAAAAATCCATTTAGAACCCAAAGGTTTATTTCCAGGAGGAAGATCAACCAATTCCCATGTATGGTTGTTCAATATGGATTCTATTTCACTATTGACTGCCTCTTTCCAAAACAATGATTCCGAAGAAGTCATAACTTCTTTAAATGTTTGAGGCTCATTCTCCAATAAGAAAGTCACAAAATCTGGTCTAAATGAAGTAGACGTTCTTTGACGTTTACTACGTCTTGGATTCTCCTGATTATATGTACTTTCTTTTGTTTCTTCCCGAGGTCGTTTAGATCCTTCACCAAACGACTCACATTCCTTTTTATACGGATATATATTTTCAAAAAACTCAGCATTATCTGATTCTATAACCGTATTATTATGAATGTCGGGATTTTCTGATTTATGAACCAGAAATCGATATGCTTTACTATTTGTCGCATATCCTATGAAAACACAATCAACGGTTTTCGGTCCTATCTTTACCCTTTTGGGTTTAGGAACTTGCACTTTTGCCAAACACCCCCACACTTTAAAATAATTCAAGTTGGGCTTCCTTCCTTTCCATTGTTCATAAGGAATGGATTGTGTTTTGCTATGGGGCACTCGATTTAATATTCGATTAGCCGTAAGAATGGCTTCCCCCCACAAGTTCTGTGGCAAACCAGAACTTATCAACAACGCATTCATCATCTCCTTTAATGTGCGATTCTTTCTTTCCGCAATCCCATTAGATTGGGGCGTGTAAGGGGCTGTTGTTTGATGAATAATTCCATATTCTAAACATATTTCTTCAAAAGGAGATTCATATTCACCACCCCTATCACTTCTTATCATTTTTACTTTCTTGTTAAGTTGCGTTTCAACTTCATTTTTGTATTGCCTGAATGCGTCTATTGCTTCATCTTTACTATTCAGTAAGTAAACATAGCAATATCGAGTACCATCGTCAATAAAAGTTATGAAATACTTCTTTCCACCGCGAGATGGTATTGACTTCATGTCACAAATATCTGTGTGAATTAAGTCTAAAGGATTTGAATTCCTTTCAACTGACTTATAAGGATGTTTAACATACTTACATTCCACACATATTTGACATTTTGATTTTTCGCATTCAAACTTGGGCAGTACTTCCAAGTTAATCATTTTCCGCAAGGTTTTATAATTGACATGACCCAAACGTACATGCCATAAATCATTTGACTCAAGTAAGTAAGAAGAAGCTGAAATATTATTATTATTTTCAACAACCATTACATTTAGGTTGAAAAGGCCCTCGGTGAGGTAACCTTTTCCCACAAATATTTCATTCTTACTAATTACAACCTTGTTGGATACAAAAACGCACTTAAAACCGTGCTTAACAAGAAGTCCAGTAGAGACTAAATTCTTTCTCATTTCGGGAACATGAAGGACATTGTTCAAAGTCATGACCTTGCCAGAAGTCATTTTTAGAAATACCTTCCCATATCCTTCAACTTTTGCTGTTGAAGCATTTCCCATATAAACTGTCTCTCCGGGTTCAGCAAGAGCATAGGTAGCAAAAGCCTCTCTAACTGCACAAACATGGCGAGTGGCTCCTGAATCAAACCACCACAGTTTAGGATTTCCCACCAAGTTACATTCAGAGAGCATGGCACACAAGTTATCAACATCATCATGGTTTACTACCATGTTTGCTTGACCCCTTTTCTTGTCTTTCTTCGGAGCACGACACTCCGTAGATTTGTGTCCGGTTTTCCCACAGTTGTAGTAGTTTCCACTGAACCGCTTCTTGCTTGGGTTGTATTTCGGACCAGAAGCCTTCTTCCTCTTTTTGTTAGCTTCAACAATATTTGCTCCCATTATTGTTGAATTTCCACGGCCTCTCCTTTCAGCAGCTTTATTGTCCTCTTCGATTCTCAACCGAACAATGAGATCTTCAAGGGACATTTCCTTTCGTTTGTGTTTCAAATAATTTTTGAAGTCCTTCCACAACGGAGGCAACTTCTCAATCATTGCTGCTACTTGGAATGCTTCGTTGATTACAAGACCTTCAGCAAGTAGATCATGAATAATCACTTGCAATTCCTGGACTTGAGTAATAACAGACTTGCTATCTATCATTTTGTAGTCCAGAAATTTTGCGGCAACGAATTTCTTCATCCCGGCATCTTCAGTCTTATATTTCTTTTCAAGCGCATTCCACAATTCTTTGGATGTCTCCATGCTACTGTATACATTATACAGATTATCATCCAGTCCGCTAAGAATATAATTCTTGCATAAAAAATCAGAATGCTTCCACGCTTCAATCACGAGAAAGCGTTCATTATCTGGAGTTTTATCCGGCAGATCAGGAACATCTTCCTTGATGAACTTCTGTAGACATAACGTAGTTAAGTAGAAGAACATCTTCTGCTGCCAGCGTTTGAAATCAATCCCGGAAAATTTTCCGGGTTTTTCTGCCGGTGCCAACGCCGGTGTTCGGCTTGTCGTTGCGTTGGCAGTCGCCATCGGAACAGCTTGGTTTTCGTTTTCAGTCATCATCTTTTCTGTAAAAGAATGACACAAACAAACGTTTAATACACGTTTTCAAACTGGAGTAAAAATCACGTAGATTTTAATATCCAACAAAACGCCACGAAGGCTTAACTCTCCAAAACGGGAGTACACAAACCACAAAGGTTTTAGTTTGCAAAATAATAAGAATAACACAAGTACAGAAATAAATATTAAATTCCTTAAGATTGTTATTCCCGGTCAATATTGCTGTATTTGTAAATATTAATTCTGCAAAATATAAGTTAACGTAATGAAACAATAATAATAAATTTGAGCCCACTGAATTTACAGTGTTTCCTTAAGGAATTTAATCCCCTCCTAGTACCCAAGGTAATGGATTATTTCCTCCCAGGATAGAACGAATAACACACTGGTGTAGCGGTACTTCAAACCCCAGTGTTTCGGCGAACGCAAAGTTCGGTAGCAAATCACACTTACAGTTGCTTTGTTTGAAGTTAAAAACAATGCAGAACGAAGGAGTATATACTCAGAAAAACGTATGGAAGTTCTGAGAGGAAGAAATGCAATGTATAGCCAATTGTATGTTGAGTTTTTGGTATCTTTCTTCAACATTTGCTGCTCATATATATAGCAGCCAAGAAGGAGTGCAAGACCAAACGTCCACCCTTCATGGTGGATCAAGCATTACATATTTGTGGAGCAAGCACTTCATATTTGTGGAGCAAGCACTTCATGGTGGGAAGACCATTATCCGGCTGCCAAATTATCAATACACGGATTGGAAAATATCCGTTTACAAATACGGATAATCTTACGTTAATATTTACTATTAACAAATAAATTTGGTCCAAAAAATTAATCAATCAATCGATCATTTGACCAAATCCAAATCCAAATCCAAATCCGAAGCCGAAGCCGAAGCCGAAGCCGAAGCCGAAGCCGAAGCCGTAGCCGAAGCCGAGCCGAGCGAGCGACGACGACGACGGCGCGAGGCTTGCTTTCTTCTTAACTCTTTAAGAGCTACAAGAAGAGCAATTATATATATACCCACCAAAAATGTCTTCCACTTCCAATATGGGACAATGTCTCATTGTTAAGAGGGGAAACTTAAAATTTTACTCAAAATTTCATTTTCCCTCCATTTCCCATTCACCCTCATTTTAAGAATATTACATCTTAAAATAAAACCTCAACAATCCCCCACATGAATGGGGAATGGCTATATCACGGAAGTATGCATGAAAAAACTGTGTGATTTACAAGCAAGGATTAATTGCATCTGGATAAGTAGGTTTCCCTTTGAACTTTTCGTAGTAAACTTATGTCGGATATACTCGGTCAATCGGTAGATTTGATATCTTTGAACCGTCGATCTTTGGTGTATACCTAGACAACCATAAGTCACACAATCAACCCTTAACCGTCTTTGGTTCTCATTGTTGTGTTCGTTTCAGCCATGAACACCGCCTGGTTTCATAAGTGCGTAGAGAACTGGCCTTACAAAGTTCTCCTTGAAGCGGCTCACACTTCACACTTAAATAGGTGATTCCTAAATGTGTCATCCTGTAGATACACTATTTGATATACCCTGTATCAAATTTAGAAATCATTAAAAAGCCTTAATGCTTTATCCTTGGTACTGAACATTGTCTCATCACGAGAATGGACTAAAATTTTATTTGACAATGTTGAACCGTCATTAATGACTTTGTTTGATCTCTTTGAACCTAGATCTTGGGATCTCCAGTCTTCTAGGTAGAGTTACCGCCACAATGACTTGTTCTCGGCCATAGCCCCATTCCCCTTGATGATTTCTCAACTACCTCTCTAGTTAGGCCTTTTGTAAGTGGATCCGACACATTATCACTTGACTTTACATAGTCAATTGTGATAATTCCTCTAGAGAGTAATTGCCTAACGGTTTTATGTCTTCGTCGTATATGACGAGATTTACCGTTATACATGACGCTCCCAGCCCTTCCAATTGCCGCTTGACTATCACAATGTATGCATATTGGTGCCAACGGTTTGGGCCAAAATAGAATGTCTTCCAAGAAATTCCGGAGCCATTCAGCTTCTTCACCGGCTTTATCTAAGGCTATGAATTCAGCCTCCATTGTAGAGCGGGCAATACATGTTTGTTTGGACGACTTCCAAGATACCGCTCCTCCACCAATAGTGAATACATATCCACTCGTGGACTTAGAATCAGTTGAACCGGTGATCCAATTTGCATCACAGTATCCCTCAATCACCGCAGGAAAATTATTGTAGTGCAATTCAAAGTTCTGGGTATGTTCTAAATATCCCAAAACTCGTTTCATTGCCATCCAATGAGATTGGCCTGGATTGCTCGTATATCGACTCAGTTTACTTATAGCACAAGCTATGTCTGGTCGTGTACAATTCATGATATACATTAAGCATCCCAATACACGAGCATAATCCAATTGTGATATGCTTTGGCCTTTGTTCTTTGCTAATGCAAGATTCACGTCAATTGGAGTCTTTGCAACTTTAAAGCCCAAGTGCTTGAATTTTTCAAGTACTGTTTTAATATAATGAGATTGTGACAATGCCAGACCTTGAGGAGTCTTATTGATCTTAATTCCCAGAATTAAATCAGCAACTCCCAAGTCTTTCATATCAAACTTGCTATTGAGCATACGCTTAGTAGCATTTATGTTGGCAATGTCATTACTCATTATCAACATATCATCCACATATAGGCAAACAATGACTATGTGATTTGGAACATTTTTAATGTACACGCATTTATCACATTCATTTATCTTAAAACCATTTGACAACATTGTTTGGTCAAATTTCGCATGCCATTGTTTGGGTGCTTGTTTTAGTCCGTAAAGAGACTTAACAAGTCTACATACCTTCTTTTCTTTACTTGGAACCACAAACCCTTCAGGTTGTTCCATGTAAATTTCTTCCTCCAACTCTCCATTTAAGAAGGCCGTCTTAACATCCATTTGATGAATTTCAAGACCATACACTGCAGCTAATGCTACTAACATCCGTATGGACGTAATTCTTGTAACTGGAGAGTATGTATCAAAGTAGTCTAGACCTTCTCGTTGTCTATACCCTTTGACTACGAGCCTTGCCTTGAATTTATCAATAGTGCCATCATCTTTGATTTTTCTCTTAAAAATCCATTTAGAACCCAAAGGTTTATTTCCAGGAGGAAGATCAACCAATTCCCATGTATGGTTGTTCAATATGGATTCTATTTCACTATTGACTGCCTCTTTCCAAAACAATGATTCCGAAGAAGTCATAACTTCTTTAAATGTTTGAGGCTCATTCTCCAATAAGAAAGTCACAAAATCTGGTCTAAATGAAGTAGACGTTCTTTGACGTTTACTACGTCTTGGATTCTCCTGATTATATGTACTTTCTTTTGTTTCTTCCCGAGGTCGTTTAGATCCTTCACCAAACGACTCACATTCCTTTTTATACGGATATATATTTTCAAAAAACTCAGCATTATCTGATTCTATAACCGTATTATTATGAATGTCGGGATTTTCTGATTTATGAACCAGAAATCGATATGCTTTACTATTTGTCGCATATCCTATGAAAACACAATCAACGGTTTTCGGTCCTATCTTTACCCTTTTGGGTTTAGGAACTTGCACTTTTGCCAAACACCCCCACACTTTAAAATAATTCAAGTTGGGCTTCCTTCCTTTCCATTGTTCATAAGGAATGGATTGTGTTTTGCTATGGGGCACTCGATTTAATATTCGATTAGCCGTAAGAATGGCTTCCCCCACAAGTTCTGTGGCAAACCAGAACTTATCAACAACGCATTCATCATCTCCTTTAATGTGCGATTCTTTCTTTCCGCAATCCCATTAGATTGGGGCGTGTAAGGGGCTGTTGTTTGATGAATAATTCCATATTCTAAACATATTTCTTCAAAAGGAGATTCATATTCACCACCCCTATCACTTCTTATCATTTTTACTTTCTTGTTAAGTTGCGTTTCAACTTCATTTTTGTATTGCCTGAATGCGTCTATTGCTTCATCTTTACTATTCAGTAAGTAAACATAGCAATATCGAGTACCATCGTCAATAAAAGTTATGAAATACTTCTTTCCACCGCGAGATGGTATTGACTTCATGTCACAAATATCTGTGTGAATTAAGTCTAAAGGATTTGAATTCCTTTCAACTGACTTATAAGGATGTTTAACATACTTACATTCCACACATATTTGACATTTTGATTTTTCGCATTCAAACTTGGGCAGTACTTCCAAGTTAATCATTTTCCGCAAGGTTTTATAATTGACATGACCCAAACGTACATGCCATAAATCATTTGACTCAAGTAAGTAAGAAGAAGCTGAAATATTATTATTATTTTCAACAACCATTACATTTAGGTTGAAAAGGCCCTCGGTGAGGTAACCTTTTCCCACAAATATTTCATTCTTACTAATTACAACCTTGTTGGATACAAAAACGCACTTAAAACCGTGCTTAACAAGAAGTCCAGTAGAGACTAAATTCTTTCTCATTTCGGGAACATGAAGGACATTGTTCAAAGTCATGACCTTGCCAGAAGTCATTTTTAGAAATACCTTCCCATATCCTTCAACTTTTGCTGTTGAAGCATTTCCCATATAAACTGTCTCTCCGGGTTCAGCAAGAGCATAGGTAGCAAAAGCCTCTCTAACTGCACAAACATGGCGAGTGGCTCCTGAATCAAACCACCACAGTTTAGGATTTCCCACCAAGTTACATTCAGAGAGCATGGCACACAAGTTATCAACATCATCATGGTTTACTACCATGTTTGCTTGACCCCTTTTCTTGTCTTTCTTCGGAGCACGACACTCCGTAGATTTGTGTCCGGTTTTCCCACAGTTGTAGCAGTTTCCACTGAACCGCTTCTTGCTTGGGTTGTATTTCGGACCAGAAGCCTTCTTCCTCTTTTTGTTAGCTTCAACAATATTTGCTCCCATTATTGTTGAATTTCCACGGCCTCTCCTTTCAGCAGCTTTATTGTCCTCTTCGATTCTCAACCGAACAATGAGATCTTCAAGGGACATTTCCTTTCGTTTGTGTTTCAAATAATTTTTGAAGTCCTTCCACAACGGAGGCAACTTCTCAATCATTGCTGCTACTTGGAATGCTTCGTTGATTACAAGACCTTCAGCAAGTAGATCATGAATAATCACTTGCAATTCCTGGACTTGAGTAATAACAGACTTGCTATCTATCATTTTGTAGTCCAGAAATTTTGCGGCAACGAATTTCTTCATCCCGGCATCTTCAGTCTTATATTTCTTTTCAAGCGCATTCCACAATTCTTTGGATGTCTCCATGCTACTGTATACATTATACAGATTATCATCCAGTCCGCTAAGAATATAATTCTTGCATAAAAAATCAGAATGCTTCCACGCTTCAATCACGAGAAAGCGTTCATTATCTGGAGTTTTATCCGGCAGATCAGGAACATCTTCCTTGATGAACTTCTGTAGACATAACGTAGTTAAGTAGAAGAACATCTTCTGCTGCCAGCGTTTGAAATCAATCCCGGAAAATTTTCCGGGGTTTTCTGCCGGTGCCAACGCCGGTGTTCGGCTTGTCGTTGCGTTGGCAGTCGCCATCGGAACAGCTTGATTTTCGTTTTCAGTCATCATCTTTTCTGTAAAAGAATGACACAAACAAACGTTTAATACACGTTTTCAAACTGGAGTAAAAATCACGTAGATTTTAATATCCAACAAAACGCCACGAAGGCTTAACTCTCCAAAACGGGAGTACACAAACCACAAAGGTTTTAGTTTGCAAAATAATAAGAATAACACAAGTACAGAAATAAATATTAAATTCCTTAAGATTGTTATTCCCGGTCAATATTGCTGTATTTGTAAATATTAATTCTGCAAAATATAAGTTAACGTAATGAAACAATAATAATAAATTCGAGCCCACTGAATTCACAGTGTTTCCTTAAGGAATTTAATCCCCTCCTAGTACCCAAGGTAATGGATTATTTCCTCCCAGGATAGAACGAATAACACACTGGTGTAGCGGTACTTCAAACCCCAGTGTTTCGGCGAACACAAAGTTCGGTAGCAAATCACACTTACAGTTGCTTTGTTTGAAGTTAAAAACAATGCAGAACGAAGGAGTATATACTCAGAAAAACGTATGGAAGTTCTGAGAGGAAGAAATGCAATGTATAGCCAATTGTATGTTGAGTTTTTGGTATCTTTCTTCAACATTTGCTGCTCATATATATAGCAGCCAAGAAGGAGTGCAAGACCAAACGTCCACCCTTCATGGTGGATCAAGCATTACATATTTGTGGAGCAAGCACTTCATATTTGTGGAGCAAGCACTTCATGGTGGGAAGACCATTATCCGGCTGCCAAATTATCAATACACGGATTGAAAAATATCCGTTTACAAATACGGATAATCTTACGTTAATATTTACTATTAACAAATAAATTTGGTCCAAAAAATTAATCAATCAATCGATCATTTGACCAAATCCAAATCCAAATCCAAATCCGAAGCCGAAGCCGAAGCCGAAGCCGAAGCCGTAGCCGAAGCCGAGCCGAGCGAGCGACGACGACGACGGCGCGAGGCTTGCTTTCTTCTTAACTCTTTAAGAGCTACAAGAAGAGCAATTATATATATACCCACCAAAAATGTCTTCCACTTCCAATATGGGACAATGTCTCATTGTTAAGAGGGGAAACTTAAAATTTTACTCAAAATTTCATTTTCCCTCCATTTCCCATTCACCCTCATTTTAAGAATATTACATCTTAAAATAAAACCTCAACAATCCCCCACATGAATGGGGAATGGCTATATCACGGAAGTATGCATGAAAAAACTGTGTGATTTACAAGTAAGGATTAATTGCATCTGGATAAGTAGGTTTCCCTTTGAACTTTCCGTAGTAAACTTATGTCGGATATACTCGGTCAATCGGTAGATTTGATATCTTTGAACCGTCGATCTTTGGTGTATACCTAGACAATCATAAGTCACACAATCAACCCTTAACCGTCTTTGGTTCTCATTGTTGTGTTCGTTTCAGCCATGAACACCGCCTGGTTTCATAAGTGCGTAGAGAACTGGCCTTACAAAGTTCTCCTTGAAGCGGCTCACACTTCACACTTAAATAGGTGATTCCTAAACGTGTCATCCTGTAGATACACTATTTGATATACCCCGTATCAAATTTAGAAATCATTAAAAAGCCTTAATGCTTTATCCTTGGTACTGAACATTGTCTCATCACGAGAATGGACTAAAATTTTATTTGACAATGTTGAACCGTCATTAATGACTTTGTTTGATCTCTTTGAACCTAGATCTTGGGATCTCCAGTCTTCTAGGTAGAGTTACCGCCACAATGACTTGTTCTCGGCCATAGCCCCATTCCCCTTGATGATTTCTCAACTACCTCTCTAGTTAGGCCTTTTGTAAGTGGATCCGACACATTATCACTTGACTTTACATAGTCAATTGTGATAATTCCTCTAGAGAGTAATTGCCTAACGGTTTTATGTCTTCGTCGTATATGACGAGATTTACCGTTATACATGACGCTCCCAGCCCTTCCAATTGCCGCTTGACTATCACAATGTATGCATATTGGTGCCAACGGTTTGGGCCAAAATGGAATGTCTTCCAAGAAATTCCGGAGCCATTCAGCTTCTTCACCGGCTTTATCTAAGGCTATGAATTCAGCCTCCATTGTAGAGCGGGCAATACATGTTTGTTTGGACGACTTCCAAGATACCGCTCCTCCACCAATAGTGAATACATATCCACTCGTGGACTTAGAATCAGTTGAACCGGTGATCCAATTTGCATCACAGTATCCCTCAATCACCGCAGGAAAATTATTGTAGTGCAATTCATAGTTCTGGGTATGTTCTAAATATCCCAAAACTCATTTCATTGCCATCCAATGAGATTGGCCTGGATTGCTCGTATATCGACTCAGTTTACTTATAGCACAAGCTATGTCTGGTCGTGTACAATTCATGATATACATTAAGCATCCCAATACACGAGCATAATCCAATTGTGATATGCTTTGGCCTTTGTTCTTTGCTAATGCAAGATTCACGTCAATTGGAGTCTTTGCAACTTTAAAGCCCAAGTGCTTGAATTTTTCAAGTACTGTCTTAATATAATGAGATTGTGACAATGCCAGACCTTGAGGAGTCTTATTGATCTTAATTCCCAGAATTAAATCAGCAACTCCCAAGTCTTTCATATCAAACTTGCTATTGAGCATACGCTTAGTAGCATTTATGTTGGCAATGTCATTACTCATTATCAACATATCATCCACATATAGGCAAACAATGACTATGTGATTTGGAACATTTTTAATGTACACGCATTTATCACATTCATTTATCTTAAAACCATTTGACAACATTGTTTGGTCAAATTTCGCATGCCATTGTTTGGGTGCTTGTTTTAGTCCGTAAAGAGACTTAACAAGTCTACATACCTTCTTTTCTTTACCTGGAACCACAAACCCTTCAGGTTGTTCCATGTAAATTTCTTCCTCCAACTCTCCATTTAAGAAGGTCGTCTTAACATCCATTTGATGAATTTCAAGACCATACACTGCAGCTAATGCTACTAACATCCGTATGGACGTAATTCTTGTAACTGGAGAGTATGTATCAAAGTAGTCTAGACCTTCTCGTTGTCTATACCCTTTGACTACGAGCCTTGCCTTGAATTTATCAATAGTGCCATCATCTTTGATTTTTCTCTTAAAAATCCATTTAGAACCCAAAGGTTTATTTCCAGGAGGAAGATCAACCAATTCCCATGTATGGTTGTTCAATATGGATTCTATTTCACTATTGACTGCCTCTTTCCAAAACAATGATTCCGAAGAAGTCATAACTTCTTTAAATGTTTGAGGCTCATTCTCCAATAAGAAAGTCACAAAATCTGGTCTAAATGAAGTAGACGTTCTTTGACGTTTACTACGTCTTGGATTCTCCTGATTATATGTACTTTCTTTTGTTTCTTCCCGAGGTCGTTTAGATCCTTCACCAAACGACTCACATTCCTTTTTATACGGATATATATTTTCAAAAAACTCAGCATTATCTGATTCTATAACCGTATTATTATGAATGTCGGGATTTTCTGATTTATGAACCAGAAATCGATATGCTTTACTATTTGTCGCATATCCTATGAAAACACAATCAACGGTTTTCGGTCCTATCTTTACCCTTTTGGGTTTAGGAACTTGCACTTTTGCCAAACACCCCCACACTTTAAAATAATTCAAGTTGGGCTTCCTTCCTTTCCATTGTTCATAAGGAATGGATTGTGTTTTGCTATGGGGCACTCGATTTAATATTCGATTAGCCGTAAGAATGGCTTCCCCCCACAAGTTCTGTGGCAAACCAGAACTTATCAACAACGCATTCATCATCTCCTTTAATGTGCGATTCTTTCTTTCCGCAATCCCATTAGATTGGGGCGTGTAAGGGCTGTTGTTTGATGAATAATTCCATATTCTAAACATATTTCTTCAAAAGGAGATTCATATTCACCACCCCTATCACTTCTTATCATTTTTACTTTCTTGTTAAGTTGCGTTTCAACTTCATTTTTGTATTGCCTGAATGCGTCTATTGCTTCATCTTTACTATTCAGTAAGTAAACATAGCAATATCGAGTACCATCGTCAATAAAAGTTATGAAATACTTCTTTCCACCGCGAGATGGTATTGACTTCATGTCACAAATATCTGTGTGAATTAAGTCTAAAGGATTTGAATTCCTTTCAACTGACTTATAAGGATGTTTAACATACTTACATTCCACACATATTTGACATTTTGATTTTTCGCATTCAAACTTGGGCAGTACTTCCAAGTTAATCATTTTCCGCAAGGTTTTATAATTGACATGACCCAAACGTACATGCCATAAATCATTTGACTCAAGTAAGTAAGAAGAAGCTGAAATATTATTATTATTTTCAACAACCATTACATTTAGGTTGAAAAGGCCCTCGGTGAGGTAACCTTTTCCCACAAATATTTCATTCTTACTAATTACAACCTTGTTGGATACAAAAACGCACTTAAAACCGTGCTTAACAAGAAGTCCAGTAGAGACTAAATTCTTTCTCATTTCGGGAACATGAAGGACATTGTTCAAAGTCATGACCTTGCCAGAAGTCATTTTTAGAAATACCTTCCCATATCCTTCAACTTTTGCTGTTGAAGCATTTCCCATATAAACTGTCTCTCCGGGTTCAGCAAGAGCATAGGTAGCAAAAGCCTCTCTAACTGCACAAACATGGCGAGTGGCTCCTGAATCAAACCACCACAGTTTAGGATTTCCCACCAAGTTACATTCAGAGAGCATGGCACACAAGTTATCAACATCATCATGGTTTACTACCATGTTTGCTTGACCCCTTTTCTTGTCTTTCTTCGGAGCACGACACTCCGTAGATTTGTGTCCGGTTTTCCCACAGTTGTAGCAGTTTCCACTGAACCGCTTCTTGCTTGGGTTGTATTTCGGACCAGAAGCCTTCTTCCTCTTTTTGTTAGCTTCAACAATATTTGCTCCCATTATTGTTGAATTTCCACGGCCTCTCCTTTCAGCAGCTTTATTGTCCTCTTCGATTCTCAACCGAACAATGAGATCTTCAAGGGACATTTCCTTTCGTTTGTGTTTCAAATAATTTTTGAAGTCCTTCCACAACGGAGGCAACTTCTCAATCATTGCTGCTACTTGGAATGCTTCGTTGATTACAAGACCTTCAGCAAGTAGATCATGAATAATCACTTGCAATTCCTGGACTTGAGTAATAACAGACTTGCTATCTATCATTTTGTAGTCCAGAAATTTTGCGGCAACGAATTTCTTCATCCCGGCATCTTCAGTCTTATATTTCTTTTCAAGCGCATTCCACAATTCTTTGGATGTCTCCATGCTACTGTATACATTATACAGATTATCATCCAGTCCGCTAAGAATATAATTCTTGCATAAAAAATCAGAATGCTTCCACGCTTCAATCACGAGAAAGCGTTCATTATCTGGAGTTTTATCCGGCAGATCAGGAACATCTTCCTTGATGAACTTCTGTAGACATAACGTAGTTAAGTAGAAGAACATCTTCTGCTGCCAGCGTTTGAAATCAATCCCGGAAAATTTTCCGGGTTTTTCTGCCGGTGCCAACGCCGGTGTTCGGCTTGTCGTTGCGTTGGCAGTCGCCATCGGAACAGCTTGGTTTTCGTTTTCAGTCATCATCTTTTCTGTAAAAGAATGACACAAACAAACGTTTAATACACGTTTTCAAACTGGAGTAAAAATCACGTAGATTTTAATATCCAACAAAACGCCACGAAGGCTTAACTCTCCAAAACGGGAGTACACAAACCACAAAGGTTTTAGTTTGCAGAATAATAAGAATAACACAAGTACAGAAATAAATATTAAATTCCTTAAGATTGTTATTCCCGGTCAATATTGCTGTATTTGTAAATATTAATTCTGCAAAATATAAGTTAACGTAATGAAACAATAATAATAAATTCGAGCCCACTGAATTCACAGTGTTTCCTTAAGGAATTTAATCCCCTCCTAGTACCCAAGGTAATGGATTATTTCCTCCCAGGATAGAACGAATAACACACTGGTGTAGCGGTACTTCAAACCCCAGTGTTTCGGCGAACACAAAGTTCGGTAGCAAATCACACTTACAGTTGCTTTGTTTGAAGTTAAAAACAATGCAGAACGAAGGAGTATATACTCAGAAAAACGTATGGAAGTTCTGAGAGGAAGAAATGCAATGTATAGCCAATTGTATGTTGAGTTTTTGGTATCTTTCTTCAACATTTGCTGCTCATATATATAGCAGCCAAGAAGGAGTGCAAGACCAAACGTCCACCCTTCATGGTGGATCAAGCATTACATATTTGTGGAGCAAGCACTTCATATTTGTGGAGCAAGCACTTCATGGTGGGAAGACCATTATCCGGCTGCCAAATTATCAATACACGGATTGAAAAATATCCGTTTATAAATACGGATAATCTTACGTTAATATTTACTATTAACAAATAAATTTGGTCCAAAAAATTAATCAATCAATCGATCATTTGACCAAATCCAAATCCAAATCCAAATCCAAATCCGAAGCCGAAGCCGAAGCCGAAGCCGAAGCCGAAGCCGAAGCCGAGCCGAGCGAGCGACGACGACGACGGCGCGAGGCTTGCTTTCTTCTTAACTCTTTAAGAGCTACAAGAAGAGCAATTATATATATACCCACCAAAAATGTCTTCCACTTCCAATATGGGACAATGTCTCATTGTTAAGAGGGGGAAACTTAAAATTTTACTCAAAATTTCATTTTCCCTCCATTTCCCATTCACCCTCATTTTAAGAATATTACATCTTAAAATAAAACCTCAACAATCCCCCACATGAATGGGGAATGGCTATATCACGGAAGTATGCATGAAAAAACTGTGTGATTTACAAGCAAGGATTAATTGCATCTGGATAAGTAGGTTTCCCTTTGAACTTTCCGTAGTAAACTTATGTCGGATATACTCGGTCAATCGGTAGATTTGATATCTTTGAACCGTCGATCTTTGGTGTATACCTAGACAACCATAAGTCACACAATCAACCCTTAACCGTCTTTGGTTCTCATTGTTGTGTTCGTTTCAGCCATGAACACCGCCTGGTTTCATAAGTGCGTAGAGAACTGGCCTTACAAAGTTCTCCTTGAAGCGGCTCACACTTCACACTTAAATAGGTGATTCCTAAACGTGTCATCCTGTAGATACACTATTTGATATACCCCGTATCAAATTTAGAAATCATTAAAAAGCCTTAATGCTTTATCCTTGGTACTGAACATTGTCTCATCACGAGAATGGACTAAAATTTTATTTGACAATGTTGAACCGTCATTAATGACTTTGTTTGATCTCTTTGAACCTAGATCTTGGGATCTCCAGTCTTCTAGGTAGAGTTACCGCCACAATGACTTGTTCTCGGCCATAGCCCCATTCCCCTTGATGATTTCTCAACTACCTCTCTAGTTAGGCCTTTTGTAAGTGGATCCGACACATTATCACTTGACTTTACATAGTCAATTGTGATAATTCCTCTAGAGAGTAATTGCCTAACGGTTTTATGTCTTCGTCGTATATGACGAGATTTACCGTTATACATGACGCTCCCAGCCCTTCCAATTGCCGCTTGACTATCACAATGTATGCATATTGGTGCCAACGGTTTGGGCCAAAATGGAATGTCTTCCAAGAAATTCCGGAGCCATTCAGCTTCTTCACCGGCTTTATCTAAGGCTATGAATTCAGCCTCCATTGTAGAGCGGGCAATACATGTTTGTTTGGACGACTTTCAAGATACCGCTCCTCCACCAATAGTGAATACATATCCACTCGTGGACTTAGAATCAGTTGAACCGGTGATCCAATTTGCATCACAGTATCCCTCAATCACCGCAGGAAAATTATTGTAGTGCAATTCAAAGTTCTGGGTATGTTCTAAATATCCCAAAACTCGTTTCATTGCCATCCAATGAGATTGGCCTGGATTGCTCGTATATCGACTCAGTTTACTTATAGCACAAGCTATGTCTGGTCGTGTACAATTCATGATATACATTAAGCATCCCAATACACGAGCATAATCCAATTGTGATATGCTTTGGCCTTTGTTCTTTGCTAATGCAAGATTCACGTCAATTGGAGTCTTTGCAACTTTAAAGCCCAAGTGCTTGAATTTTTCAAGTACTGTCTTAATATAATGAGATTGTGACAATGCCAGACCTTGAGGAGTCTTATTGATCTTAATTCCCAGAATTAAATCAGCAACTCCCAAGTCTTTCATATCAAACTTGCTATTGAGCATACGCTTAGTAGCATTTATGTTGGCAATGTCATTACTCATTATCAACATATCATCCACATATAGGCAAACAATGACTATGTGATTTGGAACATTTTTAATGTACACGCATTTATCACATTCATTTATCTTAAAACCATTTGACAACATTGTTTGGTCAAATTTCGCATGCCATTGTTTGGGTGCTTGTTTTAGTCCGTAAAGAGACTTAACAAGTCTACATACCTTCTTTTCTTTACCTGGAACCACAAACCCTTCAGGTTGTTCCATGTAAATTTCTTCCTCCAACTCTCCATTTAAGAAGGCCGTCTTAACATCCATTTGATGAATTTCAAGACCATACACTGCAGCTAATGCTACTAACATCCGTATGGACGTAATTCTTGTAACTGGAGAGTATGTATCAAAGTAGTCTAGACCTTCTCGTTGTCTATACCCTTTGACTACGAGCCTTGCCTTGAATTTATCAATAGTGCCATCATCTTTGATTTTTCTCTTAAAAATCCATTTAGAACCCAAAGGTTTATTTCCAGGAGGAAGATCAACCAATTCCCATGTATGGTTGTTCAATATGGATTCTATTTCACTATTGACTGCCTCTTTCCAAAACAATGATTCCGAAGAAGTCATAACTTCTTTAAATGTTTGAGGCTCATTCTCCAATAAGAAAGTCACAAAATCTGGTCTAAATGAAGTAGACGTTCTTTGACGTTTACTACGTCTTGGATTCTCCTGATTATATGTACTTTCTTTTGTTTCTTCCCGAGGTCGTTTAGATCCTTCACCAAACGACTCACATTCCTTTTTATACGGATATATATTTTCAAAAAACTCAGCATTATCTGATTCTATAACCGTATTATTATGAATGTCGGGATTTTCTGATTTATGAACCAGAAATCGATATGCTTTACTATTTGTCGCATATCCTATGAAAACACAATCAACGGTTTTCGGTCCTATCTTTACCCTTTTGGGTTTAGGAACTTGCACTTTTGCCAAACACCCCCACACTTTAAAATAATTCAAGTTGGGCTTCCTTCCTTTCCATTGTTCATAAGGAATGGATTGTGTTTTGCTATGGGGCACTCGATTTAATATTCGATTAGCCGTAAGAATGGCTTCCCCCCACAAGTTCTGTGGCAAACCAGAACTTATCAACAACGCATTCATCATCTTCTTTAATGTGCGATTCTTTCTTTCCGCAATCCCATTAGATTGGGGCGTGTAAGGGGCTGTTGTTTGATGAATAATTCCATATTCTAAACATATTTCTTCAAAAGGAGATTCATATTCACCACCCCTATCACTTCTTATCATTTTTACTTTCTTGTTAAGTTGCGTTTCAACTTCATTTTTGTATTGCCTGAATGCGTCTATTGCTTCATCTTTACTATTCAGTAAGTAAACATAGCAATATCGAGTACCATCGTCAATAAAAGTTATGAAATACTTCTTTCCACCGCGAGATGGTATTGACTTCATGTCACAAATATCTGTGTGAATTAAGTCTAAAGGATTTGAATTCCTTTCAACTGACTTATAAGGATGTTTAACATACTTACATTCCACACATATTTGACATTTTGATTTTTCGCATTCAAACTTGGGCAGTACTTCCAAGTTAATCATTTTCCGCAAGGTTTTATAATTGACATGACCCAAACGTACATGCCATAAATCATTTGACTCAAGTAAGTAAGAAGAAGCTGAAATATTATTATTATTTTCAACAACCATTACATTTAGGTTGAAAAGGCCCTCGGTGAGGTAACCTTTTCCCACAAATATTTCATTCTTACTAATTACAACCTTGTTGGATACAAAAACGCACTTAAAACCGTGCTTAACAAGAAGTCCAGTAGAGACTAAATTCTTTCTCATTTCGGGAACATGAAGGACATTGTTCAAAGTCATGACCTTGCCAGAAGTCATTTTTAGAAATACCTTCCCATATCCTTCAACTTTTGCTGTTGAAGCATTTCCCATATAAACTGTCTCTCCGGGTTCAGCAAGAGCATAGGTAGCAAAAGCCTCTCTAACTGCACAAACATGGCGAGTGGCTCCTGAATCAAACCACCACAGTTTAGGATTTCCCACCAAGTTACATTCAGAGAGCATGGCACACAAGTTATCAACATCATCATGGTTTACTACCATGTTTGCTTGACCCCTTTTCTTGTCTTTCTTCGGAGCACGACACTCCGTAGATTTGTGTCCGGTTTTCTCACAGTTGTAGCAGTTTCCACTGAACCGCTTCTTGCTTGGGTTGTATTTCGGACCAGAAGCCTTCTTCCTCTTTTTGTTAGCTTCAACAATATTTGCTCCCATTATTGTTGAATTTCCACGGCCTCTCCTTTCAGCAGCTTTATTGTCCTCTTCGATTCTCAACCGAACAATGAGATCTTCAAGGGACATTTCCTTTTGTTTGTGTTTCAAATAATTTTTGAAGTCCTTCCACAACGGAGGCAACTTCTCAATCATTGCTGCTACTTGGAATGCTTCGTTGATTACAAGACCTTCAGCAAGTAGATCATGAATAATCACTTGCAATTCCTGGACTTGAGTAATAACAGACTTGCTATCTATCATTTTGTAGTCCAGAAATTTTGCGGCAACGAATTTCTTCATCCCGGCATCTTCAGTCTTATATTTCTTTTCAAGCGCATTCCACAATTCTTTGGATGTCTCCATGCTACTGTATACATTATACAGATTATCATCCAGTCCGCTAAGAATATAATTCTTGCATAAAAAATCAGAATGCTTCCACGCTTCAATCACGAGAAAGCGTTCATTATCTGGAGTTTTATCCGGCAGATCAGGAACATCTTCCTTGATGAACTTCTGTAGACATAACGTAGTTAAGTAGAAGAACATCTTCTGCTGCCAGCGTTTGAAATCAATCCCGAAAAATTTTCCGGATTTTTCTGCCGGTGCCAACGCCGGTGTTCGGCTTGTCGTTGCGTTGGCAGTCGCCATCGGAACAGCTTGGTTTTCGTTTTCAGTCATCATCTTTTCTGTAAAAGAATGACACAAACAAACGTTTAATACACGTTTTCAAACTGGAGTAAAAATCACGTAGATTTTAATATCCAACAAAACGCCACGAAGGCTTAACTCTCCAAAACGGGAGTACACAAACCACAAAGGTTTTAGTTTGCAAAATAATAAGAATAACACAAGTACAGAAATAAATATTAAATTCCTTAAGATTGTTATTCCCGGTCAATATTGCTGTATTTGTAAATATTAATTCTGCAAAATATAAGTTAACGTAATGAAACAATAATAATAAATTCGAGCCCACTGAATTCACAGTGTTTCCTTAAGGAATTTAATCCCCTCCTAGTACCCAAGGTAATGGATTATTTCCTCCCAGGATAGAACGAATAACACACTGGTGTAGCGGTACTTCAAACCCCAGTGTTTCGGCGAACACAAAGTTCGGTAGCAAATCACACTTACAGTTGCTTTGTTTGAAGTTAAAAACAATGCAGAACGAAGGAGTATATACTCAGAAAAACGTATGGAAGTTCTGAGAGGAAGAAATGCAATGTATAGCCAATTGTATGTTGAGTTTTTGGTATCTTTCTTCAACATTTGCTGCTCATATATATAGCAGCCAAGAAGGAGTGCAAGACCAAACGTCCACCCTTCATGGTGGATCAAGCATTACATATTTGTGGAGCAAGCAGCAAGCACTTCATGGTGGGAAGACCATTATCCGGCTGCCAAATTATCAATACACGGATTGGAAAATATCCGTTTACAAATACGGATAATCTTACGTTAATATTTACTATTAACAAATAAATTTGGTCCAAAAAATTAATCAATCAATCGATCATTTGACCAAATCCAAATCCAAATCCAAATCCAAATCCAAATCCAAATCCGAAGCCGAAGCCGAAGCCGAAGCCGAAGCCGAAGCCGTAGCCGTAGCCGTAGCCGTAGCCGAAGCCGTAGCCGTAGCTTAAATAGCTCTGCAGCATTTGCAGCTGCAACTGATTCAAATGCTTCCCTACATATACTGACTGTTGCCTTCAATTAAAGGATGTCCGCACCTCTTAGGAACCCAATGCGAGCTTTTTCCTGAGAAGAAATTTTGTTTAATCTTGTCAAACTCTCAGCCTTTTGTCCATGGAGTGGGGGTTGTATGTAACAGACATGCAGACACAAAGAGGAAGACAGGGAATATAGACAGAATATTAACTCCATTCATTTGGCATTTGAAATCTACAGAGATGCATCTGCTTCCTATTATGAAAATGATGAAACACCTGTATATTGTGTCTTCTAAATCATTCACGAGAGAAATGTGTAAAATATGTTAATGCAGGATTAAAAAATGTGTTTGGCAAGCTCATCACATGCCTTGAGTAGAGTTGTGGCAACTTTATATATCCTGCAATTGACAACATTAATTAAGTGTACAGCAGCTAGTAAGTCTCATCGAGATACTATCAATTTGCATTAGTTGTGAGTTCCATCCTTAGCTAACTGTTTTCTCTAGCACACCCAATTCAACACACAATATATAGTGAAGTTTCAGCTGACACACAACATTAATCAAGAAGAAATGTGGAAAAGAATGATTATAACAGAAAGCATTTAGTGTTGAATCTTGGACCTGAAGTTTTTAAGGACAGCATTTCCCAATATATACACATATTCTTCTGCTTCAGGGAGGTGTTGAAGCACATCATCTTTCTGCACAATTATATCGACAGCTCCAACAAGATGTTTTCCAAAGTCAAAAGAGTAATAAGTCGAGGGCTCCGCCACTAAAACTGCATACCTGCTTAGGCAAGATGCCATAGGAAATCACTATTTCAAGAATAAGATATATGAACTACAAAATAGTTTGAAACCTGCCTTTCTCACTCTTAAGAAAAGAATAAGATTAAGAAGCAATTGGACATAGAATAATAAACTAAAGAGTTTGTTCTTGCTTCACTAAAACAAAGGAACTCGTCCATCTCCATGTTTAACTAAAACATAGCTCATCTACTATAATCTCGTATTCTCATCTCCTTCAACAGAAAGGGGGTGGAACCTTCCTCTATTTAAATCTTAACAAGGCTAATGTTCATTCTCAAGTTCTTGAGTTGAGTTGAGTTGAAAGTAAACTACCTAAATAAGTGATAAAAAGCTTTTCTATTAACAAGATGCTGAAGTAGTTCGAGTATAAATGTGAAGTCCCAATACTCTTGTTGTACATATGAGAATATCCAACCTTTGATCAGCCAGAGTATCAAAGTGGCCATCATCAAGCAGAGGCCTTGCCTAATTTCATGAGAAAATTGTTACTTATTTAAGGAACCTGTTATTTTGCTTTTATATTCAATAGGGGGTGGGAAGCAGTAAGTAGAAGAACATGGATGCGATTGATCATCTCAGAAGCATGACGGTTACAACCAATAAAAGAAAAACTGAATAGTCCTTAATAAGAAGAGCACCAGTGAAAGGATATCATGAAGATATTTTTGGTTACTAAATGCAGATAGTATAATGGCAATCACTGCCACCAATTTTGTGTTAGGAACGAGGTGGAAGGTTACTCAAATTCTAATCCACCATACATGTCAGTTTGATGGGAAGTGAGTAACATGCTAACAGCCTCTGGTCAATATGCAAGACACAGCCCCAGCTTGATGGAGTAGAAAGACGAGAGAAAGCTAAGCAGGCTATGAAAAGAGGTTTAGCAAGAGAATAACCTGAAATGCCAACACCGTAAACAGAAGGCTCATAAAATGTGAAACAGATGACTATGGAAATAGATAGAGGAACACACAGATGAATGCGTTGTCCTGACCTCACACAACAACTTGACATGATTTTTTGATCAGCAAGTTCATGCCCAGTAAGCCATAAAATAATAAGTCAGAACATTTTCCAGGCATTATTTGTTCTCGAAATTAAACTATCAACTGGAGATAATGTGATATAGGATTGCCAGTATTCTTGAACCTACAGCCTTTCCACATAGACTTATAGACCAGTTCACCCACTACAACTCTGTACTGACAAAGCTAGGACACGAAAATGAATGCTGAAGGTTTGTCATAAAGTTTTGAGCTTTACCCTTGCTCTTCAGTCTTCACGAGTCACATTAGCAATTCCTTAAAATACAATTATCCTTCCACGAGTTGGTCTCTGACACCAAACTAGCTACTCCTTCAGATATTGTATAATTCTTTACTAAACTGCTCCTTCAGCCAGTATTTTGAAGTTTTTACAGTAGTCCGTGATATTTTTATTACTGAAAGCAACATAATCTGAAAACAGTGGAATTCAACTGGAAAATGTTAAAAGAGGATATAAGAAAGTGGAATAAGGAGGTGTTTGGGAGGGTAGAAGTTCAAATGAAGGAGCTAATTAATGAGGTGGGACGCGATGGGTGATGCCGGGCATAGTAAAGGAGGCGTTGCATAGTTGGGCTCACATAAGGGGGAAGAGAAGTCAAGGGCATGGAGTGTTGTCCCTTAGCGATCATGTGGGTTATTTGGAGAGAGAAATAGGAGGCATTTGAAGTAACAAGATTCTAGGAAATTGCAAAATAGCCTTTTGTTTCTTGTTTCTTTTTGGTGTACTCATGAGGTCCCGATTTGTATAGAGGATTGGGCCTCTTTTGTTGAGAACCATATTTTGGTGTAAGTTCTCTTCTTTTTGATATACTAGTCTTAGAGTACGCGCGTTGCACGTGTACCGCGATTAATGAAGATATATCGTATTAAAATAAACATGAATAATATTCAAAATATATGTTTGAGATAATTAAAAGATTTGTTTTTAAATATGTATCCGGCTATATCCAAAAAAAAAAAATCTAAATATTTGGCTATTGAAGAAAACATTACTCAAATCAGTAAAGTAAATTAAACTTATTTTTTTTAAAGAGGTTTATTTTAGACTTGTTTTCCAACTCAAGTAGAATATTTATTAGTTTCTGCCTGATGAGAAATAGAAGAGTTAAATTAATTAGATAGACAATACAAGTAATTGATATGTAGTATATTTCATATGTTTACATTAAATGTATTGCTATTTGATTTAGTCTAAAATGACATATTTATTCTAACAAAGTAAAAAAAAGAGACAAAAGTTAGAAATAAGAATTTTTCCTAACCATTTCTTACATGATAAAACATAAAAAGGAAGAGAGACAGAAATTTTGTTTCCCTAGTCAATTGCGCGTACCTTAGTCAATAGTACGCGCCTTGCGCGTGTATCTTGTGTAAGTGTGTAAACAATCTTTAAAACATTATATAAATATTACTATATTTAAGATTTATTAATCTTAATAAAGCTCTTTAATTAGATATTTTTGACAAACAACCGCATTCCAAAAAGAATATAATCCGCAAGTTATCATCTAAGCTAGTTAATGGACCCACATAAAATGTCAAAATATCTCAGCTCATTGACGACCGCATTAATTTCTTCATCCAACAACTTCCTTTGATCAGTTTTATCTATTTAAATTCTTTGCTTCAACAATTAACCTAGAAATCTTTCATTTAGTTCACGCGACAGCAACAAACACACATATCAAGCAACTAAAACATAAAGTCTAGAAAAGAATAAATTATAGCTTGTTGTTTCAAAATTCGCTAAGGTAAGAAAGAATAACAAGAGGAGAAAGCAAAAGATAACAGACCATGTTTTTAATCAAAATTATGCATAGAACTTTTTTTGTTAACGTTTTTGTTCCTCTGATCATTTCATGCCTATGAGACAAACACCTAGTTAGAATATAGAATTTAGCAATTGTTCTCAGTTACAATTTTGTATTAGTTGGTTTAAGATCTAAGAAAATTATGTTTGTTATATCAGATAACATCTTATGCTACCTTCTGGACCGATGATTCCTTCACACAGATTACGTATTTGATCAATAAAGAACTCTAGATTATACTTACATGAATAATCCAATCTAAACTGCAAACTAATTAATTATGTCTACCTTCTAAAAGCAGGATTCACAAAAGATCTGCCACTTGACCCTGCGACATCGTCTGGTGTGACAGTATCGGTGTAATCAAGCATAGCCTTTGACTACGCCGGCAAACACTTGCAAGCAGCAGGTTAGAGAACATCAGAGTATATATTTTAGATCTTTGTAACAAAGTTTAAGTTGATTTTAAATTACAAAATATTTTAAAATTAACATGAAAAATATTAAATTATTTTAATTAGTTTAAATAAGGAAATAAAGAATTAATATAAAGTAAAATCTATTAATTTAAAGTCCTAAATATCAGGACTTTTTACATAGGTCAATAAGGAAAGATTTAATAATTAAAATTTTAGTTTAAATAAGGAAAGATATAATAAATAAATTTATTTTATTTCAAAGTCCTAATATACAATAATTGTAAAGACTATTTTGATCGGTGTGAATTCTATTTTTAGAGGTTAAAAAAGACGAACGACATTTCGCTAAGGGCCTTCGTGCTTTTAATATAATATAGATAGCTTGTATATGGGTTCCCCCAATTGTTAATAAAATTATTTACCTTATAGAAAAAGGTGTTCGTGCCAGAACTCTAGAGGTGGCTTATAGAACAAGATGGTGTTGAAGTATAGGCTAAAAATATTGCCCTGTTGCTGCAGTCTATAGAAATCTTGACTACTTGATAAATCAGCCAAAATTCCACTTTTCAAAGTAGGTTGATGCTGCGGAGAGAGTCCACATAGCGAATTTTGGCAACTACGTGTTACTGCCAAATGTAAGGTAGCATGATTAATCATTCTATCTTGCAGAGACTTGGAACTAAGTTATGCTTGTATGACTTTAGACTAATCTAGTAATTTAAGATATATGTTAATGAAGGTGATATCAGTTATGTAGAAGCTAGACCGATAGGATGTTCCCGTTGGTGAGATCTTACATTTATACCAACCCTAACATGAACATCCTTGAGTCTTTAACTAAACTGTTCTTTGCTGGTGTGCAAGATGAGGATCAAGGCCTCGCTCAAGTGATATAATAAAAGACAAAATTTGTATAACCCAATGAAGGAGCTTTATCAAATGAAGGTGTACATGGATTCTCAAGGGCCTGAGCTCCTCATCCAATCAATCTCATACATGATGGGCAAGACATGGAAATGTCGACCTTGACCTCAAATAGGTACGCGGCTCAAATTGGGCCTATGTATGGCGTCGGCAAAAGGATAGGGGACCAATCAATTGACAATTTGATCAATAAAGAACTTCAGTTATTACGACTAGCAGCCTATAGGAAATGTCGACTAGATTCATGTATGAACTTCTGTTATTACGACTAGCAGCCTATATGCACCATTCAGTTGACATGCATGAAAGCAATTTAATTTGATGACAGGACCGAGCCAGATGGAGCAAATTGGATTAGGCCTGATGTTGTGGAGGAAGCACATATTGATAAAGTAATTTGGCTCCTTTTAGGGGCTTGCAATCTCAGACAACATATATTTTGAACATAGATTTACTTGTTCAATACTGTAGAAATAAGATGTCTATCCCGTTGCATTTTGTATAAACTCAGATATAAATGAATAGCACCTACAATTTGTAAGAGAAACAATTAACTAATAAGCATATTAATCAGACAAGTAAACCTAGGTTTCACTGAAATATGGTGTCCTTTATCTTGTTAACATAAGATATAGAAACTAATAGCATTTGCAGCTACACCTCATGAAATCAGCAACCTTAGAAACCAAGCTATATCTGCAAAACTCCTAGTAACAACATCAAACTCCACACTGACAAAGATTCGCCCAAATAGCAACACACAACCAACAATAAAGTAGAGTTTCATCCATTTAACAAATACCAAGAAGTTATAATAAGAAAAGAGGTCAATAACTTCAAGGAACAGAATTAGAAAAGAAACTTCTTGTCAGTGTTGACCCAGATTACTGCACCACTCACACATGCACGTGATATATCTGAACCACATGTAGCTGACCCGGATACATGTAGCTGACCGAGATTACTGAACCACTCACAAAACAAACTTACCCAGTCAACAATATTGTCGTGAAGGTAGTCTTGAGCTTTATCAATTGGCCGTTTTCCAGTTATAACGGTGTTATTATTTGTCAAGAAGTAGTAAGTAGTCATACTACACTAATTCTCTTAAAACAGAGAAAAACAGAGAATACATAACACCGAAAATAAGAATGGTTGATGTTTACCTGTCTGGTGGTAAATTTTGTAGGTTGGCACCAATCCGTTGAATTACTTCAGCCTACAGAACAAAAGGGGATGAAGTAGTTAATAGCTAAAGATATGCTATAAGGATTATAGATTGGCAGAGAGGGATATGCCTAGCATTTTTCAACCAAACAATGCTATCTTTTTGTTGCCTCTCCCGTTTCGCAGCAACCAAACAATTTCAACGAAAAGTACTTCAAACAAAATACAATACTAGCACTAAAACTCACGAGAATTATTTAAAATCAGAACAAGACTAATCAAAATTTTGCAACAAATTAAGCGAAAATATAAAAAAATTTTTAAAGAAAAGGATATTTGGCCAAAACCTGAAAGAAACTGAAGTCCAAAAGCCGAGATAATCTGAAACCCAAATACCGAAACATCTGGAGTACAAGAGACACAAGAGACACTGGTATACCAAAAGACCGAATGATATTGCCGACAAGAGACACTTCATCTTTATCAAGAAGTCTAATAAGCTTGTCCGAAATAAGAGAGATCTTCATGGCCAAAGCTTCAAAAAACTTGAACATGCGAGCTATTAAACTCAATTTGCCGAATACTTCATCATATATTTCTGCAACTTTACACAGTTCATCATCATCCAAAAGAATTCTTCTTACTACGAAACCATTTTCTTCCACCAACGCAATTCTTCTTACAATGTACCCAGCATTCTCATCAAACCAAACCTTAGGTGTGTGAACTTTCCTCTCTCCCTTTGGTACGGGAAAATCAACACTAGAACACTGTAAAGTCTGCAAAGTCTTTTTTTGGGAAAGAGAAACGCTAGACAATTTGAGGAATCCGCACTTCAAAGAATCATCCATTTTGAATGTCGTAGAGTTACCCAAAATTTTGGTTGACTTAGACTGAGAGTCATTGTTGTTCTCTCTAACACTTTCTTCAGACTTGCTTGCCAAGACCTGCAAAAATGGAATGAGGAATGGTTATATAGTTTGCTATTTTTTTGTCTTGTCCTGGTTGCGTATTAGACTATTTTACTCTCACCTTTATTTGAGACGGGTCTTAAGATAATTCGCAATCCGTCTCACTCACTCACACTTAGTGTTTGGTCGAGTTGTGTAATTCACCATTGACACTTAGTGGGAAAACTAAATGGAAATCAGTAAAGGATAGAACTTCTTTTTATGCTCAAAGTTCACAACTTAGAACACCCAAAAACCATATACAGACCTCAAAGTGAGAAGCAGACCTCAAAGTGGTTTCATATAAACAAAAATCTGAAATTTTACCTTCCTCAACAAAACTCATATTTGTATAAATGAGCATACAAAAGTATGAGAAAAACTATGATAAAAAAAAGTAATGACCACATTATGCAAACACTCTACCTAAACAGAATTTAGAACTTTTTTTGATAGAACTAAAGAATTCATGTCTATACAAAACAGTTCAAAGGTCGCTCCAACAATATTCACACAGGTCAAGAGACATCAAGGATGGCATGAATAATAGAATTACATTCAGGCATACCTGCAACGCATCGTGCTGCTATACATAATAGTTCAAGGACGCTCAAACAATATTCACACAGGTTAAGAGACACCCAAGATAGCAACCATTGGATTGTAATCAATTTGGTATCATATTCGGAATCTTTATCAATTTATCGAATTCAAGCTTTACAGCTTGGAAGAACAATTTCCAAATGCCATATCTAGCACTGATATCAGAAGATAAGATAGAAAAATCCTTGGGTTGTACTCTTTTCACCTACAACTATGGGTACATAATAAAAGATATAGATGAACCTCTGCTTTGACAAAGAAAAGATTAGTAGATAACGTCTACATGTTATATTTTGTGATTTATCCTACAAAATCAAAACACTGCCTTTAGAGTGCTGATTAAAATTCTTTCATCAGTTTCACATCAATATTCACGCATTGAACCTTAATCTAGTGACGTGTACTATGAAAACAGATATTTCATCAATGGTGTAAGATAAGATTTAGATTGATTGAATGTGATGAAAAAATGTTTAAAGATCAGACAATCAGACAGATAAAATTTTTGGTTCTTTACATCTCTTATACTGTATGCTTTGAGAACCCACTGCCTTAACCTGATTACAGGTTATACAGCCCATTAGCCTTTAAGCTAAGTATTAAATAGTACAAGAAAACGTTAGACCTGTTCATCATCCAGCCCGACTAATATAATTAGTTGCTTCATACATCTTATACAACGTGCTTGCTACTGATGGGTTCAACAAGAAATTTGTACTATGGAAGCGTTTTTCATCCAACGGGAACCTCTTTCAACCAAGTTAGATCATTCTATCATGATTGAAAACCCTCAATTTTGGTTCCACTGCTGCAGATCTGCTAATAGCACTTCAACGGCATGTGGGCAAGATCTAGAAAGCACCTGAGGGTCTCCAAATTGGTGGGTGACATGAAACCGAACTTTCATGATAATCACAAAACTTCACCTGATTAATGGTTGAAGCCAAAAGAAAGACCTTTCGAAATGCAATACTTGAAAGACAATACAAAGAAAACATAACAGAGAAGAAGAGCTCAACAAATTCTGTATCCACTTAAGCAAGTGAAGCAATTGTCAGTAATCAGCATATTTTCCCAAAGAACGGCACATGAACAACAAAGTGCAATTGACCTAAGCTATTGGTTGAGAATGGCATGGCAATCTTATTGTTTACAGATAATAGACCTCAAATGTTAATTATGCTCAGAGAAGGAATACAATGGAAAGGCCTTTTGATGAGAAAGAGGTGGAGAACACAGTAAAGAATTGTTCCGGAGGATGTTATGGGTTGCATGGATCAGTTTTATCAGTGTTGCTCATTTGAGAATACCTTTTTCCTGTTTCCTTCATTCTCCAAAACACAGCAGCAAAAATTTGGTTGGTTAACAAAGGAGATATATTCGGCATACAGTACAAGTTTGTGGGCAGGGACCATGAAACTTAAAATTGAATTTTGAATTCTTTATCAAAAAGGGGAGTGGAGTACTCTTTTGGCTTGATTTATGATGAAGAGACAATACGCTGAAAGCTATGTTGCTCGGACTCTCCGAAAATATTACTGAGTGCGTGTCGGATCTTTCAAAAGTAGTGCATTTTTGAAGGATCGGACACGGAAGCAAACGCATTTTGGAGAGTCCGCACAACATAGCTAGAAAGATAGCTTTCACAGGTAGGCGAAGCCAGTATTTGAAATTTATGGGTACTAAACTTATCATCAAACCCATAGCTCGTTTTAGTTACTGTGAGTACGCAATTACATATTTATATACATTTAATGGGTTTCCTAACACAAATACAATCTATGCAAAAGTTACTGGAAGGTTAAAATTAAAATTTCCCCAAAATGATGAACCTTCCAACAAAAACAAATTATATTTTAGTACTCTTAAAACAAGAAGAAATTTCTATTTGTTCATTTCAAACCTCATGGATATTCAAAAGTTAACGTAGTAGCAATCTGAAAAATTTAAAAGAATTAAAACCTAAAAACCTTTATTTTATTCTGCATTTAACTCTAAAAATTCAAATGACAAATCAAAGAGTCATACAATCTAGTGAAGTTACAAAAAGCAAAAGCCAGAATTTTAGGAGAGGAAATTAAACAAGAAATTAAAACTTTTACCAGGAAGAATGTACGGAACTGAAGCTTTTCTGCTTCGATAGTCTTCTCTATGGAGTAGCACCCAACCCGCCTGCTAATTTAGGTGTTATTTGCTTGCTAATTGGACCACAATCTTTTGCCCTTGTCCTTGTAGCTATTTTTGCAATTTTATTCCACAAAACTGTACTCTTTTAGCAAACGTAGAAAAAGAAAAATAAACCGAATGAAATAGTAATCGATTAGCAATGAATAATGCATGAATTGGTATGCAAGAATTATTTAATATTTAGTTTGATATATTAAAAATTGCATATAATATTTAATTTGATATATTATAAATTAGTATACAATGCATAATTTAAAATTTTAAACTAAATAAAAAATGTCGTTCAATCTTTCTAACTACCAAATTAAGTTGTTCTACTTACAAGTATGATCCTGTAAACTAAAAAATAAAATAAATATTATACTATAATATGTGAAATTACACTCATTTTTATATTATAATTTGAAAATTATGTAGGTATATAACATAAATAACTAACCACATTACGTTTCATTTTATATGATTTTTTTTTGTTCCTTCAAAAAAGAATGAGATATATATTGAAAATATCTTTAACTATAAACTTTTCATTTTATTCTTAATAACATACATTTATAGTATAAAATCACAAATTGTAAGGAAACTTTTAATGTGTGTATTCTTATTAAAATTTAAATTATAAACTGAATTACAATATATTCCAGAATTCAATGTAATCTGTTCCAGCTAGCTCAAATATTCATTTTAACCTCCTCTAAGAATTCAGCTCCATAAAGAAAATGTTGTACCCCTCCGCTTTTAAAAACAGATTCATGAAATTCCCCATTTACCCCCAAGTATCCTTTCCTTCTACTATTATTTTTTCCAGCTTACAAGCTGACTGGACAGATAGGTATAAAAGCATCCTTGGGCCTGGGCCTAAATGTGCACATGGACCAAAAGTGTTTGGCCCAAGTTTGCTTTGGCCCGAGCTGACAGATGCCCTTTCATCCAAACAAAGTACTATCCCATATCAGAAATCAGAAATAATAGATAAAGAAAATCAGTAAATTCTAAACCTGAGGACAGAAATGAAACGAGGGGAAAAGGGAACTGAATTCCACCACCGTCCGGCACTTCGGAACTCAATGCAAACCTTGAAACTATGATGGAGATAGCACATATCCGGCAACGAACAGACCCTCTTATCGACGTATGCTAAAAATTGACAATTCGTCAATCCTTAGTATCATGCTGACAAGAAGGTCTGTTCGAGTCGTTCTGAGCAAAACTTTGAGGGTCCAGCATAATCTGGTCGAGAATACTAGTGGAAAAGGGACGCTCGCCGGCGACTCGCCGGAATCCGTCCATCGGAGTTCGGGCTCGAAACCAATAAAGATCGACAGATCTTTACGATACCTATCAGGATATGCAAGATTTGCGATGAGGAGGTGCTCAAAACTCTACGAATTTGAAAAGGAGTGAAAAAGATAGGCTTTTTACTGATTTTCGATTAATTCGCAGAGATTGGCGGGGAATTAAGAGTTTTGGCTTATGGATTCGGATAGAGAATGAAAAAAGGAAGATGTGGTTAGTTTGGTGGCATTTGGACCACCACCGGCGGCGGACGGTGGGGCGGCGGGCGGCGGCGTCATTGGCGGTGTTAGGTGGGGCGAATTCCGGCTACCAGCCGAATAGAGAGAGAAAGGGGGTGGCTTGAGGTGATGAGTTAATTTTGGTGAAAATCCAATCTTTAAGGAAATTTTATTCCCCAAAATAAAGGAATTCTTTTTATTCACGGACTTTCATTTTAAACTGTTGGATTACCAGAAAAGAATGCTGAACGCCTGACTTTTGGTTTGGACTTGGCCCAACTCTAAATTTTCAGGAAGTGCAAAAGTATCCAATTTTTGTGACTTTTTCGTATATATACGAGATTTTAAACTTATTTATCCAGTTTTGTCTACGTTTTCATATTTATAGGAAGTAACAAAAGTTTTTTATAAAATATATATAAATTCGGTCAAAATCTATAATTTATCTACAATATAAATACATATTTTTTGCATAAAATCCAGGCAAAAATTATAATTTATATACAACGTATATGTAATATGTAAGTTGTAGATATTTTGTATAAAAGAATCATAATGTGAAAGAATGCTGAACGCGTGACTTTTGGTTTGGACTTGGCCCAACTCTAAATTTTCACGAAGTGCAAAAGTATTCAATTTTTATGCCACCATTTAACTTAAGTTTCACATTATATTAGGGCTACTTTCATTATTAACAGACTATTAAAAATATAATACAAAAGATTAGCATTAATTAATGATTAACAAATATGGCAGTAAAATATCTATACGTATAACAGATTTCATTCAATTCAAATCAATAAGAATCAATCTGCTAAAAAAGGCAGTCCTAGTATTTAATATCTTTCCCTATTGTTTTCTCTCCGTTCCATAACATGTTTTATGTTTTCGTTCGAAACCAATCCATTCCATAACTGATTTTTTTCTTTCCATACATGAACCTTTTTATATAATGTAATGTAGCAAAATTATACATCTTTATATTCTGATGAAATAAAATACATATATTTCATGAAAAAATATAATGTATCTTTGTGGTACATATACATTATAAATCATGTATTTTTCAGGAAAATTTGTGTATATGTACATATGTTATTTATATACATCTTTATATTTAAATATATATCATCGATCCATTCCATAATATATTTTTTTCTTTTTTATACATAAACCTTTTTATTCAACTTAATGCTAGCAAAATTATATATTTGTATATTCTAGTGAAATAAAATACATATATTTCGTGAAAAAAATATGATGTATGTTTGTAGGATATTATAAATCATGTGTTTGTTTTAGGAAAAATAATGTATATATGCATATGTTATTTATACACTTATTATATTTAAATAGATATTACTAATATACCATTTATATTTTGCACTATTATAACATGCATATTTGTATAAATTATCCGTATATAAACAACATATGTGACATATTTTTCTTCTTCTATATACATATTATTGGCATGTTAATATTTTAGATTAAATTTTATGTAAGGTATTTACTAGCAATATATTTTGAATAATATCAATATAATAATGTATTATGATGTATATATATAAGTTATATACGTGGTATAAGTACATATTAAAAATATGTATGACATATTGATAAAAATATTTACATTATAAGTTATCACAATATAATATACTTGAAATATATTAAAGGTATATTTTGAGTTAAAATAAAATTGTACATAAAAAAGTTTAAAACTCAAAAAATAAAAAAAATACTAAAATTCTCATTGTGCAGAAGGAATTATTTTTGAGTTCTTCTTTCAAATTCTTTCAGAATCTTTGATATATTTGGGTAAGTATTATTTATGGATGAGAAAAAAAATATTATGGAAGAGTGAGGGCAAAGGAAATGTAGTAAAAAGTGTAATAATATAGAGGAATCCTTTAGTTAATGGAGTTACCAACATGAAAGTGCTAAAAAAGTAAATTAAAAAGTGTCCTTTTTGTAATAAACAAAGTTACTATCATTTATAAGAATAGTTTTTAAAAAGGAAGCAAGCATGTAAAAATCATAATCTGAAAGAATGCTGAACGCGTGACTTTTGGTTTGGACTTGGCCTAACTCTAAATTTTCGCGAAGTGCAAAAGTATCCAATTTTTGTGCCACTATTTAACTTAAGTTTCACATTATATTTTTTAAGGGAAACTTTCATAAATACAATACATATAAGAGTTAATTATATAAACTACAACTATGTTAGATATTACATATTGTACAACTACAAATTTTAAATGTTATTCTATTTATACTATACAATCTAGATTATTGCTATGAATAAAAGGCTAAAAATAAGGAGATTCTTTATATTGGTGATAACATAATTAGATGTATATCAAAACAAAATAATCTCTTACCTAAAAAAGCTCCAACACAAAGTAGCTAGCATTCTAATTTATTTTCATTGTTATTCCATCTGAAACCAATTTTAGTTTGCCATATATAGTTTATACGTAAAGTATGATATACGTAATATATATAAATTATTTTTACCTTTTAGCAAATACGTACAATTTCCCCATTCCAGTAGGTGCCAATCGAATAATTAAACCATTTTTGCATAGAAAAAATATATTTTAAATCTAGATAGCAATAAAACTTTTTTATACAAAGCATTTCATATCAAGAAGTGTACTTCGTAAAATCATAATTATTATGAAAACGTTTGACTTTTTTTAGATGAGTATTTACTGTAATGTATACTGTTACAGTATACAATAATTATCATTCTATTAGGATATACATTCATATTTGTACAATTTACTTATATAAATTGTATATTATATAAATATACAAATACACAATAATACATTACATGATATACAGTATACGTGATATATAATAATGTATATCATATACACAGTAAAAACATTAATTAACACATTGCAAAAGTCCAGCGTAGAACAAATTTCATTATAGTCTACCTTTACCATATATTGTATACACATACTAGAAAGAAAGAAACACCATTAACAAATATATTGTACACAATATAATATATACAAATAATGTATATTTTGTATCAATTACAAAAATAATAGAAAAAGTATAGTACAATGTATAATCAACTCTCTTGTCCTTTCCATTGTTTTTGTTCGCAGCAACAGTTGAATGCATTTTATACCCATTTTTTCCTCGTTTGTAGTTATCAAATTCACACAAATCAAAAACCCTACAATCTATTGGAATCAAAATATGAAGAAGTTTTGGGATGATAAAGGGGATTAATAATATCAGAAAATGGGAAGAAAAAAAGTTAGTGTGGAAAGGGAAAATAATTTTACGCCTACAAGTGGAAGAGTATGATAATAATGGTTTCTGAAGTTGGGTATTGTAAGATCATCTAATATTGAAAAGAGGGAACATTGATAGGTTTGAAATAGGTTGAATAGTAAACTGATTTAATTTTTCTATTTTAACGCCCTAACTTGAGGAAAGAGATATTTTTTAAGTGAGAGAGAATCTTAAGGAAGGGATTTTAAGGATATGAAAAGTTGTACATAATTTAATTAAAAAGATAAGATTTTAAAATAAGTTGTACTAAAAGTAATTTAGTAAAAGCAGTTGTAAAAAATATAAATAAGTCTTTAAAGGGTTGTATTCTATGTAAATTCCTCATTACAAAATTGCCACTGAATTCGTATTTAAAAATCTGCAATATTTCCAATTATTGAAACCAACATATGTCTTTCATTACAAGATCAAATGGAGTGATTCAAAAGTCTAACTTGACTGAAATTGCACGAGAAATCCATTGGAGGCATTAAAAGTGAGTTTCAGGATTGTTTGGCACAAGAAACGAGGCAGAACGACTGAGCATTTTTGGCTATTAATGTTGTTGGAGTTTTTCCTCATCTTGAAAGTTTGGGATTGGGAGAATTCAAGGATGTTCTTTAAGTTTCTTCCATAGGGTAAGTATTTCTCTACTCGATTTTGATTATATTCCGTGATTCCATCTTCGTTTTTAGCATTTGATTGATGATTTCAAAAGAGAAATCGGGGTTTTTGTATAAACTTTCATAAAGTGAATTTTTGAGTTTTGAATACCGATTCAGAGTCGGATTTGAATGAAATTAGTATGATTGGACTCATAATTGAATAGGTTATCAGATTTATAAGTTTTGTCTGGTTCTGAGGTGCGAGCCCGGGTTTGACTTTTTAGTTGACTTTGGGTAAATATATAAAGATTCGACCTTTATCGATTGGGTTTGCTTCCCATAGCATTATTTGATGAGTTTGAGTTGCTTTTGGCTAGTTTCAAGTTTCGGAGGATGATTTGAGCGGGATAGCGCTTCTAGTGTATCGATTGAGCTTAATTGAGGTAAGTATCTTGCCTAACTTTGTGTGGGGGAAACTACCCCTTAGGATTTGGGTTGATTGTGCTATTTGTGTTTTATGAAGGTCGTGTACACAAGGTGATGAGTGAGTACACGGGCTATATATGGTATTTGACCAGTTTAGATTATCTAGACTCTTTTCATGCCTTTAATTGAATTGACATAACATGTTATGTCTCTTATTGTTAATCTACTCTTTCATGCACTTTTTGACGTTCTTAGAACTTGTTCTACCTCTTACTTATTATTTTGCTCTTATATGCTTTAGTTGAAGTTATTGTCTTCCTTATTGTCTTGTTACCTCTTAATTGTTGAATCACTTTTAATTAATGTTGTTATTTCATGGATATCATCTTGTTGAGTTATTGGTGTTGAAGTTGTAATAGCCGTTATCACATTGAGGCGAAGTTGTTAATTGTTGAGATACCTTTTCTTGTTGAGCATTCTCATTCATTTTGTTATTGTTGAAATTCTTATACATATTGTGGTTGAGCCATGGGCTATCTATTGTGGAATTATTGGTGTTGTTGACTTTGTGGTAAGTTGTGGCATATGGACACTTGTGGTGCGAGTTTTGATTTTGTTGTGATATTGATACACATGCGGTGATATAAGGCTAGGGTTTGATACAAATGCGGTGAGATAAGGTGGGCTTGATACGCGTATTGCTAGTAGGGGAACTACTTGAAGCCACGTGGTGAGATAAGGTGGGCTAAAACGCATGTAGCTCTTTCGGGAAAAATAATTTTCAAAACTAAATGTAATGCCCACGTGGTGATATAAAGAAAGATTGTGATTGAAATTGTGAAATGTGAATACGAGGCGGTACCTTGGTTATGATTTTCATTGTATATTCCATGTTTGAACAACTTGTTGATTTGAACGGTCATTGTTCTTCTTTCTATCATTCATCCGTATTTTGATTGTGTTTGGTTATTCGTTGTTATCTTGGTGTTGGAACGATTGTGATTTCTTGTGTGGGTCATGAATTCTACATGATTTGTTATGTTGCTTTTACATTCAAATATGTGCCTTCGTTATAACTTGGTGAATTGATTGCCAATGTGAATTTAATTGCGTGGAGTCACTATGTCATATTCTGTTGAGTTGTTGGTAGCGTAGTGGTTTAAATAAAAGAATCATTAACATGCTTTATTCTATGTGCCTCTTAAGATAGAACTCGTTATCTCACTTAATACCTTATTATTCTAAATGGCTATCGCACTTTCACTATAATTGGGTTTTCAAATTATACTTATCACCCTGTTAGATGTTTACCTTACTTAAAATTGTTATCATATTTTTTTCTTAATAAATTTTATATTTAATTAGTTAATTTAACTTATGTTTTGCTCTGTTAAAAAATAATACTTTTACTTTATTTTATTAATTTCTAGACTAAACGCATCTTATACCCTGTTTCGTACAAATTGTATATTATTTTACTTTACTTGATTTCTAAAATAAACTCATTATTTCATTTGACACCTTACTTTATTCAAGATAGTTATTATGTTTTATGGTGTTTAAATATATCTTTCGTTCATCTAAATTAATATTTATCACGGTTGCAAAGTACATGGTAGCACGTGCGTTTTGCCGTGCGAAGGTGATTATTATTGTGGGCACGAGGTGCCATTAGTGTAAGATTTGGAAATTGTGGTCCATGACTTGTGGTCTATGAGGTGTGGTGCCTCAGGGTAATTCTTGTTGTAAGTCCATGTGTTGGGAGCGATTTGATTATTTGAGTTGTCATCCGTTTTTCCTTATTTGAGTTCATTTACATCTCATCAGTGTTCTGATTATGTTGTTTTTTTATTACTCGTTTACTAATTCCTGCCATTTATGTTTCTTTTACTTCATTGTTGGTTGTAAATCAATAATTTTTCCGCCGTTGGTCTTACATTGATGTTGTTTCCATTATTAGCTTATGTATATCTTGAACATGTTTCTATGTCTAGTAGGTGTCTTGACCTGCCTCGTCACTACTCTACCGAGGTTATGCTTGATACTTATTGGGTACCGTTGTGGTGTACTCATGCTATGCTTCTGCATATTTTTATGCAGATCCAAGTATTCTGATTATGTTGTTGAGAGTTGCATCTGCGCGGCAGGAGATTTCAAGATATACCTGCTTGACGTTCGCAGACCTAGGAGTCACCATCTTACTTCATTATGCTACTGTTAAATTGTAATTCAAAACATTATTGTGTTTAGAAATTCTAGTGTGTTTTAGTAGTGCTTATGACTCCGTACTATTAGTTTTGGAAAATGTATAACTATTAGTTGTTTGCGGATATGTATGTTATTTAATAGTTTATGATTAATGATTAAATAGTTTAATTCTTGTATTAAATCAGCATGTGTTAGGCTTACCTAGTCTTAAAGGTTAGGCGCCATCACGACATCCTACGTAGGGAAGTAGGGGTCGTGACAAGTTGGTATCAGAACTCTAAGTTCATAATGCTACGAGTCATAAGCAAATTTAATAGAGTCTTGAGGATCGGCTGTACTTATCTTCGAGAGGCTACAGAACTATTAGGAACCACTCCTTTCATTTCTCATCGTGCGACATTGATTCAGCTTCAAGACTATATCTTATATCCCTTTATATCCACTCGTATATGATGTTGCGCGCTCGGTATCAGCTATGCTCTGACGGTTTGTAATACTGTGGATGGGCTACAAGGGGGCCATAGATGCTCGATCATTGTCTCGAGGTATTTTCCAGACTTAGGACACAGACATTTTGGTAGATCGTCGGTTGTTCAAGTGTGGGATGCAACTGGTTCTTGTATCTGATTGTTGTTGTACAAGCTTATGAAGGATAGTAACGTGGATCATCGGATGTTGTGCCCTATGATTCCGCGCCAAGTGGGGGAGTCTATTATCGATGATCAGATTGCATGGGCAAGTGTCATATCAGTCTTGGGTCTTAGGTATATATGCAGTGTTGAGGGATTCCCCGAAATTGTATATGACTAAGATCTAAGATTTTCAAGGGATGGTACTGGAACTTGCGAAATATTTATATCATTGCTAAATCTGCATTCCAGTATTAGAGAGGTTAGAGAAACATCTTCAGATTCACAGAAGGTCTCTTCAGAGTGGGTATCTCGGTTGCAACATTATTGGGTGCTCCAGAGGAAATACATCGGCTTATGAGTTTTCGGGCGACGTAGTTCATTCTAGGGTCTTCCGCAGCGAGCTTTGACTTAGGCTCATTGTGTACCAATACGAGAAAATGTTGACAAGAAGACAAGTCGAGGAGGATTAGAAGAAATGGGTCAGCTCGGTGGTGTTGGTTCAGCATAGCAACAAAGGTAACTGGTTTTCTGGTGTGGTAATTCTTCACCAGCGTTATGTGGCAATACTCATGGATTTGACGGCTTGCGTGACTTAGTTGGGGAAGTTCAGTTCTGATGGCTTGGTGATGTGCGGGATGGCCTCAAAGAGTTCTTGATAGTGTCGACCGCAACTTGAGCTAGATGTATGCTAGCGGCATAAGGACGTGTTGCATGTTATGATTTTCACCTGGATGGGGTCACGATTTCTAGACAGCATGGACGATTTCAGATGTTTAGAAGACTGCTAGCATTATTTGATACCACCTAAGAAGGGTGCACACTCCAAAAGGCGCACTGTATTTTGACTTGCGGATACTTGAATGGTATTACGGTAATCGCCTGATTGATCGACTAATGATGTCCAGATTTTTCTTTGTGGCACGAAATAATTATAGAAGTACTTCTCGTAGGCTAACCGTATGTGAGGATGTGTCAGTTATTTGAGTAGTGTAGTTGTGATTGGATATGGAGATTCTAGTATTCTAGGGATTTGAAAACTAAGAGGGTTCTCTGGGGTGATTGTTCCATAGTTGTGAATGGTGAGGGAATATGGCGATTTGATGGCTTTGGAACGACTCTTGGCACGTTTGAGGACGAACGTATGTTTAAGTGGAGGAGAATGTAACGACTTGACTGGTCGTTTTGAGCTTTAGTGTTCTATTCGGTGGTTTGAGATTTTCAGTACCTTCATATTATGTATTATGACTTGCTTGTATGGTTGATTTCGGTTATCGAGCGGTTCGAGATTGATTTGGAAGAATGATTTTCGTTTTAGAAGTTTTAAGTTTTAAGAGTTAATCAAAATTTGACTTTTGGGAAAATAGACTCGAGGTTTTAATTACTCCAATAAGTTTGTATAATGATCTTGGACATGTCCACAAAGTTTGGTTAAATTTTGATGAATTTTGGATAAGTTTGGGTTGTATGATGATTGTTTTCGGTTTCGACGTCGATTTGAGCATAAATATTACCATATTGAGTAAACAACCTTTGATTCGTGTTTCGACCAAACTATTATATCAGTATCTTAATTTTGGAACCATAGCAACTGAAATCATCAACTTTTGATATCGTATGAGGAATTTATGGTAATTTTACTAAGAATTGGGTTGCCAGATTTTTCAGATTAATTGCGAAATTGCCACTGAATTCGTATTTAAAAATTTACACTATTTCTAAATATTGAAACCAACATATCTCCTTAATTACAAGGTCAAATGGAGTGATTCAAAAGCCTAACTTGACTGAAATTTCATGATAAATCTTTTGGGGTAAAAAGCGAGTTTCAGAATTATTTGGCACAAGAAACAAGATAGAACAATTGGGTGTTTTTGGCTATTAATGTTGTTGGAGTTTTTCTCATCTTGAAAGTTTAGGATTGGGAGAATTCAAGGATGTTCTTCAAGTTTCTTCCATAGGGTAAGTGTTTTATACTCGGTTTTGATTATATTCCGTGATTCCATCTTCGTTTTTAGCATTTGATTGATGATTTCAAAAGAGAAATTAGGAGTTTTTTTGTCTAAACTGTTCTAAAGTATTTTTTTTTGAGTTTTGAACACTGATTCAGAGTCAAAATTGAGTGAAATTAGTATAGTTGGAGTCATAATTGAATGTGTTGTCAGATTTTATGAGTTTTATCGTGTTCCGAGGTGCAAGCTCGAGTTTGACTTTTTGGTTGACTTTGGGTAAATGTATAAAGATTCGATCTTTATCGATTGAATTTGCTTCCTATGGCATTATTTGATGATTTTGAGTTGCTTTTGGCTAGTTTTGAGCCGTTCAGAGGATGATTTGAGCGGGATGTCGCTTCTAGTATATTTTGGTAAAAATAATGAAGTATTACCATTGACAAACAAATGTTTACACCTAATGAGCACTTCAGAGAGATATCCAAAGCCTCGAACAAGAAAAAATATCACTCAACTAATTACATAGCTGCTCCTCAAATAACTACATATACTTGCTTTCCTAGAGTATTTCAAGTGTTCTACCCTCTCTACACTCTCTTTCTTTATCTGTATAACACAACCTCAGCATTTACATTTATCCCTCTAAAAAATTTCCAATTTCGAGTCTTCTATGTGTGGTAGAGCTTTGCACCCCATATTGCTGCTGCTAATTCCTTCTTGAACTGCTTCCAATGCCTGCTTTTGATCCATTTCATGCATTGAGTTGTCCCTTTCCTCTGTATTATGATACCCGACCACGTTTCCAGTTCATCTTACAATTTTAATGTCCAACTACACTCAGTAAAGAAGTGTAGCTGGTTTTCAGCCTTGCTCTCATCACATAAGCAACACATTCCATAATCTACTGGTATATGAAGTCGGATCAACCTCTGTTTTGTTAATAACTTCTCTTCATTAGCCAACCATACTATAAACCTATGTCTAGGTAGCATAATGTTGTTCCATACTAAATTAGATTCTAACATTTTCTCCATGCTTCCCAGTAAGCTAATATAGCTTCTACTGACAGAATATGCACCATTTGTTGTTAAACAGTATGTGCCATTATTGCACCAATTTGTCATAGCTGCTTTAATGGAATTAAGCTTCCTCCAGTACCAGCTGTTGTCAGCAGGTGAAGTGTGAATCTAGATATCTTGGTTCCCTCTCATATACACTCCATGCACCCATATAATCCATTGTGAATCTGCTTTGGTTGCCAATTGCCAAATCAGTTTTCCAACAGAAGCAATATTCCACAATTTACAGCTTTTGATATTCAACTCCCCATTCTTCTTTGGCTTGCATATCTTTTCCGAGGAAACTAGTGCAACTTTTCTCTTCTCATCTATGCTTCTCTATAAGTAATCCTGACATTTCCTATCCACTTCTTTCAAAATGCTTTGTGGCAATATAAAAACAACCTCCCAAAAATTGTACACTGAGAAGAGGACTGCATTGATAATCTGCAGCCTGCCTTCGTAGGACAAGCTTTTAGAGTATGCACTTGTTATTCTGGAAGTTATTCTCTCTACCAGCTGATAGCACTCCACTTTGCTCCACTTTTTTGAAGAGAGGGGAAAACCCAGGTATCTGATTGGCAAAGTACCAAGTGAGAACCCAGTCATCTGTACCATTTGATTTTTTAGGTTATCCTCAACCCCTGCTATAAAGATACTATATTTTTCCATGTTAACTTCCAATCTTGTTACATCACTGAAATAATTTAATGCCTCCATCATCCTCGCAGTAGAGTTAAGGTATCCCTTACAGAATAATATTAAATCATCAGCAAACACTAAGTGAGTCAGCTTAGTATTCTTACACATTGGATAGAACTTAAAGTCAAGCAGTTCCCCCATATTTTTCAAAATCCTTAACAAATACTCCATGACTATCACAAATAACAGTGGTGACATTGGATCCCCCTGCCTTAAGCCTCTTTTCCCTTCAATGTATCCATATCCTTCTCCATTAAACTTGATTGAAAATTTTATGGAAGTAACACATACCATGACCAGATTAGTAAAAGCTTCTAGAAAGCCATACCCAATCAATGCCTCCTTAAGAAATTCCCAACTAACCATGTCGTACGCCTTCCTTAGATCTATCTTTATCATGCACCTAGGCGATGTTTTCCTGTTGTAGTGAGTAAGGATGTCATGGCTGGCATATCAATACATTATGCACTAACGTTCTTCCCTTGACAAAGGCTTCTTGATTCTCTACAACTATACATCCAACTGCCTCTCTAAGCCTCACACATATCATCTTTGATATAGCCTTATACAAGACATTGCAACATGATATAGGTCGGAACTGCCCTGCATTTTGAGGTACTGAAACTTTAGGAATTAAGGAGATAATTGTTGCATTCAGTTGCTCCAACAGGGTCCCATTGCTAAAAAATTCCAGCACTGCTTGAGTTATATTATTACCTATAACCCCCCAGGCTGCTTTAAAGAAGTCACTTCCATACCCATCGGGACTTGTACTCTTGTTCTTGTCAATGCTGAATATAGACTTTTTTCACATCTTTACTTCTATAGGGCTGGACTAAGGCAACTTGTTGGCCAAGTGTTAGTCTAGGACCATTGTGTAAGAAAATCTTGAAAGCTCTTACCCTTTTCAAAGATTTTTAACCAAGTAATTCTTGATAGAACTCTACCAATATTTGTGCAATATCCTCTGAATCAGTGCATATGATTCCATTCTTGTCTTGTAGTTGTGTGATTGCTTGTTGCAATTTCTTATGCTTTATCATCGAGAAAAAGTATCTCGTGTTATCATCTCCTAGCCTAATCCACGTTGCCTTACTTCTTTGTTGCAGGAAAACTTCAACAAGATATGAGCTCTTTCTAAATTGCTAGTACTTCTCTTTTTTAAGTTGCTGTAGTTTCTTATCCCCTGGGTGCTGCTGTAATGCTTCCTGTACTTGTTTTAGTGCATCCCTGTCTTCATTAGTATCCGTAACTATATTTCTGAAATATTACTTGTTCAAAACTTTAAGACTCTTCTTTAAACTCCTTATTTTGCTTACTACTTGGTACATCATATACCCTTCCACTGGTTGCTTCCATACCTCCTCTACTTTGACCAGAATTTATGGATGTTTTGACCAAGTATTATAATATTTAAATACCTTCTATCTATTGTTCTTCAAATTTAACAAAGAAATACTCGCTGGGCTATGATCATTGATCCCTTCCGGCAAGAAATTAGCTATATAAGATGGCATGTTATCCAGCCAACTCCTATTAACAAAAGCCCAGTCTATCTTTGAATCAATTCTTTCCTGATCATGCCTATCATTCTAGGTGTATCTACTTCCTTGCTGAGGCTGTTTTATGAGCTCACATTCTTTCACACATTCATGAAAGTCCATGATCTCCCCCACTGTTATTGGATTGCCTCCAATTCGATCATCAATCCTCAATACAGAGTTAAAGTCTCTAACAACTAACCATGGTAATTGACAACCCCTACTTATGTTAGCCAAGTAACTCCACAAACTCTTCCTTTCAGCTTTACTATTATATGCCTACACCATAGACAAAAGAAAACACTTCTGTCCAGGTATATATGTAACGTTGCAAGTTATCACTTGTTCAGTCATATTGACTAACGGAACCTGGAAATAATCTATTCTCCAAGAGATCCAAATCCTCCCATTATAACGTGACTCCAAATTAGTAATATACTCGCATCCCCTAAACATATTCCTTGCAACCTGCTCAATTTTATTCACTTTCACTTTGGTTTCTAACAATTCAATCAATCGTGCATACTGACTGTTACAGAGGAGCTTTACCTCTCTCTACTTATTGGGGCTGTTTAGCCCCTTTACATTCCAACATAGGATACTATCTATTCCCTGAGCTAAGAATGATAGGTCCTCCCCCTTTCCTTTTAATTCCTCCTTGGACCTGTTTACTTGGTCTTGATTTACCCAACACATGAAATGAATTCAACTCTTTCCCCTGAATGTGCTTCTATTATGATTGTCTTCAAGAGTGTATTGGTGTAATCTAGGTCTCTTGAAATTTTTCCTTTTGCTTCCCAAAATCTGGAGAAGGTATACCCTTTTCATCTGTTGCCTTTTGTTGTATGCCCACCTTTGGTGGCACAATACCATTTCCATTCTGCCTTTGATTAGCTACATCATTTTGTTGTTCCTTCTTATCCCCTTCCTATTGCGTATTGTGTATTGTTGCTTCTTGTGTCTCTCTTCTACCTTGTGTATTCCCTTTCTTCTTCCTACAGTCACCTTCAGAATGCCCATATTTGTTGCAATATTTGCACAATGAAGGTTTCCAGTCATATAAGACTTTTTGCTCAATTAACATCCCTTTCTCATTTCTGTACCATATTTTCTCCGGAAGTTCTACATCCATCTCAACTTCAATCAATAGACATGAAAACTCAAGCATATCTTCTTTTCTGTGTGTTGATCCACCATGAGAGGCTTCCCCACCAAACTTCCAATCTTGCTAAGTCCTTTTTGGCTCTACTATTTGAATTCTAATCCTGGAAACTTCACCCATATTGGTACTATGTATAATTCATCTCTTATAAACTCTATGTCTGAATTCCAAGCTTTGACAATAAATGGTTTATTGTCAAAGTGGTAAATTCCCCATTGGATTACTTCATTCTTCCCCTGTTCTGATTCAAACCTTACTAAGACTATCCCATTTTTCAACATGGAGATTTTATTGATACCATGCTTCCCTACTGTCTCTGAATATACCTGTTCATAACTGGGGGGGGGGGGGGGGGCACCTTGTACATAGAAAACAACTGCGTTCTTCCAGTAGTCTATTTCTGTATTTATATCATTCATCTCTATCTCACATACAACCGCTTTGTAATGACCCGACCGGTTATTTTGAGTATTTGTACTTCACTCGGTAGTTTGTGGACATGAGTAGCTCCGTATGATGTATTATGACTTATGTTAATCGTCAGTTTTGGTTTTCAGGTTATGCAGAATCGATTGGAAGAATGAATTTCATGATTTAAGCTTTAAGCTTTAAGATGTAAGAGTTGACCAAGTTTGACTTTTGTGAATTTGACCCCGTAATAGAGTTTTGATGATTCCGTTAGGTCCGGATGGTAGTTTTGAACTTGGGCGTATACCCCAATTTACATTTGGATATTTCTAGAAGGATTCGGTGCTAAACGGCGAAAGTTGAAAATTTGAAGGTTTGGAAAGATCATAAGTTTGACCGGGAGTTGACTTTGATGATATCGGATTTGGATTGTGGTTATGAAAATTTGAATAGCTTCACTATATCATTTGGGAAATGTGTGCAAAATTTGGGTTCATTCCGAGTTGATTTGATACGTCTCAGCGCGAGTTTTGAAAGTTGAAAGTTCAAGAGTTCATTAAGTTCGATTTGAGATGCGATTCATAGTTTCGATATTGTTATGTATGATTTGAGGCCTAGAGTAGGTCCTTGTTATGTTATAGGACATGTTGGTATATTCAAATAGGGTCACGAGTGGCTAGGATGAGTTTCAGATCGTTTCCGATCATTTTCGTTAAGGTTGGGCAGGTCTGTTTTGGTGTGGTCGCACTTGCAGACCATTGAGCGCAGGTACGATGGCCGCATGTGAAAAGTTGAAGGCGTAGAAGCGGGTATTTTGCGCACCTTCAGCATCGCAGGTGCTGTGGTGCTGATCGCAGAAGCGGAAAGAGTGCAGATGCAGACCCTTGACTCGCACCTGCAATTACGTAGAAGCGGAAGTGGTTCCGCAGATGTGGGAATTGGCTCGCAAATGCGAGGCCGCAGAAGCGGCATTTTGTTCGCAAATGCGAGATTGTTGGTCAGACTCTATATATTTCGAGGATTTGGCTCTTTTATGATATTTTGAGATTTGGGTCTCGGATTGAGGCGATTTTTGAAGCAATTCTCACCATGTGGATTGGGGTAAGTGTTCTTTACTTGGTTTTGATTATATTTCATGATTCTATTTTCGTTTTTGGTAATTAGATTATTAATTTTAAAGAGAAATTGGGTGTTTTAGCCTAAAGTTTTATAGAGTGAGTTTTTGAGTTTTGAACATCGATTTAGAGTCGGATTTGAGTGAAACTAGTATGGTTGGACTCGTAATTGAATGAGTTGTCCGATTTTGTAAGTTTCGTCGAGTTTTGAGGTGCGGGCCCAGGTTTTGACTTTTGGGTCGATTTTGGGTTTTTGATTAAAGGTTCGATCTTTATCGATTGGGTTTGTTTCCTTTGGCGTAAATTGATATATTTGAGTTTCTTGTGTCTAGTTTCGAGCCGTTCGGAGGTCGGTCCACGCGAGATGGTATTTTTGGAGCATCGTTTGACTTGCTTGGTATTGGATTTGGCTTGTTCGAGGTAAGTAACACTTCTAAACTTGGTGCTGAGAGTATGAAACTCGAATTTACGTATTATGTGTTTGGTGTTGAGGTGACGCACGTGCTAGGTGATGGGCGTGTGGGCATGCACCGTGTGAATTATAACTCTGTTATTTCTGGGGTACTGTGTAGTTACATGATTTTATCTGTAACCATGAAATCTCTACGCACTAGAGCTATTGAGATGTGATCTATGTTAGAAACCATCACCATGTCTAGGCTACATGCTTATTCTGTTGAGACCCACTGAGGTCATTTCTGTAGTTGAGTTACTTGCTTACGCTACAATTTCATACTCGGTCATGTTTATTCATTTCATATCATATCTCGGTCTTTGTTGCTATATATTGACACTTCATATCATCCTTTTTGGGCTAGTTTCATGGCATTGTGAGCCGAGAGACTGGAGATATTGATGACTGAGTGAGGTCGGGGGCCTGGTTGTGAGGTTATTGATAATGTAGCATGTAAGTTATTCGTGCGGATCCAAATATTGATACTATGGCACGTGAGTTGTCCGTGCGGATTATAGCGCTTGGGCTGAAGGAACCCCTTCAGAGCCTACATACACCCCCAGTGAGCGCATTTGATTTATATTGAGCGATGGATCTTCCCTAGACATGGATCTTGTCAGAATCTTTTATACCTGGGGATGGATCTTCCCCACAGACTGGATTGGCCCTACCCAATACTGAGTGACTGATGGTCAGTTGATGTATATATTCTGGGGTGTATCTTCCTTGGACTGAATTGGCCATATACAGTACCGAGTGATTGAACATGATGAGTGGAAACTGTGAGACAATGAGATTGAGTACTCTGAGAGTGTGAGTACATGAGTTCATCTCTGAGATACATTGCATTTGACATGCACACTTGACATACGTGCATAAAGATGTATTTTTTCTCATGTTATACGGCATTGCGTCATTCATGATTTCACCTGCATAGTGACATGTAGGCATAGAGATGTACTTTCTTCATGCTATCTGAAAAATAAAACACCTTAAGTATTGTTGAAAAGTTTTGGGAAAAATCAAAGTTTTACAAACCTACTTATATTTTGGTGATTTCGGAAAAGGATTTGAGTTTTACTGTCTAATTAAAAAAAACATTTATTTTTCCGGAATTTTATACGAGCTGAGCTTTTATTTATTGAGTTATTTCTTGCACCATCTTTACTATATTGTTATGAATTGTTGTTGGTTATTGGAGTTAGACTCTGACCCTTGTCCTAACTCGTCACTACTTTTAACCTAAGGTTAGGTTTGTTACTTATTGAGTACATGGGGTTAGTTTTACTCATACTATACTTCTGCACCTTGTGTGTAGATATTGGATGCTGATGTTGTTGTGATCAACGGAACGAGATTTGAAGACGTACCTGCATTCCGGTTATAGCTGCCTCTTGTTCATGGTAGCCTTAGATTTCTAAAAAAAATTGTTTATGTACATTTCGAACAGATGATGTATTTATTTTATACTAGTTTCGTAAATTCTAATCTTAGAATCTCATGATTGTACTACAAGTCCTTGGGAAATGTATAAGATTCAGATATTTTCTTTCACTTAATTATCTTATTAAATTTCATCGGAATTAGATAGTTGTTGATTATCTTACCTAGCAGGTTGGCTTAGGTGCCATCACGACTAGTTGAATTTTGGTCGTGATGTGCTTCTCCTTGATTCACTGGAGACATAAATTCGAGCTTAAATCCTGCACTAGTTAGTTTTCTGATATCAAAATTATCCCAAATCGATGGCTTACTTTGCTTTTCCTCCATCAATTCCACTTCCTCTGCCCATGATAATTTTGAGCTACTGCTTTCTTTTTGAGCTACTTTACTTCACATTACTTGGCTAGTTGTAGGTATCACCACCTCAGTCATAGGCGAAACATTGGTTGTATTCATCTCCATTGTTGTTCCTCTTTGCAATGGATTGTCTCTTGCAATTGCTTATTCCCTTCACTGGCGGTTCCTTGCTGGGATAGTACTTTCGTCTGTTAATTATTGCCTCTCGATTCCATCGCCCGAGCCATCAATGCCTTTTGGGATGGTACACGAACTCATTTCCCTGCCATGGCTGGCATACATTAGTTAACGTGCACCTAGAGACTATCGTGTCCTTATCCCTTTTAGCTTAATTATAGTGTATTAATTGAGCTTGTTTGAGATAAGTATCTTGCCTAACTTTGTGTAGGAAAAACTACCACTTAGGATTTGGGTTGATTGTGCTATTTGTGCTATGTGAAGGCCGTGTACGCAAGGTGACGAATAGGTTCTTGTGGTGCGAGTTTTGATTGTGTTATGATAATAATACGCACACGGTTGTATAAGGCTAGGGGTTAATACGCATGCGGTGAGATAAGATGGGCTTCATACGTGTGTTGCTAGTAGGGGAACTACTTGAAGCCACGCGGTGAGATAAGGTGGGATAAAACGCGTGTAGCTATTTCGGGAAAAATAATTTTCAAAACTAAATATAAGGCTCGCGCGGTGATATAAATAAAGATTCTGATTGAAATTGTGAAATGCGAATACGAGGCGGTACCTCGGTTGTGATTTTTATTGTACATTCCATGTTGGAACAACTTGTTGATTTGAACGGTCATTGTTCTTCCTTCAATCATTCATCCGCATTTTGATTGTAATTGGTTATTCATTGTTATCTTGGTGTTGGAACGATTGTGATTTCTTGTGTGGGTCATGCATTCTACGTGATTTGTTGTATTGCTTTAACATACCAATTTGTGCCTTCGTTATAACTTGGTGAATTGACTGTCAATGTGTTTAATTGCGTGGTGTCACTATGTCATATTCTGTTGAGTTGTTGGTAATATAATGGTTTAAATAAAAGAATCATTAAAATGCTTTATTCTATGCGCCTCTTAAGATAGAACTCCTAATCTCACTCGATACTTTATTATTCTAAATGGTTATCGCACTTTCATTATAATTGGATTCTCAAATTATATTCATCACCCTGTTAGATGTTTACCTTACTTAAAATTATTATCATATTTTTTCCTTAATAAATTTTATATTTAATTCATTAATTTAACTTATGTTTTGCTTTGTTCAAAAATGGTACTTTTACTTTATTTTATTGATTTCTAAACTAAACTCATCTTATACTGTGATGACCTGATAGGTCATCTTATATTTTAAAACCTAATTCTGCACTTTGAAGCCTTAAATACCTCATTCTAGCCTTTTTCGATTTGCGTGCGCAGTCCGGCATTTTTTTTTTCGGAAAGCTTTTATGTTAAAAACTGAGAAAAATATGAAACTTTTGCCTTAAAATCTATTTGAGATGACTTCGATCAATATTTTGAGTAAACGAACCCGGGTTCATGTTTTGGCAGCTCCGGTGGGTCCGTATCGTGATTTGGGACTTGGGCGTATGCTCGGAATCGAATTCAGAAGTTCCTAACTCGAGTTATCGCACTTTGTTGAAATTTGAAAGTTTGAAAGCCTAATGACTTTGAAAGTTTGACCAATGTTTGACTTTATTGATATCAGGTTCGTATTTTGATTTCGGAACCCGGTATATGTCCAATACTATATTTATGACTTGTCTGTCAAATTTGGTGAGAAACGGAGTTGGTTTGACGTGATTCGGATGTCCGTTTGTGAAATTATAAGTTCATGAGTCTTCTTGAAAATCTCCTTTGATTTGATGCTAAATTTGTAGTTCTAGGTATTATTTTGGCGATTTGATCGCGCGAGCAAGTTCGTATGATATTTTTAGACTTGTGTGCATAATTGGTTTAGAGTCTCGAGGGCTCGGGTGAGTTTCGGACAGGATATGGAGTGGATTGGACTTAGAAAGTATTGCTGGTGTGTCTCAGTTCTGGTGCATGCCTCTGATCTCGCATTTGAGAGGTCAGGCCTCGCATTTGCGATATGGCAGCAAACCTGTCAGTTTCGCATTTGCGAAGAGACCCCAGTTGCGCAATTTTGACCAGGTCTTCGCTTTTTCGATGGGGGGGGGGGGAATCAGGCGAGTTCGCATTTGCGAACAATTCATCGCATTTGCGATGGAAGCAGAGATATGAAGATCTTCACATTTGTGATTAATTCTTTGTATTTGCGGGGTTCGCAAGGTTGCAAATGCGACATCTGCAACTGATTAAAATGGGACTTAGACAGGATTTTGGTTCATTCTCTCAAATTTTCAAAACAAGAAACCCTAGAGGCGATTTTTCAAAGAACATTTCTTCCGCAAATCATTGGTTAGTGATTCTAAACTAGTTTCTTTCAATCTTTCACTACATTTCCTAAGATTTCAATCAAAAATCTTGTGTTTTCATGGTGGAAATTAGGGGTTTTGGGTAGAACTAGGGATTTTTGTAAAATAGGGATTTAGACCTCAAATTGAGGTGGATTCCAAAATAAATTACATAACCGGGCTCGGGGGTAAATGGGTAATCGGGTTTTGGTCCGAATTGGGACTTAGACAGGATTTTGGTTCATTCTCTCAAATTTTCGAAACAAGAAACCCTAGAGGCGATTTTTCAAAGAACATTTCTTCCGTAAATCATTGGTAAGTGATTCTAAACTAGTTTCTTTCAATCTTTCACTACATTTCCTAAGATTTCAATAAAAAATCTTATGTTTTCATGGTGGAAATTGGGGGTTTTGGGTAGAACTAGGGATTTTTGTAAAATGGGGATTTAGATCTCAAATTGAGGTCGGATTCCCAAATAAATTACATAACCGGGCTCGGGGGTGAATAGGTAATCGAATTTTGGTCCGAATTCCGGGATTGGACCAAGTGGGCCCGGAGTTGACTTTTGTTGACTTTTTCAATAATGACCTAAATTGAATCCTTTGCAATCGTGGGTAGTTCCTAAGGCTTAATTTGAATCGCTTGGTTGGTAATTTGTTAGATTCTATTGGTTCAGAGTCTTGTTTGAAAGGCAATGTTGTGATTGAGCTTTGAATGGACTTTTGGAGCGAGGTAAGTGTCATGGTTAACCTTGACTTGAGGGATTATGACTATCTACTACATGTTTAGATGTTGGGTACAACGTATATGTGAGGTGACGAGTATTTATGCGTTGTTGTCGGGTTAAAGCATGCAGGTGGGACTTGTTCCTTGTAGCTTATTGCTTACCTTGATCCTGTTATCCATGCTTAGACTAGTTACTTACTAAATTGATTGTTCTTACCATTTTTATGGGCTTTTGTGATAATTGAATATTGATTCCAAAGTTGAGGTTGGTATTGTGGAACCATTATTAAAGTAAGACTTGTTCTTGTTGATTTTATTTCCCTGCTATTACTTGTTCATTATTATGTGGTAAGGGAGAGTGTTAATGCACGAAGGGTGATGTCGTGCCATATTATGAGTGTTAATGCACGAAGGGTGATGCCGTGCCTTATTGTGAGTGTTAATGCACGAAGGGTGATGCCGTGTCATGTTATGAGAGTTAATGCACGAAGGGTGATGTCGTGCCGTATCTATTAATTCACATTGTGAGGTTGAGAGTAAAAGCACAAAGGGTGATGCTGTGCAGTATCATTGTTCCATTGTGAGGTTGAGAGTAAAAACACGAAGGGTGATGCCGTGTAATTTTCTTTATTGTTCTTAAGTGTTTTCACTGGTTAAAGGCATATTGACTATTCTGGTTATCATTTCCGTTGTATTTCTCGTATCTTGTATCCCCTTTAGCATGCCCCCCTCATAATAGTACATGATTAGCTTTTATCTGTTGTTATCTTGTACCTATACTGTTATTTGCACAGGTGTATTATGTGAGTGTCTTGTCATAGCCTCGTCACTACTTCGTCGAGATTGGGCTCGACACTTACGAGTACATGGAGTCGGTTGTACTCACACTACACTCTGCACTTCTTATGCAAATTTTGGCACCGACCCTAGCTGATTGTAAGGCTTGGCAGTTCGGACTTGCTTGTTGGAGATTCAAGGTAGATCTACTGGCATCCGCAGACCTTGGAGTCCCCTTCTGTTTTCCCTATTTTACTGTTTCTTTTCATTCAGTTGTATTTCTATCAGACTCTGTTTGTAGTAAAATCTTAGAAGCTCGTGAGTTCTGACTCCCGATCAGAATTGTATCAGATATTATGGGCTTTATGTTATTCCGCATTTTAGTTGTAGCTTCTATTTAGCTTAATTGATTATGTTATTGAAATTGACTAAAATCGGCTTAAAGGATTCTCTAACGTTGGCTTGCCTAATAAGTAAAATGTTATGCGCCATCACGGTCCCGAAGGTGGGAATTTCGGGTCATGACATATACTCTGTTTTGTTAAAATTTATAACAACCTGATTTATCATTTTGAGTAATTACTCTCCTTTCTACTATTTGAAAATTTTAATATCTTCATATGATGTATTATGATGTGTGTGAATCGCCAGTTTTGATTTTCAGGTGTTTCGAGATTAGTTCGGAAGAATGAATTTCATATTGGAAGCTTAAATGAAAAGGGTTGACCGGAGTTTGACTTATGTGCAAACGACTCTGGAATGGAGTTTTGATGGTTCCAATAGCTCCGTATGGTAAATTTGGACTTAGGAGTGTGTCCGGATAATTATTTGAAAGTCCGCAGTTAAATTTGGCTTGAAATGGCAAAAATAGGAAATTTAAAATTTGGAAGTTTGATCGGGGAGTTGACTTTCTGATATCGAGGTCGGAATCATATTCTGAAAATTGAAATAGCTTTGTTGTGTCATTTATGACTTGTACGCAAAATTTGAGTTCATTCCGGATTGATTTGATATATTTCGGCGCGAGGTTTGAAAGTTGAAAGATTTAAAGTTCCTCAAGCTTGAATTGGGGTATGATTCATAGTTTTATTATTATTTGATGTGATTTTGAGGCATCGTCTAAGTTCGTATGATGTTTTAGGACTTGTTGGTATATCTGGTTAAGGTCCTGAGGGCCTCGGGTGGATTTCAGATGGTTAACGGAATTTAAGTTGGATATTACTAGAATGTTCGACATCGATTCTTCAAGAATACGTGATATCACATTAAGAAAATGAGCTCCAAATTCCATTTTTATTGAAGCACTAGATCCGTATTGAAATTACGGAGCCATAACAAAAAGAATCATCAAATTCGGACATCGTATGAGAGAGTTATGCCCATTTCTGTGTCGAAAATGATTTCATGTCGCCGTTAGTGCCCAGGGTAGTGTGGGGGCGCTATCCATAGTACTGGGACTTCTAGAGGTACTGGAAAGGGCACCACAGTCAGCACCCCACGCCACTTGTGGCGTCTCAGACGTAAAAACTCCATAAAATAGGGAGTTTTGCCATTTTTACTCATTTTTGAGTTTCGGGAGCTCGGTGAAAGCGATTTTTGAGCGCTTTTCACGGAAAAATATTGGGGTAGGTGTTCCTTATCCTATATTAATTATATTTCATGATTCCATATTCATTTACATCATGAATCCGTGAATTTATGGAAGAAAAATAAGATTTTTATAAAATCTTCCAAAAATGTAAAATGAAGATTTGAAGGTCAATCCGATGTCGAAATTTGATAATTTTTGTATGGTTGGACTCGTATCGGAATGGCTGTTCGGATTTTGTGAGTTTCGTCAGATTCCGAGACGTGGGCCCCACTGTCGATTTTTCGAGCGGAGTTGGAAATTTTTGTAAATTGTTAAATTGTAAGCATTAGAGTAAGTTGTGATTAATTATCACGTTGTTTGAATAGATACGAGCCGTTTGGATTGAATTAAGGAGATAGGAAGGCGTGTGGAGGTTGATACGCGCAGAATGAAATTTTCAGAGTATTGTACAGGTTGCTCGGTATTGGATTTGGCTTGTCCGAGGTAAGTAACTCTTCTAATCTTGGAACTGAGGGTATAAACCCTAAATTATACGTGTTATGTGTTTGGTGTTGAGGTGACGCACATGCTAGGTGATGGGCGTATGGGCGTGCACCGTGTGAACTGTGATTCCGTTATTCCTGTGGTACTATATAGTTATTTAAACTTATCTGAAATCATGGAAATCTCTACGTACTAGAGCTATTGAGCTGAGAATCATGTAAAAATCATGTTGAGGCTATATGCTAGTATTATTGAGACCCACAGAGGTCATATTGTTGTTGAATTTGTTTAAAATGAAATTTTAAAACTCAGTCATGTTCATTCATTTCATATCATCTCTCAGTCTCTGTTGCTATTTATTGATTCATCATATCATCATTTTGAGTTGATTTTTATGACATTGTGAGCCCGAGAGACAGGAGACATTAATGATTGAGTGAGGCCGATGGCCTGATTTTGAGGATAATTATGGGATCGGGCTGCACGCCACAGCAGGCCAGATTGGCTTATTATAGCACGTGAGTCATCCGTAAAGATACAGATATGGATACTATAGCACGTGAGTTGTCCGTGCAGATTATAGTGCTTGGGCTGAAGGAGCCTCTCCAGAGTCTGTACACACCCCTAGTGAGCGCAGGTATCTACTGGGTGCGAGTGCCGAGTGATTTGGGAAGATTGAGTGACTGTGAGACATGAGTGAATGGGAGGACTGAGTGATTGGGAGAACTGAGTGAAATAATACTCTGATAGTATGAATATGATTTTATCACTGAGTTGCATTGCATTGACATGCACATTTGACATACATGCATAGTGATGTATTTTTCACTAGTTATCTGGAAAGGAAATAAAACATCTTATCATTGTTGAAAGAAATTTTGGGAAAAATTATTGTTTTCAAACTTACTTATATTTTTGGTAAACGATTTGGGTTTTCATTGATGTACTTGAAAGGCACAACTATTTTCAGAAATCACGTTTTTGCTGAGCATTTGATTGTTGAGTTACTTATGGTATTACTTGTTTAAGTTGTTATGAACTATTGTTGGTTATTGAAGTTGAGACCCGACCTTGGTATAAGCTCGTCACTACTTTCAACCTAAGGTTAGGTTTATTACTTATTGAGCATGTGAGGTCGGTTGTACTCATACTACACTTCTGTACCTTGCTGTGATCGACGGGAGCTCGATTTGAAGATGTACCTCTATTCCGGTCGTAGTTGCCTCTTGTTCATGGTAGCCTTAGATTTATAAGAATCTATTTATGTATATTTCGAACAGATGATGTATTTATTTCATACCAGTTTTGTAAATTCTAATCTTAGAAGCTCATGATTTGTACTACCAGTCCTTGGGGAGTGTATTATAGTCAGTTAATTATTAATTGAATCAAATTATGTTATTTGTCTTACCTAGCGGGTGAGGTTAGGTGCCATCACAACTAGTTGGATTTTGGGTTGTGACAAGTTGATATCAGAGCTCTAGGTTCATAGGTTCTACAAGTCATGAGCAAGTGTCTAGTAGAGTCTTGCGGATTGGTATGATGACGTCCATACTTATCTTCGAGAGGCTACATGGCATTTAGGATAATTTTCCATCTTTCTTTCCTTATCGTGCGGAATTGATTCAGCTTGAAACATAACTCTTTGAATTCCTTCCACGCATTCGTGTGCACATGTGAGCGCTCGGTATCAGCTGTGCATCGTCGGCTTGTGATTCCCTGAACGATGTTTGAGATGTGTATTCTATGTTCTGGTGATGGGTAAGTCTGGAGCACTTGAGGCCAGATTTAGAACGCAACTTAGGCTCGGTAGCTTCAGTTGTGTGAACTTATATATTTGGACTCATATGTCCAGTAGTGTCCCTATGAGTGGAATTTGTGGCTTGATGAGCAGTTGAATAGCTATATGATGAGCATGATGTGACTACAGAATGTGTCCAGATGGTTTGAATATAACGGGATGAGTTTGTTTGGGATGTGAAAAGGACTATTGGGTGCTTAATTTCCGTCTTGATGTGACTTATAGTCTCGGGTTATGAGTGTGTTGAAGGGTCTTTTACATTGTGAAATTGGGGACAAATTAAATTCTCATGTCTTGATAATGAGTTTGGACTCAGAAAGATTAAGTGATTGCGTAGAAATTGTGGCTGCGAAAGGGTATAACAAGATGCCAATTTGAGACTAAGTAGGTGGGTTATCTCCTGCAGAGTAATCTACGTTAGTGTGTTCCTTATAATGTTGTGTGGGGAGTTTCTTTTCTAATATCGGGGTATATGTGTTGAGATTCGAGTTTGGATTGGTTGAGAAAGTTGACTTGACCGTCACGAGGATGAAGGCGAGCTTAGCAGATGATTTAAGGTATTTTATTATTTGCGTTACCTGAGCTTGTGAAGAATTTTCGTTGAAATGACTACAGTATTATGGTAGTAATAGAGTTTGGATATTGTGAGTTATTTAATGTTTTTTTCTATGGCTTTGAGCCAAGTGGGGGGAGCCTTCTATTGACGATTTGATTTCATGGTTATGTGTTGTACTGGTTTTAGTTGGAGGCATACATGTGAATCGGTTATGACTTGCAGATATTGAGATCGAGGATGACTCGAGTAAAGAAATTCCTGGATACAGGTTACATTACACTTTATGAGTATATGAAAATCACGGAATGAGTTGAGTTGTTATTCGTGACGGATGTAGTGTGCACTCTGTATGAATTTGCTTGGTTGCGTTAAGGCATAGTTACTTCTTTAGGGTGTTGTTGTGCTAATTGAGCATAGGCAGTTCGACCTGTTTGGGCGATGAAATTGAGATTTGAGGAGAGTGGATGACTCTCGAGTAAGTTCTAATGGGTTCAAGATTTATATATTGCAATCGAAATTTTTTTCGAATTTGTGTATAGATTGAATCTGGGATTTACATTTAATGGTACCGGACTTGCGGTAATTCTGTATGACTATGGATTCTACAGTCCAGCATAAGAAAGGTAGAAGAACAATTTTAAATTCACATAAGGTATTTTTAGAGTGCGCGTTTCTGTTGTGGTACTTATAGGGGTGTTTAAGAAGAATACAGTAACTTATGGGCCTTAGGGCGATGTGGTTTTAAGTTAGGATGTCTTGTAGTGAGTTTTGCGAAAGGATTGTGTAGTTCTGACAAAGAGAAGTATCAACTTGAGGATAATTCAGAAGAAAATTGGAGAAAACAGAACGACTGGTAGTAGGCTAGACCTGTATGGTAATGGTCTGATCGGCTCTTTGGTTACCTATGATGTGGTGGGGCTCTACAGATGTTTTGGTGCCAATATTCTTGGGTTTGGTGACTTGCGTGGCTTGGTTATGTGCAAATGGATTTCAAAGTGTTCTTGATGGTTTCTGCCATGGTTTGAACAAGATATTTTTTTTTACCGGTGGGGGGAACATGTTGTGTATTATGATTTCCTCCTAGAAGGAAGCAAGAGAAAGGTTTCTAACTAACCAGGTATGTAATTTCCTGGTGACTCAGAGTTCATAATGGGATTTTTGTGCTTGTCACATGATGGCATGATAGATGTGTTGTGGTGTGTAGGATTAATATTTACATCTACAAGTTGGAAGTTCAGTCTTGAAGGGAAGGTCAAGAATTTTGGACAACATGGTCAGTTTCAGATATTTAGATGAATGTTATAACTGCTAGGTAATCCCTGAGAAGGGTGCGCATTTCATAAGGTGTATAGTGTTTTGACTTATAGATGTTCATCGGTATTGCGGTACTCACCTGGTTGATAGATTGTTGATATTCTAGTTATTGCTATGTGGCACAAAAAAGTGTTGGAAGAATTCCTCGTGGGATGATTGTGCATGAGATATGTGTTAGTCATTCAAATGCTAGAGTTGGGATCAATTATGATGATTCATGCATCCTATGAATTTGGAGACTGGAGTTCTCAAAAGCATATTATTTCAAGGTTGTGACCTGTTTGAAGTGAGTATTTTATTTAAATCCAGTGGAGGCACTAATTGCGTTAATTATTTGGGACAACTACGCGCCATGAGTGTGTATATATGTGAGGTTTGAGCCAATGTGCGGGCATCGGGGCAAATATTTATACTCGAAAGAATGCTTAGGCTATGATATGCCTAGAGGTGACTGGTAAGCGTAAATTTATAACGTTTCTCGTGTTCTTACCTTTGTTGTGCACTATCTGGTTTGCACTTGAGGTTACAAGAGGCTAATTCCCTGAATAAACGGGGTAGTTACTATTTCTGCGTTAAATTGCCGATTTTAAGTGTGATAGCAGACTTTGCACATGATTACACTATGGCGTGTTATTTATACTAGTTCAGGAGTATGAGAATCTTCTTTCATTATCATATACAAGTGTACTTGATAATTGCTCCTGTATGATATGCTGGAATTGGAGGCATGTGACCATGCCAGACGATTCATATTATTAGCACGTGAGTTTTCCGTGCTGTGTGTGGGAATTTTATTTCTTTGATAATTTATCGGATTTCATTGCTTTCCTTCCTCTACGATAAAATTACATGAGCAACGTATTTGAGGAATTGTGTACATGTGCCTACGATTATCCTCTTCACGAAATTTGAGGAGTTGGCTGTAAATATTAGGTTGTGGTGGTGCTAGCTGAACTTGCGAAACGGTTCTCTTCTTTGATATATTTTCCATTTTTAGGTGCACAGATTGCACAGTTTTTGGCTTGAGATATATTGGTGTGGCGTGTATATAGAGTAGTTATGTTTGATAATATAAGGTCATCGGACCTAGAATGTGTACTATAGGATTTGATAATGGTATATTTGGGAGGATGATATCGAAAGTCGACTTAGAAAGTGATTATGGTTCTGGTTGGGGCGAGAGAGCTCCATGACTAGTTGGTCTGATAAGTGGTTATAAGATTCTACCTGCTTCTTTAATTATCAGCAGTGTACGAAGGTTTTGGGAATGAAGTTTTGTTTAATGTGAGGTTTAATACTTGTACCGGGTTGGTTTTGAGTAGTTACTGTGACCGGAAATGATATTGCGAGTATGCGAGTTGTGTAGTATGTTATGTGACTATATCTGGGATCATGGTTATGGCTTGATACAACTTGTTCAAACTTATATAGTGTGTAGATGTGAGACTCGGGTCTTGTAAAAAATTCTGGATGTTGGAAATTGGGCTCTAAGTTTTACGAACTAAGGTTAGAGTAATGATCTTCAATTGTGTTGTGTTGTTAGGCCTATATGGAATAGGGTGGTGGTAAGATGGAATAGTGATTTGATGGCTTGAAAAACAACTCTTGGCACATTCAAGGACGGACGTATGTCTAAGTGAGGGAGAATGTAATAACCCGACTTATCGTTTTGAGTAATTACTCTCCTTTCTACTATTTGAAGTCTTAAATAGCTTCATATGATGTATTTGGGGAGCTCGGTGAAGGCGAGTTTTGAGCGATTTTCACGGAAAAACATTGGGGTAAGTGTTCCTTATCCTATATTGATTATATTTCATGATTCTATATTCATTTACATCATGGTTGGACTCGTATCGGAATCGGTGTTCGGATTTTGTGAGTTTCGTCAGATTCCGAGACGTGGGCCCCACTGTCAATTTTTCGAGCGGAGTTGAGAATTTTTATAAATTGTTAAATTGTAAGAATTAGAGTAAGTTGTGATTAATTTGCACGTTGTTTGAATAGATACAAGTCGTTTGGCTTGAATTAAGGAGATAGGAAGGCGTATGGAGGTTGATACGCGCGGAATGAAATTTTCGGAGTATTGTACAACTTGCTCAGTATTGGATTTGGCTTGTTCGAGGTAAGTAACTCTTTTAATCTTGGAGCTGAGGGTATAAACCCTGAATTATACATGTTATGTATTTGGTGTTGAGATGACGCACATGCTAGGTGACGGGTGTGTGGGCGTGCACCGTATGAACTGTGATTCCGTTATTCCTGTGGTACTTTGTAGTTACCTAAGCTTATCTGAAATCATGGAAATCTCTACGTACTAGAGCTATTGAGCTGAGAATCATGTTAAAATCATGTTGAAGCTATATGCCAGTATTATTGAGACCCACAGAGGTCATATTGTTGTTGAATTTGTTTAAATTGAAATTTTAAAACTCAGTCATGTTCATTCATTTCATGTCATCTCTTAGTCTCTGTTGCTATTTATTGATTCATCATATCATCATTTTGGGCTGATTTTCATGACATTGTGAGTCCGAGAGACTGGAGAGATTGATGACTGAGTGAGATCGAAGGCCTGTTTGTGAGGATAATTATAGGATCGGGTTACACGCCGCAACAGGCCAGATTGGCTTATTATATCACGTGAGTTGTCCGTGCGGATACGGATATTGATACTATAGCACGTGAGTTATTCGTACAGATTATAGCGCTTGGGCTGAAGGAGCCCCTCCGGAGTCTGTACACATCCCTAGTAAGCGTGGTACCTACTGAGTGCGAGTGTCGAGCATGAGTGCCGAGTGATTTGGGAGGATTGAGTGACTGTGAGGCATGAGTGACTGTGAGGACTGAGTGACTGGGAGGACTGAGTGAAACGATACTCTGAGAATATGCATATGATTTTATCACTGAGTTGCATCGCATTGACATGCACATTTAACATACATTCATAGTGATGCATTTTCCACTGGTTATCTGGAAAGGAAATAAAACATCTTATCATTTTTGAAATGAATTTTGGGAAAAATTACTGTTTTCAAACTTACTTATATTTTTGGTAAACGATTTGGGTTTTCATGGATGTACTTGAAAGGCACAACTATTTTCAGAAATTACGTTTTTGCTGAGCATTTGATTGTTGAGTTATTTCTGGTATTACTTGTTTAAGTTGTTATGAACTATTGTTGGTTATTGAAGTTGAGACTCGACCTTGGTACAAGCTCATCACTACTTTCAACCTAAGGTTAGGTTTGTTACTTATTGAGTATATGAGGTCATTTGTACTCATACTACACTTCTGCACCTTACGTATAAATATTTAATATTGATATTGCTGTGATCGACGGGAGCTGGATTTGAAGATGTACCTGTGTTCCGGTCGTAGCTGCCTCTTGTTCATGGTAGCATTAGATTTATAAGAATCTGCTTATGTACATTTCGAGCAAATGATGTATTTATTTCATACCAGTTTTGTAAATTCTAATCTTAGAAGCTCATAATTTGTACTATCAGTCCTTGGGGAGTGTATTATAGTCAGTTAATTATTAATTGAATCATATTGTGTTATTTGGGTTACCTGGCGTGTGAGGTTAGGTGCCATCACAACTAGTTGAATTTTGGGTCGTGACAAAATTGTATATTATTTTACTTTACCTTATTTCTAAAATAAACTCATTATTTCATTTGACACCTTAATTTATTCAAGATAGTTATTATGTTTTATGGTGTTTAAATATATTTTTCGTTCATCTAAATTAATATTTATCACGGTTGCAAAGTACATGGTAGCACATGGGCTTTTTCGTACGAAGATGATTGTTATTGTGGGCACGAGGTGCCATATGTGTAAGATTTGAAAATTATGGTCCATGACTTGTGGTTTATGAGGTGTGGTGCCTCGGGGTAATTCTTGTTGTAAGTCCATGCGTTGGGAGCGATTTGATTATTTGAGTTGTCATCCGTTTTTCCTTATTTTAGTTCATTTACATCTCATCGGTATTCTGATTATGTTGTTTCTTTATTACTCATTTACAAATTGCTACCATTTATGTTTCTATTATTTCATTATTGGTTGTAAATCAATAACTTTTTCACGCTGGTCTTACATTGATGTTGTTTCCATTATTAGCTTATGTATATCTGGAACAGGTTTCTATGTCTAGTAGGGGTCTTGACCTGGCCTCGTCACTACTCTACCGAGGTTAGGTTTGATACTTACTGGGTATCGTTGTGGTGTACTCATGCTATGCTTTTGCACATTTTTGTGCAGATCCAAGTATTCTGATTGTGTTGTTGAGAGTTGCGTCTGCGCGGCGGGAGACTTCAAGGTATACCTGCTTGACGTTTGCTGGTATCAGAGTCACCATCTTACTTCATTATGCTACTGTTAAATTGTAATTCAAAATATTATTGTGTTAAGAAATTCTAATGTGTTTTAGTAGTGCTTATGACTCCGTACTACCGTTTTTGGGAAATGTATAACTGTGAACAACTAATTTTTGACCATACCTGAATTAGATTCTATTTTAGTATAAATATTTCTTTTAGGTCTAATTTTGATGTTTTAAACTTTAATCTTACTTTATAGATTTTATTTGATTAAAAAAATACTCACATATGATTTCTTTTAATTAAAATTTTAATAAATAAGCTATAGAATCTTTCTTAGTATCATTTAAAGTACATGTAAATATTTAGTTTTCCTATATTATACGAAATTTTGGCTAATCTTCTTATCTTTATAATTTAATTTATCTTTCAAAAATAAATAAATAAAATAAATGAACTTTAACGTCAAAGAGATAAGGTTTGTTAAAATATGATTTTAAATATTTTTTTTTATTTTGCTAATCCCATAGTCCCCATTTTCTAGCCTAACTCACCACCCTTCACGTCACTCACTTTCACTCTCCCTCATAAATCTCCCCACTTCCCCACTTCTTCACATTAGTTATAGAGCGCGCGCGCGCGCGCGCGCACACACACACACACATATATATATATATATATATATATATATATATAATTCACACCCACCTACTTACCAAGGGGAGAGAGAGGGGCAATATTTTGAAAAAGGACACAAAACTTTTAACAGAAAGGGGGAGATCAGAGAAGAAGGAAAATAACGAGATGATAAAGACTTGAGGAAAAGATTTTATTGAGTGGAGAGTTTGAAAAATATTTGGCTTCTTCATTTCTTTAAAGAAACTTAAGAAAGAAAAATGGAGTTTGAATAAAAGTAAAGATTCGAGTGGACGTTTGGTTACTGCTTTGGTTTCGATTCCGAGTTTATGTCTCCTTTGGTTGCTGTCTTTCTCATTTGCAATTTTTGAAACTGAAGTTTGTATCAGTTTTTACTATTACTAATTTCGCTCTACGTGCGTTGCACGCGTATGCCAAATCATGTAGTATATGATTTTATAAAATAATGTCATATTATTATAATTAAAACTTTGCGTTAATAATATGCATGAAAAAATAAAGTATGAGTTTATGTAAGGATAAGTGTAGATCGTCGTATGGTAATTGTTTGTCCTCTTCAATAATACCATGGCTGATTTATCTGGTTCCTCAATTACGTTGCATCAATATCTTTAAGTTCATGTATATCTTGAATAATTAAACTCCTTTATGTTCTCGCTTTTCTTATCAATCTTGACAAGAAAAGTGAATTATTAATATTTACTCTCTTGTAGTAATGGCAAGACGAATATTGTGGCTCATCTTTAACCTATATTATAAATCCTACATATAAATATTAAATTCAAGTATAATGCTAAATATGATTCTTTCCTTCATAATATACTTGATGCACTTTAACTAGGCATGAAGTTTAAAAAAGAAAGATTGTTTTTTAAAACTTGTGGTTTAAATAAACCATACATATTTGTATGGCTATAAATTATTTAATTAAGGGTAAAATAAAAAGTTTAAAGTAATATTATTTCTATATATAAAATGCACATCGCATAAATTAGGACAAAAGGAGTAATAGATTGTGCTTCTCTCTCAAAAGACACCAAATTCACAAAAGGTCATCAATTTTAGAATAATATAAAAGTATAAATATTATTTAATCTCATGATCCCAAAACAATAAATCAAGTTTCAAGTATAGATATGATTCTTCCGAAAAAAATATTTATCATCCCTCAATTTGAAATAAACATGATCTATTTAACAAAGTTATGATAGCTTTTTGATTTTTTTTATTCATCTGCGAGATAAACATACTAAAAATGTCATCCCTATATTTAGCATGAATCTCAAGATCTTCGCACATTGGATTTGCAACATAAATCATTCCTCTGACAAGTTATGAGAAGTTGTAACCGTTTTTTTCTTCTTTTTATTCAATAGTACTATTATACTTTTGCACACTATGAAATGGATTATTGAGAAAATTATTTAGGCTATATTCTCCATTTTTGCGAAAATATTTCATGAGACAGAGATTGCCACCATATTTTATCTCTGTTTATAAAACGAACTTCATTTAATTTTCAAGCTAGGCAAACGGCAAAATTCTAGCCATTGGAATTGTCATAGGTATTTCAAAGCACTGACAAAATCACACAACACCATGACCACACAACTCTATCTAATTTATACCTTTAGAATGAGTATGCGATCGACGACAATATATCCTTCAGTAGATCGAAGACAACATATATGAGATATCTACTATCCTGACATGTATTTCATTTCTTCAAAATTACAAACAATGGAGGATGACTAAAAATAAGTAAAAAAGAGATGAATAGAACCCGATTTTGTCGCATTCTTCTTGTTCACTTTAAATTTTTTGATGTCATCTCTTTGACTATCCAATATTTGTAGTACAGTAATCCATATGTTGAGATGTGGAATCTTTTCATTTTCGTAAGCGAACTCTGAAGCCATCATAAAGAGGTCCATAAGGTCTTTGCGTCCTATTCCTATTTGAACTTTCTTTTTGGCAGAAATCAGATTCTCCAACTTACTTGGTCCATATCTCATTTTTGTTTAGGTTTATACAATCATCTAAATATCCAATAGCACTTATGAATGTTTTGCAACCTCTATATAGAATCACCACCTTTCCGTGAAAGATATTATGGAGAAGGCCAACCAAATTCTCATCGCAAAAGAAAAGATACTTGAACGATTAACTCCAGGATACGGCAAGTCCATTCATGAGTTAACTGAAATGAACGAATATCTTCGTCACTGTAATAACAGAGATGTAGTGAGGAAGTTCAATTTAATGGTAAGTCATGTGAGTCAGCAAGCATCAAACTCGACGAAGATGACCTTATTCATAAAAGTGAAGCAACGGTTCCACCAAATAATGTTCTTGTCCAATATATAACTGTTTACCCGAAAAATGGGTCGAGTTAAATTTATACGTAGTTCCAAGAATATGTGGCGCAACTTAACACAAATTGTAAGGATGAATAGAAATATAAATACGGATTGCAAAGAATGTGAAATAGATAAGGTGTAAAGAAAATGAATTTTAGGATTCAACAAGTAGAAACAATTTAAGAAGCCTGAAAGAACGATTCTTTACTATGGGAGAATATAGTGTTTTTATTACAATGTAAGCCTGGAAAAACTTGTCTTTACAGAAATGGTAACCATGCCCTTTTATAGTGGAGGTACTTTTCTCTAAGCATAATTAAATAAACACTCAGTGAGAGACCCATGATAAATCAGCTTTTTCGCAATTTCTGCCAAGATTCTCTCTAGTGAGATTGCAACGGCTTTTGTCTGCGAGCTCGATCTTGCTTAGAGCCCTCCATTTTGGTTTGAGCTCGATGTCGACTCGAGCTCTCGATCTTGGCTCAAGCCCGATTCTGGCTCGAGCTCTCGAATTGATTCGGGGTCAATGTTGGTTGGTCTCTGGACTATAAGCATGATAGATTTACTCTGCATCATGGTTCGATTTGGATTCGAGCTCGATAACGATGTCGAACTCGACATGGATCGTCCCCCCGGGTTCGAGGTTTGTTTGTTCCATCTTCGGAATCTCACTTCGATCGATCATCGTTCGAACTCGATCGGACGTGCGAAGACCGAAATCTATTTCGACCGTATACAGATAGTCCCCTCGTTTTTCAGAAAGAATATGGTGAGAAACGATATGATTTTTTAACGGCTCGATCAGATTATAACCTGACGTTTCTATCGGGTTCGACCAAAACGCATGTGGTAGATGTTCCGTCGGTTTAGTCTTTCAAAGCATTTAATGCATGTTAGGTGATGGTCGGCCACCGCTGATACTAAACCGCCATCGCTTGAACCAATAAATAACCCTTCCTTTTATCATTTACTACTTTTACATCTTCTATTTTCCAAATTTCCCAAGTCCCTTTTCGTATTATCTAACTTACCCGTAAATCTGTGATTTCTTTTTGCAAAAGCCCCTCTTCAATTCTACCAAATCTTTGTCACTTTCTTCTATTCCTCATCTCTGAATTCGAAAATGGCGAAAACGTCACAAACCATCCTTCAGAAAGAGAAGGCTTCATCTTCACAATGTGCCGCCGATGATACGCCAGCATAACCACGGCCTGAGGAGTGTGTTCCCGGGGCGTACGTCCTTACTTCTGATATTAAGTTCGATAAAGGCTCATCGGTCCCTAGCCGATGTGAACTAGTATCGAGGTACATATGTTCGATAACCGAGAAGCACCTCTAACAGCTAAAGAAAAATTGCAATTGGGATAAAAAAGAAATAACGATTCCTTCTTCTGACGAAGATATCACTTCTCACGTGAAAGGGTTTTTGAATGTGTATACTTACCCTTTCACGTTAGGTCCCCTCGATTCCGTTATTATTGACTTCTGTCTTCAATACCAAATAACCCTAGGCCAGGTCCATCCTTCTTTTTGGCGGATCGTTATCCTGATCCAATATTTCGTGAGCAAAATCGAGGGGATGCCGTTCACCCTCGGCCATCTTATCCGATTGTATCGTCCTCGACTTTTTCGAGGAGGGTTAATAAAACTTCAGCATCGGGCGTCCAAGGATCTGTTCTCGAGTATTGACGAGGACAGGGATCGGGGTTGGATGGGCAGGTTCGTTCGAGTGAGGACTTCGGACCTAATTCCAACCGAAAAGATGCCCTTTCCTGAGGAGTGGAATATGAAACGTAAGTGTGATCCTGCTGTTGCTTCTATTTTGTTCTTTCATTTCTTTTCTCATCGACACTCTTCTTTTTATGATGTAGCGGTTCCCTAGATGCCCGAAGAAGTTTCTGATCTCAAGAACTGGGTACGAGCTCTTGTCTTGACCTCCACATACGCCGAGCGCTCATTGCACGATTTGTCAAAGGGTCGGTGAGAGGCCAAAAATCATGGTAAGCCCCTTTCTCGTACTCTTTGATAGTTCGGACAAGGTAGTTTCCAAATATCTTAACAAAATTTTCCATACATAGGTCTAGGTAAAGATGCGGTACCATCTTTATGTTTACTTTTCGTTAACTTCATTTCTTGTTTCTTTGTAGGCAGCGGCAGTTCATCGAGAAACATGTTCTCGGTCCCAAAATGAGCTGCGTCGATACGAGGCCGACCTTCAACGGGTTACTAATGAGAGGAACTCCC